>NC_091438.1:33725268-34402075 GCF_964237555.1 Oryctolagus cuniculus
TCTGGTCTCTCTTGTGAGTGTAGGGGCCCAAGTACTTGAATCATTTTATACTGCCTTCCCAGATACAATCGCAGGAAGCTGGATTGGAAACGGACTAACTAGGACTTGAACTGGCACCCTAATGTGTGATGCTGGCATTGCAAACTATGGCTTATTCCAGGGCTCCACAACACCAGCCCCTGTAATCTCTTCTTATGCAAGGTATAAGCCAGAGTCCTACACGGATCCCTATGTCTGCTACTCCCCCACTACCTCTCTGATGCCATTTTCTTTTTATTTTATTTTATTTTTTTTTATTTTTTTTGACAGGCAGAGTGGACAGTGAGAGAGAGAGAGACAGAGAGAAAGGTCTTCCTTTTGCTGTTGGTTCACCCTCCAATGGCCGCCGTGGCCGGCACACCACGCTGATCCGATGGCAGGAGCCAGGTACTTTTCCTGGTCTCCCATAGGGTGCAGGGCCCAAGTACTTGGGCCATCCTCCACTACACTCCCTGGCCACAGCAGAGAGCTGGCCTGGAAGAGGGGCAACCGGGACAGAATCCGGCGCCCCAACCGGGACTAGAACCCGGTGTGCCGGCGCCGCAAGGCGGAGGATTAGCCTAGTGAGCCGCGGTGCCGGCCTCTGATGCCATTTTCTATTGTTGTCCTGTTTTCTTCTGCTTCAGCTGTAGTTTTCCCAAAACAGTAGGCATCGTACTTTTCAATACATTGGACTTGCTGACCTTTCTATCTGGAAATCTCTTTTCTCAAGATACATTCAAGGCTCAATCCCTCACCCTAGTTAGACCTTTGCTTAAGTTTCTCTCTTCCTACCCTACCAAAGTACTCACTGTCTCCCTTGATTGCCTTATTTTTATAGTATTATCACTGAATGCTACAGTTTATTGTTTACTTTTATGTGTCCCATCCTTCATTAGCACTGGACTCCTTAAGGGCAGGGATATTTTGTTTGATTCAGTGTTCATGGAAGAGAGTCAGACATAAAGAAAATACTCAACAATTACTGACTGAATGATTCAAAGAATAATAGCATTCATTAAATATGTACCAATATATTACCTAGGGGACAGGTGCTTTGTATATTTCATTTAATCTTCACATTGTTAGAAAACCGACACACAAAGATATTCTGCAACTTACATCTAATTAGTGACTGTCAAAATCAGATTCCAAATTCATAACTACCCATCTCCTAAATCCACGTTTCTTACCACTGTACTCCCTTGGAATTACTTGGGCAACCAGAGTTACTGGGATTCAAAGGAGAGACATGGGTTGTCATCTGGGGGAATCTGTGAAAGCTTTCCCCAACTTCCAGAATTTGATATGGACCTTGACAGTTGAGAGAATGTTATGCTAAGCAGGATGAGAAGCATGAGACATATGGAAGCAGATCAACTCAAAATTTATTCCTCCAGGTGACTTATTCATCTGAGTTTGACCAAGACTTCCTGGTTCTAGCATCAAAATTCCTGTGTTCTGGAACCTGCTCAGTCCTGGGAGAACTAGATAAATGGGTCCCCCTAAATGACAAATGGATCAGTTCTAATAGACTGGAGTGTTTGCACACATTGCAGAGAAAATCGCCAATTTCGAGTCTGTGGCCACTAGTTTGGAGCTCATTGGGCAGGAAAGTGGGAGACTTTGAAGGTTTCTGAGAAGGGGTTGAAGTGTGGAAACACAAACTCACA
Source organism: Oryctolagus cuniculus (assembly GCF_964237555.1). Lineage (NCBI taxonomy): Eukaryota > Metazoa > Chordata > Mammalia > Lagomorpha > Leporidae > Oryctolagus > Oryctolagus cuniculus. The sequence continues at coordinate 33,726,960 of NC_091438.1, forward strand.
CGTGAAACAGAAAAGGGCAACACAACGCTGACTGTGGCAAAATCCTGCCTTGTCGGGTAGACACGGATAGCAGAGTAACTGTGAACAAAGAGACCAATCAAGTTTGAACTATCCCAGTTTCTTTCAAATATCTGATGCCTCTTGAAACTAACATTTTATCATCTTCTTCAAAGATTGCCAGTCCTCACTGTATCTGTTGCTGGCATCAGCTCCTGGAATCAGCTCCATGCCTTTACTTCCAAAAGTTTTCATGAACTTTGTGGACCCAGGGAAAGCCCCTGTCTCAACTTCATTTCACATCTTCCCATGACTTCAGACTTCTATGTCCTCAGGCATGGACCATGGGCTAGTTTTTTCTAGAGTGGCAAGGCTAGTGGTCAGTCGCCTCAGAGTCTATGCCCTTGGGTGATCCCCAAATCATCACTTTTTCATCATCACTTTTTGAAGTGCTATACTTTCTAGTTCAGTGGGAAATCCTCATCTCCAGCAAAGCATGAGTGTCCAGGCATGTTTAAACAAATGAACAAGAAGTCTTAGACAGCCTGTGAGTGCCCAACTCTATGATCATCTGCAAAAATTGCACAAAAGGCAGCTATGCTGGATGAAAAAAAAAAGCAAATGTGTAAGATAGTTTCTTCCTTACTGTGGAATTGTTAATGTCAAGTACAGCAGTCTTACCATCAGAGGTCCTCAGCACTTCATGAACTACGTAGCATGGGACATAAGGCCTCGAGCAAACTATTGTTCTATGGTGATACACAAGCTAGGGTTTTGCTAGAATTAAAAATGATCCTGCTCTCACAGATACATCACCATCACAGACACAGATACACGAGCAAGCATGCACACACACATTTCTTCTTCAATCTCCAATCCCCATATAGACACAAATATTTTGTCTTAAAAATAGGGGAATACTTCAAAAAGTTAATGGAAAATGGAATTGAAAACTAAGGGTATTTTTGTGGATAAAGATGAAGACTTATTAATTTGAGAGGAGGGATAGAATGTGCTACCTCAAGAATCATTAAGCACCTATTGCTGCAGCGGAATAAGCAGAGACCTCATGTACATTATGTGCATCATAGGAATAACTGACCTGAAGGCCTAGAAAATTATTTGGTTTGCCTACTGTTTTCTCCAGGGGCAGATTTAGGCTTCTGCCTAACAGCAGGAAAGCCAACACTCAGCCTCTTCTACCTCTATCTCAAGCATCCTTTGCCAGAAGAATGGGAAATGGGCCGGCGCCGCGGCTCACTAGGCTAATCCTCCGCCTTGCGGCGCCGGCACACCGGGTTCTAGTCCCGGTTGGGGCGCCGGATTCTGTCCCGGTTGCCCCTCTTCCAGGCCAGCCCTCTGCTGTGGCCAGGGAGTGCAGTGGAGGATGGCCCAGGTGCTTGGGCCCTGCACCCCATGGGAGACCAGGAGAAGCACCTGGCTCCTGCCTTTGGATCAGTGCGGTGTGCTGGCCGCGGCGGCCATTGGAGGGTGAACCAACGGCAAAAGGAAGACCTTTCTCTCTGTCTCTCTCTCTCTCACTGTCCACTCTGCCTGTCAAAAAATTAAAAAAAAAAAAAAAAAAAAAAAGAATGGGAAATGGTGCATAACAATCATGGCGTAAAGGAAGCTCTTCAAATGGAGCAACCACATTCTGCACAATGAGATGGCTAACACCTAGCCAGCCTCTCTCAGTCCCACAGACCTTCTAGGAGGGGAAGATGAAAACAGACAAATGCAGCTCTGGCTCTGTATCAGCCTGCCCTGAAAGTGACCAAGGCTAAGGCCCAGAATTGCTTCTCTTTCTTCCTCTCTCCCCATCAATCCTATTCCAGAATTGCTGGTTTGGATTCAGATGGAGCTAGATTTGGTTCTGGATATGTCAGTTGCTATCTGTGTGAGCTGGATAACCTGCATGTCTTCTATATTTACATTTATTAATCTAGAAAACAAAAATTCAAAATTGCTACAGGGTTGTTGTAAGAACTTAGCCCTGTGCCCAGTGTATACTATGAGGTCAGACAAGGTAGCTGCAATTGCTCTGTCTTCAGCTTCTCTCTTCACTTTTTTTATTTTTAAAAATTTGTTTGAAAGAGAGAGAGAAAACTCCTATCTTCTGGTTCACCCCCCAGATGTCAACAATGCCTGAGATTGGGTCAGGCTGAAGCCAGGAACTCAATCCAAGTGTCCCACATTGGTGGCAAGAACTCAACTACTTGAGCCATTACTGCTGCCTCTGAGGGTCTGCATTAGCAGAAGCCAGAACCAAAAATTGAACCCAGGTACTCCAACGTGAATGACTTAACCAAGTTCTTAACCACTAAGCCAAATACCCACCATCTGTTCAGTTTCTTTCTTCTTCTGTTCCTCCCTCTCCTGTTCAGTTATTTCACACCAGCTCCAACTCCAGCCCTGATAGGGTAAACTGATACCTGCTTTCTGCTGTCACTGACTGATTTGTGAGATGGGTTGCCTCCCAGAACCACTCTTAGGAACTTAACTAGATTGGAAATTTAAAACCATCTCTTATTCATGTGTGGCTTAGATGTTGCTTTGAACCTGGCTAGTCCGTAAATTTTAAAAAAAGAGATGGATATATGTTTAAAAGGCTCACAAGTCCTCTTAGGCACTAAAGGGCTCTTTGGAAAGAATCCTGTGACAAGTTAAGTGTAAATGAACCAGAAACAGAGAGATTCAATTCTCCCAGAAATAACTCTGGGCTGGGAAAATAAGGAAAACGCAATTGCAAGATGTCTCCAGTTTTGCAGACCTACACACAGCTGGCTTCCCTGAAGGATGCCTGCTGAGCTGTGGGAGGAATGGGGCTGGCTCAGCCCGGCCTCCGGGGTACCCCTGCAGCCACGGGGTTACTTATTCCTGGGGTCAGGCAGCCGAGGCGATTTGATGGAGGGAACTTTCATTCCGGATGCTCTTCCGGCAAGGCTCCTCTCTGGGGACCTCCGACTGGCACCTTTCACCATTGTTAAACTCACTTAAGATAAAAGTGACACCAGGCAAATGACAAGGGAAGAGCCATTAAGGGATGAGCGTAAGCAGTGACTGACAGGCAGCTGTACTAAAATGCTCGGCTGCCAGCCCCAGCCTGGGAAGGGAATCGCTAACCCCAGTGACAAATAGGCAAGTTCCAATGCAAGCCTAGGAATCTGGGCCCTTTGTTTCCCAGGGCCTCAGCCTCCACGCCTATCTACTCAAGCCTTGCCAGCCTCTCCTGACCACCCGCATCAGCAGCCACGCTAAGTGGTGACCATTGCCTGCTCAGGGCGAGGGGCTGTCCTCTGCCTGCTTTCAGGTGGCAGTGAGCCACAGAGCATGGACTGCGAATTCACTCTGTAGTTAGCAGAGACAACATGAATACTGAACTCAGCTAACCATAGTGCAGACAGATCCTATGAGGTCTCTCTTTTCTCCTGTTGTTTTTCAGTCTGAGTATAAACTCATGCTGGCCTTTTGGGTCTTTTCTTGAGATTGTGCACAAAGACAACCAATAGACTCCTATGTTGGGATTAGCCCACTGTGGAAATCAGCTCTTAGAAGAATCCTGAAGCTCTGGGTCTTAGTAAATTACTTCCTATTATTAAAATATTATTAAAGTGACTTCTATTATTGGAAAATTATTATTTGAAAAATGCCCCAAAAATCACAGAGAAAAAGAGTAATTACTCAATAAGTCCACTATTGTTAACAGTGTTGCATTTCTTAAATGCAAGGTCTTCTTAGCCAGAATGCATGGATTCTTACTCCAGCTCTGCCGCATCCAAGCTGTGTGAGCTTGAGGAGCCACTTAAGTTCTCTGTGCTTTCATTTCCTCATTTTTCAAATGAAGATAAGTGTAGAACCTACCTTGTGGAGTTGTGAGCATTAAATGAATTAAAAACATGAAGCCTAGCACAACGTGAAGACTCAGTAAATGTTAGCTGTTATCTTGCATCAATTTTCACTAACCTGGGGTTACAGTTGCAGTTCCATTAAATCAGTGGCTTTCTGCCTAGGGAAACTTTGACCCAAGGGACATTTGACAATATCTGGGGACATTTATGATTGTCATCACTAGGTTAGAGGTGTATAATGGCACCTAGTGGGTATTAGAGGCCAAGAATGCTACTAAGCATCCAAAAATGCACAGGGCAGTTCTCAATGAAAAGAGCTAGCCACTCAAGAAGGTCAAAAGAGCCAAGGGTGAGGAACACTGCATTAGACTAATGCACAGATTGTGACAGATCTCAGCTCAACTTGCTCATTCTGGACCTCTGCTCACCCTTCAGGGCATACCTTGCAGGGGTCCTGGAGTGATGGTTTGTCTCTGGGAACATATCTCTCTTCTGTTCCAGCCTTGTTACCAGCTATGCCACTGCTGCCCTCCATGGACAGCTTCTCTGGTGGTCACAGCTGCCTTGAACTGGGGCCACCCTGAGTGAAACTGGAGAGTAAGTAGAGGCTGAATTTTCTCCAAATCCCTGATGTAACTGTTACCAGTTGGTGCTTGTGCCAACACTGTTTTTCAGCTTTTCTCCATAACTTCCTCTCTGTTAAGACTCAAGACTCTCTGGCTAGGTCCTGAAATAGAGTTCATGTCATTGAAATCACCTCCATCTCCTTTGGTATGTCCAATCCAAATGTTTTTCTCTTCCTGGGGCTAAAATCATAAGAGTCTCATGCATTCATATCAATCTTATTGGTTATACAAACAAATTCTCAGGAGCAGCAAGCCAAAGATATCCTCATCTCAGCAATATTCTTTCTAATACACAGAAACTTAAAGCTACATACCTTTTTAAGACAAAGTTATGATTTTACCATATGCCTTGGGACCTCTTTCACTAAAATAACATTAGCATACTTAACTGACATAAGATTTTCTTCTACATTTCAATTTTATTGACTACATAGAATTCCATTTCATCACTATATTCACTATATTTTGTGTCTGTTCCCTTAAATTACACATTGAGGCAGTTCCTTGCTGTCAAAAATTATAAGCAGTGCTGCACTGAATATCATTATAAAGCAGCTTCACCCATTTGTTTAATTATTTCCATAGACACCTTTGAAGAATGCAACCTAAGATTTTTTGATACATGCAGATTACCCTTGATGTATGATGGTATTAATCTCAATAAACACATGGGTCAAAAAATCATAATTTCAAAACATGCACCTAACCAACCAGACCTCAGAGCTCAGCAACACAGCACAGTGTGGAGCGTTTGCACTTGACTTTCATGATCGTGTGACTGACTGGGAGCCGTAGTTCACTGAGGTGCCCAGCATCATGAAAACTAGCACACTGCGAATCACTTGCCTAGGAAAAGGTAACAATTCAAATTTTAAAGGCCTATTTATACAGTATGAGTATCATTTTTGTATTACCATAAAGTCAAAACGTCGTCAGTTGAACTATTTTGAATCGGGGACCATCTATATTTTTTTTATAAAAGTGTGATGGTTAATCTTATCTACCACCTTAACTGGACTATGGGGTGCCCAGATAGCTGGGTAAACATCTTCCCTGGTCCTTCATCTGAGGGTGTTTCCAGAAGAGGTTGGAATTGGTGGGCATCATACAGTCTGTTGAGAGCCTGAATAGAACAGGAAGGTGGATGAACGTTGCATTTGTTCTTTGTATGACTTTGTCTTCTCCTGCCCTCAGCACTCCTAGTTCTCTGCCCTTCAGATCTGCATTGGATCTCTGGCTCCCAGGTCTTCAAACTATAACACTGCTTTGCATATTGTGGGACTTTTAAGCCTCCATAATTCTGTGACTCCACACTTTCTAATAAATAGCTTAATCCATATTTTTATATCCTATTTGCTCTCTTTCTTTGGAGAACCCTGACTGATACTAAAGAATTTAAGTATTTTCTCTTAGGCAACAATATCTGCCCAATGGAAGTACATTGGGATAACAAGCCAAAATCCAAAATGGCCGAGAAAGTAAAGTATTTCAGTAATAGGAACATTGTAGCTAGCTGAGAATTTCTACCTACTAGTGTATCAAGTGTGAGGATTATTTGTAAACACTTAATACTAAATGACACAGAATAAAAGACAGTGCTTCACTTTTAGATGAAGAGTTTCAGATAATGTGTGGAAAAATTCTTTCTACTTTGCAGAGAATTATGGAAATGTAAAGTTTGTTTTTTAACAGTTTTTAAATGGGGGAGAAACCGTATTAACCAGGTTCATCAAGAAATGAAATATCTTGAAAGCTGCTTTTTACTAAGTTTTTTATAGTAACTTGCTCATGTTTCATTTACCCAGTCATAAAAACAAAATAAAGGATTTGTAGATTTGTAAAAATTTCCATTTCTGCTTTTGATGATATTCCAGATAAACATGCTTTACCGTAATTTTTAATATTTAAAAACACTGTTCCATTGTAAATTTTTCCTTGGATGTTCCAAGGGCAAAAATGAGGATGATGAAAATAGAAAAGCATCACAATGAAGGAAAAACTACTCCCTCCTATCTCATGGATTCAGGGAGTGAAGAATCTTTAGATAGACCCATCACTGCCCTTAACTAGCTTTCAGAGCTATGGTTTTCAGTAAGTCAATTATTCTTTCTGTAACCTGTTTTTTTTTTTTTCCATAGATAATGAAAAGCAGTAATTTATGGAATCCCTTTCAGCTCAAAATTTCTATGATTTTATGACTTGGGTAATTTCTTTTGAAAGACCTGAAATTCTTTTCTCTCCTTTTCTTGAAGAATTCTTGAGCTAAACAGAACATTGTTTTCTAAGGTAACAAGGTACCAAGTGGGACTTTCTTTACCAGTCAGTGCCTGGAAAGTTGAACAAAACCACAAAGCTGAGAACTACATCCTTATTTTCAAGAGAGGAAACAAAACAACCTGCTGAGGATACTGCAAGAAAGTAGAACTCATGCAGTAACCAACAACCCCCTCAGTGCCCAGCAATGAGTACGAGATAAGGCCAGAGACTCGAATGGGTGACTTCAGAGTTACAATGAGCAGCTTTTAAACCAATAGGAAGGACTATGGTATCCCTCCTCTGTTTTGCTTTCCTGCATTGCCATTCACCAAATCAAGTGAGAGAGACTCGAAGAGGCTGAAGGAGCATGTGGGAAGTAGAGAAGGATTGATCACTTCCCCACTGGGATTTAGAGGCTGTGGGTTTCAGGGCTGCAGAAGGGGCATGGAGTTAAAGGGTTCTTGGAAGGCTCCTTCCAGTTTGTACGTGAAGTTCATAACTGAAAACAGGCTGTGGCCATGCACAGCGTTAGGGGGAGGATAGCAAATAACAGTAGGCAGCCACATTTACTACCACATTTTGCTCTGGCAAGGATGGAACGTTTGCTATAGTCAAGTGAGTCCCATGAGAAGTTCCTGGGATTGAATCACCACACATGATTCAAGGTAGCACATCAAGGCAAGAGACTTCAAGAATTAAGTGCCATGTGGTAAATAGTCAGACAGCCAAAGTTAGCCAAGAGATGATTACCATGGCAGTAATGATGTGACAGTCTTCCCTTCTACTGTCTCCCTCATCCCCCCATTTTTACCCCAACGTATTTGGAAGACAAAATAGAAAGTCAGCAAAAAACTAAAGACTTCTTCATGCCCCCTCCTTCATTATAGGTGCTTGAGCATGAGTAAAACAAGAGCTAGATGGGAAAGAATTTATAGATTGCATTTGATATTGAAGTTTTATTGTTATATTAGTCTGGACCTTTCAACATCAGAAGAGGAGTAATGATTAACTCTACGACCCTATTTAAAGCTGAAAGTAAACTGATATTGTGGGTTCTCAATGAGATTCCATAAAGATGTGCACCCCGAGCAAGTTTCATGAATAATGGACCCCATCTGAGTTAACACAAGGGTAACTTCTACATGTCCAGAATCAATTATATGTTCAAAACCATGATTTGCTGCCTCTGTGTTTTTATATCTGTAAAAACTGAGGCATGGACTGTGATCCTTTAAATGATTATCTGCTTCATCTATCACATATAATGTGTTTGTTGTCCAAAATACTAACTCCATAGCAACAATAAAAATAACTAAATGTCATTTCATGATTAGATACACAGTGGGCCTCCTTATCCACAGACTTAACCAAACATGGATCAAAAATATTTGAAGAGTGAGTATTGTGTCACCACCACTTGGGCCACCTGTGTCCCGTATGCAAGTGCCTGGGATCAAATCTTGCCTTCATTTCCAATCCAGCTTCCTGCAAATGGGCCTGGGAAGGAGCAGATGGTGGTCTAAGCACTTGGGTTCCTGCCACCCACATGGGAGAGACAGATGGAGTTTCTGGTTTCAGGCTTTGACCTGGTCCAGTTCCCAGCTATTATGCACGTTTGGCGAGTGAACCAGCGGATGGAAGTCTTTCTCTCTGTGTATCTCTCCCTTTTTCTCTGTCACTCTGATATGTAGGAATGATGGGTATAGAAGAAGATTTGTGGCAAAGAGAAACCTATCAAATAAAAAGTAATGTTATTTTTCAATCTTAAAATTGCTCTTTTCAGTGAATTCTTCCTTCAGATATATAAGGTATTAAATAAGTAGAAATGGACATCTTTATTGGGTTGTACTTATATAAGCTACATAGAAAGAAATCTACACTTTTCAAAGAAGCGACTTTATAAAATTGTGTTTGTGGGACATTATGGTTTTTCAAGACAGAAACACTTGGTGAAATTCCTGAATCTATTACCTATTTTCTATGTGATTTAAGGCAAACCATTTAGTCTCTCTGAATTCCAGTTTCCTCATCAGTAAAAAGCAACTTATAATATTTATTCTTCAGATGGTAAATATGTGAGGATTAAATGAAGTCACAACCATCACAGATTGACTCAAAGTATGCAGTTAATAAACTTAAGTTTCTTGCCCTTCTCCCTCTGCTTTTTGGTCCTTATTCTCATTTGTCATAGTATAAATACACACACACACACACACACACACACTCACACACTATTTTACTTAAGTGAATTTTTCATAATTACAAACATAATCTGTTACAAGTAAAACAAAGAGTGCAATCAATGCTTTATTATCTCACCAGCTCCAATCCTAGCCTCCTAAAATGCCCAATATTAACAGTTTTGGTGGCAAAACACTCGTACTGTTCTCTTAGCTCATATAAACATCTTTAACACATTGTTCTGAAAATGGCTTTTGCTTTGATGGAAGCAACTTTCCATGCCAGAGTGGGTGTGGTGAACGGCTCAAGGGGGATTTCATAATGTATTGTGAATTTCCAAAGCAGGGCTCTGGTCCATTGAATAATTTCTTTCCCTCTGGGCATTTGCTTTTGTGAGTGGGAAGTGAGCTACTTGCTGAATTGGAAACTGCTCATGATGTCACCTTGCAAGTTTCTCCTGTTTAGAACAAATCTGGTCTCTGGGTCACAAGAAAGTCACATGTCACAGACTGTCAGTCTCTCTCTCCTATCACTCCTTATTACTTAAGGGTGTTGGCCGAGAGCCCAGCATCTTTATCTCTTAAGGGGTTGGAAGCCTGGGCAGTTTCTGTTCCTCCTTATCTCTTTCCTCCCCCTATGCTTCCACCTCTGTCCCTGTCTTTTAGAAAGGTGTTTCTCAATAAGTCTCAAAGTGCTTGTCTTGGCAAAACCTTTAGAAACCTATATTCCAACAGTGATAACATCAACACAATCAGAACCAATGGGGGGAAAAAAACTATTTTTGTCTGCATCTGACTCTGCAGACTACAATGTGGGCTTAGCCATGGAAGTTATGGTATCATGTTCAAAAGATCATCAAAAACAATGTTCCTTTCTGATTTTGGTGAATATGAATGCCTAACATCTATGAGGCTACTTCTTTTCCACTTTCTTCTTTTAGCATAACAAAGTCATAATAGCAACAATTTTGTGACTGCTTCCTATGTACCAAGTTCAACACAAACCACTTCTTGTACATTATCTTGTTTAATAATTACAATGACCATTTTTTAAAAGATGTGGCTATTTATTTGAAATATTGAGTGCTTGAGAGAGACCTTCCTTCTGCCGGATTACTTCCCTGATAACCCCAACAGCCAGATCTAGCACAAGCCAAAGCCAGGAGCGAGGAACTCCATCCTGATCTCCCACAAGGATGTCAAGGCCAAGTATTTGGACTATCTTCCATTGCCTTCCCAGGTGCATAAGCAGGAATCTTGATCAGAAGCAGAGCAGCTGGGATTTTAACTGGCACTCTGATGTGGGATGTCAGTCTTGTAAGCTGTGATTTAACACTGCTTCACAACACTAGCCCCACAAGAAAAAAAAATTTTGATGAGGAAATTTGTGGTAAAGAATGCTGGATAACTTTTGCATTGTATCACAATTGTAATTGGCAGGGCTGAATTTTAATCTGGAATCATCTCCTCTGAAGTCCTTGTTCTAATTTAACCATCATGTTATAGTGGCAGGAAACCAAGTCTCAGATGGAGCTGACATAAGCATGATAAAATAGAAATGGGTATCCCAATTATCCAGGCCAGGAGTGTAGTGAGAAGTTTCCTCTGCACACATAGCTGAGCATGATAAGCACAGTAACATGGTCAGTATTTATCATATATTCTTCTCTCTCTCTCTCTCTTTTTTTTTTTGACAGGCAGACTGGACAGTGAGAGAGAGAGACAGAGAGAAAGGTTTTCCTTTTCCATTGGTTCACCCTCCAATGGCCGCCGTGGCTGGAGTGCCGCAGCCAGCGCACTGCGCTGATCCGAAGCCAGGAGCCAGGTGCTTCTCCTCGTCTCCCGTGTGGGTGCAGGGCCCAAGGACTTCTGGGTCACAGCAGAGAGCTGGCCTGGAAGAGGAGCAACCGGGACAGAATCCAGCGCCCCGACTGGGACTAGAACCCGGTGTGCCATTGCCGCAGGCGGAGGATTAGCCTATTGAGCCATGGCGCCGGCATCTACTCTTATATAATCATTTTCAAAGGTGATAAAATTGCTTCTTATGATAAAACTGTGATAACATTGTTTATATGACTATTTTATTTTATTTAAAAGATAGAGTTAGACAGTGAGAGAGAGAGAGACAGAGGGAAAGGTCTTCCTTCCGTTGGTTCACCTCCCAGATGGCCGCTACGGCTGGAGCTACGCCGATCTGAAGCCAGGATCCAGGTGCTTCTTCCTGGTCTCCCAAGCTGGTGCAGGGGCCCACACACTTGGGCCATCCTCCACTGCCCTTCCGGGCCACAGCAGAGAGCTGAACTGGAAGAGCAGCAACCGGGACCAGAACCCGGCGCCCGTATGGGATGCCAGTGCCACAGTCTGAGGATTAATCAAGTGAGGCAGGGCGCCGGCCATATATGACTATTTTCAAGGAACTGCAGCATCTTTGGGGGACATGGAACTAGAAAATTTCAGACACTAATGTGTAAGAGACTTGGGGCTCTTTTCTACCCTTTAACCTTTGTTCTCCTATCCTTTCTCTTGAAATGTATTATAGATAATCTGTTTGGAACCCACTTGCAAAGAAGATCTCAATTCAACATAACAGGTAGGAAGAGCCAGAGACGTAAGTGGATAATTGAAATAAAATTGGATGGAAGTTATTAAAAAAGCTATGTATGTACAATTTTTATGGGAGTGTGGAAGAAGGACCTGGATTGGAGGCATATGGTATAAAAAATATTTTTCAAGGGAAAATGACAATGTGTTGGCTTTTGAAGCAAAGAAGCAAGTCTGACAGATAAGAGGGATAGTTGGGGAGTACATGGAGATTATACAGATGCCAGCAAAAGTGCCAAATCTTTAGCAAGCATGTGAATCAGGTGACAGGTGTCTCAGTGTGGCTGGAACACAGATTATATAGATGGGGAAGTGTTGACAGATAAGGCAAAGCCTGGGCTAGAAATGCCCATACCCCTACTGAGACGTTTGAAATTCAGCCTGAAGATTAAAGAAAGTCATTGGGAGGTTTGTAGGGATCCACAGAATCAAATCTGCATTTTGAATGAGATGAAATAAGAACAGAATCTGGGAGACCATGAGGAAGTTAGGTCAGGGCCTGACAAAAACAGGGTAATGAAGAGGACAGAGAGAAATAAATTCCATTGCTACTTATCAGTAAAGGTACAGGAGTTGCTGATAATTTGGGGATGGTACGGACGGAGTGGGAGAAGTAAGGATGATGTCCCAATCTCTAGCTTAGAAACTGCTATGGGTTGGCAATAATAGGTTGAATATTCCCCCAAAGGCCCATGTGTTAAAGGTTTGATCCCCAAAGTATTCTGATAATACATAAGGCAGAAACTCACTCTAATTATAGTGTTTAGTGGTGGGCATTTTTGGAAGTCATTGTATTATATTAGGTTGTCAGGGTAGTCCTCATGATTGAATCACAGTGGCTTTATAAGGAGAGACAGAGACACAGCCTCCCACCTGCCATGTGATGCCCTATGCTGCCTTGGGACACCTCCAGGAAGAACAGCATCACTGGGGGTTAACCAATGGGGCTTGCACTGTGAATTTCCAAAACAGTGAGCTAACGTAAACATGCTCTCCTTCATAAATAGTCTCAAGTATTTTGTGGTAGTGATGAAAAGCTAATACAAGCATTGTAGTATGGGGAGCAGAATGCAGAAGGTAGAATGGGTTCTAGCCCACCACTGGCAAACATTTCTTGCAAAGTGATTCTTTTTGTATTGACTTGAAAACCACTACTACCTTTTCAAAATCTCCAAGTTGGTTTTCTTCCATCTTCCAACATAAGCAGAGCAGTAAACTACATTTTGTGGATGTACTGACTTGCAAGTAAATAAGGACTTATACTGATAGCTCATTTGATAAGCCAGACTTTATTATATTTCTGTGTGTGTATTATATATATTTATATACATGATTATGGTTGAATATATATGGATGTGTATATATATATATATATATACACACACACACATGTTTATGGTTGGGTAATAGTTTGGGTGTCACCCAAAGACCCATGTATTGCAGATTTATCTCCCAAAGTTTTATGTTAAAGGTTTAATGTTAAATATCAATAGATTAAGGATAGAGACTTGAGACAATGAGATGGGCAAAGTAGGAGGTCTTTAAGTCATTGGGGTTGTACCCTTAAAGGTTAGTTCTTGGAGACAGTGTTGGTTATTTAAGCCAAGTTCAGCCTAGATTCTCTCCATGCTTTCTGCTCACATGTGATCATCCCTCTATACACATTCCATCCATCCACTGCCCTCATCAGACTTCAGACTAACAGCGTCACTCAGTCTTACACTGTGAATCTCCAAAACTGTAAGCTAATAAACGTCTTCTTCCTTCCTAAGAAGCTTCTCCAAGGTATTTGTTGTAGTAAGGAAAATCTGATTGGCACATGAAAGCATATTTTCATTTGAGCGCCTATAAAAAAACTCAAGGGTCAATTCCCATTACTATGTTTAATATCAGAAAAACAGGGTTAATTTCTGAGTTTTTAAAGGAGCAAGTAAATAAAAATTCAGCAAGTGCATACACTGAGAAGCAACACATAGATTGTGAAAGAAGAGATGGAGCCCTAGCCTTCCCCTCGCCCACCAGCCCGTTCCCTGCTGTATGTTATATGTATTGCCATTTATTCCATCATAATGACTAGGAGGCTGACTGCAGCCCTGTTCCTGATACAATACTCCCTGTTCCACAAAAGCCCTTGGGATGCAAGAATCAAATATAGAATTTGCTGAAGGGCACAAATATCAGCAGTATTCAGCTATCCAAATCCAACCTAATGACATCCAGTTAAACCTGAGATGTCAAAGATGCTATTTGCCAGCAGTGACAACCGTTACTCTCTTTTTCCTGTTTTCCATTCTGAGTTTTTCAAAGAGGGGGTATCTTTTGACTTGGTCAGTTACTAAATTTCACTGAAGGAAGGTATGTGAAGAATGATGTGATTCTGTGTAGATGCACAATTTGTCGAGGTAAAGCTAATTCCTGCTCACACCAAGATGCCTCTTGCTTAAGAGATAAGCACCGAGTCAGCCTTTTCTTCTTTCCTGGCAGTTCTTCATTCTAATGGAAAAGTTGCAACTGTGTCTTATTTTAATAGAGTTTTAATAGGCTTCCATTGAGCCAGCATCACTTTTTAATTATATAAGAAAACATTGTTTAAATACAGCCCCACTGACTCCAAATCCCCTTAAGCTGGGTGGTAAAAATAGCATTTTAAGTATTATAGAGATCATATGAATAGGATTAAGTTTTTTAAAAGATTGTTTATTTATTTGAAAGTCAGAGTTACACAGAGAAGGGAGAGGCAAAGAAAGAGAAAGAGAGAAAGAAAGAGGGGGGGAGAGAGAGAGAGAGAGAGAGAGAGAGAGAGAGAGGTCTTCCATTCACTGGTTTACTCCCCAATTGGCTGCAACAGCTGGAGTTGGGCCAATCTGAAGCCAGGAGCCAGGAGCCAGGAGCTTTTTCCAGGTCTCCCATGCAGGTGCAGGGGCCTAAGGACTTGGGCCATCTTCTACTGCTTTCCCAGGACGTAATAGAGAGATGGATCAGAAGTGGAGCAGCCGGTATTCAAACTGGCACTCATATGGGATGCAGCCACAGAGGCAGTGGCTTTACCCACTACACCATGGTGGTGGCCCCAAGGGTGAAGTATTAAACTGGTCATATAGATAGGATCAAGTACTGAAGTGATCATATAAATAGGACCAAGTATTTGGTAATAATAATAGATAGAATTAAAAAGGTGTTAATGCTCCAACTTGGGAAGCAGTCAACACAGCAGACTCATAGAATGACAATTGCTTTAAGTAACACTCTGACCTCAGAATCAGCCCTTAAGGCATTCTGGTCTGGCTGAAAGGCCCTGGGGAGCATCTCAGGCATAGAAAACCAAGACACTATGGCAGAAAATATTCTACATGAAGGAGCTCTGTGAGTGAGACCCCAGTGGAAAGAAGTGGTCATCAAAGAAGGATGTACTTTTCTCTAAAGGGAGGAGGTAACTTCCATTTTGCTTATGGCCTTGTCTAAACTTGATCTTAGCCAAAAGGCCGAGAAGTGATTATGGCCTTGTCTAAATACTGACAAAGTTTGTGGATTCAAAAGGCTTCCATAGCTGAGGCAGATTATGTCAAGAGCCTCAGGTGATCACCAACATCATACATAAGAGTATTAACTGTTAAATAAACAACAGGAGTCACTGTGCACTAACTTCCCATTCAGGACCTTTGTCCTCAAAGAGTTGTATTATGAGCCTTAATAGTATATCTTGATCTCAAAGAATTATTTCATTTTAGTGTAGTAAGTGGAGGATATTTTTATGTCTCATAAGTGATAATTAAGTCTAAGTGTTCACAAAAGATGTATCAGTCTTAGGTTCTTCTTTAAATATAATTAAGTTCCTAAAATAAAAAAAGGTGAAATTACCTTTGAGATGCAGTGACTTTGAACAGCCCTCATCTGGACTGTTGAGGAACAGGGGTTTTTTTTGTTTTGTTTTTTTCTTTCTTTTTCATACAAAGTGTTGAACTCTTTACCTAGAACAGAGTTAATCTTCTGTGTACAAAGTTAAGTGAAAATAGATCTTAGTAAAAAACAAAACTTGGAACAGGAGAGGGAAGAGGTAGAGGGGTGACAGTGTAGGTAGGAGGGCGAGTACCATGGAAAGAATTACTATGTTCCTAAAGTTGTATTTATGAAATGCATGCAAATTAATTAATTAATTAATACAGTTCCACTAAGTTTAAAGATGCTGCAAAACATTGTCTAAGAATGTAGTTGTTAAGGTAGTAGAAAGATTGGTGTTGTGATGCAGTGGCTTAAACTGTTGCTTACAATGCTGACATCTCATACTGGAGCACCAGTTCAAGTCCTCCACTTCCCATTCAGCTCCCTGCTAATGCACCTGAGAAAGCAGCATATGATGGCCCAAATACTTGTACCCCTGCCACCTGTGTGGGAGACCCAGATGGAGTTCCTGGCTCTTGATTTCCACCTAGCCCAGGCCTGGCTCTTTGGGTTATCTGGGGAGTGAACCTGCTGGTGGAAGACTTTCTCTCTCTCTCTCTCTCTCTCTCTCTCTCCCTCTTACCTGCCTAATAAATAAATCGTAAGTAAATAAAATAATGAAGATAGTGGGGTAGTGGTATATTCATTTCCCTCCTCTCCCTTGAAATTCATGAAACTATTGAAATTAATTTTTAAATGAAAGAATAAAAGGAGAGAAATCTTCCATTGCAGTGAAACCAGAAAACTCCCCAAACCCAAATCACCACCTGTAAAACTCATCCAGATATTAGTGTTAAAGGATGTCACAGAAAAGCCAAACACCTGACTTCTTGGAACATATGTCCCCAAGCCTCCTTGCCTCAAAGCCTCCTTGTGGACTTTGGTGAGGGAGAGGCAGCAGAAAATGGACAGATTGCAATAGAGCGTGCCTATGGATTAAAGCAGAAACTTCTCTCTGTTTTCTTTTGAGCAGTCAGGGTGTGTGTGTGTGTGTGTGTGTGTGGTATTATAAGCATACCTAAGCTAAAGATCTTAACCCTTTGTCATACAAGTTGATTATTTTCTTCCTGAAATTTTCAATTTTATTTAAGTTTTGCATACAATTTAAATAATTTTTTTACTATTTCATTTATTTGGGGTGAGGTAAACTTTTTAGGCAATTAAATATAGTCTTTTCTGCCCTTTGATACTATGTTTTAGAAAACCTCATCCAGGGGCTGGTGCTGTGGCACAGCAGATAAAGCCACTGCCTGCAGTACTGGCATCTCATATGGGTGCCAGCTTGAGTCCCGGTCGCTCCACTTCTGATTCAGCTCTCAGTTATGGACTGGGAAAGCAGTAGAAGATGTCCCACGTCCTTGGGCCCCTGTACCTGCATGGGAGATGGGGAAGAAGCTCCTTGCTCCTGGCTCCTGGCTTCGGATTGGCACAGCTCCAGCCATTGTGTGGCCATCTGGGGAGTGAACCTGCAAATGGAAGACCTCTCTCTCTGCCTCTGCCTCTCTGTAACTCTGTCTTTCAAACAAATAAATAAATAATTTTTAAAAATAGTAATGGTGCAAGAGTGTGTTTTGTTTAATGAGTAATCATAAAATTTGGCAGATGTTGAAAATGGCACAGTGACTTTGTAAAAATTTTAAAATGCATATTGAATGATTTAGGGATATATACAATATACTGACAAAATTGGAATAAGGTAAGAAAAGAAGCAAGTGAGGGGAAAGATTGACAGCTGTTGAAACTGTGTGACGGGTGATGTTGTACCTGCAGTTGCAAGCATGTTTGGAAATATTCACAATAAAAACATTACAACAAGATTAAGTTGACAACATGTCACAATCATCTTGGATTCTTTGCTCTCCCATCCCTGGAGAGCTTTAATTTGATCTCAATCTGTATTATAATCTGTCATCTGAGTTTGCCTCCTTCTCAGCCATGGTACACAGGGAATACTCTAGTTTCATCTTCGTTGCTATCAACCCATGGGAAATGGTGGTGATGCCAACCACTCATGAGCTCAGAGTAGCTCATGTGAGGGTGGTTGCTGCTCCACGGGTGACATTTCCAGGGGTCCTTGATAGGTCACTTTCCCCTAGTTGACCCTTGCTTCCACTCTGTGGTCAGAAAAAGGCATCGGGGGCCGGTGCTGTAGCTCATTAGGTTAATCCTCCACCTGCAGCACCAGCATCCTGTATGGGCACCGGGTTCTAGTCCCGGTTACTCCTCTTCCAGTCCAGCTCTGCTGTGGCCCTGGAAGGCAGTGGAGGATGGCCCAAGTGCTTAGGCCCCTGCACCTGCATTGGAGACCAGGAAGAAGCACCTGGCTCCTGGCTTCAGAATTGTGCAGGGGGGTGAACCAACAGAAGGAAGACCTTTCTCTCTGTCTCTCTCTCTCACTATCTATATCTCTACCTGTCAAATAAATTTTAAAAAGAAAAAGGCATCAAACCATTGTTTCAATCAAATATTCTGCATTCTTTTCTATACTTTATTTATAGAAAGCAAAAATTGATTTTCTATTAATCATACCTATATACTTTCTTATTAATTTATGTTGTTGTCCTCTTGCTCTTTCTTTTAAGTTTCCAAATAAATCAAAATTACACTCTTAAATACCTTATAGAGTTTACTTAGGAGGTTCCTTGGTAGAATATTCCTCAAGGGAATATGTTGCTTCCCTGAAGAGCTTATTCTAGCCCCCACCTCCTGGGTCTTTCGCTTTTATTTTCTTCCTTTGGACATCGTCTTATAATTGTAATTCCAGGCAACAAAGCAAAGTGTCACCACATGGCAGTAAAACTCATAAGGGCAGGAGATGAGGCCTCTCCTATGATAATACTGACATCACATTTTTTTCTAGGACTTCTGCAAACTGTATGCAATATCATTTAATCCTCAAAATACTAAATATTATATCACCATTTTACAGGTGTAAAAACTGAGGACCAGTGAATAAGGGCCAGTTAAATAGAGGACTAGTTAAATGAGGTTTGGCTAAGTAACGTTGCCAAGGTCCACAAAGCTAGTGAGCGTCAGTGCAAGGATTTAACTCAGGCCTGTCTGAATTCAAAGCCATGCTGTCAAATGCCATCTAATTCTGCCTTGCAAATCCTCATTTATTCAGGAGTCACATCAATATTAAACAGTTTTCATCCCCAGCCAGGCCTTTCCCTTGTTGCTGGGTAAGTGACCGTGCTGTCACTCGCCTCTCTGGAAAGAAACCTTTGTGACAATTAGTGGTCTACATGCATGTAGGAGACTCAAAATAAAGCCAAAATAGCCTGTTTGCATAAATATAATCTGCTCAGATGTCAACCAGCACAAGATAGCAACAAATGTGAAGACAAGATGAAGGAGGATTAAGCATGTCTACCTGCCTCCTACCCACCCTTGTCCCCGCAGCCTCCATCCTGGACCTGGGACCCATCAGGGTGCCTGTCCTGTCAGATAAGTCCCAGCTAGACAAATGTTGTCATTTGATTTCAGTGCATTGCTCTGATCCAGATCAGTTCCAGGTCTGAGCTTGACACCCAATCAAGACTGGAATTTGGTTTGACATGTACCTGGCAGTGAAATCCAAGTTCTTGCCTCAATCTGTGCCCCACTTGACCCCATGGCCTCATATGTCAGAATATGACACCCCAGGTGTCAGGTGCAGCTCCAAGTGCACAGAGCAAAGGAAAGACAATGACAGCAGGGGCTCAGGTTCCCAGCCCATGCCTGGCACCAGGACTGCTCTCCTGCCTGAGAGGAGAAAGCTGGGGCCCACCAGCTGTGTGTCAGATAGGCTGGCACTGCAAAGCCACATCATAGGTCCCCTGGAGTCTTGAAATCTCCTCCAGGCATTATCTTTGCCTCATAAAGTCTGAGTCATTCAGTGTGAATTTGGGTATCAAATGGCATTTTCACCTGCTGGAAGAATCCAGGAGTGCAACAGTGTAGACAGTCACCAAAAGACAAGACAACTTATAGTTTTGCCCAGGACTGCCCCTTGAAGCACAGGGGGAAGGAACGATGTGCATAAAGAAGGCAGAAACTATGGCTTACTGAGAATTTATTACGCACCGCCTCTGTATGAAGTGCTTTGTAGAAGTTACAGTGCTTCCTCCTTATCCAAGGAGTATTGATTTCAAAACCACCCTAAATGATGCCTGAAAAAATGGATAATATTGAGCCTTATATATGCTGTTTTTCCCTGTATATATATACAACTATGATTATGTTTAAGTTATATGTTAGGTACAATAAGAGATTAGCAACAGTCACTCACCATCGATTGTACAACATCAGCATGATTCTTTCTTCCTTATTAAGTTGAGAACTTAATAACTTTCACCTTTTCATTGAAAGAAAGCAATGCACAACTTGTCTTTAGCATATATGAATTGCTACCTTCACTGTTCTCACAATCTGAGGCCCTTTTTTTAAAGTAGAATAAAGGTTACTCGAACACACACACTGCATTGATCTGATTACCCAAATAGCTACTAAGTGACTAATGGGTGAGTAACGTATACAGTGTGGATACACTGGACAAAATGATGATTCAATTCTGCCATAGGACAGAGTTGGATGGTGCAAGATTTTATCATGCTACTTAAATGCTGAACAGTTTAAAACTTCTGTTTATTTTGGTAATATTCCATTCAGTGTTTTCAGACTGGTTGACTTTATGTAACTGAAACTACAGAAAACAAAACCATGGATGACTTTATGTAACTGAAACTACAGAAAACAAAACCATGGATAGAGGAGATTAAAGTATCTGATTTTATTGTCACAATGCTGTCCAGCTCAGAAGGAAACTTGCTCAAGCTCACATACTTATTATGTCAGAGCCCTGGAATGTGGAATGTGGTCTGGTGCACTGCACGGAACATTTTTCTTCTGTTTCACTTCTCTACCTGGGCAAGGAGAGTAGTCTGGTGCACACCAGCTGTTTTCAGTCTTTGTGTTCTCAACATAAGGATGGAAGGAGTGAAAAAAAAAAGCAGGAAGTCAGCCCTTATACTTCCTAACTTCCTCAAGCTGTTATGGCACCCCTGGGGCTGTGTAGAGTTCAGGTATGAATTTTAAGCTCCCTGAGGGCAGTCTTACCCTCATGTTGCCAAGGCAAAAGGTGACGGCTATTTGATAAGATGACAGGTGTAATGCTTTCAGAAATCCCCTGCTTATCTTTGCTGCCACTGCTGGCAACAACCTAAATGGCATGACAGGGTGCTATGTTCCCAGATTTTGGGATTCTTAGTTTTTAAATGCGTTGAGAGCCAACGTAGTTGCGAAGCTTTGTTTGACCAACCAAGTATATAAATTGCCTCCTACTTACTGTTGCTGTAATTTCATAAGGGTTGTAACTTTAAATATAGAAAAAATGTAGAAAAGGTACCATCTCATTATACAACAAACTTCCCCAGGAAAGAAAGTATATATTTCCTGTTTTCTTACAAATGTGTGAAAATACCATCCACCTGCAAGAATCCTTAGATCAACCTGATCAAGATGGAAAGACCACAGATTTTTCCTTTTCATAGGTCCTGACCCCACTGCTCACATCTATGTGGCCTTAGCAAGTCACCTCTTCTTCATGGTACTTAACTTCTTCCCCCGTAGAGTAATAGAGCCCACCACAGAGGCGTATTGTGAGAACTGAAGGAAATAATGAGTGAGAAACACAGATGAGGAAACACATCAATTTCCTCATCTTAAGGGAGTTGGATGAAATGAGCTTTGGGATTCCCCCAAATCCTTTAAAATTTCAGAAAAGCAGCCCAGGTCTCTTGGTTGAGCACAGCATAGAAGCCTCAGAGAGAAAATTCTTTCTTGGAGAGATGATGACCCTCAAAAAGAAAACAGCCCATAAGACCAGAGATGGATCAGATTTTTCATGAATCCCAGAAAATTCTCAGCCCCTCTTTTCCCTATAGGCTTTATGGGTGTGATTCATACACAAATAAAAGAAGTAAATTCTTCTGTTTTGTGCTTTGGCAGAGGTGTGGCCCCAGAAATAGCCATGGCAGGTGGTCCACCTCAGGAAACAGAGGACGGAGTCAGGAAATAAAACACAAGGACATGGAAAGTTAAAGAAGAAAAGGTCAATGCAGACCATGTAACCAGTTTTGAGTTCAGTGTTTATATTAGGACCTCTGATTCCATTCCATATCTGTCTCTGACTCTTCTAGACTGTGACACCCTCAAGAGTCAACTTGCAGGAGGAAGATTGGTGAGCAGGTGGATGGACACAGGGCTGATGGTGTGTGCAGTGCTCGTGCACAAGCATGTGGGAAGCAGTAGGAGATGAAGCAGTGGCAGGTCTGTTTCTCTCTCCACTCTTCTTCCACTTCTGCCTCCTGGCCTTGGTGTTCCTGAGACCCCATAGGAATGAGAAGCCCCCCATCCCTCAAGTTTACCAGTGGGGCAGTCACCATTCACTTATGTGAACTTGCTATCCCTTACATCCAGAGAGATTTACACATTAAATATATGAGCCCAGGGACACTTTAGGCAAGAGAAACCTTTTGCAAAGCTTAAAGAATGATTTAAGAGTTTTGCAGGCTTGATGCATTGAGCACGAGACTGAATGCAGGTGTACTGGTAGCAAATGTCTTTGCCTAACTGCTAGACTTCATCCTATCTTTAGACCCTACTGTCACAACTCTAGCCCAAGCCTAACCCCTTCTATGAACAGAAGCTGTGTGGATAATTCTCCATAAGGTGACTGCCCCACTGGTAAACTTGAGGGATGTGTGGCTCTCATTCCTATGAGGTCTCAGGAGCATCAGCCCAGGAAGCAGAAGTGGAGGAAGAGTGGAGAGAGAGACAGATCCTCCATTGCCTCATCTGGCACTGCCTCACGCATGCTTGTGCATTAGCACTGTGCACACCAAGAGGTTCTGGAAGGCTGAGCATCTTGTTAGGAGGGTTGTGAGTGTGCGTAGGTGTGTGTGTTCATATTGCCCTTTAAGGAAGAATGAAGGCAATCCAGATGCAAATTGCTAAAGGACACCAGTTATAAGCTTGTGACAATATTGTGGAGGCCATGCTTCCAAAGTCAAGATGCAGCCAAGGGTGACCATACCCAAGCGAAGTGGCTTTACCAGTTCTCACTAAGAAAGAAAGATTTAGCCTAGCACTCCTCACAGTTTCACCACCAACTTACCCCAAACACGTTAACCAGTCCTAGAAAGTTACAGTCCGCCCTATGGATGCCAATACTTAGAAATATGTATCAAACAGCTCAGGATGTCTGAGTCAATGGGAAATGTGGGTGGGCAGTGGTGGAGGTTTGAAACAAGTAACAGACCTGAAGAATGGTTCTAGCTGCCAATATCAGGTTTCTCATTTGTTCTTTTAAGCCTTTGCAATGGCAGGGAAACTTTTTTTCTGCCAAGGTCCATTTGGATATTTATAACATCATTCATGGGCCATGCAAAATTATCAACTTAAAAATTAGCTTGCTATAGATTTATTGAATTATGAGTCCTGCCTGCAGCTGCTTTGAAAGGGCCCAACCAAATGATTCCATGGCCTGTGCACCAGACATTCCTCACCCCTGTTTTAAGGTAAAGCTTTAGGCACTTCCAAAGAGGGCAGAGGGCAGCTTTCTGAGTACTTGCCTTGTGTAGGGTCTCTTTTTTTCTTATTATTTGCACATGTTGGCCAGGAGTTTTCAAACAAAGCCTTGCAAGTTTTATTACCTTTATCTGAAGAGTAGAGATAGTTTCTGTAACAACCATCACAATTAAAATGGCATCCAAAGAGGCATGTGTACAGCAGTACAATAAAACAATAAAAAGATGAAATAGTTCACATGGCCTATGAACCATCCATCCCTCACCACATGCTTTTACCTTGGTTTCCCAGGAATGGCCTGGTAAAATCCCACAAGTCTCAACAGGAAATCTGCCGAAGAGGCAACAGTGAAGTTTAATGGACTCTGCTCTGTGCTTGATCACCTTGCTGCCAGTTGGGAAACCTACTGTTGGAAAGAATGAAAGGTCATGAAAAAGAAAATGGAACTGCCAACAGGATGAGCATCCGGAAATTGGCAGCAATCAGGTGAGAAATCTGCTAGAGCAGGGAGGGCTTTGCTAGGATCTTTGAGGGCTGTACTGCAGCAGACAAGTCCCTCTGCCATGGGACACATGTAGGGAACAAGCCTAGAAGTGGCTTTTTGTAGATTTCCTATTTGATTTCTTAGTGCCTCCTCTGTGGTGGATACTGCCTAGGGAGCATTAATTAAGTGATGAAAGAATAATTTTTCATACTCAAGTCCATAAGACCACCCTCATAAGTCTTGCGTAGATTTCTTTGTCTCTGATCTCCAAATCCCTCTTTTTCCATGCTCCTAACCAAGCCATTGGTGTTTAGTCTGCATATATGTTTTTCACTTCAGTCTGCTTCTTTATCCACACAACATAAGAGATTGGTCTATTATCCAAAACTCTGTCTCAAATCACTGTACTCAGAGCACCAGCTGAGAGCAGGTGTAGTCCAGCTGCCATTCCTTTAGGGCTGGCCCCAAGCTCAGCCTTTTCTTCTCAGGCATCTCACTGTGGGAGGTGATGGAGAGGCAGGATTATAATCATGATGGTAACACGGGAATCAGGGGCACTTGCTCATGTAGCTTACTGTGCCCCGGGCTCATTTGTATCAGATCCTGTATAACATTTCCAGTTTATGGAAAGCTGATAGATACACCATTTCTTAACACTTTGTGACTCTAAGTAAACCCAACTTATGATAGCATGGTCATTTGATATTTTATGATCAGGTACTCCATCTCTTCTATGTCCCAGTAGTACACCTTAGCTCTTTTTCAAATAGTATATAATTCTCTGATGCAGAAGACATGATCTTGCTCCAAACTTTTATGGGTTTAAATTGTGATATTTTCTCATTGGGGTTTGCTGTAAACCCAAAGAACATAATTTCACACCGTAAATACCTATAATGCCATGGAGACTGCTGAGTCATGTGGTCTACCTTGCAGGGCTGCTTGCACTGACATTCAAAACTTTTTAAAGATTTATTTATTGGGGCCAATGCTGTGGTCAGCTGACATCCTATGTGGGTACCAATACAGGTCCTGGCAGCTCCTCTTCAGATCCAGCTCTCTGCTGGTGGTCTGGGAGGGCAGTGGAGGGTGGAGGAGTGGAGGAGTGCTTGGGTCCCTGCACCCACGTGGGAGACCCGGATGAGGCTCCTGGCTCCTGGCTTTGGATTGGCCAAAATCTGACCATGGCATAGATTTATCTCCTATGCACATCCATCTTACTCAAGACCCCTGGCATACTTGTTACTTCTTAACATGATGCCATCAATATAGTGCATGAATATGGCATTCTTTGGAATGACCAGACATTCTAGGTCTCTTGGGATCCTATGATGGTAGAGGGTAGAAGAATTAACACAGACCTGGGACAAAATCCCAAATATACATTTTTATCAACCCCATGAGGTTGCAGAAAGCTTTTTATTTTCTTGCCTGATAGGTATGGAAAAGCACCTATCTGCTGTATCGAAGGTTATATAACATACCCATGGCTGTATCAGTCTTCTCTAGCAATGATATAGCTGGTATGGTGGCTTTAATTGAGGCTATTATAATATATAATATTATAATATTACTATTATAATGACTGAATAGTATATACACGTTTTGCCTTTATAGCATAAAGCTATCATCTTCTAGGAGCCCTCCAGTTTCTGCAGGGACCAAACTGATGAGATAAATGGCAATATCAGGAGGAACACCATCCCTACATCCTTCAGGTCTTTAGACACTGCATTAATCTCTTCCATTCATTCTAGGATGTAGTATGCTTTTGAGTCACAATTTTAGTGGATATATGGAGATTGAAGATGAAAGAGAAGTTCCAGGAGCTTACATTTGGTCATATTTAATATAACAGTGCTTACCCTACAGTCAAGGAACCCTGTGAGGTTTCCATAAATTACCAGGCATATGCATTTCAATTATTTATTCAAGCACTGAGGAAAATAAGTGTGGGTCCATGGACTCAGTGAGTGCACTGTGAGTGATTACATTTAGTGGATACAGTAGGACTCTCACTCTGGGTCCCAGACATCAATACCAACTTGGGAGCTGTGTTTCACAGTCCTCAAAATTTGAATTGTACTCATCCCCCTATATATAGTTTTCTGAGTAATGGTCAAGGACTGTTTCAGGAAATATGTTGGTAGAATCATTATCGCATATGTGTTCTGTAATATTTGAAGGGTCCTTCCACCTGAGAACCCAGTTTTTCCTGTCATCAGGCCCTGCATCTGAAAATCGACTGGGATCTAGAAGCTGGGTGCCAAATCTTGGATTTTAATTGGGGTAGTGGTCCTCAAACTCTTGATCATATATTCTTAATTTCTTTGATTACATACACTAATCCATACTCTCATCAGTAGTCTGTTTTTCTTGCCCCCCCAGGGATGCCACGTTTTATCAACCCTCTCTATAACTTACTAGGACTGCAATCCAGTCTTGTCACTCATTACAATATGTATAGTGAGGATACTGAGATGTAGTTGTCCAGCTTCTAGAAGACCTTCATGAGTGAGCACCTCACCATCTCCTGAGATAACCCATCCCATAATTAGCCATCCAATCTTGTAGAAATCCTGTCTTATATAACAGAAATATGCTTCCTGGAATTTCTGTCCAGGTGAAGTACCTTTCAATATTTGAAGAGAGTTAGCATGCAAATCCTCTCCCATCCTCCCCTCACAATGACTGCTCATAATTCTTCTTGCTCCTAGACTAATCTCAATAGAGCCAGGTCATCTCATTCACTAAGGGGTTCAAAACACCAATCCCAGATTATCTGAAGAAAGTGAACACATGTGTCTCATTGAAGAGTGGCAAGATAATACTGAAAAATAATAATAGGTGATGTATATTATTCTCATAACAGCCATTCATTTATGCAAGAAATATTTATTAAGCACCTTAATCATTCTAGAAATGGGGGATACAGTTGTAAAGAATACAAAAAAATCCTGCCCTTACATAGCTTACATTCTAGAGGTGGGAAACAGGCAATAAATAAGATAATCAAGTGCTATATATAGTATGTTAAGTGTGGAGTGTTAAGGAAAATAATAAAATGAGGAAAGGAGACAGGGAATGCCATATGGCTTGCAAGTGTAGATATCATGTTCAAGGAAGAGCTCACTAAAAGGTAAGTTGAGTGAAAACCTGGTAGAGGTAAGTGACTTGTGTAGCTCACTGGGGAAGACGGTCCCAAGGAGAATGAACTATAAGGGCAAAAGACCCTGAGGTAGGTATTATTATCCCCATTTTACAGATGGTTAAGTTACATGCCCGACTGCTGAAGGATGGAGCCAGACTTCAAATTCAGGTATGCTTGACTCTAGAGCTAATCTCCCATATACCTGTCCAGTGATGGAGTGGGGGTGACATTGGACAATCCGGGAATGCTCTATTTTATAAAAGCCTAGAAGAGGGAAGCAACTTGCTCAGATGAATGCATGTGGACACTGGCTGAGCTGAGACTAGAGTATTATCATTTCCACTCCACCACCCCTGCCTCCAGAATCCAGACATTTATCTTTTGGGTAGAAACAATTCCCAAACCAATGAAAGGGCTACGTAAAACTTCATCAATGTGTTTTGCTGATAGGCATTTTAAAAAGTCTTGTCTTGACCCTAACTGCTCTAAATGATGCCTCTTTACTCTGATTGCTGTCATTGGCAGGCGTGGGTTAGTTAGTAATGAAACACAGACTATGGAGTTAGATACAGCTAAACTTGAAAACAGTCTCCACAGTGTTTTAGCTATGTGATCTTGGGCAAGTTATGAAACATCTCTGATTCCCAGTATCATCATCCATAGAATGAAGCCAGAAATGTGTCTCAGAGGTGTGGTGGGGATTAGGTACAACAATCCCCATGCAGTACTTCACACAGTAACTGGGGTAGGGGGGATGCTGTAACCATGCTTATTGTCTTCTCCCCTATGTTTGTCTTTTCACATGCACAACTCCTGCTTTCTTATATTTTTTTGAAAATTGAGAGATTATCTTATTTATCTAGCTACTCACCACATTTTATATCATATGGTGGTGCACAGTAAATGCATAAAAGTGATTATTTGATTGCTGCATCAGTGGGGAAGAAAAAAAGAGAGTGATTATTGCTTTGGGACTCTGTTGGTGCAACCATCTTTGAGTTGCTTCATCTGTCAGCTCTGTTCACCAGAGCTGTCCTGGCTGATCACAACTGGCCAGCGAATGTCCTCTTCCTTCTTCCAAAAGTCAGGCTGTGTCATTCAGGACGAGAGGCCACTTTTCAGGTAGAGGAAGACATTTCTTTAGTCGAGAGAAGAGGAGTAGCTATCACCATCAGGACACCCGAAAGATCAGTAGGTTCTTGCAATTTCCTGGTAAGAAGGCAAAAATTCCAGTTTAACTCACATCTCTATCCACAAATCTTTCATCAGGACTGCTATCAGAGAGTCAAATTGACCGATTTCAGTTTTTATTTCTTTTTCCCACCCTCTGGCAAGATCTCAACGAGCAGCTAACCAGCTGAAAACAGGAGGAGAGGGAAAAGGCCTGGACCTCGATGATTTAGGAAATGGCTCATCAGCCACCAAAAATTGAAGTTACTTTTTCATTCATATAATGTGTAAAAACATTCTCCACGATAAATATAAGGAGTAGTTCAATGGAATAATCTGTTTATAATTTCTTAAGAAAAAATTCATTCCTGTATCACTTCCTTCTTTAACTTGTTAAATTCCCATAACAAACTTACCAAATAGTTTTTTTACCAAGTTTTACAGATGAAACAACTGATGTTAATAATGTTAAATTATTGGCTCAAATTTACACAGCTGGTAATTTGAAAACCCAGGACTTGAATCCATCAGCTCTTCATTTGAGCCCAACAATTTTTTCCCCTGCACTTCATTTTTCTGCCACCATCTATAAAAGACTGACAAAGAATAATCTCTTCTGACCATATCTTGGGTCAGTGTAGGTTGTGAGAGAGCATTTTACTACTGTTTCCTTTTTTAAGTGACTCATGCATAGAAACAAGACCTAACACAGAAACATTGTCAGGAGAAAACAGATTTTCAAAAGTTAATAATGCACCTAAGATAAAGTTCTAGTTGTCTCTGAACAGTTGAGAAGAAACACAGACATGCAGCTTTACCTAGAGTCACCTCAGACTTGGAGACCGGGTATCAGTGTTCCCATTTTGTGGCCAGGGATCAAGAGGAGAGAAACAGAATATGTAGAAAACTTGAGAAAATAACAAGTAATTTTTTTGACAGAGTTAGACAGTGAGAGAGAGAGAGACAGAGAGAAAGGTCTTCCTTTTTCCGTTGGTTCACCCCCTAAATGGCCGCTACGGCCGGTGCGCTGCACCGATCTGAAGCCAGGAGCCAGCATTCCTGGGCCACAGCAGAGAACTGGACTGGAAGAGAAGCAACTGGGACAGAATCTGGCGCCCCAACTGGGACTAGAACCCAGGGTGCCAGCGCTGCAGGCAGAGAACTAGCCAAGTGAGCCATGGTGCTGGCCAATAACCAGTAATTCTAACAGACTTTAAAAAAATAGGGCTGGCGCCGCAGCTCACTAGGCTAATCCTCCACCTTGCGGCGCCGGCACACCAGGTTCTAGTTCTAGTCCTGGTCGGGGCGCCGGATTCTGTCCTGGTTGCCCCTCTTCCAGGCCAGCTCTCTGCTGTGGCCAGGGAGTGCAGTGGAGGATGGCCCAAGTGCTTGGGCCCTGCACCCCATGGGAGACCAGGAGAAGCACCTGGCTCCTGCCTTCGGATCAGCGCGGTGCGCCAGCAGCAGCGCACCGGCCGCGGCGGCCATTGGAGGGTGAACCAACGGCAAAAGGAAGACCTTTCTCTCTGTTTCTCTCTTTCACTGTCCACTCTGCCTGTCCAAATAAAAAAAAAAAAGTCTATCAATGAATAGCTATTAATTAGATATTATATGGAAAATAGTGTAAGGGAATTATGGAAAAATGAATATTATGTTAGGGAGACAGTATTGCAAAGTTATTTTCACATTTTTCCATATTTTTCAAGGATTTTATATTATTTTATATAAGAAGGAAATAAAGTAATGATTATATTCACTTTATTGGATGCTCTGAAAATACCCACTTGCCCAGGGCTAGGCTACCTCTTTCCATCAAATTCTCAATATGACAATTGATTAAACTGACACTCTTGGAAGACAGATTTCTTCTGGGTCGCAGACACCAATTATAGCTTCTCGATGACGTATTGGTATGTGGAATTGGATCTTGTGGAATTAGCATCCTGCACCTGACCACTGATGGCCTCAACTACCTCTGGTACTCTTCATAATGAACACTGAAGTGGAACTCAATTTTTCAGCTAAGGTCTCTTGGCCTAGCTTCCCTAGAAAATTTTTTCTTTTTCTTTTTAACTTGAAGTCTTGAAAGATTTTGTTGAATCATTATTTCAGTAAATATGTGTGGGGAGCAACCCGGACTAGACTGTTACTGGAATTAAGACTTATTCTATGCATCTGCTCTCCCACAATATGGCGCTGGGAGAGGAGAAAACAGCTTCTACACAGCTGCCTCCAGTTCAACCAATAAACTGTAGGACCTGCTCCTGATTGGAGGAGAGCAGCGTACTCGGCGTGTGGGCAGCCGAGTTAGGATTGGCGGAGGAGGACTATAAAGGAGGAGAGAGACAACATGCACCAGGAACATCTAAGGGGAACACCTGTGCAGCTCCCGAGAGAGCCGGCCGGCGGTGTGCCGCTCCCCCGCGGAAGTGGGGAATGTGGCAGGGGGAACCGCCCTTCCACGGAGGTGGAAGGGACGGTAGCCAACCCGGGAAGAACCAGCAGCAAACCCGGGGAGGGCCGAGCAGACGAAAGAACAGCGCAGGGTCCTGTGTCGTTCCTCCATGAAGACGGGGAGCGACATAATGGTGCCGTGACTCGGATATGAAGCCTAGGCAGGGCTTAGTGTCGTTCCTCCACAAAGAGGGGGAGCGACAATATGCCTAATCCACTAGGCTCTGTAGTTTCATTAGCTTTCATAATTCCCCACTTAGCTTAGAACAATAGAGTTTGAAGAAATGAAGACACTCAACTTTCTTTGCAGGTGAAGAAGTACACTTAGAGAATGTACCAGGGCACTTCAAAAAGTTCCTGGAAAATGTAAATAAAAGTATAAATATATTTTGGTGTAATTTTTAACCCATACATAGTTTTTTCATAGTTCCATTTCCTATGAAAAAAAATCTGTACCAAAACACTTATTGTAACAAAACAAAATCATTTTAATTTTGTTTTCCATGAACTTTTTGAGGTATTTCTAAATGTCAAGTATATATCCTAGCAGATCTCACATTTTTCCAATTAAATTACAGGCTGCCTCATAAAACAAGCATACCTGCTCCTTTCCTCACTATTACTGGTGTCCTTGATTATACATAATTTTAGGGGAAAGTACTCTGGTCTTCAGGATTGAGGGTGTCAGAATCAACTTGAGGAGCTAGTGTTATGGTGCAGCAGGTTTGACTGCTTCCCGGGAAGACCACATCTCTATCAGAGCACTGTTTCTAGTCTTGGCTGCTCCGTATCTGATCCAGCTCACTGCTGATGTGCCTGGGAAGCAGAGGGTGACAGTTCAGGCACTTGGGCTCCTGCCACACACGTGGATGACCTGGATGGGTGTTCCAGCTTCCTGGCTTTGTCCTGACCTAGCCTCAGCTCTTGGGACCCTTGGCAGAATGAACCAGTGAATAGGAGACTCTCTCTCTCCCTCTGTCACTCTGTCTTTTAAATAAATAAATAAATCATTGAAAGAACAAACTTGAACTATAGAGCTTTCACATTTGATAGTGAAAGAGAGACACTGTATATGCACAAACTTACATGTGGACCATTTCAATAAATTTTATAATTCATTTGTTTACTCACAAAAGAATATCACCCTGCGACTCAAAAATCTGTAACAGAATCTATGAAATCAGGCAAAAGGGAGCCAGGAAGTGAGGAACCACAATGAGAATTTCCCAGCTCTCCCAGTGAACTCTGAGGACACTCCCTAGAGTGCCTTCACTTTCTTGGAAGTGGCATAGGGAGCATCGCATTCAAGTGCACCCTCAAGTAGAGTCATAGACCTGGGCACTAGCCCTGGATTTGCCACATATCATCTGTGTGATTTTGAGAAAGTCACATAGCATCTCTTGGTCCCCCAACATCATCTGTCAAATAATGGTCAGACTTAAGAATCTTTAAATAATTTATGTTGCATGAAACTGAACACGGTTAACTTAGGCAGAGAAAGACATAGAATTCTAGGAAGCCTTGATAATTAGAAGCAGTGTCGTTTTCTGAGTAGGGCTGTGGGGGGTGGAGCTGATGTTGGAAGGGATATTACCCAGGTGGCAGTTCTTACTGTATGAGGCAGCACCAGAAAGAATGAGTTCCTAACATTCTTTGTCCTTGCATCTCTCTGCTCAAGCCTCAGAATCCTACATTCCTGGTTTGTTGGCCCAGGATAAATTCATGTGTCCAGATCTCAACCAGAAGATAGAAGCCAACTGAAATTACAGCCTCACCGAGACTGCATTCAATAGTGGTGGCAGGGGGCCAGCGCTGTGGCATAGCAGGTAAAGCTGCCACTGCAGTGCCAGCATCCTATATAGGCGCCAGTTCATGTCCCGGCTGCTCCACTTCTGATCCAGCTCTCTGATATGGCCTAGGAAAGCAGTAGAAGATGCCCCAAGTGCTTGGGCCCCTGCATCCACGTGGGAGGCCTGGAAGAAGCTCCTGCCTCCTGGCTTTGGATCGGCACAGCTCTGGCCATTGTGGCCATCTGGGGAGTGAACCAGTGAATGGAAGACCTCTCTCTCTGCCTCTGCCTCTCTGTAACTCTGCCTTTCAAATGAATAAATGAAGCTTAAAAAAATAGTGGTGGCAGGAGGTGAGAGCTGTTACCAAGTAAGGGATCAGATTCTGGGCAGCCAGAGCATATAATAATCCTTTTTGTACTCTACCAGCTTTTCCTTCTTTCTTTCATTTTTCTTCCCTTTCTCCCTCCCTTCCTCCCCTCCTCGTCTTCCTTCTCCCTTCACTCTCCCCACTTCACTCTTCTTTAGGGCTCTTCCAAATACCAACTGCTTTACATCCTATGGGGAGACTAGATTTAGCACATAAGGGTAAATTGCTCTCTTCCAGAAAAATCCCTCACTTCTCTCCAGACTCCCAGGAGGGTAGGGCTTATTGGAGGAGGAGAAGAAGATTGACCTAGCTGCAGTGAATTCCAGAAAGCAAGAGAGCAGCAGTGTTCTTAAGGACCAGAGCCAGACAGGGCTGGGAGCCCTGAGCCTGGAGCAGATGGCTGTGAAAAGTGTCCACCAAAGACCCCTAGGTACTGCTGCTAGTCAGAGGGGTTCCTTTCAGAGTGTTCCCATTAACACATTTTCTTGGCTTTCACCTTATGGCTGCTGGGATGAGTGACATTTTCCTTTTCCAAACTGTCCTTATCAGTAATGCAACAATAGCTAATTTAATTAGCTGCCCTGAATGGCAGCCAGTTTGAGCTAATTTCGTTTTGCTAGTGCTCCCTGGTACATACAGAACTGATAAGCATACTTCCCTCCAGACACACAGTGGGGTCTGGGAGGCAAAGTGAGAGTGACAGTGGCTCCTCCAAACCCCGTCTTACACCTGTGGGATTTAGCACTTGACCAAAGGTAAGTTATTCTTGAGGCAGTATTCACCAAGGGCCTATCAAATTTGTCAGCTGAAAGAGATAAAAGAGACAAGCAGGAAATTGCAAAGGCAAGGTGCCCAGGATGAGAGTGCGGGAAGAAACACTCCCTTTAGCAGAAAGAACGCTTGGCCACAAGATCTGGATGTCAGCCATTGACCGTCCCCAAGTCACTACCCGTCTGTGTCTCAGCTACACGGAGCATCATAATAATCACTGCTTTACTTCTTTCACAGACGGGTTGCAGCACAATGATAAAATGGAGGTCAGAGGGCTTTGACACATAAAGCTCTCTGCCAGTGGAGAACATTCTGATCATGGGTGTATTCTCTACATCTCAAGGATTCTTCTTTGTCTCCCTTAGCACCTAGCATGGGGTCTACACGTAAAAGGTGCTTGACTTATGCTTGTTGATTGATGATAGAGGTACATATGTGAGAGGAGTTGTGTGGGGACAGGTTATGGTACTGGGAGGTTCCACATACAACAGATTGGACATTGTAAAGTTTCAGAAAGGTACAACTGCTTATGTTAGCTTTGTTTTCAATATACAAAAACAGCTCTTCCATCCCACAGGCACCGCTGCCCACTGTTCTCCGCTCCTAGTTTTGCCAGTGTCGCTGGCTGTCCCAGGTAAGTAAAAGACCACACCCAGGGGTAGATTTTTGTATTTGTTTCAGGGTCCTTTCCCCTTTTAAGTACTGAATTTCAATGGAATATGGATTAGAGATTGGATTTACTCACATTGAATAAACCACATAAACTTGAAATGAGTAGACTTGAAAAAGCTTAGAATAGGAAAGATCTATATGATAATATTGTTCCTTCTCATTACTTTAATATGCCTTCTGATATTGCTATTTGGTCAAACATGTTTTAATAAACATGACTTCTGGGTTGACCATCTATTCTCACCCCCACACACTTCCCAGGCGACCTCATCTACCCCATGGCCTCAACCACACCCCATATGCTGCTAACTCACAAGTTGTTAACTGCAGCCCTGACCTCACTCCTGTACTTAGTTATCAAGGATCATAGCAGCTTATTGAAACTGTCCACCTGGATTTTCTATTCGAACTTCCACTCAAGCAGCCCAAAATTGCTCTAACCACCTAGTTTAACACAATCCTTTTGTCTTAATTCTTTGTTTTTGTGGGCAGCTCAGTTTTCAAAGCCAGAACCCCAATCTTCCCTTCATGCCTTCTTCCTGGTAATCCTGAATATATTGATTTTATCTTCTATATATCTTTAGAATCCAGGCTTTTCTGTTCAGTGAAATTATTTTATTTGTGTCATTCATCCCCTGCCCAATTCCAAACAGAAACTTATCAAAGGTAAAGATTTCTGATTTCTTAAATGCATATTGGGCACATATGGAAAATGTTTGCTCACCTGAATTAAAATCTCCTTCTTTCTATTCTAGTAGGTTCTAAATCTCTAGCAAATAACAATTAACAATGCTTAATATAATTGAAGACATAGCTGAATGTTCCCATTCTACTATAATAGCTACTTCATGGCCTCCAAATTGACAGTCAACCCCCAAATTTGCTATGAATTGTGTAGATGGGACTTTGCAACCTCAGTGATGGACCTGCCCTTTGGGCCTGCTCCCAAATTGGAGGCAAACACATAGACCACCCAGAAATGTCTCCAATGCTTGCAGTAAAGGCAACTTCTGCTCTGACTGCCAGTTTGTTCTTCATAGATTCCTTACCTTTGACCTTCTCACAGCCCTAGACTCACACATGGTTTATTCTTCATCAATTCAAATTATAGGTCTTTGCTTTTATGGTTTGAACAGGATTTGGCTCCCCAAACTCATGTAGAAGTTGAAACTCCAAAATCTTATGTTAAATTAGTGGATTCATGTTAATGATTGGTGGATTATGAGCGGAGACTTCTAATTATGGCATCTGGGAGGTTGACTCACGGGAAGTCCTGAGGTGATTGGAGGTTTGTCTTAGAAGGCAGTTTTTGAGATAGGGTCGGTTATATAAGCCGAGTGTGCATCTCTCCCTCTCTCTCTGCTTCCTGCCTCACCATGTGCTCCTCCTTCCACATGCATTCTGCCATTTCTACCTTCCGCCCTCACCTGATGCTTAAAGCAATGGTATGGACTGATCTTAGACTGTGAACCTCCAAACCTGAAAGCAGAAATACACCTTCCTCCCCACTAAGTTGCTCCTCTCAGATATTTTAGTTAAAGTGATGAAAGTTCATTCATACAGATGCCTATAATGAATTATTAAAGTATTTGGAATCTCTTAATGATAATTGACATCTTAATAATAATTTTGTCTTGTTTTTAGCCATTTCTCTACCTTTTACTTAGTTATTCACATAGTCTTCACATCTTGCAACATTCTTCCTCCAGCAATGCCTCTAGAGCCCTGGGGTTAATGGGTGTCTTCATGCATACTGAAAGGTTGTCAGATCATCGTGGAAGATAGCACAGAGGCTTGAACCAGACAGCCTCAGTTCAAAGTCCGATTTGACCATCTCCCTGCCTCGGGCAGCTCTTCTGCAATATGGGAGCAAATAAGGTGCCCATATTCTTCACGGGTTCTTAGGAAGATTAAAAGAGATAACTTGTATGTCACAGTTAGTACTCTACCTAACACAACAAAAACAACCTGGATTTTGAGGACCTAGAAGATATCAACGGGATTTTGATGAAAACTTCATTCTATTATTAAACATTTTAAATTGCAAAATCAGGTGCTTACTGTGAATAGATTCAGTGCTATGCAGTTGCCTCTAGTACCTCATCTCATCCTCATATGAACTCTATAATGTAATTTTAATTATACGCATTTCATAAATGAAAAAAAAACTGTCTTAGATTAAAAAAACTGACCGATGGTACAGATAGTAAATGGGAGAACTAGAATTTGAACTCTGGAAAGTTCAGAGCTAAAATTAAATAAAATACATACCAATTGTTCATAGTCCCTATGTCTCTGTAAATTAAACAAAGAAAAAGAAAATACTTGGATGAATTTTAAAATGAGCATGCAGATAGAAAGGAGCCAGATTGGGGTGGTGCTGTGGCTCAGTGGCACAGCAGTTTAAGCTACCATCTGCAGCACTGGCATCCCATATGGGAGCTGATTCAAGTCCTGGCTGTTTCATTTCCGATCCAGCTTTCTGCTAATGTGCCAGGGAAAACAGAGGAAGATGGCCCAAGTCCTTGGGCCCCTGCATGCATATGGGAGATCTGGATGAAGCTCCTGGCTTTTGGCTTCAGCCTGACCCAGCTCCGGCCAATGCAACCATCTGG
The DNA here is from genome assembly GCF_964237555.1 of Oryctolagus cuniculus. NCBI lineage: Eukaryota > Metazoa > Chordata > Mammalia > Lagomorpha > Leporidae > Oryctolagus > Oryctolagus cuniculus. The sequence goes on from NC_091438.1 coordinate 33,763,450, forward strand.
GGAGTGAACCAGCAGAAGGAAGACCTCTTTGTCTCTTTCTCTGTAACTCTGCCTTTCAAATAAATAAAATAAATCTTTTAAAAAAAGAAAGAAACCAGGCCTAAAAGAGTCTTTACTGTTTGATTCCGTTTATATAAAACACTAGAAAACAGAAGTTAAAATAATGGCAGAAAACATAGGGGATGCCTAGGGAGGGAACAGATGAGGGTTGAGGAGGATGGGTTAGCAGGGATACTTCTGGAGGTGATGGATATGTTCACTATCTTGGTGATGATGTCACTGGTGTATATGTCAAAGCTCCCCAACGGGTGCACTTCAGATGTCCAATTTATTGTGTGTCCATTACACTCTATAATGCTGTTAAAGAATAAACAAACACTTGAGCTCCTCTTATACCCTCAGAGCCTGACACATGAGATAAAGGTAATCAATCACTATTAAGAACGTGGTCTCCTGTTGAACAAAGAAAACCCAAATCTCCAGATACTAGGACCACTGAGTCCACAAGGGATTAAACCAGATTACCACACATATAAAAGCCCAGGTTCTGTGGATCAACCACCCTGATTCTCACTTCCTCCCCCTTGAACTAGTTATGTGACTTTCAGCAAGTTACTTCACACAATTCGAGATGTTCTCATCTAAGGTGAAAAATTTAGAAGCAATGAAACTTGCTTCACAGGGTTGTTTCAGAATTAATTGAGACAGTGCACGTGAATCCATCAGTGGCATACTCAGCACACGATCAGCTCTCTATGGGTATTTGTTAAATGCTGTTCAGGTGCACAAAAGCTCTGAAAGAGGCTCTACCAGGCTTCGATGTTCAGGATTGGGCAGGTCTGTGGCATGGGGTGAGGAGGAGCAGCATTTGGTTTGGCCCAGAAGGAAGATGTCACTCTGGCATCATACATGTGTGTGTCCTGTAGGGTCCCAGGATTTGGGGGCTGTGATAAATCGCTGGGTCAGGCTTCCTCTGATTCCCTGGGGGGACTTTCTCCCTCTCCTGGATCCCCCTGTAGAATGCAAAAAGAAAACAGCAGCCACAGCACTGGGGTCAGTCTTTCTGCTTTTCTACAAAAAATAGTAATGCATTCTGCTTTATTCCACGCCTCTATTACCTTAATGTGCTGGCCCGGAGGATAAATGAGATAATAAACACAGAGCACCAAGCGAGCACAGTGTCTGGGTCACAGGAGGCACTCAATAAATGTTAATTCCCTGCCCCCATCTCCTTATAGATTAGCCCTGACTTCTGAGAAATGCAAATCGCCAGGCACTCACCTAGGACTACTTTCAGTACAAAGCCTTCTCACTACCCCTTACAGCGCGCCAGCATCCCTCTCTTCTGCTAATTGTCCCACGGAGACCAGGGGAAGAGGAGCCCAGCCTCCTGGCAGAAGACACTGCTGTTATCCAGCTTGGTGAGCATGGCCCTCATTCATCTTCACAGACACTGCTGCGCCATCCATTTTAAATGACACGCCAGCCGACCCGTTTATCAAGATCAGCATACTACTATATTATTATGATTATTTAGCATTTACATAACACTCTATTTGCAAAGTGCTTAATAATAATTTATTTATTACTTCATCTAACTATCCACTAATGGAAAATTCCAGGGGTTGTCCTGAGTTCACTGACCTCCACTCTGGAGATACCTTAAGGCCATTTCTAATGCCTGCTATAAAATAGTTTTAATGAAAAACCGTTTGGGGTGTGTGAATCCAAACAGTAAAAGTATAAGTATACATGTCTTTTCTGCATTTGTGATGTATCTATAGGTTCAATAGCCTTAATCTACGAGTAAAAATATTGTTATAAAGTCACTGAAATAAGATCTCTCTGGGAACAATAAACAGGATCAAATTCCGGTTGTGTGGCAGCCATGAAAATCAAGCAAATACAACCTTCGTATCTCCTTTCAAAAAAAGGCTGGTTGTCCAGCTCTGAGGGTGCAGTGAGCCTCTGCCTGCTGGCTACTGTTAGGTCCACCCCTGGCAGGGACTGAGCACAGTGGTGGTACAGGATTGGCCATTTCTGTCCAGCATGAGACTCACCCAAAGGATGATTTTTGTTCCGGAGCTCCCCATTGGGATGGCTGGGACTTCTTCAGGTCTTGCTCACTCTCTGACGGCTTCCCTGCCCAAACAGCTTCCTTTACTTTGTTCCTTCACAGGTGTAACCTCCTGAAGTGACTTTCCAGTCTTGAGCTAGCCAGCTCCCCGGAAACCCAGCCCCCAGCCATGTTAAGTCAGGGTCTTTGTGCTGCAGGTTTTTAACTGGTGCCCTGGAGGAGGGGCTTTGATGCTTTCAAAGGTTCCTGTGCTTCTATTCTGTGACACCTGTGACTCACATAAAATGGGATTCAGTACAAATTCTGTCTTTAGCCTCCAAGCCAGGGGTTTTGTGATAGTGAAAGCTTTTGAGGGAAAAGCTCACTGCTTAAGATACCATCACTTCCCTACCTACAAGGATCTGCTAAGATTCCAACTCTGCTACAACATGCAGAAGGAAGATGATTGATGTGTGTGGAATTATATGGTAAGACTTTATGTGTATGTGTAAAATATTTTCATTTAACATTATATAGTATATGGCAATGCATATAATTAAATAGGTAGCATCAGGACAGAAGTGATCAGGTACATACATGTACATAAAAGGCCAATCGAGACAGAGGCTCTCACAGCAGAAAGATGCAGATGGAGAAGGCAGATCTGCATCCTGGGAGGATCTGTTCCCTGGGTCTGATTGTCCCCAAAGTGTTTCTGTCAAACTGTATCTAATATGGGGAAGAAAAAATCAATCACCCCTAAAAGGTCTCTGAGTGCCTCAAAATTCTGAGTGATGCAGTCCCCATATCAGCTGCCCAGACCATCATCCATGGAGGGCTTTCTCTCCAGACCAAGAATGAGAACAAAACATGTGTCCACCTCCCTTCTTGTCCCTACTTCTTGCGTTTCCCTTTTTATTGCTGATTTCTAAGCAACCTTTGAAATAAGTCTGCTCTCTGCTTTTTTCCCTGGATTGCTTAGTGGTCTCTGGTAAAATGTGTCAATAAACTACTATAGGATATAATGAGGGTTTTTTAAATTAAGAGCAATAAGAATTTATTGACTTCTTTAATAAGCAAGAACCATGCATAGGGTAGGTTGTCACTGGGAACTTGCTCTGAGAGTCACATGTGCAAATGAAGTTTACAGTTGGAGGTCATACTGACTAAAATTTTTTTAAAGATTCATTTATTTGAAGGGCAGAGTTTGTATGTGTGTGTGTGAGAGAGAGAGAGCAAGAGAGAGAGAGAGAATCTTTGATTTGCAGGTTCACTCTCCAAATGGTTAGAACAGCTAAATCTGGGTCAGGCCATACCAGGAACTTCATCTGGGTCTCTCATAGGGGTGGAGGGGCTCAGGTACATGGGTCATCATCCACTGCCTTCTCGACTGCATTAGCAGAGATTTGGATTGGAAGCAGAACAGCTGGGCCTTGAACTGGTGCTTTGATATGGGATGTCAGCATCCCAAGTGGTAGCTTAACCTGATGCTCCACAATGCCAGGCCTTTGGATACTATTTTGAAGCATGTTCACCAATTCTTTATGGAAATTCATGGAGAATCACCTACGGTTAATTAGGAAGGGCAGGTGGGGTGTTTGAGAGAGCATCAGGAGGTATGTCTCTGGCTTCCTTCCACTGCCGCTTTTAGAGTCCTCAAAACTCCGAGGACACAGCAATATCCTGGGGCAGAGTCCAGACTCAGCTCTTCCAACAATGGCTTCAGAGCAGGTACTGAAAGAAGACGGGGCTTAGAAGGGCTGACATGAATTGACCAAAACCAAGAACTGCCACATTCACATCATTTCCTACCTGATAAGTAATGTAACAGCTCAGAATTAACATAACTGTGTTTCATCAAAAAGGCAGAAAAACTCTTGCGGTTCCTTGGGAAAGGGTGGACCATGTGGAGGTCATAGACCATCCCAGGAGGAAAGAATAGTTTTGAATGAATCAACCCTCAGCCTTCAGTGCTCTTTTGGGTTTGGCCTCAAGGTCCTGGTCCTGTGAAAGCTGCCCAGAGCACCTCAGTGGAGTAACACTGCACACAAATGCAGAAAATCAAACTGTGAACTCTTTTTTTTTTTTTTTTTTTTTGACAGGCAGAGTGGACAGTGAGAGAGAGAGACAGAGAGAAAGGTCTTCCTTTTGCCGTTGGTTCACCCTCCAATGGCCGCTGCGGCCGGCGCACCGCGCTGATCCGATGGCAGGAGCCAGGAGCCAGGTGCTTTTCCTGGTCTCCCATGCGGGTGCAGGGCCCAAGCACTTGGGCCATCCTCCACTGCACTCCCTGGCCACAGCAGAGAGCTGGCCTGGAAGAGGGGCAACCGGGACAGAATCCGGCGCCCCGACCGGGACTAGAACCCTGTGTGCCGGCGCCGCAAGGCGGAGGATTAGCCTAGTGAGGCGCGGCGCCGCCCCCGGTCCTCTTTTGTCATGTTCAAAAACATGAATGACTTTGCTGAAGGCTGTACAGTGGGGTGGGTATGCACATGGCATTGAGAGTCACATGGAGCTGTATTCAAATCTTGGCTCTACTATATCACTGGTCGCATGTCCTTGCATATGTTCCTTCACTTTTCTGAGGCTCAGTTTCCATTTTATAGATAAAATGAAGGTCACAACACACACCTCCAAGGGTTGGAGTGAGAGTGAAATGAAACAGCATGCTGGGTAAAGCACAGCACTGTCAGAGAAATGTTCCAAAAAAATGGTAGCTCTTTGTTGCGCATTAAACACATTGTCTGAGAGTAATGAGCTAATATGTTGGATGACAAAATCAGGACCCACAAAGGTCTCACTAGGCTGGACTCAAGGACCAAATCTAATAGGATGGCATTTAACAAGGATAAATGTAGAAGTGCTGCAATTAGGTCTGAACAGCGAGCTGCACAAATGCCCGGTGGGGAGATAGGGCTTATCAACAGCACACCTGAAAAAAGCCTTGGAGCAGTACGTGACTCTCTGCTCATTAATGGGTCAATGGTGTGAGGCTCCTGCCAAAAAGCAAATGCAGTCTTCGGCAGGCAGTGAAGAGGCAAGCACATTGTCTGGAACAAAGGCAGAGATAATGCCGGGCTCCTCTGCCTCTCTCTGGGCACTGCACATTAATAGGGCTGAAGATAAGCTGTTGCAAAAACTAGCCCAGGCAAGAGAAACCCAAGCAGGCTCAAATATGTGTCCACAAATATTTGCAGAGCAATCATGTGCAGGATGGATTGCAAATTCCCAGCTTCTTCCCTGCTTCAGATTGATGAGTGGGATGATGAGTGGGAGTTACGGAAAGGAAGCTTGCTACACAGTACATAAAGAAGAGACTTTTAATGAATGAATGCCATCTCCAAAAGGAGAGGGGGTAAATTTCCCCTCTGTCACTGGAAGGGTCGGGGCTGAGGTTACAGGATTGCCTGGGAAGGATTTCGTAAAGTGATTCCCTGTGCTTCCTGCAGCATAACCCAACCCACAGCCCACGTTCCCCCCGACATCACTCACAGAATCTTTTGAGCACAAGGCTGCTTCAAAAAGTTCATGGAAGAATGGAATTAAAAGATAAGTGCATTTTGGTGCACAAAGATTGTGAAATCCATGTATTTTTTTCCTAGAGAGAGAGAAACCCATCCATTCTCTGGTTTACTGCCCAGAGGGCCACACAACGAGGTCTGAGGCAAGTTGAAGCCAGGAGCCAGGAACAGCATCCTGGTCTCCCATCTGGGTGACAGGGGCCCAAGGATTTGTGCTATCACCTACTGCCTTACTAGGTGCATTAGCAGGAAGTTGGATGAGAAGTAGAGTAGCCTGTACTCAAACTGTACTCTGATATGGGATGCTGGTGATGCAGACAATGGTTTAATCCTTTGCACCACGATACAGGCTTGCATACATAATTTTCTTCATAAGCATTTTACATGAATTTTTGAATAAAGAACCCTCACAGGTGTATAGGCTATTTTTCTCTGGGGAATTTTGTAGCCTGCTTCAGATTCTTTGTGGAATCTGAAACTCTGCCACAAATGACTAAGGTGAATGAAGATGAAGCATTTCTTACAATGTGTATTGAGCATGTCTGCTGCTAGGTCATGTGTTGAGGAAAAAGTTAAGTAAGATATAGTCTCTATCTTTGTAAGGGGATACTTCAAGTTTGGTGTGTGTTTTTGTAAAGCAAGCAAATTTTAAAATTTGTGCTGCTATAGAGAATGAGGCACAGAAGAGCAACAAGGAGTATGGTCATTTTCCCTCTGAGACTTGGGGATTTTATCAGAGACAGTAGTGGAAAGTACATCAGATACCTTCACCTCTGTGTGGGTACAAGGCATACTCCCAGGCTTACCAAGGACTCCAAAGAGATGCAGAGCTGGCAAAACAGCAGACATCTTGAAAGCTCACTGCAAGGCCCTTGGGAGTGCTAATTTCCCTGACCTAACCATTCCTCCAAGACCCTTTCCCACCTGTCCATGAAGGGACAAGGTCACTAGGATGTCCTAAAATGAGATGCTGTAGAATATGCTTTCGATCAGCTCATGAAAACCCAAATCACCAGCTGCTTGTGCCTGTGTGCACACCCACATTAAACTGCCAACCTGCTTTACATTTATTTACCTGCCATGTAATGGCTGCTTTATTGGGACAATAAATTGGAGGCAGTAATATCTACCCATCAAAATCCTACCTGTTTTTCAAGGCCTGCCTCTTACTCTACCTCCTTCACAGGTTTCCCCAGGCCCTCTGCCCACTGAGAGCATTCTGTTCTCTAAAACCCGCAGTGCCTACCATATGTGCCTCTCACAGGCATCTACTTACCATTTTATACTGTTACTTAGCTGGATTTGATGAGCACATTGGTTGAATAGAATTATTTAGGCCAGACAAGATCTTGCCTGACAAAATCATCCACTTTGCAAGGATGGGATCTGTCTGATTCTGCTGTCTTCCCTTGAGTGTTTCACAGGCAAGGTGTGTCATAAAGCCCCAGTTCATAGGCTGGGATAATAATTATGCGACTGCAGTGTTTACAGAATCCACTTGATCTGGTAGACAGAAGTGCAGAATGGAGATGGGATGTAAGACCTCTGTAGAAAAGTAGATGATTCCTTAGACCTCTGCTCTGTCTGCCAACTCTACCCAATCAGGAGATGGGGAGTAATGCCCCCTTGGCCTTCCACTGTGATCCTGTCCACAGGAACTTGGAACAAGCAAAGATTGACGTTAACAAATGGTTCTTTGATTTACTTTTGGATTTGTTTGCCTAGAATTATAGAATATTAGTGCTAGAGAGATGTTAGTATTCTAAAGTAAAACTCTTCATTTTGATTAAGCTAAAGGCAATAGAGGTAAAATCATTTTAGGATGAGAATAATGAAAATTATTTGGTCATAGGCCATTTTAGTAGCGATACCAGGAGTAGGACCTAGATCTCCTGAGTTCTATTGTCTATTTAAGCTCTTGCAGAAGTGTCCTCATGCATTCTCAAGCAGAACTTGTTAGTCCTGGCAATGACCTAAGAGGTCCTTTAGTTATTACACTGACTGCTCCCATATTGCTGTGTCTGTTCCAGCCATGCTTGCCTCCATCCTGTTCCATGAAAATGCACCCACATTCCCACCTCAGAATCTTTGAATGTGCTATATATTCTGCGTGGACGTTAAGAGATTTGCTGCCTCCTCTCCTTTCAGTCTTGTATGTTCCCTTCCTAGTGGGCCCTTTCTCAGCCATCTCAATGCAAATCACATGTTCCTTACTGCCTGTTCTGGCCAAACATTCACTCTCTCACTTCCCTGCCAATATTTCTCTTTAGCACTTATCAATAATATGCTATGTGTTTTACCTATTTACCTTGTTTATCTCACTTTCCTCTCCTACAATCTCAAAGGGCAAGGACTTTTTGATCTGTTTCATTCAGTTATATGCCACTGAGGCTTAGCATAGAACCTGGCACACAGAGGATGCTCAATCAATTCACGTTCAAGGACTGTTGGCAGTGCTGACTGGGCAGACACCAAATCCCAGGAGTGTCAGGGTGCTACTTGGGGTGTGAGCCAGGGGCCAGACGGGCATCCCTATCCCGTATTTGGATTTCACCTAGAACTCTGCCAGATCCACAAGAGGTCAAAGCTGGAAAGTTAATCTGCCTCCCTCTGGGCTGTAGAAGTTATTCAGGCTCCCAGATAAGCAACGCAGAGAAGGAAGATGGATCTCATGGTTTGATAGATAGATAGATGAATAGATAGATAGATGATAGATAGTATTTATTTATTTAAGAAAGAAGCATGAGAGAGATGCAGAGATTATCTCCCATGTACTGGTTCACTTTCCAAATACCAACAACAGCTTTTGGGCTGGGCCAGGGGCTGGGAACTCACGGGTCTTCCACATGAGATTGGGTGGCACAGACCCAAGTGCTTGAACTATCACCTGCTGCCTTCTAGGATACACATTCGCAGGAAGCTGATATCAGGAGCTAAAGCCAGGACTCAAACACAGGTTCTCCAATATGGGTCTGGTCATCCCAAGTGGCATCTCAGTCACTGTGCCAAATGCCTGCCCCATCCCATAGGCTTTTTTTTTTTTTTTTTTTTGGACAGGCAGAGAGTGGATAGTGAGAGAGAGAGACAGAGAGAAAGGTCTTCCTGTGCCATTGGTTCACCTTCCAATGGCCGCCGCGGCGGCCGCGCTGCGCTGATCCAATGGCAGGAGCCAGGTGCTTATCCTGGTCTCCCATGGGGTACAGGGCCTAAGCACCTGGGCCATCCTCCACTGCACTCCCTAGCCACAGCAGAGAGCCGGACTGGAAAAGGGGCAACCGGGACAGAATCCGACGCCCTGACCGGGACTAGAACCCGGTATGCCGGCGCCGCAAGGCGGAGGATTAGCCTAGTGAGCCACGGCACCGGCCCCCATAGGCTTTCAACTGTGGAGTTAGACTAGTGGCTTTCAGGTTTTTCAGTGGCATAAAGGTCTCATGGAGCATCACTGTTGCTTATCATACAGCTTGTAATAATTTTCAGCAACTGAAGGGAAAGTCTTGGGCTAAATGTGTCATGGCCTCACTAAGGTGGCACTGAGGCTTTCTTAAAAGAAAAACTCATCATTAATCCATGCCAAAGACACAAGAGCCAACATTCAAACTGTCGGAGGTTCATCTGCCAATGGCTGGGATAACCCTCCTCACCTACTAGCTTGGGCATTCCAACCTCACAGGACCACTGCCTGGATGAGGAAATGAAGTGCGGGTTTGTGGAATCAACATCAGCAGATGCTGTATTGTGAAATCTGAGCCACAAAGCTTGCCACTGACTCCAAGAGGGACTCAGGTTTGTGTCACAGCACACACCTGGCTTCCTGGACTGAGCACTTTGGATCCCGGCTGTGCCTCACCTTGGAAGGGAGATGCCAGCCTCCCAGCCTCTCGGGTTATTGATGATGAGCCCAGATTTTCCATAAAAGCCTCTCAATGAATCCCAGCCCCTATGTCTGCTTCAAGCAAGCTGAGATCCTTTAAGGGCCAAAAAGACCCAAGATGGAGAATTTCTTTACACTCTTGAACCCAAATGCAGGCATTATCCAAGCCAAAAAGTTGGATTGTTCTTCCTTTTGCCCCACTTATCTCTTTGTGCTGTTAACAAAACAAGCAGGTTTCAGAGGTTGTAGGAGGCCTTTCTCTCTCCATCTTTCTTCACTCCACATGGGGTCTCCTGGTTGGGGGGGGGGGGCACCAGGTAGACTCAGGTCCAGATCCCAACAAAAGCCTGGACCCTTGATTGTCAGGCTCACCTTGCTCTTCCCACACCCCCAGCTACTCGCGTGCAGAGACATCAACTTGGTCACCGGCTTTCCAAGCCCTTTCTGCTTCATGGAATTTCACTGAGACCCCCACCAGCTGTGTGGAGGGAAGAAAGGACAATTGGAGCAGACACACTGGCTGTAAAAATGCCCCCTTCACATTCGCCTCTGGCTCTGGCTCAACTGGAAACCATAAGCTGTTTTCTTGGGCTGGCACTGTACATGCATGGAAACCAAAAGCTGGCTGTGAGCCACTCTCTTCTTTCTCTTTCCTCATATTCTCTTCCTACTGCACGAAATGCTTGGGGCCCACCTGAGACCTAACATTTGTCTGTTTTGAGAATAGATGAGTATTTATTAGAATTAAACAGCTGGGAGCTCTGTGATATTTAGACGGGCATTAGGAGGAGTGCATGAGAAGAAGATAATGCTGGGTCTTTTTTTTCTGTAAACCAGGCTGGGCTTAGTTACTGAGGGGATTTCTTGGGTCTCCTGTGAGAACCAGATACAGTTAATTTCCTGCAAAAGCTGCGGGCTGGGCTGCACTGATATTGCAGTGTTATTTAGAATAGAAAGGTCAGGCCTGAGATTGAATAATCATTGACAAGAAATCCATGGGGGATACGAAGCAGTTGGTGAGCAGCGACTGAAACCTCTTCTGACTCCTCCCCCGTCTCTTCCTTCCTGGCTATCTGGCTGATTCTGGGGTTTGCTTATTAGTCTTTCTGCAAATGTTGCCCAAACCCTCAGAGCTAACTAGAAAGGTGCATGGGGACAGAGAGGGACAGCTTTCGGGCCACCATTCGAGATGGGAGGCTCAGCCTCACAGACTGGCTATACCTACTCGGGGGCCATTTGCCTTGGGCAGCTGCACAGGAATCTCCAGATCACAAATGGTGGCTTTCTCCCCAGTGCCCTGAAGCTGCATTTTATCCTCAATAGGACAGTATGTTTCTCTGCTTGGTCTCTGAGTATAATCTGTGTAGCATGTCCTGAGGGTAAAGCCTACACAGGCTTCTAGGAAGGAACAGGGGCAATCAGATGGGTTTAACACCTGCCATGTGCTGGCTGTTTGCATTCAGTACTCAGGAATCCTGGCAAACCTAAGGTCCCTGCCTGGCAGATGGAGAGAAAGCCTCAGAAGGTTCAGACGGCTCAAGACTTTCCAGCTTCTAAGCCGTGGCACAAAGATTTAAAATCTAGAGCTCTCTGGACACCATGCTCATGCCCTTTCTCCATGTTACACTGTCTAATAAATTGCTTAATCTCCACTGTGGACACTTTCTCCAGTCACCCTAGGGGATTTCTTAGAAATCCGTATTTTCAATGAAAGTTTCTCTTTTACAGAAAAATCATCAGGAACTGCTGTATCAGGATTCAGACCCACAAATTAGGTGGCTCAGGGTTGGGTTCAGCTCGTAAAAAGGAGGGATGGATGAGGGGACTCCTGACGTCTTTTCTGAATCTCAGATGTCCTGTAACTTATTTCTTCCAAAATGAAGTTTGGTCTTCAGATGTTTCTTCAAATCCAGAAAGCATTTTGCTTAACTTGGGAACATTAAGGCGACAAATAATAAAAATCAGCGATTCATCATCAGCCACCAATTGGGAGTGAGCACCTAGGTCATGGTTCAAGCTATTCTGGGGCTCAGGACTGGAGCTCGGTAATGGTGAATGGCCACAGTGCTGGTTAGAATAAGGGGAGGTCTAGGGTTACAAAGAGGATCTGCACGAAATCTCCATGGATAGCTCATCATCTAGGGAAGAGTCTTGGTAGGGATGGCCATTCCAGCATGAGTTCTTGGCATGATGGCTTTGGACTACAACTCGTCTGTTGCCATACAGGGTCCTCAGTGTGTTCTGGCATCTGTGGCATTGCTAGGGCTGCCCATGACTCTAAGGCTGGGTAAAACAGAGAAATTATGGCTAACAGGATGCGTAATAGGAAGAAGCTTGGTCAAGAGCCTTTTCTCCAGCCTGCTGACCAGCAGACACAAACTCCAAGGGTGATTTGATTACTGAGTCATCTGCTTTACCCCAGTTCATGTAGCTTCAGCTCCTTCACTGAGAGTCAATTTCTCCATTGCTGCCAAGCCAGGAACAGGACAATGAATAGAAATATCTGGAAACAGTGTGAGTTTTAAAGGGACATGATCCTTTAATTCAGATCCTGAGTTTTGTCTCTAGATTGGACTCCCATTTCTTCTGAAAGAACTCAGTTTTGTGCCTTGAGTCCATTTCCTGAAGCTACAGAAAGAGCAGGGAATTTTCACAGCCTTGTTAGTTAGCTTGAAAGCCCTGGAGTCTTCAGTGTGGCTAACATGTCTGGTATTATCCCCTCCCTTCCTCCTTTCCTGAGCTCCCAGTCCCACACTCAGGCAGAAACTGCTCCCTTCATTCTACCTGAACCTGAGCTCTAGAGATGGATAGGACACTGGAAATGCAGATATCTGGGGAGAGTGTTTGGCACAGTGGTTAAGCCATTGCTTGGGATGTCTGTACCCTATATCATGGCACCTGGGTTTGAGTTCTGGCTCCACACTCTGGGTGGCAGCAGGTGATGGCTCAAATAGTTGGGCCCCTGCCACTCATGTGGAAGACCCAGACAGAGATCTCACATTCTGGCTTCACACTGCCTCAGCCCTGGTTATCTGCTGCATTTGGGAAATGAATCAGCAAATGTGGGGTGTGTGTGTGTGTGCGTGTGTGTGTGAAAGAGAGAGAGAGAGAGAGAGAGAGAGAGCGAGCCTCTGTCTTTCAAATAAATCAGGACATTTTAGAAAGAGTATATAGACATCTAATAGCTCAGGGTATGAACTGAGACCCCCTAGCTCCTCTGCTTTGTATCTTCACACCTTCTGGATAACCGCCCAGCCTCTCTGAGCTTCCACTTCTTTGTTTGTAATGAATATAGTGGTAGCACTTATGTAGAGTGCTGAGAAAAGTAAGTGAATGAGAAAAATGACTAGTCCATTGTAAGCACTTTTCCTGCTTCCTACGCATGCATATCTTTGTGTGTGTGTGGTTTTTTTTTTTTTTTTTGGACAGGCAGAGAGTGGATAGTGAGAGAGAGAGACAGAGAGAAAGGTCTTCCTTTGCCGTTGGTTCACCCTCCTATGGCCGCCCGTGGCCAGCGCACTGCAGCCGGCGCACCGCGCTGATCCGATGGCAGGAGCCAGGTGCTTCTCCTGGTCTCCCATGGGGTGCAGGGCCCAAGGACTTGGGCCATCCTCCACTGCACTCCCGGGCCATAGCAGAGAGCTGGCCTGGAAGAGGGGCAACCGGAACAGAATCCGGTGCCCCAACCGGGACTAGAACCGGGTGTGCCGGCGCCGCAAGGCGGAGGATTAGCCTAGTGAGCCGCGGCGCCGGCACACCGGGTTCTAGTCCCGGTCGGGGCGCCGGATTCTATCCTGGTTGCCCTTCTTCCAGGCCAGCTCTCTGCTGTGGCCAGGGAGTGCAGTGGAGGATGGCCCAGGTGCTTAGGCCCTGCACCCCACGGGAGACCAGGATAAGTACCTGGCTCCTGCCATCGGATCAGCGCGGTGCGCCAGCAGCAGCGCGCCGGATGCAGCGGCCATTGGAGGGTGAACCAACGGCAAAAGGAAGATCTTTCTCTCTGTCTCTCTCACTGTCCACTCTGCCTGTCAAAAAAAAAAAAAAAAGAAAGAAAAAAAAAAAAGAATGAAGCACCTTTTGTAGTAGCAACAACTGTGGCTTGCACATGAGCCAATTAAGGGGGAAATAGTTGTGATTCGTTACCCAGTTGCTGCGAGTAGAGGCAGCAGGCTTTCAGGATCTCAATCCTAAATGTTTCTCTGAATGTTATTCCAGAAGCAAATATCAAGATGTACCTTTAAGGCTGCTTTAGGGCAGTGTGAACTGGTTCATCGATTCAGTCCATATTTATCGAGAACCTGCTCTGAGCCAGGTTTCCCCTTTGAGCAATTGACTCCACAGTCCCTGCGTCTCAGGTTCACTACCTGCAGAATGGGACTCGTGACACCTGCTCTGTCACACTCCCAGGATCATAGTGAGACTCCAAAGGGATGTGTCAGCACTCCATATACTATGCCGGGCAAATTGGTGGTATCAACATTATAGCCATGGCGACGTCATCCTCTGCAGGGTGGTGGCCCCATTGTCAAGTGACAATTTTCCCAGAGCAGAGCAGTCCTACATCAGATGGATGACCTCGAGAGCACAAGCTCCATGGCACCATCTGGCATCCTCTTTGCCTTTGATTTATCAGTGCAGCTCTCTCCCCATGCGGCACCATAAAGGCTGGTTGTGTGACACCTTTACTGCCTGGCTCAATGAGAAGCAGGGATGATCACACGCAAGCAGGGACAAGGTACAGAGGCTCACCTCTGCCTTCTCATCACAGGTTTCTTGGGCTGGAAAGACCCCAGGTGAGGCGCAGGAGCACTTGGCCAGGTTAGTGGCCCCGGGAGAGGTGGGGCCAAGCCCAAAGCACTAACAGGTGGGGTATGTTTCTGCTCCCTCCCCATTTGCTCTGGTGGCCGCCATTTCCAAGGTTTATAGGTATCATTACCTTTGAAAAATCTGTTCCATTCAAAGACAGTTGGGGTTGGGATGGGTGGCAGATTGCAATTTAACGATCAGATTAAAATATGCTAAAGCAAACAAATAAATAAATAAAAAGCCCAGCAGCCTGGAGCACTGCAATTCATTCTGTGGGCAGCAGGGGCTGGGCCTCCAGGGACCAGCTCGTAATTCAGCCCAGAGGCAGGTTTAGTAGCCTGTTACTGTATGACCACAAGGAGAAACAACTTCCATGAAAGATTTACGCTGAATGGCACTGGAGGCTGAAGGGCTAGGGCTCAGAGAGGAGACAGATACAGGAAAAAGACAGGTTCAGGGGCTAGTTATGGAAAAAGAATGGATCCCAAACTCACTCATGCCCACCACAGCGACCCACACTTTTCTCTTCTCCCAAGCCTTCCCCGGCCCCTCCGTAGCTCACACTCCCGAGTCACTCCACCCCATGGCCATTGAGACTGGATAATGCCACTTCATGGTGCAGGTTCTTTTTCCTATTCCTATATCTTACCAGACTGTGATCTTGTGAAGGAAGAGTGTGAATTATCCCTCTTACCATCTCTGCTTTTAGACACAATATTGCTGCTCAGGAAGTAAATGCTGAATGGATAAATGAACTGTGATTTCAAACTCGCATTTCCTTATTGAGAACCACAGTCGCACGTTCCTCAGTATCCGTGGGGGCTTTGTTCTAGGAACCCCCAAGCATACGAAACCTGCAGATGCTTAAGTCTCTTTTATAAAATAGTATAGTATTTGCATATTATCTATACAATCAGCCTGTGTGCTTCAATCATCTCTAAATTCCTTATTACACCTAATATAATGTAAACACCATGTAAACTGTATTGGTTAGGGAACAATGATGAAAATATCTGTACATGTTTGGTATAGATATTTTTTCCAAATACTTTTGATCTGTGGGTGGTTGCAGAACCTATGGATGTGGAGAGTTGACTATGTTGAGTAGGCACCAGGGGTAGCAAAGAGACAGGTAGAAACATGACACCTAAGCCCCTTGGGGTCTCCCTCCTCTTCCTCTCTGGACTCCTGATCTTCTTCAGAGCCCTGCCCTTGCTCTCTCTGGCAGGTTCCTTTCTTCAATGCAGCCTTTGTACCTGCTCGTCCCTCTGCTAGAACTCTCTTTTTGTCCATCACCACTTATTTAACTAATTTGTCTCTTTGTAGTGTGAAAGGCAATTCCTCAAGAAGACACTGTTGAACCTGTTGACTGATCCAGTTCCCTTTTCCAGTATTCTGTAAGGTCACATTTATTTGATTCAGAATGTATATTGGAAGTGCAGACTCACACTCTCTGTGTGACTCATGGATCACCATTAGACACCTCACTTTTGCTTATCACCCCCAGCACCCAGAACAATGTCCAGCTCATGTTAGGCTCTCAGAAACACTGTTTGATTGATATTGGGGTCACCATGTTTCCCAAGGGATCTCCTGGCCTATGAACCAGACATCACTGAGGACCCCATGCCACCACATCCAATTACCCCACGACCCACCATCCTGTGTCCTCCACTGAAACCTCAGTCATTACAGATCTCCACAAAGCCAAAACACGAAACTGACTTGGGCAGCTCCCTGCCAGGGCCCAGCCTGGCTGTGGATGGCTGTGGTGTCTGAAGGAACAGGAGAAGGGTGGGAAAGATCTGAGATAATCATTCATTACTTTCCTTCGGGGAAAGCTTTTTCTTCACACTCAGCAAATGATGCTCTTGTACCAATAACAAATGTCAAATGCTCTGCCTGGGACTTGGGGGAGACAGAACATTAGCAAAGGAGGTGCAATTCAGTGAAAAGGACAGGATTTCTGCTTAAGGACTGCAAAGCCAAGTAACAAATGTCACTGAGAAGCTCTGGGGAGACAGCTCTGCATCAACAGCCACCGCTACAGGAAAAAATAAACACATTCACAGCTACCTTCCATCAGCTGGCACTCCCTGCTTCCCAGAATCTTCCACAGGGTCCCTCCTCTCAACACTGAGCCCCTCTGAGCAACTGTCCTCAAGGGACCCAGTGCTGGGGAAACAACCAGGGGCAGTGGTAGAAGTAGGCAATGAAGTCGTGCACTGTGACACGCTAAGCAGCGTGGCAAATAAGGGCCCCATTTGGCTTCTGGTAAGTTTCTCTGTTCATGTACTCATTCTACAACTGGAAACCAGACTCCATGGTAAGCATGGGAGTAGCTGTTTGGTCTTCTCCCACACTAGATCGTAATTAGGACAACATCTTATTCACCTTTTTTTAATTCACCTTTTTATTCAACGTCTTATTCACCTTTTTCTGTATCCCCATATTGTGTTGAGCTGAAACCAAGGTGTTCTCAGCTGAGAAGTGACGCAGAAGCACCAGTGAGCAATGGCAAGACCACAGCATGAGGAACTCCAAGAGGGGGATGGACAGAGTGCCGTGGGGCAACAATCCTCCATGGGCACCAGGGGAGTGGCTAACCCTGACACTGAGACTTGAAATCTGGGAAGGGACTCTAGCAGGGAGAAACTCAGTCCAAGCAAAGGAAAGTGTGTATGTATAGGCAGGTCCCAGTCAAGGACGATGGAACTGACTTACACTGGATTTTACTCGGGGTTTACCCCACTCTCATCTTTTGCTCCAGATTTTGCAGGCCTGTGCTAACTGATCTGCTTGTCAACTTGCTTTGTTGTGGTCTATTCACAACACCACTACTGGACTCATACTGTTATAGCTTAGGTCATTAGGCTACTCCTCTACCCCTAATTCTCCAAGGCCTCCTCCAGACCCACACATAGGAGTGACTAATATCCTTATCAGTCCCTACAAGAGGTCCCATATGGTCTGTCTCTGCTTCATCATTAATTATCTGACCAGATCTCCTCATAACCTTCCCCTGACTCTGTCTAGCTCCTTGAAATTCTTCACAACCAAAAGATGTGTTCCTGCTCCAGGGCCCATGCACAGGCTATTCTCTCAGCCTGGAATAATCTTCTCAGATACCCTAGGAATTTGCTTGCTCACCCCCTACAGCAGTTTGCTCAAGATCACCTTGTCCGTCAGTCCTTTGGGCCACCCCATCTTGAAAACCACAACACTTCATCTTGCTTTTTCACCTGAGTCCTCTGGTTTACTTCCTTATTTTGTTTACTGTTTCCCTTTGCCCTAGAATCCAAACTCCCTGACCACAGGGAATTTGGTTATCGCTGTATCACCACTACCGAGTCTAGTGCCTGGTACATGCTGGTCGTGGTGAAGATAGAGGCTGAATTTGTTCAATATTTGCTCAGTGGAGGAATAAATGCATGGGTAGCTGCAAATACCATGTGCTGAAACCAAACTCAGATCTGGATATTCAGGCCTGTTAAACAACTCGGGCTCTTGTCTTATAATTTGAAGTTTTATAATAAGTCACAGGCTTGATGTTTAGAAGTGAGGTAGGCAGAGGTGCTCCTGGATCAAGCTGTGCCCTCATGCCACGGGATGTTTTCTTCACTCCTGCTCCACACTTTGTATGAAATTTCTTTCTCTCTGCATGCCTTTCTTTTGACTTCTTACTACCAAGATGCAGAGATGGCACTTCAGGGAGAAGGGCTGTGACATGTCCCCAGTATCGTCCTTGAAGGGCTTCAATCTCTCCCCCATCCATTAACATTTCTCCTTTAACCTCCTCCTCCTGTCTATTCCTTCTCCTGTTTTTCTTTTCTCCACCTCCTCTCCTCTCTTGCCTTAGCTGTCTTATCCTGCTCTTTCCCTCTGTCCTTCATTTTCCTCTCATTCTTTGCTTCTCCTCTCCCTCCATCTCTTCCTTCCTCCCTCCTCTCTTCTCTGTATCTTCCTTCTTCCCTCTGCTGTCTGAGCACCTAGAGTTTGATCAACTTACATAAAACGATCTGTTTAGTAATACTTGAAGACAGGGGAGACACACTGGTGAACTGGAGAACATATGGATGAACTCAGAAAAGGGAAAATCCTTTAAAGAGATGAGCACCTGCTTGATGAATGAGTGTCTGGGTGGCTCTACAAGTATGTTTGAGGCCATGATTCTAAGTGGCTGAAATCATGACATCATAAGCAAAGGAAAAGAGGCAGGAACAAGCTTGGGGCTTCTGGGAGTGCTATGAGACCAGTCTGACTGGAGCTGACAGCTGTTATTTGAGCTTATAGGGAAAAGGAGAAAAGATTAATGTTGGCCCCTCTGAATTTAGAATATTCTCTTCCATCATTCTCACATTGTTTCCCTATCTCTTCAAAGCAACCTAGATCTTCATGTGTTTTTATTTAAAGGTTTATTTATTTATTTGAAAAAACAGCGAGAGAGAGAGAGAGAGAGAGAGAGAGAGAGACCTTCCATCTGCTGGTTCACTGCCCAGATGCCTGCAAAAGCCAGAAGCCAGCAGTCAGGAACTCCATCTGGGTCTCTTAATGTGTGGCAGGGACCCAAGTACTTGCCCATCTCCCACTGCCTTCACAGGTGCTTTAGCAGGAAGCTGAATTGGAAGCAGGGAAAATGGGACTCAAACCAGCACTCTGATATGGGACACAGGTATCTCAAGCAGTGGCTTAAACCCTTGCATCACAACACCTGACTCTGCTTGCATTTTTTTTAAAGAATTTTTTTAAGTCAGAATTACATACACACACACACACACAGAGAGAGAGAGAGAGAGAGAGAGAGAGATCTTCCATCTACTAGTTCACTCTCCAAATGGCTGCAATGGCTAGAGCTGGGCCAGGCTGAAGCCAGGAGCTAGGAGCTTCATCTGAGTCACCCACAAGGGTACAGGGGCCCAAGCCCTTGGGTTGTCCTCCACTGCATTCCGAGGTGCATCGGCAGGGAGCTGGGTCAGAAGTGGAGCACCCAGGACTTGAACTGGTGCCTATATATAGGATGCTCAGCACTGCAGGAGGTGGCTTGACCCTCTCTGCCACAAAACCAACCCCTGCGTGCATGTTTTATAAGAGACTAATTGCTAGTTGATCCTGGTGAGCTTATGCACTGGCATATTCACAGAACTCAGCAGCCAAAAAGTACTGGTTGAAATGGGTGCAATTGAATCTATGTATGACTGGGGGAAAGCTGAGTAACTATATCCCAGGCCTCATAATGTTTTAAATCAACATCCTCATCACTTCAGGGTGTTAGGGATTCTTGCCTAGCATCCTCCCTTCTCTCTTTGAATGTAGATGACTGAAAATAATCAGGTCCTAACATTGCCTCAGCAATTTTCTTAGGCTTCTATTGTTCCATCCTTGATGAGATTAGCTGCTCAAGTCACCCAACAAGTTTTTATTTTAATCCACATGTGTTCATGTAAGCCCAGCCTAATTCTATTTCCTCCTGGTTTAGGGCTTTACTAATCTACGTCAAAATTTAAAATTCTTGCGCAAGCTTGTAATATGATGATTACAGTCATGGACCCAGGGAGTTCAGTTGTTTTTGTTGAACCTTTCATCTTGTTGAGCTGTCTTCCTAGTGGCAGTCCCAGCAGAATTAAGACCCTCTTGGGACCCAGAGCGGGACCTGGCACTGAGGTAATGCACATTTGCTCATTGAACACATGCAAGGATTGGTCTACAGAGGGTTTTCCTGTCTCTGACTCCCCAAGCAACAAACCCTTGAGAGATCAGCCCCAGAACCCACAGAATCCTCGGCAGTGATTTTTCTTTTGGCACAGAGGGAGTATTGGTAATGTAAGGAACAGACTAGGGAGGAGTATGGAGCATCTAAATAAAGTGGTCACGTTGGGGAAGCAGGAACAGCAAGCCTGTAGATAAAAGAGCTGGTGTTATGTCATTAAGGGCTAAGATGCAGCTACTGGACTGGGATAAACTCACATGCAGAGGATAAGTGGTTAATGTAATTGAGAGGTCACAGTCTCTTGTCCTCTGGAACCTGGTACAGAGGGCTCTGCTTGCACTTCCAGGCTACGCAGACTTGCAGGAAGTCAGGACTCTGCAAGGGTCTCTGTTCACAGGTCTCTCATCTTAGATATGCCTGGACATTAAGCCATACACAAAGCATTTTGCCTGCAATTTTGAGGTAAGTGATGGGGAACATGCTCTATTCTCGAGAAAAGCTTGCTGGAATCATGCTTTTGGAGAGCAATTGAGTAGCTCCTCAACCATGAATAAAAATGATTCTTTGATTCCCATTCAGAGATTTCTACTTTTATTGTTTGGAAAGAAGTTGGAAACCCCTTGCCTTCAACTTTGGTTAGATTGGCCTGAAATGCTTGCAAATAAGCTCAAAGACCAGCATTTGGAGAGCAGAGAGGATGGGGGCGGGGGGTAGATTTTTTTTTTTTTTTGACAGGCAGAGTTAGTGAGAGAGAGAGACAGAGAGAAAGGTCTTCCTTCCGTTGGTTCACCCCCCAAATGGCCACTACAGCCAGCACGCTGCGCCAATCCGAAGCCAGGAGTCAAGTGTTTCCTCCTGGTCTCCCATGCGGGTGCAGGGCCCAAGCACCTGGGCCATCCTCCACTGCACTCCCGGGCCACAGCAGAGAGCTGGACTGGAAGAGGAGCAACCGGGACAGAATCCAGCGCCCCAGCCGGGACTAGAACCCGGAGTGCTGGCACCGCAGGCGGAGGATTAGCCTAGTGAGCTGTGGTGCTGGCCGAGGGGATAGATTTTTACATATTGAGATATTCTGTGCATTCTTTCTCCCTAAAGTGAAATCTCTGGCACCTTGGTAGTAAGAAGCCTAGACAAGGAGCAACAGAAGAAAAGCAAGTGTGCAAAGAAAATACATGGAACATATGAAGACAAATTTTAGTGGCCTCACAGTTTTATCCAAGACCAACATTGCCTATTTCACCTTCAAAGCATCAGGTGTGTTATGCATTGGAAGAACCTAAAAATTTTTTAAGATGAAAGCCTGGGATGGTGAGCAGCCCTAAATACCCTGGCTTGCATTTGGTTGGAATGGACAATTGTTTGCAACTCCTGACTGATTTATTGATGTATGTCTTTAGATTGTTGGCTCCAAACACACATGGACCATAAGAGGGCCAGAAGAGTAGTGGATTTCATTAGATCAGACTTATTCTCAGATATGCTGTGTGTGTGTGTGTGTGTGCATGTGTATTGTCTATGGTGCCTATGGTTAAAGGGCATTTTATCCATGAGCTGATGCAAAGGAACCAGGGGCCCTGTCTGTTCTAGGTTTTCATCTATTCTGGGGTGGAGGTGGGGAAATATTCAATGGTATTTTTTCACAAACCCAGGCCACAAAAATCTAGAAGCCACACATCTAGAGAACTTTGTTGCTAGGAATTAGGTTCACTCAGATTTTTCAAGGAAGATGGATTCAGGTTTTTTTTTTTTCCCAAGTTTGTGATTTTGTGGAGCTGGCGCTGTGGCATAGCAGGTAAAGCCGCCACCTGCAGTGCTGGCATCCCATATGGGCGCTGGTTCAAGTCCAGGCTACTCCACTTCCGATCCAGTTCTCTGTTATGCCCTGGGAGAGCAGTAGAAGATGGTCCAAGTGGTTAGGCCCCTGCATCCATATGGGAGACCTAGAAGAAGCTCCTGGTTCCTGGCTTTGGTTCGGTGCAGCTCTGGCCGTTGCAACCATCTGGGAAGTGAACCAGTGGATGGAAGACCTCTCTCTCTCTCTCTCTCTCTGCCTTTCAAATAATAAATAAATAAATCTTTTAAAAAAAGTTTGTAATTTTGTGATCAAAATAAGAGCAGTGGAAAAGTAAAAGAGAAATGATGGAAGACACACTCCAGGGAGGTCCCAGGAATTTCCTCAGGATAGGAACTATTGTAGCAGCCAGGCTAGACTGAGATAAGAAAAAGGAAAATACCACATCGGCTAACAGTTTCTTACCATGGAACTGGGAAAGGGGAAAATATTCAAATTGGTGGAGGTGCACCCAGAGTGATAGGGGAGAAAAGGCAACAATAGTAAGCATATTTGTAGCATCGACTGGGTCAGGCATTGTTCTACATGTTTTACATATATTGGTTACTTTTCCCAAAAACCCTAGGAGGTAGATACTAATATTATATTTATTTTATGAGTGAGGAAACTGAGGCACAGAGAGATTTAAGTGACTAAGCCAAAGTCATATTGTTGGTGAGCAGTTATGATAAAATGGGAAGTATGTATTTGGTCCCATTCCCAAGTCCTTGGTTCAGAGCAACTAAAACCTTTTTAATTTCCTGAGTAACAGGGCTGATAAGAGTGTCTTTTGTTCTTACGAAGTGACTCTTGGCGGGCCAGTGGATAGTTTCAGAATGGGGGCTTGTTGCCAGGAAAACCAGCCCTTGATTAGGAGCTTGGAACTTTCAACCCCACCCCGAGCTCTGAGGAAGGAAGAGGGGCCACACAGTGAATTAACCACCCATAGCTAATGATGTGATCACTCTTGCCTGTGTAATGGAACCTTCACAAAATCCCTGAATAATGAGGTTGGGGAGCTTCGGGTTGAAGAACACATACACATGCAGCGATGCACCCTAATTTCTTTGGGACAAAATCTGCTCTCAAGATCTTTCTGGGTTTCACTCTATGTACCTGTCTGTCCATCTGGCTGTTCATTTGTATCCTTTATAACGAACTGATAAGTGTTGGTAAAGTGGCTTCCTGAGTTCTGTGAGCCATTCTGAAAAATTATTGAATCTAAGCTTGGGATTGCGGCAACTCCCAACATGTGGTGGTCATTAACATCAGGAGACCCAATATTGCTGCTAGTGCCTTTAAAGTCCTGTGGGACTTTGCCTTTAAATATATGCCAGGCAATTTTGTATCAGAACCGAATTGGAGTGTTTGACACCAAAAGGTATCTGAGAGTTAGACAATTGGTGGGTGTGCGTAGGAATCTCTCATCTGGTGTCAGAAGAAACTGACATTAGTGGATCTTGAAGTCGGGTCTGTACAGGCTGGCTTTTAAGATCTCAGGCAACAAACTGTACATAGTGGTGAGACCAACATATCCAGGAAGTACCCAAAGCAACTGATAGGAAGCCAGCAAGGAGAGTACTTGGAGATGTTCTTGTGGATGACTCAAAAGATTCACTAGAAGAAAAACAAGAAATGTAAATACATTTGAGAGGGAAAAATCAGGAAGGCCAGGGAAAAATACTTCACAAATCATGAATGTATTTCAACACAAAAATTATTTTGTGTAGGGAAATAGACAATGTGTTCTGAAGTTTAGCCCAGGAGATGGGGCTCTCAGGGAGGGATCTTGGGAGGGTGGGAACTCACTACAGACAAGCCTGGTAAGATGGCAGTGACTGACCCTGTGTGTGGTAGTGATGGAGAGTACCCTTGTATATAGCGGTTCTTCATTCAAAGAATAAAAGCTCAAGGGAACTGACCTTAACTATGGAAGCTTTGGACAGATCCAGAATTCTTAAAAAAGAAATCAAAATCAAATTTGAAAATGTATGTTGGGATAACAAACGTCTGGGCCCAAAGGCAATGAGAATGAGCTCTGCACAAGACAGAGAAGAGATGCAACTAGGAAATGGAGCAGGCTAGAAAACTTTTTACTTTGTTGACTGTACTTAACCTGGGGAATAATGGGAGAGAACTGTTAGGGGCAAAGCCCAAGGAGGTGGCACAGAGGAATGTTTCCACGATAGCAGCACCAGTTAGTCAAGACCTAGGACTTCAAGGCCAAGGGAAGGGGAGTCTTTTTGGGGAGCAGTACCCAGGGGAAGAAGCCCAGTGTTCTGCAGAATCAACAACAGCCTTCAGGAATTGGAACTCCACTCCAATAGAGACAAAGGGAAAACTCAGAGGCAGTCATGTGCTGCAGGGATTCCAGAGAAAGAAGTAGCAGAAGTCACAGCGGTACAGGGATACACATATCTAGCATTAGGAGTGCAGGGCTTCCAGGAAACTGGAAATCGAGATACATTTTGAGTATGTATATGAATACCAAGGGGGAAGAGGGAGCCTCAAGTAAGCCTGTGGAGAAGAGGGAGCCCATTTTACATTTTTTAATTTTTCACAAAGACATGAATATTTCAAAGGTCATTCTCAGAGAGTGGAGGCAGAAGGCAGAGATTGGATTGTTTCCCCCAGGATATAGGAAGCAGGGTACAGAATTAACCTCTTGCTGGTGGCTTTTTTCTCAATGTGACAGTTGATACTAATCAACTGGCATTGTGAAGGCTGAGATAAAGATCTTATTTTTGCTTTGGCATGTGCTTTCTGTCTTTCCTGCTTCCTAACTAAATTGTCAGATCTCCGCTCTAGTCATTCATTAGTGAGAGTCACACGATACTATGCTCTGAGTTCTAGAAACTTCATTTCACTGTGGGAGCCTGGAATGTGTGCTTTCTAAATTCTGCAGGTAAGGCTAATGCTGGAATTTCGCTCATATTCTAAGTGACTTTATGGAAAACACCGAAGATGAGAGAGATTCAAGGTTGGGCCAATTGAACTTCAGAGGGACTAGAACACCTGCCTCCAGCCCAGTAGAAGAGGGCTCCACTGACGCTGTGGAAAGCAGGCCTGGACTTTACTTTCTCTGGCAATGGCATCAAAGCATTGTGGTAAAGAATGGGCTCAAGGAAAACAGACAGGGTAGAGTTGTAAACTAACACTGCTATGAATTTTTTAAATTATAAGAGAGAGGAAGATTTTATTTTAAGCTTTAATTTTCCTCTGGTTATTTATTAATGGGAGATTCACTTAACAGCCCAAAAGACACTCAGGGTCTTCTGTGCTATCAAGGAGGGCATGTGTAACTCTGATGAGCTGTGTGGGAAAGCAGATGGGCATCAGGGGAGAGAATGAATTTTGGCTCAGGGTATAGCACAGTGTGGGTACTGGTGAATCGGCCCATCCATGAGCAAGAGCCGCACTGTCTTTTGCAGGATAAACAAGGATAATAGTTGTTCAAAGCATGTGGCACTAGGTACTGCACTGCCACACCATTTGTGATTTCTCTTTCCCCACCCCTGCACTGCCCAGGGTGGCCTCAGAAGTCTGTTGTGGTCCAGAGGCCACAGAGTCTACTGCGCTGGCCTTGGTGATCAGTACACCCATGCTTTCTTTATGGGAGCACTGCCCTAGCCTTCAAATGAGGCATGAGAAAAACTTTCCAAGCAAAGAACCATTTTTGGCTCTGGCCCCTGGCTTAGAGATCCAGGTGAAAGCAGGTTCCTGGAGTCAACACTGATGCTTTCATAAGACTGAGTTCTTGTGTCACCCTCCACACTGGGTATTTCCAGAAGGGGGCTGTGCTCTGGATGGTGGTCTCAAAATTGGTTTCTTTTCTTTTTTTCTTTTCTCATTTCCTTTTCTTCCCTTCCCTTTCCTTTCCTCTCCTTACCTCTCTTCTCTTCTCCTCTCCTCTGCTCTCCTCTCCTCACCTCTCTTCTCCTCTCCTTTCCCTCTTTTTCCCTTTTCTTTTCTCTTAAGTGGGGAAATGAAGGCAATCTCTGAGGATAAGCATGTAGAATTGATAGTTCTGGGGGATTGCTGAGCATATCAAACTTTGCAATTTTATGGCTTTAGATCTGCTAAGGTCTAAATATTGGTGTCCTCCTTAATTCATATGTGGGATGGTATTAAGAGGAGGAGCCTTTGGATATGATTAATTCATGAGGGCAGATACCTCATGAATGAATTAGTGCCCTTACAAAGAAACTTCGCTTGCCTCTTGTATCACACGAGGACAGAGCTACCATTGATGAGCAACAAACCCTCAGCAGACATTAAATCCGTTAGCCTCTTTGTCTTGGATTTTCAGAGCAGTGGAAAAAAATTTCTGTTGTTTGGAAACTACCTGGTCTACGGCATTTTGCTATAGCAACCAGAATGAACTAACACAAGACTCATAACCATCTTGGCTGCCAGAATTGCTCCTTTTAGCCAGTAAATAAACATGGGACCACTGTTCCCTCCAGAAGGGGGGGGGGGGACAAGGCTGCCTTGATGTATCCCAGATCTCCCCTCCTGAGGGTCACAGACTTGGTGCTGAGGTCTGAGTTTAGAAGAAATTTGGAGTCTGTTGGAGAAGAGTTCATATTTTCATAGAGAAGGTCCTTCACTTCTCCCCTGAAGGCAGTGGATTGAATTTCTCTGGACCCTGTTAGACCCTTTCTCGATATTGCCACTGATGAGTAATCAAGGCAAGTCTGGAATGCTGACTGGCAAGGTTTTCATTGGGAGTGTGTCCAGTGAATGAAACAGCTATGTGGGCTTATCTCTTGCTCTCACTTCTCCATCACTAGGTGTGACAGAGATGGCCAGCTGTCCAAAGGAAATGGCTCCCTGGCCAGCACCCAGCTAACCCCACCCCTAACAATTGCATTTAGGAATATGAGTGGCAGAAAGGTCTTGGTCAAGGCTTTCAAGAAGTGGGTGAACCAGCTCCAGCTCCATGTGGGGGGATACAAATATCTGAGAGATGGTCAAGCTGGCACGTGGAAGGAGCTAGACCCTTAGAGAAGTGGCACCCTGACCAGCAACATTTGCTGTAGCTTATTAAAGCCTAGGAAGGAAACAGACGTGCATCACATTTAAGGCATTATGAACTTCTGTTCTATTTGTGATGACAGTGTACTACCACTTTAAGTGTTATACTGGGGTTGGGGGGCATTTAGGGTTTCACTTCTCCAATCACCTGAAAAAGGAAGTAGTCTGAGCCCATCTTGCTCCTGGAAGTGTTCTAATATTTACATTGCAAGAAGGAGCACAGGGTCTCCCTTTTGGCCAGCCTTAGGGGATAGCTTTATTCTTCTGAAGCCATTGGGCACTTATCTTGTCTAATCCTATCAAAAGTTATTACTTTTATCCCCATTGACTCTCCATTCCTTTGATCTAGTTTTCATTGATTAGAATTGTGACTGGGATGGGGGTGGTGGTGAGTGACTGGAACTTCACTTTCTATACATACCTAACAGGGGCTCTGGACAGAGCCTCTCTCCCCTAGAATTTATGGTATACAAATGGGAAAAAGTGCACATGATACTACTAGAGAAACATGTCAAATGCCAGACAGGACGTTGCATCCTGCGCCATGGGTAACAAGATAGGTTAAAGTCTGGGGCAGACTTAGGCATGAATTCCAGCCAGAATACTTGAGATACCTAACTGTGTAATACACCATAACCTCAGAGGTCAGGGGCATAGTGTGAATGTCGACAAATGTTGGGATCAATGCTTTTAGGGGTTGGCAGACCTAAGAAATGGCAGGAGTGCCAGTCTGTCAGTGACATCTAGCATGCTTCTGAGACCCCACAACTGAGTATTATTTGTAACCTAGATTTCTTCCTCTGAAATATCTCTTGGACACCACAATTTTCCTTATGACCAGATTACAGCTGATAGAGAAGAAAACAGAAGCAAACAGCCATGACTTAGGAACTTAGCGGTTATTCTGGAAAATATCTGGAGTTTCTTTTATCTGGAGCTTGGTGGATGGCTGCAGTGCTGGACAAGCAGACAAGATGGATGCTGTGCTACCCTGTGGTACAGCTAATGTGCACTCACAAATGATCCTTCTTTCTTTCTTCTTTCCTTTCTCCTTTCCTCTCCCATTCTCTCCTTCCCATTCAGCTCTCTCTCCTTCCTTCCTGTCTCAAGGCTAAGGTAGGTAGTCCACATGGTCTTTGCTCCACTGCCATGGTATGCAGACCTTGAAACTCTTATTAGGGCCACAGTACAAGCCACAATACACACTAATCCAGGCTTACTTTAGGGGAAGAGAAATTTCCAGCATATGAGAGAAGAAACTTGCACAAAATACAAATATGGTATGTTTTTTTTGCAACAAAAGAAACTATTTATTTGGAATATGCATTACCAGTACAAATTAGGAGACTGTAAAACCTACACCGTGTTAGTATCATTAGAGAACACAAAAGTTCAGTTGGAATCAAAAGGGACAGAAGCCTGTGCTCTCACAGAAGCAGAAAAGCTTAAACTTTCAAAACCAAAACAGAGCAGAGCTTTGCAGGTTTATACTCTGAATAATAAGAAGGGAGGGGGAGGGGGAGACTAGAACCCACAACCAAAGGAAAGCACTTCCAAACGAAACCGCCCAAGGCAAGAAACAAAGTAATAAGATAGAAAAGGAGGAAAACATTGAATGTTTTATTTATTTTAACAAAAGAAAAAAAGTTTACAAAAAATAAACGATTCCAGAAAGCTTTGAGCTAGGGATTGAAACCATGAAGGTGATGTGAAAAGCTTGTCTTTATCTCGTTAGGACTTAAAAACAAGAGCACAAGTGTTTGAGTAGAAAGACTTCCCAAAGTGTCACTTCGCAATGCTGCCTTCATTCTTCACTTGTTTGTTCCTTACATTCTGGATACTTGCTAAACACCTTCTCCAATGAGAGATGCTGAAAATTAAATATCTTCCAGGTAGTACTGCTTTCTTTCTTCCTATAACTAATAACAACATTCCGAATCAAGTCAGCTTTGCAATTTGCTTTAAGCAGCTACCTAAATTGGCGATAAGTAACAGTCATCCTGTCAGGAAATCAAACACAACTTTTCAGCATTAAAACTACAGCGCTGAGTCTCGTTAAGCATGGCACCAACCCTTCATGCAAGTCAGGACTCAATGGATCTGTAGGCAGACTGGCCCCAGCGTCTGCATCCTGCACATGTTCTACTTAGCCAATGGTGCCCGTGATACCAGGCTTACCCGTGGGATTCCTCTGGAAGAAGAATCCTGTCTCATTGGAAGAGGCTTCACAGATTGTTGTTATTAATCAGGGAGAAAGAAAAGAAAGCACTTGGTTATGACATTGAGAACTGACACATGCGAACACCTTCTCCTGCAGGTTAACAAGTTCGTCCTGATTTGAATTTTTCAAGGGCCACAAGGAGAAGCAAGTGCCTGGTTTTATTTTTCTCAGGGACTGTGAGAGAACCACATATTTGGGAAATGTAGGTCAGCATTGAGACATCCACATGGGCCTTCTCTTTGTTTTTGACGTCAACTGAATTCTAAAGCGAAGTAGGAGGAAGCTGCCTACTATACCAGTGTCATCTTTTCACATCACCTCATATACATTGTAAGGAATAAAAACAGCAAGATCATAATCCTGACAATTAAAAAAAAGCCCCCCCGTAACAAACCAAAAATAACACAAACAAAAACATATTTTTTTGTATTTTTAAGAGCAGGAATAAGAAAAGAAAAGAATTTATTTCTGGGTCTCAAAGTTAATAAACATAATAACGTGTTAGGTTGTACCTATTAAGCTCACTATTCCAACCTTTTTTTTTAGTTTACAAAATGAATTACTGTCACTTTTAAACATTGTGAAACAAGAAATGGATGTGCACAACTCGACACTTTTCTAGCATTCTTGAACTAATTCACAAATGCAAGAAAATAAAAGAAAAATGGGGGAAATGATGAATGTAGGTAGTTTGGTGTTAAAAACTAATGCAGGAATGATGCGCATTGTCACAGAAAGAAAGGGGAAAAGTCCCCATCCTGTTTTGCGTGCTATGAGGGTCATTTTTAAAATTTTTATTATAAACACTATTAAATTCAGACCGCTTTTTTGGTTTTTTTCTTTATCTGAATATACAAGAACATTCATTATCAAATGTTCATCATCAATACTACAAAGAACGAGACACAAGTCGCAAGAAACAATGGAAAATGTTAATAAAGCTGAAAGAATCGTTGAGTATTTTTTTTGTTTTTTTTTAAGTTTTTTTTAAATTTGAGTTTCTGTAGTTTTATCTTTTTTGGTATCGAAGTCAGGTTTTTCTGGGCAGAAAAACAAAAGCAGACAGAAAGAGGGAATAAAGATATTTGTGAGAAAAGGCAACCAGCAAATAAAGAGCAATCACCACAGCAAAATAAAATAATAAAATAAATTGAAAGAAGGTGTCACTTGGCAAAAGTACTGCATGGGAATTAATTCCACACCAGGGGAGGAGTTAGGAGTAGAAAGGGGAAATACTGAAGAGTCACAAGGTGGGTAAACCCAGGGTCTAGCGTCCTTTCTCAGGGGAAATTTGCTGTCCGGGCAAATGGAGCGCTCCCACTTTACTAGAAAACGGAATCCCAGGGCACATGTTGTTTCTACAGGAAACGGCCCGGAGGCGGGCTCCTTCCACCCCCACTCTTCTGCTGCCGTGTTCTCCCGCTTCCTGTGGCCGCCATGTTGGAAGTGAGCGAGAGCATGAAGGGAAGGCTGTGGGACGGTACTGGCTCTTCCAGAGGACTGAGTGAAGTGCTGGCTGGGGCAGTGGTATGCAAGGTAATCATCAGTGCAAACTACTGCTCGGAGAGAAACCGCCTGTGCAAATGCAGCACTGCTCCGATCCTTTTCATTAACTTAACGTGGCCACGATTCAGTTCAAATCTGGAGTTATCCTTGTTTCCAGTG
Organism: Oryctolagus cuniculus; assembly: GCF_964237555.1. Classification (NCBI taxonomy): domain Eukaryota; kingdom Metazoa; phylum Chordata; class Mammalia; order Lagomorpha; family Leporidae; genus Oryctolagus; species Oryctolagus cuniculus. The sequence continues at coordinate 33,794,168 of NC_091438.1, forward strand.
CACCCCTCCACCCGCTCTTTGCTTTAATCCCTTTCCTACTTTGCTCCAACTCAATCGAATGTGCTCCACTCATGTTCCTGCGTGAGTCACCTAAAGACAAAGTTTTTCACTAGTTCTATGCACTCCAGAGTTGTACAAAGATGCTCCTTCTAGGCACCCTCTTCTTCTAGTCCTGCTCTGATCAGGGCACAGGTCAGCAGACACTGTCTTTCTAGGAGCCTCAGTCATTACATTTTGCTAAATATTTATAGTTTCTGTATACATATCCTTGGGCGTCTCAAGTATACCCAACTTGCCCAAACACATACAGAGGAGTGTTTTCTGTTCATTACTCTCGTGCCTTGTGGAATTTCCATGACTTTTTTTTAAAGGATCATCCTCACCCCTCAAAGTCTTGTGTCTTTCCCTGGCAGCCTCTCAGGTGTGGCAGGGGACCAAGTACTTACAAGGCCACATATTGGACTCAGGACAAACTAAAAAAGCCATATCCTATCTTCCTACTTTGGAAGCTTTTCTCTATCCTAAGAGACCAACCAGACCAAAACAATCAAAGAAAAATCAACAATTCTTCTCTTTCTCATCATGGTGATGACATCAGGGTACTGATGGTTAGCAGAGGTGCAATAGGAAAAGCATTTATCGTCCTCATCTAGCGTGAACCCGTTTACCTTAGGGAAATTATTTCCCCTGACTTCACACTTACAGATTGTATATGAATGAAATCAGTGTCTTCCGTTTCTCACAAGCCTCTTGGTGAGCCAGGCATAGTAATTGCCATTTACAGATAAAAAAAAAAAAAAATTAAGCACCAAGAGCTGTGACCACCAACCACTTAATCAGGTGACAGGGCTGTCACGTTTATTGCTGGCAGAGTTGGTTGGCTGTGAAGAATGGAGTTTGGACGACAGTCACAAATGGCTTTCTAGTGCCTGCTATCTTCACCCAAGATGTTCCCAGGGAATAAACACCACTGAGCTGGGTTCAATGAAAATATTATCTCCTCTTATCCCACGAGTCTCAGATGAAGCTAGCAAAAAGTTTATTTGTACCATGTTCTTACACAACTCTCTCTTCCAGAGAAAGAGGCCAAGATCAGGAACACAGTGCCCCATAGCACTTTGGAAAACCTATACCATGTGCCTAACACAAAAACCGAAATAAAACAACCAAATCCATTGTGGACATTGTAAGTACTGTGTGTGGCTCCCTGGGAGCTCCAGAGCTGGAGGCAATGGGAATAGTTAGCACTGGAAATCTGGCCTTCCTTGCCATCAAGTCCCATAACGCCAACCTAGCAAGTGCAAGTGCATGCTGGCAGGCCTGCTGGTCCTGGAAGTCCCAGGCACATGCTGCTTCTCTGTGTCAGTGACCGTCACTTAGAGTTGCCAGTTCCCTCTGTGGGTCTCACAAGGTGTAGTGCAATGATTACTCATGTAGGTATTTGCATATGACGTCTTGGGAAAGTGTAAGAAGAGAGTATGTGTGCCTACATGAGTGTGAAGGGGCAGGAGTGTTTCAGTCAAGAAGCCTTGACTCCTTAGTGAGGCTTTCATCACCATGCCCAAGTCAGACCTGACTTTGCAAGGGGTTCCAAACATGGCTTACTAAGTGAGGAAAGGGTTGTGTAGACTGTGCCTCTGAAACTAAGAGCTGCTGTGGGGGCGATGAGGAGGCCTGTAGGAGCTCTACCCTTGCTGTCCCTTGTGCCCACCCCAGCTGCCTGACTCCCTGCTTGGAATCAATCTAGGACAGCTGACACTGCAAAGAGTGGTACCTTTAGAAGTGTAGCCATGGCAGTCCCCAGTGCATACCTAGGGCTCGGAAGGAAGAGGAGGAGAGTGTTCCAATCAGTACTGTCCCCAGGGAGCAAGAGCGAGAGGAGGCAGGGAGGCCTGGGATGAGTAGGGCAATGTGGCATATTCCTGCTAAGAGGTAGTGAGAGACAGAGAGGGACTGCCTGTCAACACAGAGAGGGAGGGATCCGAGTGAGGTAAATTTGGCTCCTCAGACCACCATCATGAAAACATACAAACACCTTTATTATTTTCTTTGTAGTCTTTTTTTTTTTTTTCCTCTTTAAATTCCTCTAATTGTTGAAAATATCCTTCAGGGATATAGTAGAGGGCAGGGACCCCGGGCATCTAGGACAGAGGGAAAGGGACAGGGAGGATGTCGGAAACCAGGCTGACAGCTGGAGGCAGGGAAGGGTGGCTTCTACCCAGAAAAAAAAAAGGGGAAGAGAGTATAAAGAAGTGTCCAGATTGGCTGAAATAGCATCCCAAAGAAGAGAAGAGAAGGAGACTCTTAGTGTGTTTGCTGATTGCTTCGACCTCCAGTCTGACCGCTTCAGCGTTGGGAGAGAAACCCTCCCTCCTGCCCCTGCCCCAACTGGGGCCCAGGGTCAGCCGGGATGCGATTGCTGGGAGATCAGTTGGAGGTATCAGAGTGAACACTGCCAGGGCCTTCTGTAGGGGAGGTCACTGATGAAGGGGTAGTAGCATCCTGCCAACCTCCATTAGCCTAGAAGGGAAAAAGGGAGAGAAGTCAGTGCTCTGAGATTGGGTGTCCATTTTGAGCAGACAATGACAATGAGGCAATTCGTGTAAAGGACCTAGCCCTGCACCTGGCCCGTGGGGACACTCATCAGATGGGCAGTTAACATGGTGCATGATAATATCCCCCCACCCTCAAGTGAGTTAGGGTCCTCCCAGAGAGCCTTGGGATTCAGAGTGAACACCTCCCACTGTGTGATGGGTTTATACTTCTCAAGGACTTGCTGGTTCAATCCACATCATCAGTGGAATGATGGCTGCCCTGCAGGTCAAGAGACCCCAGGTTTTGGGCTGATTCTGGCAACAGCTGGATGTTGACGACAATGAAGCACCTTGCCCTCTCTGGCTTTGACTTTCTCCCCATTTGAAAAGTGAGGTTAACGCAAAGGCTTCCTGACCTTCTTTCCAGCTCAGAGTGTTTCATGTGTGTATGGAATTCTAGTCCCTGTTACATGCCAAGTTTTGTAGAAGATGCTCCTGGGCATTTAATGATGAGTGATATACAACTCATGTCCTCAAGGAGTGGGAGAAGACAAGGCCCACAAATGAACCTAATAAATGGTAGCAAGCACCCTGCAGTAGGAAAGTGCAAACAAAGGTGGTATCAAGTCTTGTTGGAGCATCAGAAAATACTTCATGGAGGAGGCACTCTTTGAGGTGGGCCTTGAGAAGTACAGAGGGTGACTCAGGTGAACAGAACAGGTGAAACAATGGTGCCAAGACCATGGGGCCTGGCCTATCGGAACGCATCTCAAGAGGGGATGAGACAGGAAGCAACAGGCTTGACCTACATTCAAGGTCATTTTTCTGAGACTCCAGATCCAGAGGCATCCAAACAACAGAACTGTTCTCCAAGAACCTGTTTAGTGACCACCCCTTGCAAAAATTATCTTTGCAGTAAAACAGCTAAGGGTTGATTTGCTACAATGGTTAACTCATATGCATGATTCATGACTGTTTCTCTGTTTTAAAGCACTCATATATAAGTGTATTAAAATCTCTTTCCCCCAATCACTGCGTTCTTTTGGAGTTAATATGCCTCAACTCTGGAAATATTAATGTGAAACATACCAGGTCCTAGCCATTCCTGGTAAAATATTTTTTACTGTGGTCTCCTCTCATTTTGTTCTTTGCAAAATTTGGAGTAGCTAGGGCTGGCATCATTACTGCCATTTGTGAGGACCACTGCTTCTACTCAAGTGCGATCCGTAGTGCTTAGGAGGGCGCTGGACACTTAATCACTACTAATCACCATGTGCGATTTCATTCATAGGAGAGCAGACGTGCAGGAGAAAAGCACACTTCTGGGCCCAACTCTGTGACAGAGCACAGGCCTCCAACCTGTGGATCAGACACTTCTCCTCTACCCTTTTCATTTCCATTTGACTTTCTTCTCATTGGCTTATGCAAATGATGCTCCAAATTCCCCAGAATACCCAGGCTTTTAATTCAAAGCAGCTCTCACCAGTTCTTCCGGAATGAGGGCAGGTTTTGTCCACACCTCACTAAAAAGTAGATTTGGATACCAAGGGGGCAAAAGGTCACCTTGGGCAAAGCCAACACACTTCTCAATCATGGGTCAATGGGTAACTGCTCTGTGATCCCAACCTCCTAGCTCTTAATTCAGTTCCCTTGCTCTTCCTGCCCCCTTCTCCAGGGAACATTGTAGGGGGATTGGGTGAAGAACAATGAGGAGAAATGAGAATACTTTCTTTTATAACAAAAGGGTTTTCTGTTTTTTTTTTAGGGCCAAGACTCTGTAGTATAACCAGAATCAAGAACAGAGTTATTCAAATACCTAATGCAGATTTGTCACAAGGGTGCTATCTTAGCCTTTCTTCCCAACCAAGGACTTACATATTCTGTTGTCATTTTTAGTTGAGTGAGAATGGTGGCAGTATTTATTTTTCCCCAAAGAAAATCCCTTAATGCAATTTATCTTTTTTATTATAAAAGTATGATATGCTTATCATATAATATTTGGAAAATAGAGAAGCATAAAAAATCAAGTAAATAACACCTATAATCCTACTTCTCAGAGATAATTACTGTTAGCATTTTGATATCTGTCTATCCTAATAATCTTTTTATATGTGTGTGTTTACCAGATAGATATTTAGATAGATAGGCTGAGAGACAGATATATTGTGAGGGCTTGGAGTATGACTGAATGTGTATGTGAGCTGAGTAGTATGGGATTTTAGGGAAACTTGTCAGAGGTTCTTGATGAACAATGGCATAAAACAAAGTAGCGTTTTGGTAAAAAAGAAAAAAAGTCACATATCTTAGAATGAACCTACTATGAGACAAGTAGATAAGGAAGCCCTAGGAAAGCAGTCAGCATTCCTGTCATAGCATATGACATGAAGCAATTTCATGATTTTGCTCACAAATCACCACTATTACTATTATTTAGTCATGCTGTAATTCCGTTAAAATAACAATAAGTGATGCCCCAAATGAAACCATTAGTAAAGGCAATGAGCTTGGTGGCATTTCATTAGGAAGAGATTGACAAGGTAGTCTATACTCTCCAACAATTTCAAGAGACTTCTCGTTGGGACATCTCTTAGCTGAAATAACTCAGACAGCAGACATCTACCTCTTTTCTCAGAAAGTCCTGTTTTCTCAGACCAGTGCACAAGATGCCAGAGGATATAAAGAACTCACAGATGGTAAAGAATTAGTTCAGCTGATACCAAAACCAGCATTTCAATTATGCTGGTTGGCCTAGTAAGGAATATTATAAAACCTTCTATTGAAAATAAGTGCATTAATCAAGCCTCTCCAGCTCCCTTTTTAATCCACCAACACACACACACACACACACACACACATACGAGCACACACCTCAGATTTGGTGGTCAGCCTCCCTAGAGCTCCCAAGAGCCTTCCATGTTAGCACTGCAAATCCCATGTTCCAATACACCGCTGTGGTCTGAGTAAAATGAGACTGCTTGTCACCCTACCCCCACCCCTTACTTCTCACCAATTAGGTCGAAGTTAAATACAGGTACTATGCAGAATAAGCATGCCTGACAATGAGGGGTGGGGAAGAACGCTTTTCTCTGCAGGTGCTTTATACAGTGGTGCACTGTCTGCTGCCATTGCTGTTACAACCTCCACAAGATCAGAAACTGCAAGCAAATTCAACTTAACCGGGTTTCCTGTAAATCACTTCGGCTGCTTCAGCTGTATCATTCCAGCTTTAATGTAAGACGTTCAGAGGCTGCACTGTCTTGGGAAACAGCTGACCTCGCTTACTGCCACGTTAACCCTGGGGAGCAATTCCTTCCCTCTTCTTCCACTGCGGGTGAATATTAAGTAGGGAACTCTGCCTTTGTGTGTTTATTTATCTCTGGGCACAGTGAGAGTGGAGGATGCTCTCATTAACAACCGTGTGGGGGTGGCGGGAAATAACACTTTTACTTTGATTTCTGTTCTGCACTTCAGCTTCCCCCTTCACTCTCCGATGCACTCTCTCCATTATAATGGATGCTCTCTTCAAAATGCCAATGTCAGAAACCACGTGGAGGGGTTTCCGGGGTGGGAGGTAAAATCTGCAAAACCAAACGTGCCCTTTTTATCTGAACAGATTCCTAATGGAAGAGTCTGTATTTGCACCCAGCTCTACAGATCATTCTGTGGCTTATGGTGCAGGTGCCTGGGAAGCAAGACCCAAGTCAACTCTTTTTTTTTTCTTTTTCAAGATTTATTTATTTACTTATTTGAAATGCAGAGCAAATGTTTTACTCTCCAAATTCCCGCAAAAGCTGGGGCTGGGCTAAGCCAAAGTCAGGAGCCAGGAACCTCGTCTGGGTCTCCCATGTGGGTTGGTAGAGGCCCAAGTATATGAGCCATTATCTGCTGCCTTCCCAGGTGCATTAGAAGGAAGCAGAATGGGAAAAGGAGGCAGCACTCTATCCCAGGCACTTCAATATGGGATGTGGGTGTCCCAAGTGGTGAATTAACCGCTGTGCTACAATGTCCCTCCCCCATCTCTCCGCAGAATCAGGATGAAGGCTAAGCCACTAGAGCAGAGTGGGTTCGTTCTGGAACCTGACGGGGGAGAAGCTAATAGACCATAAAATTCTGACAAAATGCAGTAGGTTACTCACATAGGAAAATCTGAATTTTCAAGACACATCAAAGCTAGCTGAGAACAAAATATTTTAGGAATAAAAAATGCCTATTTATGGCTTAGCCTAATAAATCTGGCACTGAATTTGATATGCACTAAATGTTGTGAGGACCCCACCTAAAGCATCGTGCCAAGTAGGCCACTCTGAGAAGTAGAGGGCGCTTGTGACAGAGCCATGGATGGGCAACGGTGGGTGGGGAAACCCACGTGCCTACTCCTAACAAAACACAGAGTCGGAACGGAAGCCCTGGCTTCTGTCTTCTCTGCCACCCTCCTTGAAGCCGAATAGGAGTCGCTTGAGGTTGATTCTCCCTCACTGTTGTGGATCCAGTACTGCTTTTAGACCAAAGCAGAAGCTGCTGGACTGGGAACCGCTTTTCCTATCTCATCTTCCCGCTCTTTCTCTGTGCTTACCTTAACAGCACTCCGTTGATGCAGAGAATTCATCACCTGATGTGACAGCCCAAGTGAGCCTGGCACTAAGAAACTCTCATTTGCAACCCAGAAATACGCTGAGGTGCCACAAACTGGCTGATGTCAGCACCGAGTTGAGCTAGATCTGCATACGGGCCAGATGCCATTACCAGAGATGCCTTCAGCACGGGCGAGGCCGTGGACGTGCTCCAGGCCCTCAATCACCCAAGCACTGGCGGGTCCCGCCAAGAAGAGAAACAAAGACATCCTCTCTCTCTCTCTCAATGCACATACACTTGTGCACACACACACACACACACACACACACTCTCACAGTTGCTATATATCAAGGGAGATAATATCAGCACACAGAATAGAGGTCACATCCTGGATCCATCACTGTGTGATCAAGGTAGAACTATGCTTTCCTATATGTTTAACACTTTCTGAGCACTTGCGAGAGATGCTCTGGGATGAAAAGATGCTACTGCAAAGCCCCCTTAGGGACACCCTTTGATTCAAACTTTCTCCAGGAATATTCACAATGGTAAAGAGATCTGTGCCCCACTGATGGTGATCTTTCACAGTGTAATACTGAACACATCATCCCTGTTTAAGCTCTCAATGACTTCCCAAGGTGAGGTTCAATGTCCTCAGCAGGTCTACAGTATTCTGGACTGTGTTTTTTCTTACCCTAGTAACACACACTCCTTTTAATGCTCCAGCCACATCATACCCTTTAGAAATCTCCATAGAGTAGCCATCTCCTGCCTGCTTCTTTCCCCTTGAACACGGGCCCCTCACTCATCCAATCAGAGCTCACTCACATGTTGGCTCTTTTTCAAGACTGAACTTAAGGATCCATTCCCCTTGGTGTGTCCCTGGCACCATCTCTACTTCCTGCAGGTCACTAGCCCTCTGCATACATCTCTGCTTCTGCACCTGGGCTGCCATATTAAATTTGTTCTTTTACGTCTGCTTCACCTACCAGACCATCACAACAGTTTGTGGAATTTATCTTTGATACATAGTGCCTACCCCAGCACAGATTTTGATAAAATTTCTCTTAGATGGACATAGGGAAATTTAAATAAACATTTAGAGACATCCATCTTCCATCATGAATGAGGAGAAATATATTCATATGTATGAGGCCCCTGAGCACCACAATTCAGCCTGACTGCATGTACACAGCTGTAGCATCTAGAATATATTCTAGAGACTGAGCAGAGCAGAGCCAAGGTTCTGGGTAACGTCCACGTGTAGGAAGTGACCTCTTATGAACTTGGCATCAGAGGTATCTGGTACTTCATGGAGTATCCCGAACAACTATGATTAATATTTCCATTCTTCTGCTTTGCTTTTAGGGAAAACAGTGCAGAAAGACAGTGGATCCTGCCTGCTGCAGCACCATAACAGCACACATTCTTTTTTTTTTTTTTTTTTTTTTTTTGGACAGAGTTAGAGAGAGAGAGGGAGAGAGAGAAAGGTCTTCCTTCCATTGGTTCATGCCCAAAATGGCCGCTACGGCCGGAGCTATGCTGATCCAAAGCCAGGAGCCAGGTGCTTCTTCCTAGTCTCCCATGCAGGTACAGAGGCCCAAGCATTTGGGCCATCCTCCACTGCCTTCTCAGGCCACAGCAGAGAGCTGGACTGGAAAAAGAGCAACCGGGACTGGAACTGGCGCCCATATGGGATGCTGGCGCCGCAGGTGGGGGATTAACCAAGTGAGTCATGGCGCCAGCCTCAGCACACATTCTTTTTTTTTTTTTCTTTTTTGACAGGCAGAGTAGACAGTGAGAAACAGGGAGAAAGGTCTTCCTTTACTGTTGGTTCACTTTCCAATGGCCGCTGCGGCCAGCGCACCGCGCTGATCCAAAGCCAGGAGCCAGGTGCTTCTCCTGGTCTCCCATGCAGGTGCAGGGCCCAAGGACTTGGGCTATCTTCCACTGCACTCCTGGGCCACAGCAGAGAGCTGGACTGGAAGAGGAGCAACCAGGACAGAACTGGCGCCCCGACCGGGACTAGAACCTGGGGTGCCGGCGCCGCAGGCGGAGGATTAGCCTATTGAGCTCCGGCGCCGGCCTCCAGCACACATTCTTAACAAGGAATGTTCTCCAGAAGGGCACAAGAAGTCACCATTGCTGAACACAGCAGGGATTACACAAATGTATAGAATAGACACAGTCCCAACATGGTCTGCAGGGTCCTTGTCTTCCTAGCTCTTCTCTCCAGGGCTTAGACTCACACGTAAATTTTGCTTCCACCTTGGAGTCACCAGATAAAAATATAGGATACCCCACTGAATTTGACATTTAGCTAAACAATAAATCATGTCTTGGTATAAGTACGTGCCATGCAGCATTTTTTATTTGCTATATCTGCCAGCTCTATTCGACAACAGCATGTACTCTCACACAAAGGACCTGTTTATTCTGGCCTAATTTGGAATCACACAGAAGAACTAAGAATCAGTTTTGGTGCTTTTCTTACTATGCCCTTTTGTGTCTGTAACTTCATGGAGGAACTTCTTCTTTGGGACTAAGTCAGGCTGACCAAGCCTCTGTTTCATCTGCCTCTATTTATTGTAGTTGCTTTATGATCAAAATAGTGTCTCGCTCTTGGAATAGAATCCTGTTCTAGAACCTCAGCTCACCAACTACTTACTCACATTTCCTGCAGTCAATCCCTGCCTGGATTCCTCTCAAGCTGTTGAGGCTAGACTCCTCTTTCCACAGCTCTATGACTTCTGAGGGTAGCTGCTCTGACTGCCGGTCACCACTAGGTCAGCCCCTGGTACTTTCACATCATTGTCTCATCACTGCAATTGTGTCTAGTCTGGCTCTCCCACAACCTCTTGAGCCCCGAAATCTTGCATCTAAGTCTGTAGGCTCAGAAAGATCAGCTGTGTGATCAGACATTCTTGGTAGAGAATTGACACCCTGTTACCAAGACACTTGTTATTTAAGCTGCTGCCTAGAAGTAATTGATCTCTTATTGCCAAACTGAGATTCCTTATTCCTCTACCAAAAAGTCAAAAGAAAGGTCTGTCTCTTTTCTTCACCGGCCCATCTCATCTGGTCTCTAAGAATCTACACCATCTTTCAAGGCCCAGCTTGATAGCCACCTCCTTACAGATGTCTTCAAGGCACACTACTATCCATTTTCTATAAATTCCAGTTCTATAAACTTTCTGAGTCCTCTTTTTGACATTTAACCATGTGTATCTTTTATTTATAATTTACAGCTCCATGTGAGCACCAGATCTTTTTCACTGTAATCATTTAGTTTTTAATCCTGCAAACATAGTTCAATGCCTACCTTGTGCTAAATACTGGGCATATAGTGACAAATAAAACAAATTTAAAAAGAATCTGGTTTCCGCTGTCAAGAAGATTACTGTTTTGTGGGAAATAGACATTTGATAAAAGTATCAGAAGAACATATATAGATTCTAGATGGTCATAAACTCTAGGAGCAAGTTCAAAACAGGGACCTCACAGGAAAAGTCAGCCTGAAGATAGACAGAAAATAGACAAGTAAAGAGCAGGGCAAAAACCCTGGAGGCAGAAAAGACCTTGAGGAGCTGAAAAAGCCAGAAAGAAGGAGCACAGGAACATAGCAGTGAGCAAGCTGGGCTGAGAGTGGGAGGCCCCATCATGCCTGGACTTGCAGACTGCATGGCAGAGCACTGATTTTCATCCTGAACGAGATGGTAAATCATTCTCCAACAAGCCATCGGAGGGAAAGGATCATGTGTGCTACAGCAGCTGCTTAATTAAGCACTTGAGTTGAATGGATGAAAAATGGAGAACTGGACGCTATGAAGGTTTCCCTGGTTGTCCCCCTATGCATATGGGGCTGCCTGGCTGCTGATGCCCATCATAACTGCACAGTGATGCAGAAGCAGTTAGAACCAGTTCTCTTCCTCGGGACAGTAAACATCTATTGGTACTGAATCCGAGTGTGAACTCTTAGTCTTACTTCTGAGAAAAGGAAACAAGAATTCAGAAACTGGGATTTGCCAAATTGTGCACCCTTTATGTGCCTCAAGGACATTTTGCATTTCAAAATCTGGGGCTATGTTGACAGTGTGAGCCCTTGCTGACACCAAGGGATGAATGCAGATGACTCTCACCTTCATGGAATCTTGGTCTCATTTGCCAAAGATGCTAGAACTTAGGAACCACAAGACTTGCCTCAGAAAAGTCAGGGGATTTTAACACCGTCTGCTACTCAGCTCCATTCCGCTTCCTCAACCTGCTGTTGGACAAGACAGGCTCTATTTCTTAGGGGGTATATGTCTGAGGTACCATCATGTATAGCCCCATCTTGCTAGGTTGCATGGTTTATCTTACACAGGCAAAGCAGCGTACTGCTCTAAGATCTGACCCATGTTCACTTGATATGAACATAAACCCTCTATACTTACAAGTCACCATCTCAAATTTTATCCTGCACTTACCATAACTATTGTCTGAAAGGGTGCTCGATCAAAATCCAACTGCAAGGCACTATCAGTTCCAACACCGACACTGTGTGCCACCCTGCCAGTCCCCCAGTGCTGCCTGATCAGAGTACACTTGTAGGTCAACTCCAAAATCACGATCTACTTTGGCTCCTTCTTAGCTTCCTGCTTTTCTAATTGCTGTGAAGGCCCAGAATTCACATTCGTACTGTCAAAAGGCACCTGAGACACAGAGGATGGCTCCAGCTGGATTGTTCTGTAACTGTAACTCAACTAGGACGTGAGTTCCCAGGTTTATGGCAGGACTGCCTTTTCAATTCTGCTAAAATTACAAATAGGACAGCTTCTATGTTCCACAGGCTTATGGGGTCCTTAGACTACATCTAAAAACTTAGTTTGTTTTTAGTTAACTTTTCAAAGGTTATCCTGATATCCTGGCAAAGAAAAATAAGCAAAGCTTGATCTAGCTAAAGAGAGGTGTCTTGACGCAGAGAAATCTATTTTTATCTGAGTAAACACCCTCCAGAACTGCACAAACCTAAACACACACACAGGCATAATTTCTACTCACTTTATTATATTCAGACATCTTATGTATGTTCAGCAACTACTCATAGTTCCTAAAAATGCACACATGCACACGTGCATACACACACACGCATACACACACAGACTCTGCTTATACTGGAAAAGGGTGGTTACATAAGACAATTAGGTTTACCCATAGAGCCAAGCCTAGATAATTCAAGCAAAGGGTATTTTCATTTTCTCCCAGGATAAATTGTTTGATTGGCTGAGCCTCTACAGCCCTGGATTCTTCATTTCATTTTTATAACCTTTGATTTTGCTTTGGCTTTGTTGACAAGGCTATTATTTACTAAGGGTACACACAGAAACTGTATACACATCTTAACGACGAACAGTGGCTACACCTGAGACACGGGCTGCTAGTGTCTGCGGACGTGGAGAAGGCCCGCGGCTATTCACCGACACACAGCAAGCTAAACCCCTTACACTTTCCTGACCATCTAAGAGACAGCAATTACCCCAGATTATCAGACCAACAATGACATGCCGCGTAAAGAGAGACACTGAGCCAACTTCACATCCCAAAGACTGGCATATTCAAGTACACTTAGGACATTAATAGCAATTTACGTGCCATCACTGAGACAAAGCCACAAAGGCTCTGCTGGCAGCCTCTTATTTTGAAGCCTATTATTTGTGGGAGTTACAGGCTATAATCACAACAGAAACTTTCAAAACCCTTATCTTCCGTGACGCACCAAATCTATTTCAGAGCCATAATTGCTATGTCACTGGAGAGTTTGCTGCTTAATGCACTCAAATGCCATTTAGTGTTTGCAGGGTCATTACAGCGAACAGAAAAGTGGGGGCAGATACGGTGGGAAGCTGGGGGATACGCAGACAGAGAAGGTTGAGGAGAATGTATTAGAATGGGATGCTAGCCTCTATTGTGTCTAATTTACTTATGGGAGGATATTGTTGACTTAAAAATTCTATTTACTGAAAAATGAGAGCAAGAGATTGAACGTAATCTAAGCACTCAAGAATTCTGACTTCATTTGACACTATCCCAGCGATATCCAGCAGGTGCTAGGGAATGTCTGCTTTTATTCTGGGATTTTTATTTAAGTGTAAAGGGGTTTGATTTTAAAAAATTGTTTTCTCCTTTGAAATGGTTCCAGAAATCCCTGAACTGCGAATCTTCCGGCTGTACTGTGGGCTTAGGAGGATTCTGTCTATGTGCCGTTATTGAATGAGAAGGGCAGAGCAGATGATGGTGAGATGTCAACATTCAATAACCTAGAAGAATGTGCTACTTTAGAGATGGTAAAAGAAGACACAAAGAGACAGGCAAAGGATCTGAAATAAGAGAAAACATCTGGGCACTCAACAGACCATTTTCCTGGCTAAAGTGTTGCTCAGGTCAGAAGAAAGCCTTGTATGTTACTTTTATTTCTTCAACTTGACAAAACACTAGCCAAGGACTTATTTATCTGGCTTATGGTAATAGCAAGCATAGGATAAATCTTCAAAGAAATTTTTAACTGACTAACATATCACTAGGTTGTTTTGGAAAATTCTTAGGTTTTTTTTTATAATCCTGAGTATTTTTTTTATAAACCCCAATTATAGAAAATGTCTAGCTAGTTGAGATGTAGGGTTAATTATTATTTTTTTTGTAGATGAATACTATCACTAACACCAAGTTTTCACTCTAAAGAACTTTCCACAGACATACATAGGAGAAGACTCGGGGCCTTATTCCGTTGAGTGTTCTTCCTTTCAAAAATAGAAATTTCTCCATTAAATCTTGGCCAAGCACAGAAAGAGTAACAGCCTTACTGTGGAACAGTTCTTTTAAAAATCAATAAGAAAAAGATGTACATTTTAACAATACATACAAAAGACTTAAAAAAACATGAAAAATGTCCAGCCTTGCTAGTAATCAGAGAAACAAATGAAAATAAAAATGCAGTGTTATTTTATAATGTGATAATTGATAAAGACTGGAAACTGCTAAGACACGGTTATTAAGGATGTGGGGACGTAGGACTATTATAAATTGCTAGTGGGAACAACAAATTGGTAGAAGTTTCCAGAAGAAAAGTTTATGACACATTTTAAAGACCTCAGACTTCTTCATATCCTCTGATTTAGCAATTCTATTTCTAGGAATTAATTCAAGAAAATAAGGTAAAATAGGCAAGAGTTACTATGAAGTTTGCCACAATTAACAATAATGAAAATAAGAACAAACAAGAATTTTAAAAAGAATGGCTTAAATGCTTCACAATAGTGACACTAAATAAATATGAGCTTTCCCTGTAACAGGTTCCTATGCAGTTAAAGTCATGTTTTTGAGAAGAACATTTAATGATATGGAAAATATTCATAATATATTTTTAGCAAATAAGTAGGCTATAAAATGATCTACACCCACACATAAACACGCACTTCTACACAAAATGCTAGGAGGAAATAGAACAAAAAGGTCGTATTAATTTTCTTCCATTTTTTCCTGAATCCTCCAAATTTCCTACATTAAATATTAATTTGTAACACAAAAAGTAAGTGTAAACTTTATGCACCACATATGGAGGAATCTCCAGATCTAGCATTGGTCTTTGTTTTGTGTGGCCAGTCTCTAGAGCTCATTGGAGAAGGAAAGCCAGTGCAAAGCTGTGGCTAAAGATACATCTGAAGAAAAGAAGGTTGAGAAAATTGAGACTCCTTCACAAAGAAGAGTGAGTTAGCGAGTGATTTCATAACTCTCTTCAAAATACAACCATTAATTATGAAGAGTGTTCATCAGTTGTTTTTCCTGCTCCATGATAAATAGGGCCAATGGAAATAGGTCAAACATAGAAATCAGCTTCGGTAAGATGGGGTCACTAGAGAATAAGAAACAGGTTTCCATTTCATTCTCTCTGCCTCAAAGCCCAGTATAGTTATGATTAATAACAGATTCTGAGGCCAGCATTGTGGTGTAGTGGGTAAAGATACTGCCTATGATGCTAGCATCCCATATGGACGCCAGTTGCTGTCCCAACTCTGCTTCCAATCCAGCTCCCTGCTAATGTGCTGGGGAAAGCAGCCAAAGATGACCCAACTGCTTGAGCCCCTGCCACCCACTTGAGAGACCCAGAAGAAGCTCCTGGCTCCCAGCTTCAGCCTGGCCCAGCTCTGGCTGTTGTGGCCATTTGGGGAGTGAACCAGCAGATGGGAGAACCCTCTCTGTCTGTCTCTCCCTCTCTCTCTGTAACTCTGACTTTCAAATAAAAAAAAAAAAATCTTAAAAAAAAATCCCAAGAAAATGCCTGTAGAATGAATGAGTGAATGTACGAACAAATGAATTGTGCATCAATCTCCAGGACACAGACAACACGGGCCTCACAGAAAAGTACATGGAAGAGGAAAAACAGCAGCACATATCTCGTCTCTGAATATAAGCCTATAGGCTTATAATCTTTTATAAAAGATTCTTTTATGGGTTGGTGATAATTATGGGGTACACGGTATACATTGGAAGTCAAAGATGAGTACAAGGTTGTGGTAAGTGGAAGAAATAGGAATAAAAGAACAAAAAATGTCATTCCATGGTGGGAGAAGATATGGACAAGGTAACTATAAAAATGCATATGCTTGTGGGGATTTCAGACAGGCAGAAAATTCAGCCCTAATAGTGTGGTTGCTGACTGAACAACAGAAAAAATCTGCCCATTGACAACAGTCCAACGAGGATCACTTCAAAAAGCATTAAGTACCAACTATGTACCAGGCCTGGGTTAGGGGCTCTGACCTTGCTCTTCAGAAATCTCTGGTCTAGAGAGGAAATAAAGAGGAGTTATCAGCCAGGCACCAGCATTCTGCATCCAGTGGAATGGACGGGCAGTTTGAGGGAATGGAGAAGGGGAAGACAGACCTGATCCACGCCAGGTAAGGTGAGCAGTCCTGAGACGTCTGTCCACCGGCATAGGTGCTGAGCTACGGATTCTACTGATGGAGAATTGCAACCTCTGAAGATTGCTTCTAGGAAAGGCCATTTTTACTAGGACAAAAGAGGAAGAAGACAGAGAGCACCAGACACTTCAGAGACTGCTGTCTGCATAGAGAGGAAAGAAAAAGTACCAGGCCAAGTACATGGTGTGTTTCAACAGCAAAAACCACCATATCAGACAAGGAATGGAAACTGACCTCTGCAGTTCATTCTGCTCCCCTTCAGTTGGCAGTATGGTTATGGTGCCTGGCTTTCCCCCATCTGAACTTTTCTGCTTACATTTAAAAACTGTCCTACTTATTTTAATAAACTTAAATAAGCTAATGCATATAAAGTGCATTATACACACACAGAAATAAGTCAGTGTTAGAGATTAATACAATTAATAAGTGTCACTTTAGCTTGTTAATTTTCTATCCTTATTGTTTTTTAATTGTTTTTTAATTTACTGCTTTCATGCCACTTCCTTATTTTATTACTGCTTGATCTGTTTTTTAATCTTTGTAAGAATCTACTTTAGCTCATGCTATTTATTTCACCCACTCATCCTATCGTATCTTTGCTCTGATGCTTCTCTTTAGTACTTGTGTATCTTCATTGCTTTTAACCTTCTTTTTGCCATTTCACATCTAATTTCATCACTCTTCTGCTAATATTATCCTTCCATTCATTGTGCAGTTGATTAATGTATTCTTTCTTCCGATCTCTTTGTTTTTCTTTTTCTTTTTTTAATTTGATAGGTAGAGTTATAGACAGTGAGAGAGAGAGACAGAGAGAAAGGTCTTCCTTCCGTTGGTTCACTCCCCAAATGACCGCCACAGCTGGCGCTGCGCTGATCCGAAGCCAGGAGCCAGGTGCTTCTTCTGGTCTCCTATGAGGGTGCAGGGCCCAAGCACTTGGGCCATCCTCCACTGCCCTCCTGGGCCACAGCAGAGAGCTGGACTGGAAGAGGAGCAATCAGGACTAGAACCCAGCGCCCATATGGGATGCCGGCACCACAGGTGGAGGATTAACCAAGTGAGCCATGGGGCTGGCCCCTGTTTTTCTTAATTCCTGGCTTTTATTACTTTTTGTCATTATTTTCTATTTAATTTTTCTACTTGCATTCCCAGCATACTATCCTTGGACTCCATTGCAGTTATTCTTTCAGCTTATTAAAAATGTTCAGTGTTAAGTGTCTCAAAGGGGGCAATCTTGATAAAAGTCCTGGCCCAGCAAAGCAAGCATGGCTCCTTGTGCTCCTTCTGCTGGTCTAGGAGGCTGTTACTGGTTTAACTGTTCCCCCAGTTTCTTCAAGGCTGATTTTCCAGCTTCTAGAACCATCATTTAAGATGCATAATCTCTTAAATTCACAGGCAGTTTCCCACTTTCTCCCATTTCACCGTTCTTCAGATGAAACAAAGCAAATGCAAACAGAACTACCTCTATTGACATTTCCCACCTAGGTACTGGAACAGTCTTGCCATGTATGATAATGAACCACCAGATCCCTCCATAAAGAGATGCTTGATCGAAAATTTCTGTTTTCTCTCAAGTACAATCATTGGGCCACTGGCTAACCACTGGCAAACTAAACATGACACAATAGATGCATGGGAGTAGACTGTATCTGTGGAAGGATTTTTTATATAATTTTCCAGGTTTGATTTTGATAAAAGAATCTACTAGCCTTAAGTCTTCTAGATCCACCCTGAAAGACATAACAAAACAGTTGTAACTGAGTTCTTCTCCATATCATCCAGGCTCTAAAATATTGATTAGCAGGCAACATCGCAGATTCTCCTCCTGTAAGGTTCTAAACACTTCCCTTCATTTAGCATATGAACGAGGGGTTCAAAGGTCCCTCTGGATAAAGAGAAGCTTTGGGGTTTGAAGGACCTGTGTCCACACCCTGGTTTTGTCATGTACTGCCTATTTGATCTTTTTCTTTTCTTTTTTTCTTTAAGATTTATTTATTTGAAAGGCAGAGTTAGAGAGAGAGATGGAGAGACCTTCCATCTAGTTCACTTCCCAAAGAGCTGCAACAGCCAGGACTGGGCCAGATCCAAGCCAGGAGCCAGGAGCCAGGAGCCAGGAGCCAGGAGCTTCATCTGGGTCTCCCACATGGGTGCACCTAGCCAGCAGCTTAACCTGCTGCACCACAATTCCAGCGCTGGCTAGTATAATCATGGAAAACCTCAGTTTTTTCATCATTAAAATGGAAACACCAGTGTTTATAAAGACATCAGAGTTCTCAGTTGGGATATTGTTGGAGAAACACATTAGTCCCAGAACTTCCAGCATGCAGCTCCTGGTGCTTCTGATCCTTTATTCCTGGAGGGAAGGCACAGAGCCCTCAGAACTTATGCTTGGTCTCCTCTGAACACTGAACTCTCAAGAGTGAGACAAGAGCTGGAAGCGTACTCATAGGAACTTCATCTTTGTCAGAGATTCCTTAGTATGGGGCTCAGTTGATGAGCTTCTACATTCCCACACAAGCTCACTTCCCTAAGGGCAGAATGAGCAACCCTAGGCAGATATGCCACTCTGAAAAAAAAGTATCTGTGTGTTTGAGAAGGCATCAGAAAATAAACTGTGCTTCTCCTAGCTAAAGGATACTAGAGAATAAAGTGGACAAACAGCAAAAGCTGAAAAAATGGAAATGTGATACTATCTTACAAGTACAAAAATCATAATATAATTTAATGTTCAAATATTCTATTTTTATATATTTCAAATGCTTTAGGAGAATATGTTAGGAGTAGTTAAGACATTGCTTGGAATTCCTGCATCCCATGTTAGAGAGCTTGGGTTCGAGGCACATCTCCGTTTCAGATTCAGCTTCCTGCTAATGCACACCTTGGGAAGCAGGAGATGATGGCTAAAGTACTGGGATCCCCATCATGAACATGGCAGACCCAGACTGAGTTACTGGCTCCTGGCTTTGGCCTGGCATAGTACCACCTGTTGTGGGCCTATGAATGAATCAGAGAACGGAAAATTTGTCTGACTCTCTGCCTTTCAAATAAACAAAAATCAATCAATAAATTTTTAAAAGCTTTACTTATAAAAAAGAGATAGGGTGCCTTTAAAAGTAGGCATACTGGATGGGAATATAAGGCAAGTGTAGAGCAAACCATGTTAATTGATTTACAATGGCCTCTCTAGCAGTCTGTGGCTACGAGGATGGACGGGTGAGAGATAAGCTGAGAATAGAAAGGAGAGAGGAACATCTCATTGCTTGGAAAAAAGCCAACTATTCTTCCTTTCCATTCTTTTTTTATGGTTCTTGTACACTATAAGAAAAGGGTGGACACAAATAACAAACTTAGACACAAGTACACTACATTTGTGAAAATTCAGAAAATGTACATTTACAATTCATATATTCAATCATGCAAAATTTTGCCTCAAATCCAAAAATAAAAAAACCCTGCAAATATATTAAACTCTAGTTAATGGTAACTCAGTAGTATTTATTGTATTTATTTGGGAGAAAATGGAACTCGTCTGCAATTTACTTTCAAATGTTTGGGAAAAATCCAAGACCGATTAGTGGATGGGCAGCAGAATGGAAAGACACAGATGTATATGATGAAGCCCATAGTGTTAGGTATCAGTGATAAAATCTAGGTGTTGAATATATTGGCTTCACTGTAAAATTCTCTCAATTGTTCTGTATGAAAATTTCAACATAAAAAGCTGGGAAATTTTAAAAAGGTAGTTGAATGTTAATTCCTTCTCTTAGCTATGCCCAGGCAGCAATTTGAAGACTTTAAACACTAGAGCAGAGTTTCTCAAACTCAACATGCTTAGAAATGACCAGGGCATCTGGTTATATCACAAAGTCTGATGTAATAGGTCTGGATGTGCCTCAGTTCTGCATTACTCAGACTCTCCCAGGTCAGGCTGTGGATCTGCAGGTCACACGTTGCTCAGAGCAGCAGGGCAGGGAAGATCCACTAGGCTGAGGCCGTGGTAAAGGGAAGCCTGAACCAGAGCCAGTACCTCGTAGGAGCCCCAGAGGATTGAGACTTAAGGAAAGAGATCAAGATAAACTCAAAGACATATCCTGCTTAGGCTTCAAAAATGATCAGGTTAGATGAATTAGTGGCTGACAGAGTTGAAAATTACTGTAAACAGAAACTATAATAAAAGTGGCATTTCTATATTTATATTATAAATCTTCCTCTATATTAATTCATCGTTTAAAGCATATTATGATAATCTGACTTAAATTCCTGTACACAGTTGATTTCTAATAAAGACTTCTACTTAATGTAGGAAGGGCTTATTAGTGTGGAAAGCATGTTTTCCTGCATTTTGTGTTCAAAGTCTCTTCTGTCTTCACAGATGATCCTATCTCTAACACTATCACCCCACCTTTGGTGGCTACCAAACCACTGGTAGAGACCTAGAAAGTGCCAATGCCCAGCATGATGGCTACTATTCACACTGGTTATTTAGGTTTAAACTATGTAAATCAGTTAAAACTAAAAATTCATTTTCTTAATCACACTAGTCACATTTCAAGTGCTCAACAGCCATGCATGGCCAATGATTACTTATTGGACAGCACAAAAATGTGGAAAAAATAAGTTGCACTGAAAAGCACTGTCCTAAAAGGAAAGGACGGCTTTGCTACTGTCAGTTGGCATATGTCAATCATGCATAGACACAATTCACCTATTTTTAGTTGAGAAGAATATGAGTATATATGTGTGTAAATACATATACCTATTGCCATGGCCATTCCCCAAATTCTCTAAAAATAATATGGTACTATATGCACTACTCTGGGTGGCAGAGTTCCATCATTTCAGAGAAGCCAAGGACTGAGCCAGGCAGCTGCCAGGCATTTGAGCTTCTGTGATTTAACTGACTGAAGAACCACGTCCTAGGGACCCTTGTTTTCCTGGTGCTGGACATCAGAAAGTTTTCAATAAACATTTATAAGATAAAGCATTGATTTCTCTACTAATTGTGTCAAATTGAGGCAGTTTTAGATATTTAGGGATGTAGAAATCTCCCAAACTCAAATAAAGCCAGAGATGTGAGATTTTTAAGAAAAAAATGACACTTCATCTCAAAGCAAGCTTGTTTAAGGATATAGAAGTTCTTTCCTAGAAGGCATAGGGGGGCAAGGTAGACCCTATGGGAAGAGGACCATCTTCACAAATCAGTGCTAAGGTCTCCCGCAATTAAACTTACCTATTTGATTAGAGGAAGATTTACTGAAATCTGGAGGGGCCGTGCCACTTTCAAGAACAATCACAAAAACCAAATGCTCTTTGGAAATTGTGATTTTTCTCCAGAGAGCAAAAGGCAGGACCAACTTGATTCTGGAACAACTAACCAGACTACACTAAGGACTCGACTGTAGGGTCAAACGTGGGCCCAGATGGGTGGGATGCTATGAAATAGCCATGCCCATCCACAAGAGCACATTGTTGTCTCATTGAGGGGACTCTATCTAGAAACACAATCTCCTTCTTTATATATAGCTTTACAGTACCCACCTTTCCCTTGGATTTTCTTGGGAACAAAAACAATCATTGTTTATAAGCAGCATATAATGTTAGAAGAAGACTTAGACAAAATATAATTCAATCATACTTTGTAAAATTCAGGAAATTGAGGTGCATAGTCACCGGCAGAAGTGGAATGCACACTTGTACATGTACATAAACACACATACACATAGAGCAGATCAATGTGATGGTATTTGAGGGGCCAGTGTTGTGGCTGGGTGCGGTGGGTTAAGCCTCCACCTGTGACATAGGCATCTCATATTGGCTCTGATTCAAGTCCTGGCTGATATACTTATGATCCAGCTCCCTTTTAATGTGCCATGCAAAGCAGAAAAGATGGACCTACATTGGAGACCCCAGATGGAAAACCAGGCCCCTGCCTTTGGCCTGGACCAACCTCAGCTTTTACAGCCAATTGGAGAATAAACCAGTGGATGGAAGATCTCTCCCTCTCTGTCATTCTGCTTTTCAAATACATAAGTAAGTATTTAAATAAAAAGAATGTGATGGTATTTGGAGCTATCATATCAGTAAGTTTGAGAACAGACTTTGTTGTGAATAATTCTACAAAGAACTAAGGAATCTCCACAAAATGATGCTTATTGTTTTATTATTAAGCGGATGGTATATCTGGCTGGAAGTGGCACCTTCCTCAAACTACTGCTTAATGGTCTTGAATTCCTCTTTGGCTATATAATTTAATCTCAAATTGTTTCCTAGACTATGGAGTTAGTAGGCTCCCCTGCCTTAGTATACCTAGAGACAGAAATCCAATCTATGACAAAATGGAGAATGAGACTAAAATATGCCATGATTGGCATGAAGATTTTGAACCACCTGAAGTACCAGGTTTCTCAAACTTGACTTAGAGGTAGCATAATATAGCTTTGCTCCCTAAAGTAAAAAATGCTTATGTTAAGTGAATGAATGGATAAATGAGTGACTAAATGGATGAATAAATGAGTAGGCCATTGAATGAACTAGTCTCATTTGTTTGTTGTCTGTTTAAAGGCTTTCAGTTAGCAGCTGGGGAAAAATGATGGATTGCACACTAAATTACAATATAGGGATTTTTCTGCTTCTTCAACTATTGTGGGCTGAAATGAAATGGTCTTCTGGTATCTGATACAGGAATTGATAAAATATAAAGGCTGAAAAATCTGAAAATGCAAGAAGGAAAGGGACAGCTCTGTTGGCCTTTGGTTTTCTGATGATGGAGCATCGGGATGTCTGTTTCCTAGAGGCAGGTGTCTATCTATTCTGTTCCCACTGCCTTCATTCCCTGCAGAATCTGTCCTGTCCCAGCGAGTCCAGACCCTTCCATCCTCCTCAGTCTCTCTCTCCCCTTGTGGCCTGGGGCTGTTCACTACCCTGGCCACAGCACCAGAAGCTACACACAGGCAACAAACAGGAAAGTACATCTAGACCTCATTTAATCCCTTCCAAATTCAAGTGCAGCCTGATAAAACAGGAGAGTTAAGACTTTGTATAGTTAACAGGAGTTTTTAAAGAGCTGTATTTGAATTGTAATTACCACCCTCACTTGCCAGTGCTACAATTGCACATGCGGCAACATCTTATTAATATACACTGTTAAGTAGAGGGGTCTCTTAGAAGTAAAGAAAAAAAAGTCAAAATTATGGCTTGTGGCCAAATGTTACTGAGCAACCCTTGTGATAGCCAAATGCCTAAGATGTATTTACTTAAATAGGAGGCTATTTTTGCCCTAAGGATTTACATTCTATTTACTTACTTGGTAAATATTCTTCTCTCTTTGTTCCCTCTGACATGTGAGAAAAGAAAAAAAAAAAAAACACCTGCATTATGGCTTATAAAGACAATAGCTTCATGTCCATTCTTCCACTACTTTAATTATCCAAAGCAAAACTCATGAGATTTCTCTGCTGTAAACTGATATTCATGTATGTTGTCTTTACGGAGATAACAATAATACTTCATTTCCACTTTACCAAAACTTAGGAATCAGAAAAATCTATAGGGGAATCTGTTCCTATTTGGAATTGGCTGGGGGTGAATTCATCCCCTTTAATGCATATTTTCAAACAATTAAAAACAAATGGTTTCATCCTAAAGAATAATGCGTTTTGCTATGGCAAATCTCTGAGACTTCAAAGGGTAAAGGTCACGTAATGAGAGCATTTCCTCTTCATGTAGGTCTTCAAGATACTATTTGAAGGGGACAAATGGGATGGCCTAGAAAGTATGGAAGACACTATATCTGATGAAAATGTTTTCTTTTCCAGGGGTAGGGAGTAGAAGAGTCTACATTTAGACTTGGGTTACTTGAGCTAGTAGTAAGAATCACAGATCATGAATGCAGAATTCTAGAATCACTGAATACAAAGCAAACTTTGGGCTTGCTTTTCAGGTATATTTTGCAGGTGTGGCAAACAAAACAGAGTGGTGAAGTGACTCCTAAAAAGAAAAACTACGAGAAGGATCCACAGGGGCCTGAGCTGTGGCCTAGCAGGTAAAGCCGCCACCTGCAGTACCAGCATCCTATATGGGTGCTGGTTCGAGTCCCGGCTGCTCCATTTCTGATCCAGCTCTTTGCTATGGCCTGGGAAAGCAGTGGAAGATGGCGCAAGTCCTTGGGCCCCTGCACCCACATGGGAGACCCAGAAGAAGCCCCTGGCTCCTGGCTTTGGATCAGTACAACTCTGACCATTGCAGCCAATTGGGGAGTGAACCAGCAGATGGAAGACCTCTCTCTCTCTCTTTGCCTCTCCTTTTCTCTCTGTGTAACTCTGACTTTCAAGTAAATAAACAAATCTTTAAAAAAAAAAAAAAAGAAGAATCTGCATTTCCTAATTTCAAGCTGCTTTCCCTTCCACCAGGGTGTGGGGTTCCTGTTCCACATCTAGCAGGGAGGACAGAGAGGATCCCGTCAGAGACCATGATGTGTCACTCCAAGGATGGTTGTGCACAAAGAGGTATGCTTTCACAGCAACTCTTTAGGGTAGCAGCAACTAAAAGAATCAAAGGGAGAACTGCCTCAGCAATATCTTCACCGTGTAATTCCATTTTGCTTAATGTGATCTGAATTTTATTCATAGAGAATCTGCATTGGCCAAGAAGCTTAGAAACTTTTGCCAGAAAGGTAGACTTGATGACAGCTTCAGACTTAAAAGATGGTATTGTGGATGAGGGGAGCCTTTAAAGTAATAATTATCACTGGATACTTTATAGCTGATACACCAGGTGTGGCTTATGGTCATCAAAATGCAGTTTCATTTAAGCACTATCTTTTCTTATCTGATTTATTCATTCAACAAATATGTTCTGAGCAATTAATATGTACACTTTAGGACCACATATGTACATAAGAGTGAAGGACACAAAGAAAATTAAGTACGTTTTATAAATTGCACATGCGTAATACAAGGGAAGGCTGTGTGTGTGGCAAAATAGCAAGAGGAGAGGGAGGAAGACTGAGAAGAAATACCACGCAGGAGCTGGGCTTGGGGGAGTAAGGCTGATTTTGATATTGGAATGAGATAGGGAAGGTGGATGTGGGATCAAAAGGATGCTGGGCTAGATGGCATGTATGAGTGAACATGGAGGATGAAGGTGCATATCCAGCTAAAGGTGAGCTGGTCCCCTTAAAGGCTTCTGAAGTTCCCTTTGATGGTGGGAAGATGGACAGGGAGCTGGATGGACAGGTAGGTTGGGGCCAGCATGTGGAAGATTCTGACTCTTAGACTCAGGACTTAAGCTTGTTTGGGTAGGCACTAAGGACAGCAGCTGATTTCTGAGCGACTGATAAAATTCAGGGCATGCGGGCAGGAAAGAGGAGAACCCAAGATAGCAAGGGTGATTAGGAAGCTACTGCAACAGTCTAGTTAATGAACTATTTCTAGAACCAGGATGGTGGCAGTGGGAAAGGAAAGCACATGACAGCTAAGTGACCTTTATGTGTGAACAACAGAGAAGTGGCATGATCTCCCTCCACTACTCACAGCCACCCTCAGCCCAGGAAGCCCTACCCTCTGTCATAAGAAAACACAGGGTATTTATGGGGGTGTCATTTACCTCTCACCACACCTAAGGAAGGGGTCCTTAGGCCTTGTATATATATTTTTTTGACAGGCAGAGTTAGACAGTGAGAGAGAGAGAGACAGAGAGAAAGGCCTTCCTGTTCCGTTGGTTCACCCCACAAATGGCTGCTATGGCCAGTGCGCTGCACTGATCTGAAGCCAGGAGCCAGGTGCTTCTTCCTGGTCTCCCATGGGGTGCAGGGCCCAAGCACTTGGGCCATCCTCCACTGCCCTCCTGGGCCACAGCAGAGAGCTGGACTGGGAGAGGAGCAACCGGGACAGAATCCGGCGCCCTAACCGGGACTAGAATCTGGGGTGCTGGCGCTGCAGGCGGAGGATTTGCCAAGTGAGCCATGGCGCCGGCCAGGCCTTGTATTTTTATATCCATCTCAAAATCATACATTTCCATCAGCAGGGGAAAAAGAAGTGACAACTGTGTCCTAACATATCCTGGCTAGGAACTACCTACTGTGAAAACTGCTCACCCAGAGGGAGGAAAAAGACTCAAATTAGAAAGTTATCACTTCTAACATTTCACTCTGCATTCACGTGGAACAATTTATGTTTTGCCAAACTCTTTCCTATTTATTTTCTCATTTTCCCTAAAGTAGCCTTTGATGTATCAAGGGTGCGGACTCTAGAAGAGAGTCAGTGCTTGCCTGTGGGTACACGGCATACAAAAACCAGTGTCTCCCAACTTCCCTCAGAGGACTCTGCCCACTGCACCTTTCAACTCAATTGCTATATGGTCAATGGCCAGTGGTCTGAACTTCATAGGACTTAAAATAGATGCTGGCTGGATAAGACATGGGTGTTGTGAAAACCCAGCCAGAGGAGCAGATAAAGGCTGCCTGGAAAAAGTCCTCCACCAAATGAAATACAACCCAGAGCCCATCTGGGAATTCCATTGCTGCTTTGGGGTTAGGGACTGTTTATTTTTATTTCTTGGCACAAGCCTTTCATTCCTGCCCCTGCCTCCTCTTGTCTCTCCTCCTCTACTCTGTCTCTTTCTCCTGGCAGCCGCGGCCCTCCTCTGTACAGGCACAGGTCTTGGCATCAGACACCAGCACCTCCAAGCACATCTCACTCTGACTGGCTCCAGTCTTCCTCCAGGTGGCACAATTTAAAAATGGACACCAAAGGGATATATCCTATCGTGACTAGTCTTTGATTCATTTACTCTGTATAGTAAAGACCCAGAAATAAAACAGCCATACAATTCACAGGCCAAAAAAATTAATACAAAACGAGAGGCTCTTTCAAGTGGCATTTTCCAGCTTAGTTATGTCGTGGGCTTATGCAATCAGATGTAATTGTCTGCACATGTTCAGTTGCAGTAGTTCAGAAATGATTCCCAGCCTTCCAGATGACGTCAGATGGGTCAATGTTGACACTCCCGCCCCCACACCCCCTGCAGTCTGAATGCTGCTCTTTCGGGAAGAAAGGCACCAAACAGCAGAACTGTCAGAGCCATTTCCTGCCTGGTCACGTGGACATTTCTTCAGTTCCCTTTTTGAGTAGGGCACTCTGGTGCCCTCCTCATGTTTCTCTCCTCTACTTATATACAGAGCAAAGCTTTCTCTGGAAAAATCTTACATCTCAAAAAGATCCAGGCAATGTGCAAGGCTTTCTCTGGAAAAATCTTATATCTCAAAAAGATTCAGGAAGTGCATAAATGTATATACACTTGAACACCCTCATCCCCTGCTACCACCTCACACACAGACCAGTATAGAGCTACTTCATTCACTTGGAAGCTAATTTGAGAATATACTTCCCCAACCTCAGCATCCTCTATTTTTCTAAGCAGGCTTCCTCGAAAGTCAGCCATTTGCACAATAATAATTCACATCGCTAGCATGAGCACACAGTGGAGAGACTCCCTCTCTGCTCTGGAAATGCCTCCTAGAAAGTAAAACTACTGCTCAAGGCATGTTTAACAGAGTTAGTTCAGATTAAAGGGAATTCTGTCTGAAGAATGTAGAAGATCCAGAATTCTTAACTGTAAGGGGTCAAGTCACCAAAACAATGAGTCTGGTGCTCAGCTCCCTTCTACACTATCCTTACCAATAAACTAGCCAATCCATGCTTGAATTCTCCAACCTTTGGAATCCTTGACTTTCAAAGACATCCTATTCCTTTTTTTTGGAGGGAGAACTATGACTATGAGAAAGGCTCACCAAATGTTGAAGTGAAATCTATTTCTGTGAAACTTCTACTCAGCGATCCTCTCCAATCCCCATTAGAGCATTCCTGGCGACTCCAGTCCTTCTCTCCAATGATAGCATGTGTGAAACCATTCTGTACCACCTGGGTTTTGTCTCCTAAGCAGAGATCCTTAATTCTTTCAACCAGTCCTCATCTGATGAAATAGCTGGTATCCTCTTGATTCTTTCCAAGCTGGCCAGAAACATGTGTGCTTTGACCACTGCAGAGGTGAAGAGCCCATCATCTCCTTCACTGCACACATTTTACCTCCATTTGGGTACACTAGCTTTTCACTAATAAATCATGCCTACCTCCCCTGCCTTCCAGCCCTCATTTACTTTAATCATAACAATAGAAACAAACAATAAACATGATCACCACCATCCAATCCCAGCTCCTGTCAATAGTTCGGAGTCAATAGTTCTCCTGGAACACCTTGTGACCTGTAAAAGCCCAGAAATCACCCCAACCTAAAGAATAGCCTCCTTTTTCAGGCTGCCCTCTTGTCCCAGCTTGCTGTCACCGCTGCTGAGATAGCAGACGATTGATCTGAGAAATCAAGTTGGATTGCTGTCCCAAATCTACACTCGGTTCTCCTTGTGTCTGTCTGATCGATTTCACTCTGTGCGACATAGCTTGTCGCTATGAATTTTCATGCTAGTCAGGAGCCGCGAGCGCACCCAAGAACAAGTACAAGATGGTCTGTACCCTCCCTATTCCTTCAACATACCCAGTCTCTGTGTTAATTTTTTTTTAATCATCTATAGGGAGACTGGAAAAGGTTTGGTTTTAGACCTCTGCTCCAGGTGCAGTAGATTCTGGTCACTGGTTTTCCTCCCCACGTAGTCTGGCCCCAGTTTGTGGTGACATTTCCTACCACTGTTGTACTAGGTGTCACCTGTTTAGCAGCTCCTCTCAGCTGAACGCATGTGGCCGCAGGTGCCATGCAAACACTGATTGCGTCTGACAGCCCTAGACGCCAGCTGCCTGCATGAAGCCTGCCCAGTCGCCACTTTTTTTGTGGGTAGAATGCTGCCGATGGCATGACCGATACAGAAACAAGAAACTAGGTGACCGTAAAGCTAAGACAAGTCCTACTAAGTGGCATTCTGGGCCCTATGGCGTTGAAATAATTGGTAGTGATAGAATAGAAACAAAGGGTGGGGGAGCCTTGTTGTCTTACACTGATGCCCTGCGGACTGTACATCTGACTGGCTGCGAGTCCGTCACTGTATCCTCCTGTCTGGCTGATAACATGGCGAAGGGTATCCACCTAAACAGATGAACAACAACAGAGAGGAAATTAGTCAGGGACTTGCAGGGAAAGGGTGGCAGATCATCATCTTACAGGATACCATTTGGGCATGCCCAATTAACACAATCATTTTGGAGAAACTCTTCCTAGGAAAAGTCCATTAGGTAGAGCCTGGTTATTCTCTATATATCAAGCACATTACCAGTTATGACTTCGGTAAGCAAGATGGTAACATGTTAAAGAAAACTAGGATTTCCAACACTGAAGTTAATTCATTAACAACACAGCATGAGATGGCAGGGAATGGGGTGACAGAGGAGGTTAAAGGTCACAAGGGGAAGACATTTCTCCTTCCTCCCCATAGATCATCCTGCTAGCTTCTCCTTTGTTGGCTATCCAATAAAAGCGAGTTTGGTTTAGAAGAGGTTTGGGCCACCATCTCACAGACAGAATAGTATATGATTCAGACGCTTGTTTGAGGACTTAAATGATAGCTAGTTTAGTCATTTGACCAAAGTCTGACCACCTCCTCAAACTGGTTTCCAGGCAATGTTTCCCAAGCAAGGGGCTGAATCACTGGCCAGGTGTTCTACGCCAGGCATATAACACTTCCTGCTTCACATGCAGGGTGGGAACTTGGATTGATATGGCCCAAAACTTCCCTATTAAATCTATGTCAGAACATACATCTTGGCTGTCTCACATCATGCTTCATGTCGACATAGTTGGATGCCTTCCTGAGGTGTCATGAAGGTGAACAGTTCACTAAGGAGCACTGAGGTTTTATATCAAACAGTTTGATTTTTGCTTCTCCCACACAAATTGATACTCATCACCAGAAACCCAAGTCTCTTAATCTCAAGGATGACTAAGAAGATGAGTTGAGTCAAACCAGCTGTGTGTTTTTAAAGCTTAAAATGGAAACATGTGATACTAATGTAGTTGCTCATTAATTACCCCCTTATTTGGCAAAAATTGAGTGTGGGGAACCAACAACTGAGAGCAAGACTCGGAAATTGTGACAATGAACCACACTCCTCCGCCGTTTCCCTTTAGTGAATGAAAAAGACTCAGGTTCCACTTGCCTAATATGTGTTGGCTACCTCACCCTGTACTTGCCACTCTTCTCCTACCTTCCTGGTGTGACTGACAAGCCAGAGCCAAATGCATTCACAAAGTGTGGACAAGATTCCCCATGACAATGGTGTCTTATATCTGGTTTGGTTTGGTTTGGTTTGGCTGATGATAAGGTTTTGGTTCTGATCTCTCTTTCTCCCTACAGAGAAGCAGGAAGTGCCAATACAACTGAGGGCTCTTGGGCTCTAGTGCATTCAGCTGGCGGCATATTGGCTGGGTCCCTACCTGTGATTGCACGTTGGCTCCAACCTGGGCCCCTTGGTAAGAATCCCCATTGAGTGACTGCACGCTCATGAACAAATCTCCAGAGTTTGACATGTTAAAAGAACTGGAAGAACCTGGAAAGGAAAGAGTGAGGCACCTGAATCACAGAAAGGAAAAGGCTCGACCCCCGCAACTAACAGCCAAGAGGAAGAACGACATGCAAAGCAACCCCCCTCCCACCACAAGCTAAAATAAAAATAACAACAATAGAGTCTGGTTAGTAGCATGAAGAACAGAGCAAGCAATAAAGGGTGCACACCTTTCAGGTTACATGAAGCCACACCTTACTACAAAGTTGCCCATAGGACTGCATCAAGCTGAGAAAGAAAACATTTAGTCTTCTCAACTTAATCTATTTGGATGGGAGACAGTCTCCAGACATAGGGTCTCTCTTTCCTATTTGACTAAAATTCTAGAGTTGGCAGGGGAACCACAAAGGAAGACTATAGGGTGGTCAATGATATTTCTCCAGCACAATGGAGCACATGAGCTATTCAGTTGGAGTCTAACTATGTTATTATCTCCTCTCATATGAGGAGCAGCACCTGAGAAGGGACAGCATGGAAGCAATGATACACAATTGAGCTGGCCCTAAGATATGGGTCTGTTGACGTTCCTTATTTCTAGGAAGAAGCTGACATTACTTGCAGGGTGGTAAACAGCCCAAGAAGCCTTGAGGTCCACAAAACTACATGAGCATAACCTCTCCTTCCCTGCAACCTGTTGGTACTCAAAATGCAAGATCAAGACATTGAATAATGGGCCAGAATCCTCAAGCATGTACAAACTGTGAAATGCTGACAATGATAATCTTAAAAGTAGGCCTCCATGTTAACCATGTGCTTTCTCCTCCCAGAGATGGAGGCTTCATCCAGAGAGTTGGCATTTAGGTCCACCCTGGTACCATTCAAAACCCATCGGCTCCACCATGACAAATCTAGCTCTCTCTCAACCTAAACACAAGAGCTTGCAAAAGCTTGATATTATTCTGAAGTCATCGTGCAGCTCAGCGCATTAGGAAAGAAAGCTCAACGTGCAAAGTTTAGTTAAAACATGACGTTAGCCTGGAAAAGGAGAGACCTTAGGGACCCAGGTCAGTTGCATTTTATTATTTCCAACCCTATATCGTTCAAGTTGCACTCTTGCCCTCATATTCTGAGACAGCCATCATCAGCGTGGAATTGCCCAACAATGATTCATGCCTCAGCTCTGACATTTTCTTTTCTGCTAAAATATGGATTTTTTTAAAAAAATTTTTTGAGCTCTCCCAAAGAGCTGTCCTGTCCCACATGGACAGCTGCTACAACTAAGCAAAGTAGAAGGCTTTTAGCCCCATAGAAGGGACCACTTAAAAGTGATGAATGCCCAACTCTGCCATTAAGCTCTGTGCTTAACTATATCCACAGTGTCTTTATACTCCAACAGTAGGAACCATGTAGAGGGACCAGATAATTTATAAAAGTTGGGGACAACCCCAAAACCAGAAATATCTCCATTTTTCTTTATTCTGTGGGATGTTCACCCACATGCAAGGAACTAACTATTACAACATAAACTGACCTTGCACCTAAATCCCCTCTCATTCCTTCTTTCCTAGGAAAAAGTAAATGTTTTCTTGGGGGAGGAGGGAAATAAAAGACTGCGATGATGCCATAGTTCTGCAACATGCCCTTGCCTCATCTGGCACACATTTCTTTGTTGACCTTATCTGAAAGGAATTACAAAATATGGGTCTTAGCAAAACAGTCGTAAGACTGGACTAGGTGTGACTTATACCCAGTCACTGGGGTGAAGGCTTTGACCTACAACTTTCTGTAACATGTCTTTGAAATTGTCCTCCCCAACATATGGATGAAGTACTGTGTAGGATAGATCCCACTGTTATGCCAAGATATGTCAAATCCAGTCCTTTATATGCTAGTTATAGCCATCTCAAGTCTTTTTGTAATCATAGGGATATAACCCAAAAAATAAAAGCCATTTTGTCATATTGCAATATAAGCTTACATTTAGACATCATCAGAACCATGACAAGTCAGCTCCAAGAACCCAAATGACAACTGTTTCCACGTCATCAGACTTTTTCCCCCCAAGAGTGTTCAGTTTGCAGCTCAGGTATTTTATTTCTGTCTCAATCAAATGCCATGTAATAAACACATACCCTCTATGCTTGGCTGATGGTTTATTGGAAATTAGCACACAAATGGAGAAGTGGGAGAAACCCCCAAAGGGCTATACCAATGCCCGGCAACATGGCACCCCTGGAATCATGAAGGCAGGGATTGTGCCATTATAAGACATACACTGCAATTGACACAGATGACTTAAAAAATATATGTGCATAGATAAATTGTAAATATGTCTGGCTGCCTAATGTACACAGAGATAAATATGCGCATATAAATGCACCTCATGTACAAATGCATTTGTATCACAGCAGTAATTGCAGAAACAGTCCCTTGTGCTCTTGGCTCTGCTGTCTCAGCATTGCATTGTCTCCACACACCCATGTACAACACTCCCATGGCTGCCGACTCTGATAAGTATCTAGAGGCACAGATTGCACTCGGGGAAGAGATCAGGTGCCACCAATGGCATATTAAAGCAGACAAAAGTCTGCACAAAAATCTAAATGACGAAGGGAGGACACGTTCTTCATCCAGCACTGCAAGTTGGGAAAAACTTATCACAGAAAGGATCGCCTACTGAGAAGTGCAGAATTCTTAGACAAAGAGAGAATAGGCTTACTTAGAGGTGCTGGAGGACTCACAGACAGCTGAAACACAATTACCTGGCTTGCTCAGAAGGTCATTCAACAACCTTACCTGCAGGTTGTTTTGAAGAAATCAGCAATTATTAGAAGCACATTTTAAGATGTGCGTGTCAGTTAAAAGGTTCTGAATTTGGCTTAGGAAGGGAGGCAAGTGGCTCATTTAAACTTTCATGCAGATATTCAGGGCATGTACAGAGCTGAATCTGCACTCAACTAAACAGAGAAGACATAATGCTTCACCTATGAGTCTAATGCATTTTCCTGGGCAAACATAATGATGTGAAAATCTGTTAACATCCATTTTCATAAGACAATTTCCTTAAGACTGAATTTCTACTCTAAAGAATCTTCAGGAGACTTAAGTTTCTTCAGGAAGAAACAAAAAGGCAAAAAACATTCAACTTCATAATCTGAAAAATAGAATAGTAATGACAAAACCTAAACCTAGAGCAGGGTTTCTCAACCATGGCACTATTTCTATCTTGGGCTAGCCTTTGATATGGGGGATTTTATTATGCATTGTAGGATGGCAGGCCACATCCCTGGTCTCTATTCACAGGATGTCTGTAGAACCTTTCCTCCAAAAAACATCTCCAGACTTTATTGAATGTCCCTTGGGGTACAAAATCACCCTTAGCTGTGAACCAATGACCTTGAACCTCTTAAAGAGTCCAAAGTGTAAGTTTTAATACTTTGTGAGAATTATTTCTCATAGCAGTTCTATGAAGTACCTGCATGTCAAGCATGGCCCCAATTTCTTTTCTTTTTCTTTTCTTTTTCTTTTTTTTTTTTCTTTTTTGACAGGCAGAGTGGACAGTGAGAGAGAGAGACAGAGAGAAAGGTCTTCCTTTGCCTCCAATGGCCGCCACGGCTGGCACACCGCGCTGATCCGATGGTAGGAGCCAGGTACTTTTCCTGGTCTCCCGTGGGGTGCAGGGCCCAAGCACTTGGGCCATCCTCCACTGCACTCCCTGGCCACAGCAGAGAGCTGGCCTGGAAGAGGGGCAACCGGGACAGAATCCGGCACCCTGAATGGGACTAGAACCCGGTGTGCCGGCGCCGCTAGGCGGAGGATTGGCCTAGTGAGCCGCGGCGCCGGCCCAATTTCTGTTTAAGGCCTCACACAGATTGTGTGGCCAGCTTGATGACCCTGGACTCCCCATACCATCTGAAGCCTCAGAGGATAGACCCTCTTTTCTAGATGCAACGTTAATTATGTTTCTTGTTGTTTCTGCATTTCCTTTTCCAAATTCCAAAATCTGTTGTTCCTCTATCCTTGGGGCAGAATAAAAAGGGGAAGGGTTGCTAGACCCATGTGAAAATCCTTCCATAGGTGTGCTTGACAGGGTTTCAGAGACCCAGTTCCAGCAGGAAGGGTTTTCCTTTCCCACAGAAAAATAAGAGAGAAACATAAGAAATAATATGTGAGCAAACATTTGAAAGATAGTCTTTCACCTGGTTTTTAAAAATAAAGCTGAGAAGCATTTCTGTGGATTTATCAAATGGCCAGTCAACTTTTCTGGATGTGTTACCTCTTCTCTAACTGGAGGTACTGCATAAAAATTTCCCTTAGGAAGCCAGAGTTCAGGGCTTTAACACAAAGCATTTCCACCAGCACTGAAAAACACCAAACCTTCTATGGCGGTGTCATAGGATTATGGACAGGCTGCCATCGACGGAAACAGTGTAACAGGAAGAACCTTCTGGCTGAATGGGCTGCTATCTTTGATGTGCACATATAGCTAAGTATAAGACTGCCTATCTGGGGGTCCTGTGACCACTTAGCTAATCATAGAACCTGATAAAACATCAAGGCTGATGCTGTGCCACAGCAAACATCTGTAATGCACAACCCAATTTCTTCCTTCCTGGATGTTAAAATGTTCTCCAGATGACAGCCCAAGCTTCCAGAGAGGGATCATTTTTTTGAGGTCTTAATTCTTCCTTTTATAATCTCATCAAAAATAAGACATCTAGAATGCATCATTCTAGGTCCCTCCAGAATTACCAACCCAGGGTTGTAACTATGGCTTCCCCATTTTTCCCTTCTCTACAAACCCAATTTTCCCTGCTTCCTATTTGACTCATGCATTTTGTCCAACTCTGCTGGTGTAAACCATGAAGCAGGCTTAAAGTCTCTGAATGCTGGCTAATCCCCCACAGGTCCTAATCCCAGGTGAATTTGTAATGAACTGGGCTTAAGCAAAAACGAGACAAGGCAAATAGCAACAGACAGGAAGGCTTGGAAGTGGTCTTGGCTTCTTTTTTTTTTTTTAAGGAATTATTTATTTATTTGAAAGAATTATATATAGAGAAAGATAGAGAGATCTTCTATCTGTTGGTTTACTTCCCAAGTGGCCACAAAAGCCAGGACTAAACCAGACTGAAGCCAGGAGCCAGGAATTTTGTCTGTGCTCCCACATGGGTAGCAAGTGCCCAAGTACTTGAGCTATCTTCTGCTGCTTTCCCAGGCCATTAGTAGGGAGCTGGATGGGAAGTGGAGCAGCCAGGACATGAACCAGTGCCCATATGGGATACTGGTGTTGCAGGCAGAGGCTTTACCAGCTAAGCCACAACACATGTTCCAGAAATGGTCTAAGAAAACAGGCTGAAGTGTTGCTCTCTACACAGAAGCCTCTAGAGGGAGGAGGGTTTACTTATAAATTATCTTTTTTTGCAGTAGAAGTTAGATTTCTACTTAGTAAAGCTTCTGGTAAAAACTCTTGCTTCAATACTGAGGAAATAAAATGTTCCTAGGATCTGGTGCTGTAGTGCAGCAGGTTAAGCTGCTGCACTTGGGATGAATGCTTCCCACATCACAGTGTCTGGTTTGAGTTCTGGTTACTCAGCCTCCCATCCAGCTTCTTGTTAAAGCACATGAGAAGCAGTAGATGATGACCCAAGTATCTGGGTTCCTGCCACCCGTGTGCAAGACCTAGATGGAGTTCTGGGCTTCTCGCTGCAGCCTAGCTTAGTCCAGATTGTTGAAGGCATTTGAGAAGTGAATCATTGGATGGAAGATCTCTCCTCTGTCTCTCCCTCTCACTCTGTAACTCTGCCTTTCAAATAAATAAATAAATAAATACATCTTTTAAAAAAATAATAAAATTTCTTAGGTTTCAGAACCCTAGGCTTAAAAACTGCCAAAATGTATTTTAACATATCAACTTCTTACTTAAAAGTTGCCATTTCAATTATTATTTAACCTTTGAAACTGCTGAATAGCCAGTACACAACCATATAAATACCCTATGTGAAAAGCTGTAATATTTCAAAATTCTCATTTTATCTATTCAATGATTTGGGTTGTGTTAAGAGCAGAAGAAAATACAGAAAAGCCCACTGATTACTTTTCATGTTCAGACATTTGTCTTTCAAAATCCCATGCTATTGCACATGTACAATAATATTTTCTTTTGTCTATACTTTAGAAAAAGCGCTACATAGGGGGTTCCTTTGCATATTATTTCCAACAATTTAGACACAACTGGAAGGTATAGCTCAAATTTTCCATTATAATTTACTTTGTGCTCAGAATAGTCACATGAAGTTTAAGCTACCAGAAAAAATCCTTAGAGAACTTTAACCACGGGCTGCCGCTCCGTAACAGCCAACATAACTCTTAAACACAGAGTAAGGGTTAAATGCTTACTTTTCTCTTTTTAAGGGATTTTGGAAAGAATAAATAGTTACCGATTTAGTAATGAAGGGAGTCCACAGGGCCCTTGTAAGGACTAGTCATAAATCATGCTAAGCCATCTGTGATACAGATATATCAGGGACAGGAAAAAGTCATTTTGATATCTGTTTTGCATTATGATAACCTTTGCAGGAGTGTTGAGCGCATTTTTGCTAATGTTGACAGAATTGTACTTCTACCAAAGAGACAAGTGGAAATGTCTGCCTAGCAGTGCAATTCAACTTGTGTTGTTGGGGCTGAAATGCTTAATAACTGACCAGATGGGGAAGAAGGAAACTCTGTTTATTGAACCTGCTAACCTTGATCCTTTGTCAATCATAATAGGATGGGAAAAGAAGAAAACAAACAAACAAACAAAAAAACCTTCAAAAAACAAATATATATTCCTTATAGTAGCCCAACTTGCCGTGCTGAGAAAAATAAAACTGGATTGAATTCTACTTTGTCTCACCATATCCATTTACAAAGCCCAAGCCATTCTTCATGCATGATTCCATTTAAACAAAAGAAGGCCATGACGGTACAGCACTGTGGCTTGGAGAACCTAATGATAACAAATTAATGCATCTAGAAGCTCACAGAAGACATCAGTGTGGAGTGCTACGTGTCTACAATAACAAGTCACCAATGAGGTTGAAAGAGAATTTGTCTTAGTGCACAAATCAGCTTTGGAATCAGAGATACAGCATAGTTCAAGAATTGTTAGAAATGACATTTGTAATCACATTGTGGCCAATATAGTTAATTTTGTGCCTCTTTAAAGCTGGAATCAACAACTTTCGTGGACGTGCACCTCACAAAGTCAATGTATCTTGCTCATTATGGGGAAATAATACAACCTGCTATCAAATTTATTTAACAAGGAAATATTTCTACTTTTGTCTTACAAAAAAAAAGTATCAACATGCCCTCCACATGATATGAACAGGAAAGTTCTATTTTATACATTATTGACTGGTGCTTCATATATGGAAATTCTGAACTGATGGCACAAGGCACATGCTGGCCTAATCTGAAATCAGTGATACAATGAACATTCATTAAAATAAAACTTAGAACACAGCACATAACCAATAATGTAAAATGCAAATTGAAATCTGAATAATCTTTTATTAATGATTGGTAATTTTCCTTAAAGTTTGCATATGAGAAACCAACAAAATAAAACAATACAGAACAAGTATAAATAAAAGAAATAATTGTAGCCTGGTTTTAAAGATGAGAATGCTCTAATGAGATATTTGCTAGATGTGTGAATATTCCTGTAAAGAATGTATGCTAATAGGTGACCCAGACAAATGTGGAGGGAAAAACAAAATAGACAAGGATAAAAACCTTTAAGGAACAGACCAAATGATAGAACCCCAAAGGACCAACTCTAAGTATTCAGTTTCACTTATCTACTGATTTTCTGAAAAGAGAATTTAAAGATCTCATTAAAACCAACCCATTTTTCTCTGTCCCAAATTATATAGACCCATTTAATGCAAGCCTCCAGATACCCACCTTGCAAACAGTCTAACACATTGCGCTTTGGGAGTGAAAGGAGAAACCACAAGTGCCAAAAAATATAATCAAACACTTAAACCAGAAACTTAAGAACCTTTGAATAATTAAAAGCAAACCCCAATATAGGAAAAGCAAGTATAAAAATGGAGAACACCGCCTTCCCCCAAACAACAACAACAACAAAACTAACCAGCTGAGTTGGGAGTTGAGGGTGAGTTAGCTTGGCTTCCATGGGCTGACACGTTGGTAGCAGTGACAGCTGTTTTGGCAGCATAAATATTGGCTTCCTCTTGAAATTTACCTATGTTCTTCTTGTACCGGATTCGCTTATTTCCAAACCAGTTTGATACCTAAAGCAGTTAAGAGAAGATAAGAAAGTTAACCTTTTTTCTTTCAGTGACACTGCAGAAGAAAAAGGAGGCTTCTGAAGGGGCTGAAGGGGTGGGCAAGAGGGTCTTCTCCTATCGTGACTCTGCAGTATCACTGAATAGAGCCGAAGTTACATCTTCCAGAGGAGCAAGTGCACAAGATGAGACTCCCTCGCTTAATATGAAATCACAGCTAAACCATCCTGGTGGAAATGTTCCCAAAGAGGGGCTGCTCAGTTAATCTAGAGTCCTTTTAATTTGGAACAAGCATTTTCAATGTGCTTACCTCTTAGGTTAAGGCCTAAAATAAGCCTAACAATTCATGAGTAATGCCTGTTTCTTATCAATGTTAAAGCTAACTTTACACACATAAAATACAGATTTTAAAATATCAATGTAGATATATATCACTATATGAGTGCTGTAAATAATACATTTAAAATTTTGAGAAGCTAAATAATATTAATATGGACTTGAATTCTTAGCTGCATTGTACTATAGACCTTAGGATTGGCATAATTCAATCCAACCGATTTCTCTGAATATTCTGTGTTATCTACATAAGGAAAAGTTTGGTGTTATCTACGTAAGGAAATCTGAAGCATACAACTGATTACTTCTTTGAATTCCAGGCTTTAAATGTTAGAGCCAATGAACATAATGAACCTAATTTACTTTCATTTGTTAATTTATTTCCTGCATGTGGTTCACAGCAGCTATCTGGTCCCTCAGCCTTTGTACACCAAGGCCTCTGCCAGACACAAGCGGAGACACAGTGAAATTCAAGTTTTACCCCTGTAATTTCTGCCTTGAGGAAGAAAGTTTTATACGTCATGCTCCAGATGTGATTTCAAAATAAAATGCTGTGATTGTCATATAGGGACACAGAAAAAATATGGATCTGGTAAGGGAGGAGGGAGTTGATCACACACATATCACAGAATACATGTAATTGACATTTGGCAAATAAAAGTCTTGCAAACCTCCACTTATTTTTTAAGTGCATTGGAAAATTTATAATGTCTTATAAGGGTAGCCTTCAGAGATCTATGCAGCTTATACAGAAATGCCAAGCCTTTGATATAACGGTCAAACTGTACCATTGCAATATTAGTAAATAAAAGAGAAAAAAATTTCATGCTGGTTCAACAGAAAAAAAGAGTTAAACTGGGAGAGGAGTGCACCTATGAGTACATCTCAGGACCACTGCCTATATAATTTCATTGTGAAATTAATGTTTTTTCTTGATATAACTTCACTATTCATATGACTCAATCATCATCAATTAATTATTAATAATTGCTTTTTGATTTATACATAAATTAAGGAGAGAGGACAAAAGGCCAGGAGATTTTTCTGGGGTAACTGAATGACTGGAAGAAAGGAGAGAGAGAAGATAGTTTAGGGGGGCTGTGAAGGAAGAAAGGAAATGCCTGAGATCCAGTTAAGTTAAATCAGACAGGTGTGGAAAAAAATGAGAAGGAAGAGCGTGGTCAGGGAGTTGTAGTGGGAATGATTCCTTTCTAATTGAGACTTGAACTGGTAGCGAAAATGCTAGTTCAGTTCAAGCATTTCCTATATTGTCCACTAGGCAATAGCCTCTGCTCTAGACAACGCACGGAATCAGTGCTTTCATTAATTAACTAATTGCTCAACAGTCGTAGATGAAGCGTCTAACATGTGTTAGCCACTAGAAATGCACAAATGAAACAGAGTATGAGACAGGTATTAGAGAAAGGATAGCAGATTTTGTAGGGAGAGTTTGATTCACATTTTGATCCTGTTAAGTTTGAAAAGCTGATGGGTAGAGCTATGGCAAAGTCCAATAGGAAGCAAGACCTAGGAGTCTGGCATTGCAGGAGAGAAGTCCCATCAGGATATTAGAATGGAGTTTATATTTCTGTTGTGGCCATGAAATAGATTCCTTAAATGAAGTATGTGGAGAGGCCAGCACTGTGACGTAGCTGGTGAAGCTGCTGCCTGCAGTGCCAGCATCCCATATGGGTGCTGGTTTGAGTCCTGTCTGCTCCACTTCTGATCCAGCTCTCTGCTATGGCCTGGGAAAGCAGTGGAAGATGGCCCAAGGCCTTGGACCCCTGCACCCGTGTGGGAGACCTGGAAGAAGCTCCTGGCTCCTGGCTTTGGATCAGTGCAGCTCCAGCTATTGTGACCAACTGGGGAGTGAACCAACGGATGGAAGACCTCTCTCTCTCTCTCTCTCTCAATGGATGGAAGACCTCTTTTTCTCTCTCCACCTCTCTCCCTCTCGCTCTCTGTCTCTCCTTTTCTCTCTGTGTAACTCTTTCAAATAAATAAATATTTTTTAAAAAATGAAGTATGTGGAATAGTGCTCTTCGAAGTTATATGTTCAAGAACAGCTTATTAAAACAGATTGAGGCCTCAACCTTAAGGATTCTGATTGAGAACTGAGACCCAAGAATTTACATTTCTAACAAGCTTCCAGTGATGCCAATGCCACTTTCTGTGGATCACACTTCAAGTACCCTAGTAAATGGCTTTTTTTTATGTTTTTTTTTTTTTTTTGACAGGCAGAGTACACAGTGAGAGAGAGAGAGAGACAGAGAGAAAGGTCTTGCTTTTGCCATTGGTTCACCCTCCAATGGCCACTGCGGCCAGTGCGCTGCGGCCAGCGCACCGCACTGATCCGATGGCAGGAGCCAGGTACTTCTCCTGGTCTCCCATGGGGTGCAGGGCCCAAGAACCTGGACCATCCTGCACTGCACTCCCGGGCCACAGCAGAGAGCTGGCCTGGAAGAGGAGCAACTGGGACAGAATCTGGTGCCCCGACCGGGACTAGAACCCGGGGTGCCAGCGCCGCAGGTGGAGGATTAGCCTATTGAGCTGCAGCACTGGCCGTAAATGGCTTTTTAGAGGTCTAGGGAGAGAATGGTCAGTAGATGCATGTTTAGGTGGATTTTGTTGGATAAGTATGCTTTATCTTTTCCCTTTCTTTTTGCATCAAGAGGAGTCAACAGCTTTTAGTAGATTTAAAATAATCTATAACTTTAATGGAGCACGGTTAAGGACTACTGGCTTGAGCATGAAAAGATGGGGTCTAAAGAAAGAACTACAATGTTTAGGATAGGTAGAGACAGTAGATTTTTTAAGAAAACTGAACAGAGGGCTAGCATTGTAGTATAGCAGGTAAAGGGTGCTGGTTCATGTACCAGCTGCTCCACTTCTGATCCAGCTCCTTATTCATGGGCATGGGAAAGTAACAGAAGATGGCCCAAGTGCTTGGGTCCCTGCCACCCATGTGGGAGGCCCCGATGAAACTCCTGGCTCCTTGTTTCAGTCAGGCTTCCACCTGGTCATTGTGGCCATCTGGGGAATAGATGAGCAGATGGAAGATCTCTCTCTGGTTGTCTCTCCCCTTCTATCTGTAACTCTAATTTTCAAATAGATAAATAAATATTAAAAAAAAAAAACTGAGCAAAAGATGCCCAGGAGAAAGGAGGAAAACTCAGAAGAATGTAAAGCAAAGAGTGTCAAGTGAAATTTAAGAAGCCAGGGTGGTTATTAACAACAACAAAGACAAGAAAGACATGGCCCAAAAAGCATCCTCTGGATTTGGTAACAATAGAGAGATTTTGGAAATCAAATAATGCAAATGCAACTAAAATCCTAAAAAGAAAGAGTGAGCTCCTTACAATCCCACGGTTGACTCTTGTCAAAAACATGCTTCTCACCTGATGCTCTTTCTATTCTATCATAATATGTTTCTTCTCACTGGGACATGTCTGGCCATGGTGGAGTAGCTTGATTGCTGTTGGGAAGCAGTGAGGTGAAGAGCCTGGGATGGCTTTGGGAGGGATGTGGGGAGGGAAAGGTGACAATAATTTTATTGGACAAATTTCTTGTGCCTCAAATCTCCATAAAGAAGGAACAAGCCAGGATTCCACATCTTATCTAGCTGTAATATAGGCTGTCTTCACAAGGGTTGGTTTTGCTATCAATGGAAATGAGAAATTCTGAACCCTGAACTTGAATTTCAGACAATAGAGTAATTTAATTCTATTCTAAGCACAGATTTCAGGACTGAAATTCACTGACTTGTGAGTCAGTGATGTGTTTCATACCTACAATCATCCCTCCCCAAAGCAGCAAATATTAGAAAACATCATTTCTTTTTTCCTTTGAACAAGGACTCTAGATTTAGACAACAATGGTTACAATCCTAGAAAAAAACTACTTGAATTTGACCACTGATATTCTACTTTCCCAGAACTGTCAAGACTAGAAATGACCTTCAGCTAGGTCAAGGTACCTAATGAAGGTCTGAATTAAAAGGGGGTTCTCAAGGATGTTTGCTGCTGCAAAATACCCCTCAGCTTGTCGAGGAGGCCCTGACACTCCCTCCATTCTGCAAATACCTTTTTGCGGAATTCTACATTCTGCCTGGACCTAATTCTGCTGAGCCTAACACAGGTAGAGGGGATCCGCACCCTGTGGGGACTAAGAGGAGCCAGGATTCAACTGAAGGAAGAACAGATGTTCAGACAATGCAAAATAACATCTACTTTATTTCAAAAAAAGGTTAACTGAAGTCACTCGAGAGAGTAGACTTCTCCACAGCTCTCTCTCCTCCCTGCTTTTAATAGAAATATCAGCATACTTAGTTTTCTTGCATGTAATATAATTCTGAGGGAACCTTTCAATAGATTTCAGAACTATCAGTAGTGGCATTTGAGGTTCAGATTGAATACGAAGTTTGGAAGGATCCTTTGAGTGAATAAAATGTAGATACACACAAATATTGCCTACTTATGTATTTCATATTCATGCTCAAGACTCTGGGTCTATAAAAATTTTGTAACATATCTTTCCAAGTCAACAGGCACCTACTGTGGCTATTGTTCTGTGGGGGACAGGGGTACTCAGTGACATTTCGTGCAACTGTTCCAATGTAATCATGGTGACATGTAAAAGTTCCTACACCCCATCAGTTACAGAGGCAGCACATCAAGAGAAGACATTTAAGCCCCTTTTCATTTAAAAGGCTCTAAAATAACAAGTTCCATTCACTGCCTTTGAAAGCTCTTGGATTGGGCAAAAAGTGGGCTAAGGAAGTGACAAAGATTGAGAAAACAGTGGGACAAATTCAAAGAAAGTTCCAAGTACATGTAAAATACTTCACTCATTTGAAGCAAGAGAATGAGTGCTCAGTGAAAATGACCCTGCCCCTATT
The DNA here is from genome assembly GCF_964237555.1 of Oryctolagus cuniculus. Classification (NCBI taxonomy): domain Eukaryota; kingdom Metazoa; phylum Chordata; class Mammalia; order Lagomorpha; family Leporidae; genus Oryctolagus; species Oryctolagus cuniculus. The sequence continues at coordinate 33,838,259 of NC_091438.1, forward strand.
TTTATACTGTACCCTACTTATTCTCTTCCTTCTGCAAATCCCTTTTAAGCTCTTCCAGGCACTTACCTGGAAACTCTGGGATATGTATCAAGTGCTTACCTTGCCACTTTCAGGTTTTAGCTGATGGAGCTCTCGAAGCATGCATTTCAGTAAACCAGGACCTCCAAGATCCTGCCATTTGGCTCCACCATGGCCAGGCTACAGGATGAGCCTCCTGTAGGACCCCTTACCTGGGAGACTGTGATGCCACACTTCTTGGCTAACTCCTCTTTGGCTTCCTCACTGGGGTAAGGGTTGCTGAGATGGGAATAGAAATATTCATTCAGGATTTCCGTTGCCTGTTTGTTGAAATTCCGTCTCTTCCGCCTTCATAAAGAGAAAGGAAATAACACCACCAAAGTTCACACCAAATAAATAGAAAATGGGAAAGAACAAGATCTACTTCCAGGAAAAGACAAATTTTTGAGCAAAAGCTGTGTGCAAAAGGGCTGAATGACCAAATCATGACTAAAATGATTTCTTCAATACTTCATTCTACACTATCTGGGTACAGGAGAGAGGAATGATATTTAACCAAAATTTGAACCATCTTGGTTTTGATTCCTGCATCAACTGAACGTCAGTTGGGTGAGTTTGGTCTCCTTGCAAAACACCTCAGCTTCTTCCATAAAAAAAGAGTCTCACTGATGTCACAGAGTTAGAGGAAGTGAGAAAGGAGGCCAGGTTTGGACAGTAGGCAGCTCAGTGGTGAGGTTTATTTTTCCCACCAAAATCCAGGCATTGGGCCTTATCTCTACAGTAATAGATTCCAGTCACCCACTTTTTACAACTAGCAAGGTAGATACGGTTATTCTATTTACTGATGAAGAACTGTATTCATAGGTCACTTAGCTGGTACATTTCAGAGCCATCTTAACTCAAGTTGGCCCAACTACTGAATCCAGCCTCTTTCACTATGCACACTGGCTCCTAGAAATCACACAGGGACTCTGGAGCTCTATGTTAAAAACAAGGTATCATTTTGTCTCTCTTCCACCCCAGGTAAGTGCATGCAACATTTTAAAAGCATCTGGGGAAGAAGGCAGGGAAGTGACTGCAATGAATCCTCTGATTTCTTGACCTCCTTAGATGGAAAGAAGTGGCCTTCCTTGGCCAGTGCAGCAGCTAAGTGGTAAAACAAAAGCCCGCAGAAATCTTTTCCACATGTATGTTGCCAAAAGAAAGCAAACCACTTTGTGAATCAAGGTGTTTTTCTGTGTTTTTTTTTTTTTTTTTTAAGTGTTGATTGAATTAATGTAAAGTGAGAAGCGCTTTATTACTTCCTCATAGCTAAGACCTGAGGACAGCCGAGAGAGCTACTTAACAGGGACTCTGGGCTCACTGCAGACATAGGTTGGCCCTCCTGGAGGGTTTAGGGCCTTCATCTTGAGAGTTCTATTCGCACTTTTCCTTTCCTGCTTTTATTGAAAGCTTCTCCTTAAAGTAAAGATTTCTAGAATATCCCTGGTTATCCCAGGACATAGACTTCCCCAATTCAGCCAACAGAAAGCTCCGATGGCCACGCTAGACAGGAAATTCAGCTAATACTGTGTTTTCAGGGTCCCTCTTGGATTAATTAGCACACTAAAGTGCCTGATTTTACCGGATGAACACCATCTGTCCACAGGTATTAACCACATCTGTCCAGATTACGCCAAGCCCAAGTTGCTCTCCCAAATCACGCTGAGTTTCTGGGTCACCCAGCATCAAAAATTGGACAGATTGGATTAAAAAGCGCAACTACAAAGTAGGCCTGTGTTAAAAGCTCTCGTATGATGGGGATTTGAGGAAGATGGCCAAGTGGCTGACTGTTCTCCAGGCTGGTCTTTAGATAACTTCTGGCTTCTTCTCTGCCTGAAGAAGATGCTGTTTTAGGCCAGGGCCCCCCGAAGGCTCCCCTAATTGGGAGAGCCTTGGTTGTTTGCATTAGCATTACAGTGTGTTTTTTGGGACTCTTCCAATTGAGCTCACAGAAGCCTCCCTGGATCTGGCTGGTGGCGTGGGGATGGTGCAGGCAGCTGTTCCTGCTCTGTTCTCCTCGTGATGTGCACTAGCCCCTAGGTGGTCTCATCCACGCCGACGGATGGAATCGCTTACCTCCCCTGTCAGTAGCTGTCTTCAGCCAGGGCCTTTGAAATCCAAGGATGAGGGTTTTTCAGAATTTCAAGAAACTTAGTGAACAGAGCAGCTCTATGATGGGAAGGCTGTTCAGGAGAACAACTTCGGCTTGGAGTGTTGTCAGCTCAGTGAGTTAACTTTGTGATTTCAAGCCCATCAGGGGCTTTGATCATGGGTTTCTAGGCTTTTAGTTTAAGAAATGCGAGAGTTGATTAAATATTATGTGATAAAATGCAAGGTTTTAGGGAAGGAAACCGTTTGACTCACAGGGCCCATGGAGAAATTTTTATGAAAGACTGATGATAGTGAGAAGCACAGGCATCATAGACAACTATTGTTAACTACCAAACATGTTATCTCTAATACCTCTCCAATGAGCATTGCCTTATTTACCACTGCATATAGTAGGTGCTAACTCAAACTATGTTTCCAAAAATAGTAGCACCTTCCACTCAAATTGACTGTCTTCTTTGTAGCCCTTATTATTTAACGGTGCCACCACAGAAACAGTTCACTGCAGTTGCTAACTTGTTCATTCATTCGAATATTTGAATGGCCAAACTCTAGGAGTAGCTAGTATGGCCAGAACCTAAGGGTGATTCTCAACTGTTCCTATGTATTTACCTTCATCAGATAAGATGAGCCCCCAGAGCAAGGCCTGTTAGTTCTATCCTCTTAAATCTATCTTTTGTTCCACTCTTGTTGTCGTTGGTAGTTTTAACATGTCGTCATGGGATCATCTGACTTGTACTGCCCAATAGTACCTTCTGCAGTGAGGGAAATGTTCTTAATCTGTGCTTTCTAATACAGGGCCATTAGCCACAGGCGGCTAGCATGCACTTAAAATATGGGCAGAGTAAGTGGACAGCTAATTTTTAAATTTTTATTTAGTTTAACTTAATATAATTAATTTAAATTTAAAATCAAATAGCCACATACCAGACAACGCAACTCTAGACTGATATTTTCCAGAGCCAAGTGTCCAGCAGCCTTCCTGGAGACAGAGTACAGTTCTGGGGACCCCATCAAAAGCATGGAATATCTTGGACACGTCCTGCTTTACTCTACTCCATAACATATGAGATAGGAATATTTTCCTCTGAATATTTACATAAAATGCAGGAGGTTATGTGCTCTGTGAAGACTGGATCCACATTTAAATACATTTTCTTTGTCTTTGGCATTCCAGTGGCTAATATAACAGAGGACAGGAGAAGTTCAATTAAGTGAATAAATAAGTCTTAATCTAGTGCCATTTGGACTGGACCATACTAGATGTCCTTTTTTCCTTTCTTACCATCTTCTTCTTTGGTAATTCATTGTATATAACCATCTCTATCAAGGTGAAGTACAAAGATATATTTCTAATCTCTTGTTTATTATTTCTATATGTTCCAAAATGTTATGGGAAAAAGTTTGAATTACTGCTTGAAAATCATTTAGCATGGGGCCGGTGTTGTGGCTTAGTGGGTAAAGCTGCTGCCTGCAGCACCAGCATCCCATATGGGCTCCACTTCCGATACAGCTCCCTGTTAGTTTGCCTTGGAAAGCAGTAGAAGATGGCCCAAGTGCTTGGGTCCCCACACCCACATGGGAGACCTGGAAGAAACTCCTGGCTCCTGGTTTTGGTTAAGCCCAGCTCTGGCAGTTGCAGCCATTTAGGGAGTAAACTGGCAAATGAAAGACCTCCCTCTCTTTTTTCCTCTCTCTCTGCCTCTCTGTAACTCTGTCTTTCAAGCAAATAAATCATTTTTTTAAAACTAAGCTTAAAAGGAAAAAGAAAATCATTTACAGTGCTGACAAATTTGCTTGCTCTCTCTTTCTAAACTAAGGAAGCCATTATGTATAGTTGGACAATCAACCTGTATGGCACAATGTTTGGTACATAGCATGAGAGGATAAATTTTGAATGCATGGATAGACTTTTCAGCCAAACTTTCCCAGCACTGTTAAGTCAATGTGAGGAAGAGGAAAGGATTTGACTTGAGAGGGACAAACCTGGGCCAAGTACTCAGTAGAGGAGTGTAGTGAACAGAATCCTAAGATTCCTGGCCCGTAGTGTACATACTTCCTTGGGGAGGGGATGGGACAGTGACTCTGAAGGGACATCACTCCTCTTATCAGTTCCTAATCACTCAACTTTGAGGAGTGAAAAGGATGAGTCAGTGAAAACCTTAAAATGGAGAGATTTTCCCACTGGCTTTCAGAAACAAAGCAAGCAGCTGCATTGCAACACTGCCCATGCCTGGGGAGTCCCTGAGAAACCAGCCCCTGTGGTTGGGCTTGCAATCATAGGCAGCTGCATTCTGCCTACAACCACAATTTGCCTAGAAGAGAACCCCTAGCTTGAAGGAGATCACGGTCTCACCAATGCCAAATGCAACTTAGGTGAAACTGGGGCAGAGGATCCAGCTAAACCTTGTCCAGACCCCTGCTCAGCAGAAACTGCGAGATCCTAAACCTGTGTTGTCTTCTGTTGCTAAATGTGGGCTGACCTGCTATGCAGTAATAGAAAGCTAATACAAGGCTTGTTCCACAACAAAATAGTAACATTCAATTCTACATACCTATTAGATTACAAAGGATAATCCTATTACTGTATCAATCTCTCTTTGTGCTTTATTTGTCTTCCATGAAATCTTTTCTTGAGGAGACCCTGCCTATCAGAGGCAGCCTGTGAATGGAGGTGTCAGCAGGGAGTACTGTATGTCTTTCTTCCTAGGGTTTGCTTGGCTCTGCTTTCCCAGTTGTAGTTAAGGACACTGGAGGCAATGCTGTGACTTCCTCAATCAGGAAGTCTGGGCAAACATTTATTTTTGAGCTGGGAAAGTCATTTGCTCCGCCTTCGGCTGGCATTTGGGGTTATGTTCTTTCACTGGTAATAAATATACTTCCCCCTCACCCCCCAAATAAATCACAATAGTTTAGTTGTTTTACTCTTGAATCTTGGCTCAGAGACAGTGATTCAAAGGTTGCAACCAAAGCAAGAAAGAGATTCTGTCTTCAAGTGATTGTTCTTCTGGTGCCAACTGGAACAATCTAGGCAAAGGCTGGTGCAAGTGAAAAGAACTATGTACAAAGCTCACCAAGTTTGTCTTTTAGAGCCTGACCTTCAAAACTGGGCACAGTAGAATTACTACAAGAAGAAAGCCAATGAGACAATGATTCTGCTTCTCCCTTCTCTCAGATATCATTCTTGAAAGAATCCAGTCTGGACCCAATCTCTTTTTTTCTTTTTAGTATCGGCCAACATAAATACCAACTCCAGCATCTTAACCAGGGAGTTACCATGGGGATAGAAGTGACACATGCAGTGTGGTGGTGGCAAAAGCACAGAAGAGAGACCCAGACAGGGGCCACAAGTCACTGCATTTTGCATTGTGTGGAACAGGTTGCCTTAAAGAAGCCAGGCTGAGAAATGGCCATGGGGCTAGGGTGATGCTTTAGGGTGATTTTGCCTATTCCTGCTTTATCACTAAAATCAATCTAGGAAAAACCTATCTTTATTTTCACTTTCTTTTCACACATTCTACAGGATTCTATTGGTCTAGGGATGCACTCTGCTAGGTGGTATTCTCATTCCCTCTTCCAAACAACTCAGAACACATGGAATTAAAGGGAGATTAGAAAAAGATGCCAGAGCATTTTAAAGATGTTTATGGACTGTAAAGCTCACAGTTGTGAAGAAAGAGGAAAACGCAGGTAGGAGAGTTGTTTAACACATGATTTCAAGGGTGGTGAAATTCAAGAGAACAGTGCATCATTCTCTGTGATTGAAACTGCACAAATCTATAGATCACAAAATGGTATACTGGCCCTGATGTATCTGACATTCTCATAATGACAACTGTAGACAGAAATTATTTTCAGGAATTGAAATAACGAACGATGATAACTGTATTCATAAAAGATACACCCTGAAACGTAGGCATTATATCAATTATTACAATATTTTTCTAAAGTAGATGGAAGATACATTTATCACTCTCCTATAAGTTGGATAACAGAAGCAAAAGGAATCAAAGTGAATCTTATATATCTATTGATCTAGATTTGGAATACCAAGAACTGATCACTCGTTCTTATTTCCCAGTTACTGTCTTCTTGAAAAAAGACCCTTCTATCCACAATTTCTTCAAAGGAAACCTTTGAACTCATGAGCAGCGATACCATATAGAAAACACCAAACCAGATACCTCCTGGACCCTCAAGTCCGAAGTACCACGTCTTACTCCTCTCTGGATGTCTAAAACTCAGCTCAGAGTGTGGCTCATGGCAAAGTATTCATACATGTGTGTTGAACTGAAAGATGTGCTCCCTTCCTACCTATGGATAGCTTTCAGACAAACAGAACTGACCCTCTTGGAGAACGCATATCCTTGCAGCATGGTAGTGAGATGGCTACAGGCCCATGGCTATAATGTGCATCTACAGCAAAGGGTCCCAAGGCTACAAACACAAAAATATTCCACCTCTCTCTCACGATAATTAAGTCATCCTTGCTGCTCACCCAGTACGAGTAGCAATGGTCAGGAAAATCATCCTCTCTAATCACACATTTTCTTGGCCCTGTGTGATACCAATGACCTCTCCAACCTCCCAATCTGTCTTTACCAAAATTAAGGACCATCTACTATCTTCACGCTACTGTTTGGCTCAGCACTTAATGTGGTGAAACTGGAGCCTTCAAAGATGGCCAGCCTGTGGTTCTCCAAGAGGACAGGGCAGCACTGCCCCACCAAACACTCACCGCGCATCCAGAAACCGGGAACGCAGGATCATGACGGCCTCGCACGTGCTCTGCTTGAGCTGCATCTGGATGGAGCTGAACTTGCGGTGGATGATGCTCACCATCCGCTCGATCTCCTTCGGGGAGATGGGCCTGGTCCGGCTTTGTTCTCGCAGGAGATTCATCACGTGGGTGGTGAACTCATTGCATGCCTGGAACGGCAGGACGACAGGTAAGGGAGCCTTGAGGACCTGAGTCTCTGCATATATCAGGTCCACCATGTGAGGCTGGTGGGCTTGGTGAAAGATCTATGGAAACTCAAAAAGCCAGGACAGTTTGTGGAATTGTGGCAAATCAGATGGACAGAAAATGTGACTGCCTGGAAATTTCTTTCAGCTACCCAGGATCCATGCTTTTGGTTTTTTTCATGTAAAAGAAAATTCTTCATCATTTATTCCAAATCATTTTCATCATGATCTTACTGCTGTGAAAGGAAGGAACATAAATCCTAGGATAAAACACAGTTTACCACCCTTTGCTCCTGTATTAACAGTGAAAGAGAATTTGGGGTCAAATATATATCATGATGTATGTGGAGCTTCCAAATACTCAATTCTGGGATGCATAAACAGCCGGAAGAGTTTAAGCGAAATCACAGAATGAAAAGCTCTGATAACTCTTCTAGGAGATTCTTCATCAACCTATTTCTGTTTCTAGTTTTAGTATAAGAACTGCTCCCGTGTTAGCCATTTCAAGATCCACTCTGTCTGCAACACAAGGGGACTCTGTCCCCAGAGGGCTTGTAGAAACACCACCCAAATGTGATTTGGGGCATTCAGGAACTAACTCTAAAGAAATTAAAACTCTCAAGTTCAGACCCACACACATGAACTCTGGGAGTGAAATTGGAAACTGTATTTCCTCATCTGCTTGTTTTACAGTGGGGAGAACTGTGGCCCAGAGACGTGAAGGCACGTTCCTAAAGGCACAAGGCAACCAAGATGGGGCAGAGGCGGGAAGGAGATGCTTCACCTGCCAGGCCATGGCTTAAGAGGCTAAGCCTGCTGCTCTGAAAACTTGTTCTTTCATTACCATTACTTAGCATCCACAGTCTGATTTCCTTCGCTAAAGCTTCAAGCAAACACCTATTCACAGAGTAACTCTCAGCTATGCTGTAAAACTGGATTAGATTTACAATGAGAAAGGCAAGTGGATGCTTTGAGAATTGAGGTACTAAAGTCTCAGAGGTCTCTTACTTAAACTAATAGCAGAAACACACCTCCTTATTGATGACATTGCAGTGCTGCTGCTTTTATGACACAGAGCCCTTCTCCTGGGTCAAGAATGCAGGAACACAGTAGTAGCACAGGCTCACTGATTACATATGCAGGAACTGCTTTGAGGTTCCCTGGATGCAAACCTGTAGGCTGATGCATCAGGGGGCTGTGTCCAAACTCGGAGAGTGGGAGGCTCTGTAGAGACTCTGTCTCCATGAATATTTGAGCAAATCCTTCATTTTTATTCACCCTAACCCTATAGCAAGGCTAACAGTGCCCATACAGAGAGCTGCAGATGGAATGAGTGGCTCACAGGGACACTGCAGAGTTGGCTGAGTAGATGTGGGCGTCCTAGGTTCAGATCCCTGCCTCTGGAACTCGTGTAGCTGGAAGATCTTGGGAAGTTACTTGACAAATTATTGCCTCATTTCCCTCACTTGTTAGATGGGGATGTGGTGTGGATTAAATGAGTATTATATGTGTGCTGGGGCCTACAAATGCATGCCATCCTCAATTCAAAGTACAAACTACTTGGGAAAATTACTTTCTATGGTGAAGCTGAACATCTTTTTATTTGATTATTGTTGATAGCCTTTGCCTATGTTCCTGCTGAATTAGGGTCTTTTCCACTTTTTATTTGTTGAACTTTTTATTTAGTGGAGCACTGAACCTTTGACTCTAATCTAAATTAAAAATATGTCATCTCAAAAAATAAATAAAATATAAAGTTGAAATTAAAAAAAAGAAATCCAACATATTATCATAATTGGATAAACTTCTCCAGGCTTCAGTTTCTCTCTTGGTAAAAATACAAAGGAACTTCAAAAAGTTCATGGAAGGGGTCAGCATTGTGGCACAAGGGGTTAAGCTGCAGATGTCAGCATCCCTTCTCAGAGTGCTGGTTCGCGTCCTGGCTACTCTGCTTCTTGTCTGGCAGCAGATGATGGTCCAAGTGCTGTGTCCCTGCCACTCACATGGGAGACAAGGATGGAGTTCCTGGTTTCTGGCCTTAGCCTTGCCCAGACCTGGGTGCTGCACCATTTTGGAAGTGAACCAGGGATAGAAGATCTCTCTTTGTGTCATTCTGCCCTTCAAATAAACTTTTACAAAAAATTCATGTAAAATGGAATTGAAAGGTAAGTTAGGGCTGACGTGGTGGCAAATTAAGCCACCAATTGTGATATCTGAGTGCTGGTTTGAGTCCTGGCTGCTCTGAGAACTAGAATGGAAGATCTCTGCTTGCCCTCTTCTCTCCTCTGTCACTCTGTCTTTCAAAGAAGTTAATAAATTAATCGTTTTAAAAACAGATAAGTTTATGCTGGTAAAAAAATTTTGAAATCCACGCATATGAGTCCAGGTGGTAAATATATCCTTTCAACTCTCCAGGCATACGTTGAAGATAAATCCATAGCTGATTGGATCCTTAGAATATTTTGTTCTCCACTAAGAAAAGTGTTGATACAAACATAAGATCTGTATTACAAGCTTGTGCCCTACCTAATGTTTTCCCCTAAATGGTACAAGAAGTGGAGAGCAATCAAACCTGGCAGCGAGTAGTGAGTGAGCTGGCTGAGATTCTGGGGCCGTGAGATGGCCGAGTGGGGAGTTGGCACATAGCAAGGATCCCAAGCATCTTTCTAGGGAAAGGCAGAATCCCGCAGGGTTGCAGCCTCCCCACCTCTTTGGGACTCAAATGGTCCAGCAAACCATATCTCAGCTGGGAAGCCACAGTGCTAGGCTAATAATAATGTGCTTCATTACAGGTTAACATAGCACTCATGATATCGGATGTTTATTTAGCGTCTTTCATCCTGGAGCCCTTTCTGCTCTAGGATAAATAGACGTGGAGTCCTCTCACCCACTGCTGAGGTGCAGCAAAGCAGCTGTTCCCCAGCTGCTCAAGAACACACAGCAGAGAGCGGACAGCTCCAAGTCCACTTCAGATGGACAGAGCACAGTGATCCACAATGCACTACCCACACCTCTTCCCCTGTTAGCCCATGCTTGGCATCTTCAGAAGCTGGGCTACGTTTTTGAGATCAGGTGCTCACCTTAAGTCAAGAAGTAGACTATCTTGTGGTCACAGGTATGACTAATGGTTAAATAGAGTGCCCATAGGCTGAAGGTTTTTGATGTGGCAGTCATAGGCAGAGGACAGCCACTTTTTGGAGCTCAAGGTGCTGCCTCTCCAGGGTTGAGGTACTTCTAAAAAGGGGCTTCCCTGGCTCTAGGGCAGCAGACAATAATGAAGGCCTCTTGGAGACCCTTGCAAAGGTCCTGAAGTTTTAGCTCACACCCCACACTCTATGCAATGTGCCTTCTTCCCTTACTCAGTGCAGTTGGGTTTGGGTGTCAATTGTACCCAGAAAAGTAACTGGGAGCTCTCAGTGGTGAACTGCATTAGCCCAGCTCAGGTCAGCATCAACGAATGTGCCCCATTCAATATTCCAACAACATTATTTCCAAAAGCCAAAGAGCTACGCAGAGCTACAAGAGGGTGATTTCCTTAAATAGCTCCTAGAATACAATTAGGGTTTCTGATACCATGGTTTTAGGTGCTAGACTATGCTAGTGTTTAAACACCTTGGCTATCAACATGATCTGCTGAAAAAGTGTTTTACCAATCCTATGTAATGAATAAAACAATTTCCCCCTTTCTTTCTAATGAAAGTCTCTAGAAGCTTCTTTATTCAATAATCTCAGGTGAAACAATGGCTGGTTGAAGTAGTTTCTCTCTTTTTTTTAATTGGGGGGGGTGTGGATGTGAGAGGAGATATGATAGCTAATTATTGTGTGGCTATCTGCCAGCACCATACCCTCCCCTCAGAAAAAATTCTAGCAGAATAAAATATTAATCAGTTTGGAAATTTCAAATAGGTACTACTAAAATAGACAGTGATATTTTTTATTTGAATGGGGTTTCTTGCTTTAAAAAAAACACCCATGAGGAATTGTTACAGAAAAATGAAGAAGATATATCTCTCAGACACACTAGCTAAAGGTTAATAGCATAATTTCCTACAATCTGCTATTTACTATAATTAACAACACAACTAATATTAATAAATTATTAACCATCCAGGGTGCATTAAGCAGTAGTCACACCTTAACCAGAAAATGCCAAAAAAAAAAAAAAAAAAAAAAAAAAAGAGAGAGAGAAACAAAGAAAGCGAACATTTTAGAACTTTTTAAGAATGATAACTATAGTGACTACTACTACTACACATGTCTAACTTGCTCTGTACTGGTGGGAGTACTACCCAAAGTTCCCAATTTCCACAGTTTTATTATTCAGAAGAGATTTTTATCACCAGCCTCTCTTAGGTGCTACCAACCCAGTTCAGGGAAGTAACAGAAAGGACATTAGCTACTCCATGGTCTACAGATGTAGACACATTCTCCTTATTAAACAGTTAGGCATTGTTCCAATGAGTTTTCCTGGGCTAAGGGGCAAAGACCACATTCCAGGGCTAACTGTGTCACTCACGGATGGGTGACTTCAGACACGTCTTCACCTCTGTCTTCACATCTGTACCAAACTGGAGATGATGATGGCATCTATCCTGATACCTCGCCACAAACTTGCTAAAGGAGCAAGTGCAATTATGCGGCCACTATGTATCATAATTGGGAAACAAGCTATTGAAATACTGCTGCTGTCAGCGTTTGCATTTGGATGCCAGTGTAAAAGTGATGAGAGCTTCATTCAGGAAAACAGTTATTTCATCTCTGTTGCTCGCAATCGGAGCTGTGACTAAAGCCCATTTTCAACACCTTCCACCCTAACCTCCCTTCCAGGTATGAGACTAGGGGGAAAAGCCAGATGATGGGCTCTTTTTGGGCCATTGTTGTTTGCATGGGTTCCCCAGGATGATAGGCTGTCAGGCAAAGGCCAGTCTTCCTGGTAAAGATGAATGTGAAGAGAACTGAGCAGGAAGTACCAAGAGGCCTCTTAGGGGTCTTTAAGGAAGGGTCCCAACTGTCTTCCAGAGTCAGGTTAGGGAAGACTCCAAATTCTCTCACGGCGGTCCAGATGGGGTAACTTATAGCTGGGTCAGGTGTTTGTGCTCAGCACTTCCTAGTGTCTGGGGAGAGGTCTCCTTGGCTGACACTGTGGCAACAACACTGGTTCTTTCCAATTAGGGGAAAGACCATGACTCTCAGCCCATTTTTGTTTTTCTCCTTTTCAACCCTCTATTCTTTTCCTGATGGTTGGATTTCACCATGCCTGGCTATAAGCTCTACAGCACATTTTGTTTCCCACCTAAAAGAGGAGATTTGTAGAAATACACTTCTAAAGTAGACAGGAATGCAATCATGCAACTTGCTTTGTTTTAAATTTTAAAAAGGCTATTTCTATTTGAAAATGTAAATTTTCTATGAGGCTTGCATTCGCCTGCCATCCAGACAATTGTAAGTGGACTACTGAGAGTTTTCTGCCTTTTGTGTTTTCTCTCTCTTTTCTTTTGAATATTAAAAAAAGAAAAACTGGGGGCTGGTGCTGTGGAGTAGTGGGTAAAGCCTCTGCCTGCAGCGCCAGGATCCCATATGGGCACCAGTTCCTCGCCTAGCTGCTCCTTTTCTGATCTAGCTCTCTGCTATGGCCTGAGAAAACAGTGGAAGACAGCTCAAGTGTTTGGGCCCCTGCACCTGCAAAGGAGCCCCAGAAGAAGCTCCTGGCTCTGGATTGGACCAGCTCTAGCCATTGTGGCCATTTGGGGAGTGAACTAGTGGATAGAAGACATCTCTCTCTCTCTCTCTCTCTCTGTAACTCTACTTTTCAAATAAACAAATAAGATCTAAGGAAGAAAGAAATAAAGAAAGGGAGAAAGAAAAGGAGGAAGAAGGGAAGGGGAGGGGAGGGGAGGGGAGGGAAAAAACTAAAAATGCAATGAAAGTAAGTTAACATAGAATTTCAGTTCAATATGGTATCCGCAGAGAGGACAGCTTGCACGCCTGCCAGTGCAACGGTGAAAATAAGACTGAGGGTGATCAAGATGGCTAGAAATTAGCACTGCACCTCCTGACCAGAGGACACAGTCTTGGTGTGTAAATTAGTGCATGTAGGTAGTGGATGGAGGGAAGGAGCTTCTTTAATAGACAGAGGCTCTGTTATAATTAAGATACTTTGCATTCATCCACTGCTTTCTCATCTAAAGCTTTTCTTGTGGCAAGACTTTGGTCTAGTGGTTAAGACACCCATATCCCCTATTAGAATGCTTGGGATGGATACCTGGCTTGCTCTTGACTCCAGCTTCCTGGAGACCCTGGGAGGTAGCAAGTGATGGCTCAAGTGATTGGGTTCCTGCCACCCAGATGAGAGACCTGGACTGAGTTCCAGGCATTGGGCCTGAGCCTTGACCTGGTATGGTGTGCACATTTGGGGAGTGACTGGATCAGAACTCCCTCTCTTTCTCTCAAATATATTTTTTAAGGTTCTTCTCTGATGCCAGCATGATAGCATGGCAAGTAAAGCTGCCATCTGTGACACCAGCATCCCATATGACATTGGTTGGAGTCCCAGATGCTCCACTTCTGATCCAGTTCCAAGCTAATGCACCTGAGAAAGCAGCAGAAGATGGCCCAAGTGCTTGGGCCCCTGCACCCACGTGGAAGACCTGGAAGGAGTTCCCGGCTCCTGGCTTTGGACTGGGCCAGCTCCAACCATTGCAGTCATTTGGGGAGTGAACCTGTGGAGGGAAGATCTCTCTCTCTCTGTAACTCTGCCTTTCAAATAAATAAATAAATTAAAAAAAAAAAAAGGCCAAAATATCTCCAGGCCCAAAGGTAAAAAAAAGGCTTTTCTCTTTCTTTGTTGCATATGATTTATATGGTCTTTTGGAGCCTTGCCTCCAAATCCACTGCTTTTTCCCATACATTATGGCCTCTGTGGGGGTACACTACGTAAAACACCAGATCCCATATACTATCAGTGCCGTGCCAGGATTGAAACCAACTTTGCCTGGCTCCGGGGGTCTCTCCTGAACACTCTACCCTTTTCATAGAGGAAGCTGTGTATTGCAGAATACATCTGACTCTGGGCAGAGTGCTGGTCTTCATAGCAAAGGTGTAAGAACCTTGCCCCAGGCACATCCAGCAAAGAACAAACAAGGGCCCCAGGAAACCTCTGCCCTCCCCACGGGTCACAGCGTGACCACTAATGACCTTTAGTGCCCTGCTGCCCATCACTGGGCAAAGGTCCCACAGGTATTACATGTTCCTTCTATTGCTTTTTAATGTCTCTTGACACATGATCACTTGAACTTCACACATTGTTTGAATGTCTTCATTGCCTTGCAATGCCTAGGTTTCAGTGGAAAGCAGGATTGCCGGGCTCTAATGTGGCCGGGGGCTGCGGCTGGACACAAGGATGCCAACACCAGGGAAAGCTCTGGCTGCAGGTTCTCTGCAGGCCCGCCCTCGATGTCTCCCGCTCTCTCCCAAGGGCCCTGGGCACCAAGCCCCTGGGCAGTTGTGTTACCTGCTCGTATTTCTCCAGCTCCGTGTGGTAGATTTGTCTGATCTGTGAGAGTTTGGCTCTGTAGTCGGAATGCTCCACTGAGTTGTCGGAACCTGCTCCTCCGGAGGCTGCAGCTGCGGCAGCTGCGGCAGCCGATCCGCCCCCCTTCTCAGGCCCGGCCACGCCTTCTGCCAACAGCATGTTGTCCAGTCGCATCAGCTGGGGGTCCGTGGGCTCCTCTTCCTGGGCTCCCCGGATACTCAACACTACAGGAGAAGACAAGGAAGAGGGGCAGTGTTAGCCTGAGGGAGAAACGCACACACACACACACAAAAACCACAAAATAACAACAGCAACAACAAGTGCCATTTGGATACACAAACCTCCTAATTATTGGCCCCGTGGCATTTGGGAAATGGAGAGAGGGCTGGAAAAAGAGGAAGGGAGTGGGTGAGAAATGGAAGGGGACACTTGCTTTGTTCCAAAAAACTAATTATGCTCTACTGATGTGAGGTACTTAGGATGGTGAAATTTATCAGAGGTAGAAAAGTGGCCCTACTGGGTACCAGGAGCGCAGGGAGGCGGGCAGTGGGAAGTCACTGTTCAGTGGGTGCCAGTGGGTGCATGGCTTCACTTTGGTGGGAGGGGTGAGGGAGTTCCTGCAGTGGATGGTGAGGAAGGATGCACATGGGTAAGAACAGGCTTACTAACACCACTGCACTGCACTCTTAAGAGTTGCTCCGCTAAATTTCATGTTATGCATGTTTTTGTTGCAATAAAACATTATTAAATTACAGAATTAATTATAAAAGAATGTCATTTTTACTTCCATCCTCAACCTGCCGAATATTGATTCAAGGAAAAGCATTTTGTTCTTTATTTCTTATGGTAGATGTCTGTGTTTGTGTTCCTACCCGCGTTGACTTTCTTTGTAACATTTGACTAGGCTAGGTTTTCATTTCCAAAAGAACCTACAGTAGGAAAATGCAGTTAATTTGGAGTAATTCTTTAGCGAATTCTGCACAGCAGGGAGTACAGAAAAGTTTAATATGGCAGTGAAAACAATGGGCCTGGAGCCAGGGACACACAGCTCTCCAAACTGAGATCCACCTGTTCCAGGTGGTAAGGACTCCATCTTGTTGGAAACCAGAGTGAGGCCCCTTTAACAAGCTGTGTCTGGAGACGCAAAGATGCCAAGGGTGCTGTAGGATGCAGGCTCCAATCAATGGGGTTGCTGCTTTTTAAAATCCCACAGCCACTGGAAGGGGAACAGTGATTTGGGCTGGAAGAGATCAGGTGATTCAGGAAATCTGCAGAAGAGCTACGCAACTATTTTATTTTACAACCTGCCCTAAAATAAATCACTCATCTAAATCCAGTTTAGTTGTCAGCAGTCAAGTCTTTGTGGAGAGAGAACATGAAAGAATCTTCACTTTCAAAAGAACTAAGGAGAATCTGAGACACAGAAGCAAAGGAGGAAATGATCCCAGGCAGAGGAGAGGGGCCAGTGCTCATTGACATCTCGGGGATGGAGGCGGCAGGAGCTAAGTCCCCAGGATAGATACGCAGGCTCCAGAGCATTCAGAGGTAAGGCTATTTCAGGGCAGGGAGCACCTGGTGAGCCGCAAGGGGGCAGTGCCTGATCCTGTTGTCTTCCAATCCCCTCCCTCTTCTCCCAGCGGGTGGGAACTCAAAGCAGGAGGACAGCTGGACATTCAGTGCCTTCCACCACAGTGCCCCAGGTCCCTGGCTTCCAACAGGCACCACAAGACCCAGCCTTGAATGTTCAGAAGAAAATCCCAGTACCTGTGCCAGAAGGGAACCTGCAGCATGGATCTCAAGGAACACAGTTGGAAGCAAGGAAGGTAGATGCACAGGGGAGGAAGTTCCGCCCCTTACTGCAGTAGGCAGGGTGAGGGTGGGGGCAGGAGGGGAAGGAGAGGGGAGGACTCAGCTAGGAGGCAAACATTCACACACACTACAGGTGCTGCAGCACCAGGCCCTGTACTCTCTCTCCGTACCGGACTCTCCAACACTCTGCTGCATGACATGTGATTGCTATGGCGGGGACGGCACAAGGCTAGAAGATGGCTAAGGTTCACGGTGTGGCCCCTTTTTCTCAATGAAATCTTTCCTTTCAGGTGGCTGAATGGGACACTCTACCTTCGCCTGCTCTTTGAACAATCAACATTAGTCATGTTGTTCTGTTTCTTGAATTCATTTACTCAAATCTCCACGGTCCTCTCAAGAACGTGTCACCAGGAACACAGGCTCCAGAACAGGGGGAACTGAATGCTCCAACCACTTTCTGACTACCAGCCCTCCTGGCCCTGAACCACAGCTGGTCATCAAGCCCCCGTATCAGAGCTGGGCAGTTGCTCCATGCTCACCTCATCTGCTCACAGAACTCTTCAAATAAATCCATTTGCATGCAGGATTTATGGTCATTTTGTTTTGTAAATAAAATGTATCTTATTTATTCCAAAGTTCTTGGAGAAACAGAGAGAAAGACAAAGATCTCCTATTCGCTGGTTCACTCCCCAAATGCTTGCAACAGTTGGGGCTGGACCAGGATGAGGCAAGGCGCTCAGGCTGGGTCTTCCACTACTTGAACCGTCACCTGCTGCCCACCAAGGTGTTCCTTAGCTGGAAGCCGAGATCAGCAGCTGAGCCTGACCCCAAACCTAGGCACTCCGACTTGGGAGCAGATGTTCTAGGCTGTGCATCTCAAGTGCTGTACTGAACAACTGCTCATATCTGGTGTATTTTAATTGCTCAACACAAAGATATTTATGGGACATTTATAAATAATTTAAAAAAGAATTACATCTGAGTCATTAATAAACACATGTAATAGTTTCATATTAGCTTGGCCATTCAAAAATTTGTGCTGGGGCAAAATCCTGCTCACTAAATGCAGCCTCCAAGTGGGTGCTTCTGGTTGTCCGTAACTAATCCCTCTCCCATGGAGGCTCAACACTAGAAAATCCTATGCTAACTGCTGGTCTCCACCACAATGAAAGCAAAAGAGGGGGCCGGTGCTGTGGCATACTAGGTTAAGTCTCCACCTGTGGTGCCAGCATCCCATATGGGCACCGGTTTGCATTGCGGCTGCTCCACTACCAATCAAGCTTCGTGCTAATGGCCTGGGAATAACAGTGGAGGATGGCCCAAGTGCATGGGCCCCTGCATCCACATGGGAGACACAGATGAAGCTCCTGGCTCCTGGCTTCAGACTGGCCCAGCCCTGGCTGTTTCAGCATCTGTGAGAAAACCACAGGATGGAAGATACCTCTCTCTCTCTCTCTCTCTCTCTCTCCCTGAGTTTCAAATAAATCAATAAACCTTAAAAAAAAAAAAAGCAAAAGAGAACAGCATCATCTTAATGATCAGGACTTGCCCTACCAGGGCTGACTCAGGCACCACCTGTCCAAAGTGATATACAGATACCTTCCCTTCCTCCAACAGCCTCAGTGCCAAGACTGCCCTGTCACTCTGCTGCAGCTTCTTCTTCTTCTTTTTAGATTTTCCTTGTTTATTTGAGAGGTAGAGTTACAGACAGTGAGAGGGACAGACAGAGAAAAAAGTCTTCCTTCTGTTGGTTCACTCCCCAAATGGTCTCAACGGCCAGAACCACGCCAATCCAAAGCCAGGAGCCAGAAGCTTCTTCCCAGTCTCTCAAGCACTTGGGCCATCTTCTACTGCTTTCCTAGGGCATAGCAGAGAGCTGGATTGGAAGAGGAGCAGCCGGGACTAGAACTGGTGCCCATATGGGATGCCGGTGCCACAGGCAGATTAACCTACTGCGCTATGGCACTGGACCCTGCAGCTCCTTCGTTTAGCAAAAACTGAGTTAGGAGAAAGGGAAGGGGAGCAGAGACGGGCATCACAGAGCCAACTTCTGGTGCTGGTTCACCAGGTGGGTGACCATGGGTGTGTCACCACCGATGTTTATACATGTCTGATACCAACCCCTGAGGTGTATACATGCCTGATACCAACCACTGAGGTTTTCGCCTGGGTTTCAACCTCCCCCCCCCGCCCTGGCCTATGCTCCACTTTTCAAAAACAATCCACAGGCAGCACAAACAGAAGCTCTAGACACCTACTGAATTGATATTTCTCTTGCCTTGAAATCTAACTGGGTTTAAATAAAACAAGAAAGGAAATTGCCAAGGCTGGCAAAACACACCACAAAGATGTGCGGATAGAGGAGGTGTCGGGGGCCACATGGCTCCAAGCACTGGTATTTATCAACTGTTTTTTTTTCTTTTTGGAGGTACATTTAGTTGACAGAGAAACAACAGAAGTCTTGGCATTTCACTTGGTTTTTACTCTTGAAAAAAGAAATTTGAATATACTGATTTAATAGAATAGTTTTCTAAGTGCGGCCAATAAGAAATTGACGTGAAAGAAAAACAAGGCATAGTAACACAAATGCTGCTCACATTTATACTCAGTTCACAATACATAAATAGGCCCAAATCAGAGGTTTGAAGAAAATCAAAGAATGAAAAAAATGCATAAAAACAAAAGACCCAGTCATCTTCAAATTATACCCTTTAAATTATAATCAAACCATGAAAATAGGAAATATCAGAGTGCATACAAGAATAATAACAAAAAAATACTGGAAGAATATAAATGAAAAAAACCTTTAAAAAGAAAATCTTCCTTTTCCACTATTTTACACAGAAGATCCATGTGCCGGTGGACCTGGACCATGTATGTTTGCTTGGAGGAAGGCAGAAATGGACCAAGAAACAACACTACAGGCTCATATTTCTACCCAGAACAAGGAGAATCCAAATACATCACTATAAAAAAGGGCGTTGGAATTCACTGATACGGAAACTGCTCAGTTACTCAGATGAAAAAAAAAAACCACCAACATTCAGTAAATAAATGAAAAGGGAGCTATGTCTAAGCAGAACTGATGCAACCTATTTATTGGTTAAAGCTAGCACTCTGGTGAGGTGGACACAAAATGATTATTTAAAAGCTCCTTTTTATCTCTGTGGCACCATGCAAGACTCAAATGAACCTTTCGCCAGGACACCAGAGATGTTAACACTCATCCTCCCAGATCCAATTTCGACCAGAGGAGCTGTTACCTAATCCAGCAACCATCACATACGATCAGCTTCCTGCTTCCCTGATGGGCGCCCCGGCTGGCTCTCCCCGCCCCCTCATGCCTGCCCTCTCCAGCCCTACAGCCTTTTCTGAAACAGGTTTTAAAGGGCCAACCCCCCTGCTTCCACCTGGGCAAGGAAGGGTTGTAAGGACCTGGGGGACCCGCACACTGCCACTACCCACAGGGGACTGGCAGTCTGCAGAGGAGTCACCCATTCAAGACACGGCACCTCTCGGGATGCAATTCCTAAAGGAATTCCTTCACAAACCTACCCACCTCCTGTAAGCAGCCAGTCAACACAGCTAAGTGATGCCCGTAGAAACTGTCACAAGCCCTTTAAAAAGCATCTGATGTTACATCCACCTTGCTGCCTTTGCTTGCCCTGGGTTAATTTTTAGGGTAAAACTCCCAAGATAAGGGGACTGTCACAACACGGCTGGAACTGCTCTCACAACTAGTGTCCTGCTGGTCCCTCTTTCTTTTCCTTCACACAAGGAGGAAAACAAATCGACCCCAAAGGTACATTCAAGGGCTTCAGAGCTTGGCGGGAGGGCCTTGTGCCTGTTGTTTTGTCCTTGGCTGAAGCGACGCGGGTCCTGCGCACCTCCAACCAAGGCCCACTAGAGGGCACTCTTTCTTCACCGAGGACCGGGCTCCGCGGAAGTGCCCCTGCTCAGATGCCAACTTCCACAGGTGGGGAGGGCAGGGAGAGGAGCAGGGCAGATGCACAGGCCGGGTTGTCCTCAGATGTGGACAGCAAGACACAAAGAGGAGCGCAGAGGCACAGAGACGGAAAGAGATGAACAGGCAGCAGGCAGGCAGACGGGTGGTTTGGGAAGAGACCTGGAGTAGCCTCCCCAGGGTGTGGACAGAAAGGCAGACCCACCCCTCTCTGGCCAGTCTGCGTGCTGTGAAGGTACAAGACCCGTGCAGGGTGCCCCAGTGCCCACCGGCTAAGTCTTCACTGCCCACTGCCAAAGCACTCTCCTGGCCTCACTTCCAAGTCCACTCGGGCATCTCCCAGTTGCTCAGAACTTCGGTGACAAGGAGGGGACAGACATTGTTGGCCCTTGCATTTGCACAGTACTTCCTGAGAGCAGTGGAATTATATCTGTTGTGTGTTCATAAAGTGCTTGCACACACCTAACAGCAGGCAGCACCAGGTAAAGAATCCATGTCCCTTATTTACATACCAGATAACTGAAGATGATAAAGGCAAAGTAACTGTCCCCAAATCAGGGCAAATGAGACTCAACCAAGACTAAAATTTAGGTCTTCAGCTCTTAGACACTGCATCCTTTGCAACGTTAAACCTTTTTCACAAGAAGTAGCTAAATGCATGTGGTGTCAGTCCTGTGTGCTTCTGCACACACACACACACGCACACACATATACTCTTTTGCTGCCCGAGTCACAGCTGATACTCTGGGCAAGAAGAAAGCAACCAGATATGAGATAGGAAAGGAGTTCTTCCTACTGGTTTTTAAATTTCTTTTAGTTCCTCTGCATGTGGTCCTGTCCCATTTCCTCTTTCTGCTGATGGCGCCATGATGACAAGAGCCACTGCACTTTTCCTCCCAGGGCTGCACTGACCACAGGCCTGCTCCATTGTAAACCTCAGCCCCCAAATCCTCCTCCAGGAACCTGCCCAGAGTTGTTAAGAGCCAGCATGAAATCCCTAGGACCTGAACCATCAGAGCAGGTGCTATCCAGAACACGGCGCTGCAGCAGGGCAGGACACCCCAGCTCATTCCAGCTCGCATCTGTGTGTCCACCACAGCACCACACAAAGTGCCAATGCCAGTAATTTTTAAGAGCAAAGTCATAAAGAAGAAGGAGGATGTAGGACAGAGACACCCAAAAATCTTCGCCTCGGCCAGACAGTCAATTCCCGACACGTGCTTTCATTCCAGTTACAAACTGCAGGAGAGCCAGTAAGCCTCTGCCACCTCTTCCATACCCATTTCAAAACCTATCAAATTGGCCTTTTCAAATCTGACAGTTCTAAACAAGCACGACAGTGCATTGAGCCGGGGCATCCCGGACCCAGTAAACCACCCCCCCAGTAGGCAAACAGGCCCATGGCAAAGGCTCTGTGGGATATGGGGAGCCTGGCACGTGACTGGTACCTGCTGACAGTGGGCGTGGCAGTGAAGGGACCATGCATACGATGTCACCTCGAATGCTCTGTTCAATTAAACAAATGACTGATCCAGCCCCTCTGAGCTGCCAGGGATGAGCTGGGCACGAGGACTTGCAAGGTGAATCAGACACGGGCAGGGACCTCAAGAAGCCCCTGGCTAACAGTCCTCCAGCCCTGTCTGACACTCATACTCACTGCTCTGAGGCCTGCTGGCACACAAAGCTGCCGAGGTGGGTAGTGGGCAACTGAATATTCACCAGCTAAACACCCTTTCTCCTCCCTGCCACTGCTCTCCTCTCCCACAAGCCCGACTGCATCCACTAACAGGAAACTTCTTGAGTTGAGAAATAACTATGATCTAATTTGATTCTTCCAAACCAAAGGTAGGACCCAAATCTTCCATCAGTTAGTGTAATGAAGCTTAGGGTCTATGTTGTAATGCTTACCC
Organism: Oryctolagus cuniculus; assembly: GCF_964237555.1. Classification (NCBI taxonomy): domain Eukaryota; kingdom Metazoa; phylum Chordata; class Mammalia; order Lagomorpha; family Leporidae; genus Oryctolagus; species Oryctolagus cuniculus. The sequence goes on from NC_091438.1 coordinate 33,860,607, forward strand.
CCTGGTTTGTTTGACAGAAACAGCTGATTTTTAAAGAGTTGTCCATCAAACAAATGGAAATGATTACTAATTTGATTTCCTGAATTGTCCAAATCAGCACTATAGACAGCTGCCCGTCAGTGCTTCTACATGGAAGAACCTGTTAGCGCCTGCACTGAGCCCTTCCAGCCCCAAGAGGATGTCGCTATTGCCCTAGGGCTACATCTTCAGATGAGAACTTCCAATGCACAAAAGTGTCCAATGTTGAAAACTTCTCCTTGGGGTTGGCAGGCTTTGTGACACAGCAGGTTAAACTACAGCTTGTAACCTGGGATCCTGTACTAGAGCACTGATTCCAGTTCCAGATACTCCACTTCTCATCCAGCTCCCTGCTAATGTGCCTGACAAAGCAATGTAAGATGGCCCAAGTACCTGGGCCCCTGCCACCCATGTGGGAGACCAGGATGGAGCTCCTGGCTCCTGGCTATTGTAGTCATCTGGGGAGTAAACCAGCAGATGATCTCTCTCTCTCTCTCTTTCTCTCTTCTTCATGCCCCATCTCTATCATGCTGAATCTATAATAAAGAAATAAAATATGGGGCCAGCGCTGTGGCTCACTTGGCTAATCCTCCACCTGCGGCACCAGCATCCCATATGGCTGCTGAGTTCTAGTCCCGGTTGCTCCTCTTCCAGGCCAGCTCTCTGCTGTGGCCCGGGAGGGCAGTGGAGGATGGCCCAAGTGCTTGGGTGCCTGCACCCACGTCGGAGACCAGGAGAAGCACCTGGCTCCTGGCTTCAGATCGGTGCATAATCTCTCTCAGACTCATTTGGAAAACTCTCTCATTTCCTCACATGTGGCGACAGCCACTGATGTAGAGCTTCGTACAAGGTTTCACGGTGGAGGAAGAGAACAGATACATGACGGTCTTGAGGGGGTTTCAGCTTTCTGCTTGTTTGTGGATGTCATGGGGCTTTCTTTAGAGAAATACTGAGTCTCTCCTGCCATCCCTTTTCCAGGGCCAGGTCTGGGCAGCTCTGGTCACATGTGTTTTCCACTTCTCAGGGGATGCGTGGGCAGGGATCCCATTCACACGTTCTCTGCCTGGCACACGGAGCCTCCTGGGCCAGCTGGCAGTGAGGAAGCTAATGCGCTGGGCAACAGGCTCCTGCCTTTCTGGATAGGTGCCGGCCGCCTGGGCGAGGGGCTTTGGTCCTTAATAGCTCGAGCTTGGATTGATGCTTGGGAAACCCTTTTTGTCTAAGAGAAGCTGTAGATGTTGGTAGGAGGGTGGACTTGACAGTGACTTTGGCCTCAGACTGACACACCCAGAGGTATGAGGGAAGGGGAAAAGCCATCAGCGAGGGCCTGTGCAGCGTGCAGGAAGTCTGGATAGTACATGGTGACCCATGATGCAAGGGACAGTTCTTAAACTCAGCTATACACAAAAGACAGGGAATGGGGAGCCACCAGTTGACAGCTTGCTGCGTATTCCCTGGAGATGAGAACTTCGCGCTACAATGGCATTTCCTAAAGGCAGTAACTAGGGAGAAAGTGAGAGCATTTCTTAACACTCTCTTGCCTTAAGGTGGAAATGTTCTGCAGCTAGGAGTCTTAATGAGGCATCCAGCACATGGCTTGGTGCTTTGCAAGAGCTAGTTGCTGATAAACTTCCTCTCAGACAAAATTCTAACCCCAAGCAAAGTGTGAGTATGGGCACAGGACGCTCTTCCATTAGCTGCATGGCATGTTACAAAAAAGTACACTTAAGTAGGTGGTGGATGACTCAGCACAAGGCTCCCACTGTGTGACTCTACCTCCCTTAAATGCTGTTTCCTGATCAATAAACAGTTGATAATAACATCACCATGCTGTAATTCTTATTAAGGATTGATGTCAATGCTTGGTAACTGGTAGGTTTTTCGATTGTTGTTTAAACCTGAATCAATCCCATTGATAAAGATCCCTTTGAAAAAATATAAAGGCAGGATAGATGTAGAGTTTGGTTTCCCCATGTTAGGAATTAGCAACATAGAAGAACTGGAATCAACCAGTGAATGTATACATTGCTTTCAACACCCCCCCCCCCCGCACACACACATTTAGACACACACACTCAACCCTTCACCCTGCATTTCCAGCCAAACTCATCCTGATACCAACACTAACCAAGAAATCAATGGATCCTCAGCCAACAGAATAAGCGCCAAGATGTCTCCTTTGGGACAGGCACTTGATACAGTTAAGTTGCTGCCTGGGATGCCCAAATCCCTTCTGGGAGTGCCTGGTTTGAGTCCATGATATTCTACTTCTGATGCAGCTTCCTGCTAATGTGCACCCTGGGAGGCAGCGGCCACGGCTCAGGTACTTAGAGACCTGGTGGAGTTCCTGGGTCCTGACTTCGATCCGGTTCAGCCCTGGCTGTTGTGGACATTAGAGGAGTAACCAGAGAGTAGAATATTCTTTCTGTGTGTGTGTGTGTATGTGTGTGTGTTCCTGTCTGCCTCTCTCTTCTCCTTTCAAATAAAATGAAAAGAAAAAAAATTTTAAATAAGCTTTTGCCTCCCCAGACCCCTTCTTGTGTCCCTTTCTAGCTCTTCTCCCGAGCACCCTAAGGATCCCACTGCCTCTGGAGTCTGAGGCAGCTCCTCTCTGTGCAGACTCTCTGGACTCTGTCCTCCTTGAGCCAGAACACACCGGTTTCCTACAGCCTGGGCAGAGTCCACCCCGAAAGCCTCAGTCCTCCCGGAAGGTAGAAAGACCCTACCAGGACCCACTCAGTGCTGAAGAATTCTCTCTTTCCATGAGACACGCTAGCCTGTAAGCCATCTTTAAAGGCTGTTTTCAAATTTCCATTACAGAATAAAGGTTAAAAGCAGAAGATTCTAAGAGCCCTACTCCTACTCAAGAGTTTAAGGAAGCAAGCTGAAGCTTTGGCTTTGGGTGGGATTTGGGGCTCACGGTCACCCTTCTCTCCACATCCAACACATTAAAATAACTTGCACTGCTGTATTTGCATCACACGGGGTCTCTCCCTGTTGACATGGCCACTGTCTATGGATTACAAATGCTCTTCCTGCTCATGGTGTTAAGTGGAAGGTTCCTGCCCATATTTACAAAGTGAAAGATAGCAGAACTTCTAGTTTTTTTCTCTAACTTTCCAAACAATTTCAACAGAACCAACTTTGAAAGAGAGAGCAGTTTGTTCCCGTAGGAATCTTTCCCAGTTTTTGAAAACCACTGAATAATTCAAACGCAGGTTCCTAATACGAAGAGTTTTTGACCTTGAGGGGGCCTTGCAGAATTCACTGATAATTCTGTCTTAACTTCATCCACGATGATGCCCAATTCCACAAACTCAGAGATGCCTGGTAGTTCACCTCCACCCTGCTGGAGGAGGCCTTCTTCTCAAAGGGATGGAAATGCAGATTCCTGCCAGGTGATGGCCCTGGATGGAGGCTGCAGGCCAAGGACAGAAGACCAGCCCCACGGATGGAGAACAGCAGATGGCAGCCAGGTCTGGGGCCAGCATGGTAGGTGCTACTCTCTGATTTGCTGCATGCCTTCTGCCCCTTTGCTGAGCCTTCCACACCTCTCTCCATTAGAACCATTGTCTTTTTTTTTTTTTTCCTTTTTCTTTTGAGTCAAGAATAGGATGGGAAGTTGAAGGTAGGCAAGTGTTCTTTCCCTGAACATAGCAAGGAAGGGCTCAGTGGATCCCACAATGACCATTACCACTACATGATGAGAATGAGGTCATTTTATGGAAACGTGAATGCTGACTATACCAATACAATACAGAGAGAGGAAAGATGATGGAACATGCGTCTTTCCTGACTTGGGGACTAGCAGAGGCTGTCACCATGGGCAGGGCTCAGGAAGTCATCTTTATACAGATGAAGAAAGAGTTGATTCGCTGGTTTCTTCCAGCATATCTCTCTCCATAGTAACAAGATCCTAATTTTTAGCTGAACTCCTGGACACTGGGAGGCAAGACACTTCCCAGCTTCCCTTGCAGCTAGAAATGGTGATTTCATGCATGTCATATAATAAAATTCCAGTCAGTGACAGATGAGTAGAAGTAGGTATAACACTTCTAGGAACATCTTTTTAAAGGAGAAAGGAAAGTTCTTGATCCTCTCTCTTTTCCTTCTGATGGCTGGGCTATGAGTATAATGGCTGGGCTCCAGCAGTCACTCTGAGCCATAAGCCAGAAACCCCACTAACAAGAAGGACCAGAGGGAAATTTGTCACATCCTGGAGACCAGCTTGCTTGGTCATCTATAGACTATTACAGTAACAGAAAAATAAACTTCTATTTTCCTTAAACCATGCTGTTTTGGAGTTTTCAGAGATTTTTTTTTTATTGTTTGCTTTGGGCAGCTTAAACAATCCAAGCTAATACAAACTGAGTTTTTGTTGTTGTTGTGTGTGCATTCTTTTTTTAAAGGAAATCTAGAAGGCAGAGTGATTTCCTGGTGGTTGGAGTGTTACAGAGGGAATTAGAAAGAAGCAGATTTAATAACCAGAGGCAAGTCACAGAAAAACCTGAGTAGTCACTGGGGAGAAATTCTCCCAGCAAACAGAGAATATTTTGAAGAGACAAAAAGAGGCTTGGTCATTAGCGAGGCCAGTCTTGGGTGTGACCAAGGGCTATTAGCGGGGGTGGGAGATGGTCCAGGAAGTCTGGAGTAAGACTGTAAGAGGATGGAGGCTCTGCCCCTCAGGGGACTGGCTGGCCCCAGTGAGCGTAGCCCTGACTGGTGAAGAGAGTTGCTGCATCTGGAAACCAGCCAAGAGAAGCCTGCTGCTTCTGATGAAGGCAGTGAAGAGAAGATCCTATCCTAACCAGGGGAAAGCTAAAACAGACTAACTGTAAACCCCACAGGCAAAGAGAGGAGGAGGAGGAGCAATGGGAGAACAGTTCTAACAAATTCCTCGAGATTGAGTAGCTGGAACTTATCTCTCTATATATAGACAACCTGTACAAGTACTGGGATGTTCCCTTACACCATAGGAAGATGAGGTTTGTACCAAAACCAGCCTGCTGAGTCTGGCAGGGGCAGAGGATTGGAAGAGGCATCCTAACACACACTTCTGGGAGAGGAAGTCTCTCCATTCACTGTCCCCCTGTACCGAGGTCCATTTCAAAGCACATGCCATGAACACAATGGCACCTGAGACTGCAGACAGTCATCTCATACACTCCTAACAGGTCACCCAGGGTCCTTCAGTGGGAGCACGTGGATGATCCATTGCCACTCATTACAGGTATCCCAAGCACGTGCCTGGCTGCTAAACAAGTCACTCCTGCCATCCTCAGGCTGAAGAACCACAGTGCATGCAGGCAAGTTGGCTGCGTGAAAGGCAGGAGCTTTTGTTGCTCTCAAAACTTCCCAAGGAGCCTCTGAAACCACTAAGCTTTTGACCAACCTGGCAGGTGGGATGGCAGAGCAGAATGCTCCCTGTGTGTAGAGTCTCACGCTGGACAAGAAGCACTGCCCAAGAAATCCTGCTTGTGATGGTGGGATGCAGGCAGGGTGCCTGAGTTGATGAACTCAAGGTTGAAAAATACGCCTTTCATCTTTACTGGTCTAGTCTCTGGATAAAAAAGATGAACATCTCAGGGGGACCAAGAAAGCTGTTGACATGATGTCTTGAGGGATGCACCCATCATTTCCTGTCTCTGACCTCTTAGGGCCTGAGTTTTTTCTCAAGGAATGAGACCTAAGTGGATGTGACCTCTATGTTGCCTTTTGCCAATTTTGAAGATACAAATGCCTGGTGGTCAAGCGGACTTCACTTTCTTAGAACTCGAGTGCATGCATTCAAATGCCATCCTGAGCAGAGCTTCTCAAATGCCGATTCAAGTTTCCAGGGGGACATTTTAAAGGAGAAGTAGATTTCAAGTAAATGATTGCAACTTATCGAAAATAATGCGCTACTTAGCGTCTGCGGCAAACATCCTGGCAGGCAGCGAGGGGAAGCAGCACTAGAGCAGATGGGAGCGATTAGGCTCTGATTTTCAGATGGGCTTTTGTTTTGCCTCCACGTCCTTCATATAGTGCTAAAATCAGGAACGTGGGGGGAGCAAGGGTCTCAGGCCCACTCCTGCTTTGGGTGCACTGGAGACAGAACCCCTCCTCACCCAGAACTCTCTCATTAGAGTTGCCCACCCATGGGGATTTACAGTGGTCCATCAAGACCATCATCAAAAAGCCTTTAGCACCACAAGGCGCTGGCTAAATACATCAACGGGTTGACAGAGAGATGGATGAGGAGTTATCTTAATTTTCCTTTAAATATTTGCCGCCCTGAGGCTGGGCCTTGTTTACGGTGGTTCTCCCAGTGTTTCTCGGAAGAAGTGTCGACTTACTCATCAGATGATTGAGCCATGGAGCATCTGCTCCAGACATTCTGCTGACTCTTCCGCCAGGCAGAGGGAAGGGTGGTCCTTCCCGGGCACCTTGTTTATGGGGCTCCGCTGAACCACATACAGCACTCATGAGGGAGCCCTAGCAAGTCAACCCTGTTTGCAGGACCACACCGAGGAGCAGAAGGGAGAGAAGATCTCCCTCTGCAGAAGGGAGAGAGGATCCCAACTGGCCCCACTTCAACAGAGGCCTTGCCCCCTGCGGTAACAGACATCGGCCATCTCAGAAGGCTTTTCTCTTTCCATGCTGCCTGTTTTCCAGCGTGCTAGTCACGTCCATTTGTGTTGAGGGACAGCCTTAGTGCTCAGTTAAAATAAAAACCTCTGAGCTCGCGTAATTGCGCCAACACTGCTCCTCCTCCACAGCCCCAGGTGGGTCTCTTGGGTAACTGATCCTTCAGCAAACACATATGGAGCGTCTACTCTGGGCCAGGACCTATATTTTGGTTGGACAGGCTCACCCGGGAACAGGACACGTTGCAGAATCATGGGAGAAAGAGCTATTGCGCAAAGTGAAACTGCTACAGATAGGTGGACAATGGGAGAACTGAAGAGGCCATGTTTTTTTGTGTGGGAGTTAAATTTCACAAATCAGTTTGCCCCGAATTGGCCCATTTTCTCTTGTTCTCATATGAGCCTCACAGGGCATTGGGAATTCTTTTTTCAGCCGAGGACACCGAGGCACAAGGGAGTCAGCACGGGCCAAGGGCACACAATGAGCTCCGCAGCTGCCCAAGCTCAGGGCTTTCACCTGCCCCACTGTGGCCGCCAACTGTAGCACGGGTGGTAAAAGCAAAGGCCAGAGCTCTGCTAATAACAGGACGGCATCTCAGCGGCAGCTGGCAGCTTCCACAGCCTCAAGGCCAGTGTGGACCTGGAGGCTGCCTTTTGCAGAATTTCATTCACCTGCTTTCCTGAACGAGCCCAAAGCATGGAAAACTATCCGCAACACACACACATGCTTTCCCAGCTTCAAGGCCATTTAACCTGCTCTGTTTGCAAATAAACAAAAATGTCATGGGACTGTTCACTCACGACACCATCAAAAATTACCATTGTGCAAACACATTTTTACCTAAACTTGAATTTGACTTTACTTTTGTGACAGGCCAGGTGGAAGTGAAATGAAAGTTATGCTGTTGTTGCTCTGTTAACACATGGTGTTGGGTTGCTGGCACAAGACCTTGGTCCTAAGGTTCAGTATCACTCAGGAGGAGACATCTTCTAGCTCCAGCCTCTGGTCCTAATTTGCAAATAAAAGCTACACAGCCTGTAGTTCTGTTTGCCTTCGCTATCCAAACATCACATGGGCTTAGAGAAAGAGTGAGAAGACAAGCATTCTGGGGGCCAGCACTGCCACGTAGCGCGTAAAGCTGCCGCCTGCAGTGCCATCATCCAATATAGGCACCGGTTCGAGTCTCGGCTGCTCCACTTCTGATTCGGCTCTATGCTATGGCCTGGGAAAGCAGTGGAAGATGGCCCAGGTGTTTGGGCCCCTGAACCAGTGTTTGAGACTGGAAAGAGCTCCTGGCTCCTGGCTTTGGATTGGCATAGCTCCCGCCATTGCGGCTATCTGGAGAGTGAACCAGCAGATGGAAGACCCCTCTCTTTCTCTCTGTTTCTACCTCTGCCTCTCTGTAACTCTGCCTTACAAATAAATCAGTAAATCTTAAAAAAACAAACAAACAAAAAAAAGCACTCTGAGCTCTTCCAGTGGAAGAAGTGCCTAGCACTTGCATCAAGACTGTTGAACATTAAGTGTGTGCACAAATGTATAAATGTTTATATTTATACATATACTATATATTTGCTTTTCCTGAAAAGAACCAAAAGGTGATGGTATCATCTCAGCCTATCCTCTTCATCTTCAAAAATACTGTCAAACAACCTGAGGGAAGTATGACATTATAAAGTACACCAAGTCATTTGAAAATTCTATACACCAATGTGAATTAGGTTCATACAGTTCTCTTCCCCTACTCAAGGGGATCCCAGGGAATTGATGGGTGCATACCTAGAGTCCATGTAGGGCGACCATTCAAATACTGTTGGTCTTAGAACTTAGATAGCCGTCACAGATTGGAGATGACACAGTTACCTAGTCTTTATGTGACAAGGATGTAGACAATTAGGGACAGAAGCAAAAGCAGGTGTTTTCTTAATTCTCCCTTCCTTCTTGTGACCACTGCTGTCTTGTGCTTGGTGGGACCCTAGACTTTCTTTCTTTCTTTTTAAAGATTTATTTATTTATCTATTTGAAAGTCAGAGTTACACACAGAGAAAAGGAGAGGCAGAGAGAGAGAGAGATAGCCTCCATTCGCTGGTTCACTCCCCAGTTGGCCGTAATGGTCGCAGCTGTGCCAATCTGAAGCCAGGAGTCAGGAGCTTCTTCCAGGTCCCCTACATGGGTGCACGGGCCCAAGGACCTGGGCCATCCTCCACTGCTCTCCTAGGCCACAGTAGAGAGCTGGGTCAGAAGTGGAGCAACTGGGACTCGAACTGGCCCCCATATGGGATGCCAGCACAGCAGGTGGTGGCCTCACCCTCTATGCCACAGCGCTGGCCCTGACCCTAGACTTTTAAAACATCACAGTGGTGCTGACATCCTATGGAAAAAGCACTCAAGAGTTTGGTTCCAAATCTGGAATATAGCACTTCTATTTAATGTCGATTATAAGAAGTCCTGAAATTATTTCAAAGATATTAAGATGAATTTCAAGGTATGATTTTCCCCGACCATTTGCCTTCTTTTTTTTATTTTATTTTTTTATTTTTTGACAGGCAGAGTGGACAGTGAGAGAGAGAGACAGAGAGAAAGGTCTTCCTTTTGCCGTTGGTTCACCCTCCAATGGCCGCCGCGGCTGGCGCACTGCGGCCAGTGCACTGCGCTGATCCGATGGCAGGAGCCAGGTACTTATCCTGGTCTCCCATGGGGTGCAGGGCCCAAGCACTTGGGCCATCCTCCACTGCACTCCCTGGCCACAGCAGAGAGCTGGCCTGGAAGAGGGGCAACCGGGACAGAATCCGGTGCCCTGACCGGGACTAGAATCCGGTGTGCTGGCGCCGCAAGGCGGCAGATTAGCCTAGTGAGCCGCAGCACCGGCCACCATTTGCCTTCTGATAGGCACACATTTACTGAATTCATATGTAGAAGGAGAAGACGCCACAGCTACTTGCATTATCCATTGCAATTCCTCTCTCTCTCTCTCTCTCTCTCTCGCTCTCTCTCTCGCTCTCGCTCGCTCTCTTGCTGTTTCTCTCTCACACACACGTAAATGTACAATCACTGCTAGCCCAGGTATCCAGTTTTAAATTTAGCCTAGATTTAGAAGCTTAAGCCATACACAAAACGCTAGATATACTGGCTCATAGATTCATTAACCCCTTCAAATTAAAAGGAAAGTTAATCACTGCACATCAAAGCAACCTTTCATTGCTCAAATTAGGCTTAAAACAGCAGTCACTTTCCATAGCTCTGTTTTATCATGCAATACCCTGTGCGGTTCTTTTGGATTTTTCTTAGGAAAATCCAAATTTATGCTAATGTGAATTAGGTTTGTGCAGTTTAATTTCACAAGAAAAGTAAATCCCCCCGGGGGTACATTTCATGCACTTGGAGGATGTGCTGGTCTTTAAGAGACAGTCGTTTCCCCAGAAAAGGTAAAGGGAAGACTTTAGAGAGAAACAAAGAGAACCAAGGAAGGAATTTGGGGAGGAAATGGCAGAAGAAAAGAGGGAAGTAAAATCATTCTCAAAATGTGTGTGGATCAGGAGGCAGCGTATGGACCAGCAGTCTGGCCGGGGGGACATAGTGCAGCAGCCCGCCCCAGCCCACTGTGCCCTCCACAACCCAGGAGCATCCAGGCTCCACGTGCGTGTGAGCTCCGTGTGAGCTGTGACAAACGCTCAGCACCAGGCACCATGTATTCATGCTTGGGTAGGGCTTCTCTTCACTGAAATCATTAATCAGTTCATTCATTCATTCAATCAAAAGGCCATTCCTTGAGTGCTTACTATGTGCGGGCAAGGTGCTAACGACACAGACAGGAAAGACAAAATGTCTGCCCTACAGGAACTGATAGTCTCAGTGAGAAAAGCAGGCAAACTAACCAGTCATCAAGAGGACCACAGTGTGGAGGAATCCTCCTCATTAACAGGCCTCTGAGTATGACACAAGCACAGTGACACACGCTGACATCCATCCTTATTGTCCTAATCCAGAGCAAGTTACTACCTATTCAAACAGACGAACACAACCCAACATACAGACACACACAGGCCAACAAAGGCCAAGTGCTACTGTTTACCTGTAACTGTTCCGCACCCAGCTTGTCCGCATGCCAAGAAGCCAGGCAAGGGCTGGTGGAACTCAGACACTTAAGAGCCAGGAGCTCAGCTCAGCATCTTGGGACAAGGTACCCCACGAAAGGCCTAAGGATCACAAGAGTGCAGCCAGCGTAAATCATGCCAAGTCCACTCTGCAGACAGCTGTGGGAAATGCACTTCCTCCTCCAAGAAGAGCAAGGGCTCTGGAGACTGCACCCAAGCCACAAGCTGCACACCACACCAGACCTGGGCTTGCTGGGAGTGGTGAAGGTGGTTTTAGGGCTTATGTGGCTTTGCAGTGAACTCCTCTGTGTGTGGGCGGCATGCACTTGGTCTCTGTGGGCATCCCTTGCCTGTGGTTGGACGCTCTGGAGGCTGTGGCTGTTGCTTTCACCACACACTCAACCTTGTCTCACCAGGGTCCTCCTGCGTGTAGCCCGCAAGACCATGTGCCCGGGTCACCCTTCAAAGTCATCAGAAAGTGCAGAGTCTGCGCAGGGGTCTTTCATTCTGTGATCTTTGAGATAGCGGGGGTCCTGCGGGCCAAAGTCTCAGTCTCTACAAATCTTATCTGGCTCTTTCCCCAGACAGGGGAGAAGAGCAAATTCTGAGCTACTGGCACAGAGGTTGGGTGAGAAGCACCTGTAATCAACCCTCCAACTCTGGTCCCTCCCAGTTCCAAGGTGAAGCCTGATGCCAGACCCCTAAGCTGGCTTTCTCGCTGCAGTGAAGCACAGACCCCAACCAGCAATAATTCCGCATATAAACAACTCTTGCTAGGCATGAAGCACACACCAGACAGTAATCAGCTTATCTAATAGAACAGGCCTCTTTTCCTAACGCAGGGGAGGATTAGCAGGCTTGAATTACAGCCGTGAAGTGTAATCAAGCTCTGATCGACACTGGCAAAGGATACTGTATATGCCTGCTGGGCCACGGTTGTTGGCGCAATGTGGTGTACCTACGGGGAACGGACAGGAAATGCTTGCGATGGTAATTACGCTGGGAGAGAGCAACTGAGAAATGGGGGTAAAGCGAGTATTATGGGAGAAGAATTAGATTACAGCTGATGCCCACGTCTTCCACTCATTCCAGTCTTTGGAAAGTCTGCAAGTTACTGCATTTGAACAGATTTTCTTGGCCCACTGAAAAAAAAATATCCATAGTAAAGGGAGAAATCCTCCCTGCCTGTCCCTGCCTGCCACAGAAGCATCTGCAGCACTGTCTGCAGACAGAACCCATAGCCACTAACCAGCGCTGGCTGTGGCTCGGAGATGTGCTGCTCAGGGAGGCCCAGAGAGGGCATGGCTACCATGGAAATCAAACGGGAGTCGGTAGCAGGACTCAGAAAGAAGGAAATGATTTTAAGAATCCCTCTCCACCTTGAAGATACCAAGCCCAAGCCAGACCAGATGATGGTTGCCTTTTCTATCTGCCATGCTTGCATCTCTTCACGGAAACCTCTCCCCTACCAATACCTTCTAATACCCAACCTTCAATGCCTTTTCAACCCCTAAGCCTTTCCAAGACATCTGGAAACAGCAGGTGATGGCCTGAATCCCTTCTCTAGAGGTAAGTGCCAGGTGAGGAAGGAGCCATGATCAACAAGATGTGAGCTACAGGTAAGGGAGCTGAAATAATGTGCCATGGGCCACCTGTCTTGGAGCTCCCATCCTGGTCCTCCTATCTTACCCTGTAAGACAGTTATCTCAAAACACCCGACACTTCACCCCAGCATGGAGAACTCACAGAAGGAATCTTTTTTTTTAAATTTGTTTTTGAGTGAGATACATTTATTATAAATTTTTCTGAATTTATGAAAGGCTCTTCTGCATCAGATTGCTTCCTAACTATGTTAAGATCTATTGATTTGAAAGTCTCATACACACACACACACACACACACACATATATCCATACTGGAACCAACATCTGCTGTCTCCCAGGCATATTAATAGGAAGCTGTATTGGAGATGGAGGTGAGATTCTATCTCAGGCACTCCAGTATGGAATGGGGGTATCCCAAACAGTGGCTTAAACCACTGGGTCAAAATACCCCACAGCAGGGATCTTTAGCTTGATAGAAATCCTGTGACTACAAAAGTCAGACTCTTGAACAACTGCTAAGTACATAAAACTCATTTTTAAAATGGCTGAATAGACTATAGTCTGATGGCTACTGCACTCAAAACATACACAGTATACCAGCAGTTGAAATGCTGACTTGAGCACATTGCCCAATTTGTCCATCAGGGTGCAGCCTGCCAAGGGCAGAAGATAAGAGTATAAAATCAAGAAGTGCTGGGACTAGCACTCAGCCACAACAGATTAAACCATGCAGGTAACTTGCATGTCATACCTGATCACCTGTTCAAGTCCTAGCTACTCTGCTTCTGATCCAACTTCCTGCTAATATGCCTGGGAAAGCAGAGGATGATGGCCCCAGTCCTTGGATGAGCTGGATAGAGTTCCAAGCCACTGGCTTCATCCTAGCCAAACCCAGCTGCTGTGGCCGTTTTGAGAGTGAACGGGCAGATGGAAGTTCTGCCTTTCAAATAAAGGAAAGAAGATAGGAAGAGAGGGAGGGAGGGAAGAAGAGAGGGAGAGAGAGAGAGAGAAAATAAAGTTTGTGTGTTGACTCAAGCTGGTTCTGTGAAGAAAGAGCTGTATTCAACTAGTGACTTGGTGATGAAGATCCCTAGACAGAACTCTAAACTCATTCCAAAGTGCAACCAAATCAATTCTATTCTCTGAAACTGTGCCACCAACACCGAGAGGGTGAGACAACTGTGCTTTATAAGACAACAAAATGCAGCAAGGAGCCAAAATCTGCCCAGATTTACCTTGGCAATGGGTTCAGCTGATCTTAAATAATTTCAACAAAAAACAGGTCAGGCTGGTCCCCAGAACTGGATGTGGTCATATCTGAGAAATCAGACACCTGAGTAGGAGACATCTCCTCTCTGATAGGCCTGGCAGCTTACACTGAGTCAGGAGTGCCTTTGGGTTGCCTAAATACCAAGTGCTGCCAGCCCTGCTCAGCTTCCCAGCCAGTCCTGCAGTCATCTCTGGGCCCTTCCAACGCCCCTTTCCAACCTCACTCCGACTTCTACCCAAAAAACCATGCAGGGCCGCAATGTTTCACCACTGCCAACTCTTTTGAGTGTCAGGTGGGTAGGGCAGGAAGTAGGCAGTGCTTTTTAGAGGCTACAGGCCACACCATAAGTGCATTTTCTATTGAAGTTTTCCAAAATGACTTGATCCTGGTGAGAATGTCACCCTGTTCACTGGAGTGAGTTAGCCCTATTTGTGACATGGGCCCCTGCCCTGCCCTTCCAGACCTGCTGTGAGTTTTACAGCTAAATGTGCTGTCTGCAGAGGCCCGTGCACTTACTGCTCTAGCTGACATTACCAGGCGCCATCCCACAAGCACACTTATGAGTGCCTGTCACAGTGGCTAAGTGGAGTTGTACCTTTGGCTAGGATCTATCGGCTCTGAAAGAGTTTAAACCACACATTCTTTTAAATACACACTCTGCAAAACATTGCATTGCTGAACCCCCAGGTCTAATGGCAAAGACTGTGGGTTGAGTAAGTCTGGGGCACGTTGTGTACCGTGGTGGATGGCACTGCATCAATACAAGGTGTTTCTGCAGCTACAGGAATTCCTTTTGGGTTTCCTCTCTGGGGCTCCAATGCATTTGGCAGCCGCTCTTTGCCTAAGAGCTCCCAGGTGCCTTTCTGGGAAAGGGTGCTGGGACACAAGCACTGCGGCATTGCTGGGGCCGGGATCTCTTCCACTCCTATTCTCAGGGCAGGGCCCAGACTTGAATTCAGCTCTATCTTCCCGACAAAGATCTCGGGTTTCTGCATTCCATTCTCCTTCTCTCATGTTTGCCCAGCCCCCCTTCCGGCCTGGAGGCCCAGTCTCCATCTCTCCAGCAGACAGGTCTGGCGGGGGCAGATGGGTAATTTTTCCTTTCAGCTTTAATGGCTGCTATTAACAATAAGTTGCCCTGCCCTACTAATGGCTCAACTTTCAGCTTTTTCTCTGATTGCCTATGAGTAACACTGTGTCACATGAGCTGTGTTTAACAGAGGTGTAATAAATGCCAAAGAAGAAATATTACCCAAAATAAAAAATAGTTTGTCCCAGTGTGGCCGGGATCTCATGACTCGCAACAATGTTCATTTCAGCTTCCAGCGCAATTTCCATTTGCATTCCTTTTTTTTTTTTAAGGGTCTCTGGGGGTTTTGAGAAAGCTGTTTAAGAGAAAAGGCAGAGAGACGGTAGTGACTGTCAAGTGCAGGGTTTTCTACGCTCCAGACAAACAAATGCTGTGTGCAAGCAACAGACGGACTGGCAGCCAGGGAACCCACTGGGCAAAGCGGACAGAGGCAGGTAGGTGAGGAAGCTAATTACTGAATGTGCCTCTGGTGAAAGGCAGTGTGGGTCAGAACATCAACTTTGGCTACCAGGAGGGATGGGGGAAGAGAAGGCTGAACAGCTTCCCTACCCCCACCCTGCCCCAACACACACACATACACGACCACATATACACACACACACACCCCAGGGGCCAGAAAGATATCAAGTTCTGATTTTCTTATAAGAGCACTCCACTCTCCTTCTGATAATAAGAAAAAAAAATCCTTGTATGCTTCTCAAATAGTAGCTGGTAGGAGCTATTCCAATCCCGGAGGAAAAAAAAAGCAATAAACACTGAAATCCCTCGGCGGTCTCTTGGTTGAAGATGTGGGCAGGAAGTATTCCAAATCCTAAGGTTTTCAGGGAGATGAAAGCAACTGGTCCAGGGATGGTGAAGGAGGTGTCCCAGGAGGCCTGGGAGTGAAGCAAGCATGTGCTATGGAAGCCGAGATCTTAAGGAGACAGAATCAGGGTGGTGCTTACTTTTTCATTCACCTTGCTGAAAAGGACTGGCCAGACAATACATGCAGCTGACTGTCTTTCGGATGAATAAATGAATGTTGCTTGTATTGGTCCATGCTTCTCTTTCAACAGTCATGGCCCTCCTCATCTCGGTCTCCGCATGTCTCAAGACTCTGTAATTCCTACCAAAACCTCTACTGCACACCTGAGAAAGGGGACCAAGGACATGGGAAGACAGGGCAGCCCCGGGCTCAGCTACAGAATACACTTTGCTCAAATAAATCCAGTGCATGGGCAGTGTAACTGTTAGGCACAGTGCTGGGCTCTAGAAGTCACAGTGGGAAGCAGTGGAACAAATAGGATCGCTGCCCATCACCCCCTAGGAGGCAAGATCCCAAGCAGATAAAGAACAGCTTCAGGTACTCACTGTTGAGCACAACATCTGGGCAACCACACAGGAGAGGAGGACAGGAGCATGGCTCTAGAGGACTCCAGGCAAGAAGGGGAGGGTGTGGCTTCCACCCTGTGAAGCTGAGAGGTAGCTGGAGCACAGCAGGTGAACGAGCGATTGTGGAGACTTCACGATTATGCAGTATCGCTGGTTTCCAAGTGAGACTGACGTCCTTGCTTTGTCATTCTTCTTAAAATTAATTGATTAACTAACTTGAAAGGCAGAGAAAGATATCTTCCATCTGCTGGTTCACTCCCCAAATGCCTGCAACAGGTTGAGCTGGGCCAGGATGAAGATAGGAACCAGGGACTCAATCCAGATCTCACACATGGGTGTCAAGGGCTCAACTACTTGAGCCATCACTGCTGCCTCCCAGGATGCGCATTAGCAGGGAGAGGGGATCCTCAGAGCAGAGCCAGGATTTGAACCTGTCACTCCAATACGCGATGTGAGCATCCCTAGTGGTGCTTTCACTGCTATGCAAATGTCTGCCCTAGTCTGTCACTCTTGATCTTTGTAGTCCTGGGCAAGTCTCTTTAGAATGTCTATAAAAAGCCAAGTTAGCACTGAGGGCTCCGTTTCTAAGGCTTGGCTAATAAGACACCAATCTGCCAAAGCAGCCTTCTCTAAAAAGGCAGAGCTGGTCGGCAGAGCTGGTCAGACTGCCCTTGCCCAGCCACTTGGACCCCTGTTCCAGAGGGTCTCACACTCCAACAAGGGCTTCTGTAATCTACACTGTCTATCTGACCTACAGATCAGAAACTTCAGAAGCAGATCTTGGATGTCCTTTTTGTAAGGAAATTGACTCAGAGATATTGAATACAGCTCCAAAACTGCACAGATCACTCAAGTCCAGTTTGTCAAAGTCCACCCTCTTCTTTTTTTTTTTTTTTTTTTAAAGATTTTATTTATTTATTTGAGAGGTAGAGTTACAGACAGTGTGTGTGTGTGTGTGAGAGAGAGAGAGAGAGAGAGAAACAGAGAAAGGTCTTCCTTCTGTTGGTTCACTCCCCAAATCGCCACAAAAGCCAGAGCCGCGCCAATCCGAAGCTAGGAGCCAGGTGCATCTTCCTGGTCTCCCATGCAGGTGCAGGGGCCCAAGGACTTGGACCATCCTCTACTGCTTTCCCAGGCCACAGCAGAGAGCTGGACTGGAAGAAGAGCAACTGGGACTAGAACCCTGTGCCTATATGGGATGCTGGTGCCACAGGCGGAGGATTAACCTAGTGCACCATGGCGCCAGCCCCAAAGTCCACCCTCTTTGTAAGCCTGGCCTTACAACCTGGAATTCAGAGATCCACAGGCTGCCCAAGTGTGTGCGGATATGTGCTGGCCTCAAGCCAGTTACTGTTTCATGAGTTGGAAGAGGAAGCCAGAGGTGGGGAAGTGGAATAGGTGCAGGCAAGCAGGGAGAAAGTGGGGATATACATGGACACTGACTTTTTATAGACCAATGGGAGTGAGGCATGATGGCAACAACGGGACCCACGGCATTTCAGCAACACAGCATTTCATCAAGTATAAAACAGTTAGTCACAAGCTATTTCATTTGGTGCCACGGTATTAAAAATTGGCTCAAGGTCCACATTTGGCACACATTCGTTCCTAGACTTCCAACTCAAACTCCAGCTTCCTGGTTGTGATGATGGCCCTGGCATGTGTGTGGCAGCCACAATACCCCTAAGCCTCATGACAGCCTGGTGGGAGAGCATGCATCCTCCGGGGCCCATTCAACAAACCACACCCCACGAGGGGCAAGAAGAGAGGATGACCCAGGGCTTTCATTAGGGACAAGGTGCTCTCCACACCACTGTGTCTCCCAGGCCCCCTTCTTCCCTTGCTTCACACTTTCTCCACCAGGGTCAGGACTAAAGACGAAATCACTTCTAACATCCAAAGCAATGTGTCTTCTGCGCAGCTCTGTATGAGCCCAGAAATGAAGTGGACCCTGAGTACAGAGCCTTAACTTCTGTGAGGGTCGGTCTTCATGATCCCTTCAAAGCCTTCAACCAGCAGAGTCAGTTAATTGGTAAGGGAGTTGAACCACATGGGAAAGTACAGGCAATGGATCTGCTGTGCAGATCAATGCGAATGGATTTCTTTATGGAAGTATTTGTATCTCCCACAAGAAGACTGACAATACTTAGGTTCTCAGGTGGGGAGTTGAGGTGGAGTGGAGTGGGCAGAGAGGGGTACAAGAAAGCTAAGTTTCTTTGGTGAAAGGAGTGATATGCTTCTCTGTTGACTGTTTTATTCTCTCTTCTGTGTTCAGCACAAGGCACCTGCTCTTGCTGGCTGGAACCACTCACTCGGGGACCATGGAGTTTCATACAATGGAAAGGTGATAGGAGCTATAAATCCAAGCCACATTTCAAAAACATGTAGGGGAGCAAATGTAAAGTTATAAAGCAGTCCAAGGCCTCCACTCAGCTCCAGAGAATGCTAACAGCCGGGCCTCCACTCTTGATGATAGCATTCCTATAAGGCTGAGAGGTTGGATCGCCCTGCAGGCCCCATGCCCCTCCGTGTCCCTAGCTGCCTGTGCTGCAATTTAGTACAGGACAGGTAGAGGCAGGCATTTGGCCCAGTGGTTAAGTCGCCTGTGTCTTGTATCAGAGCACCTGGGGTAGATATCCATCTCTGGCTCCTGAGTCCGGCTTCCTGCTAAAACACATCCTGGGAAGCAGCACTGATGGTGGCTCAAGTGATGGGGTTCCTGCCACTCACGTGGGAGACCCAGATAGAGTTCCAGCCTCTGGGGAGGGAACTAGCGAATGGGAGCTCTTTTGCTCTGTGGCTTTGTCTTTGTCTCTTTGCCTCTCGAAAGAATGAATGAATGAACAGATAATTATAAAAGAGCAGGGGCATTTGGTACAGTGGTTAAAACACCACTTTGGATGCTTGCATCACATGTCAAAGCACTTAAGTTCAAGTCTCACCACCTATTATGATGCCAGCTTCCAGCTCCCTGCTAATGCACAGCCTGGTGGGTAGCAGGTGATGGCTCAAGTGCTTGTGTTCCTTGTTATCCACATGGGAAACCTGGATTGAGTTCCAGTCTCCTGTCTTAGTGGACTCAAGTTCAGCAGTGGCTGCTACTTACTATCCAGCTCCCTGCTAATACACCAGGGAGACCCAGAAGAAGCTTCAGATTGGTCCAGATCCAGCTATTGCAGCCATCTGGGGAGGGAACCAGCAGATGGAGGCTCTCTTTGTCTCCCCTGTCCATAACTCTGCCTTTCAATAAATAAATAAATGAATTGCTAAAAAAAAAAAAAAGGATGGGTAGTTGTTACGTGAGGAAAACACAAACTCTAGATTTAGAGTTCAAATTTTCTCTCTAGCATTTATACAGAGTTCTTCAAAAAGTCTATAGAAAATGTATATTATGAAAAAATGATGCATAGATTCCAAAAACAATTTTGTACAGTAAACTTATCTCTTAATCCCTTACGTCCACAAACTTGCTGGAGCATCCCTGTGGGGAATTACAATCCTATCTCCAGCACTTGCTGGCTAGGAGGCCTCTGATGAGATTTGGAGCTGGTCTTCTCAACTACAAAACAAAGCCAGCAGTGCTGGCTATCCACACTTATGCTGAGCCCCGGGTACTTGGCTGATGTGAAACAAATGGTAGGTTTCCTCCTTTCATGCCCCTTTGGTTAGCATGACTCCAAACACTGCTAAGTTTTGGCTTAGCTTCCTCCTGAATAAGACAAGTTGTCTCTGCTCAGTAGGCCTTCAGCCGATGTGAAAAACAACAAAAAACCAACAAACCATAGGCACGGAAAGACGTGCCTCCCTCCCCCTTCAGAAGATGTGGAGCTAAACCGCACTCTAGTTCAGCGACACGAGTCCTTCCTTTGAAATCGTGTTCTATTTAAATACCCTGTGGTTTTTAGCTGCGATTTCATGTTTTGCTTAATTGTCCAGAGTGGCAGATGTGAGTTTTGTGTATGTTTCTCTCCCATCTGTTTTTCTGTGCCAGAAGCACAGGCGGAAGGTACCAGGGCTTCAAGCTAAGGATGGGCCTCGTCTACACTTGCAATAATAAACTTACCAGCTTGAAAATGAACCAAAGATGACTTGGCAGCGAGAACAGAAAGCCCAGTTTTTGATGTTTGTGCTGCCTCCCACTTCTCCATTTTCCCCTCTGCTCCAAATCAGAATTCTTTGGGAATGACTAAGAAAGTGCTATCTTCCCTTATGCAACCGAGAGTTAACACATTCCTGGTTATCAGGGACAGAGGCAGGAGACCACATCCACCCTGCACCCGGGCTGCTGCGTTCCAGCTACCACATATGCAAACAGCTCTCAGAGAGGCCTGATCAAGCATCAAGTACAAAAGGTATCCCTTGTACCCTGAACAGAACTGCATTTGGTTTAATAATCTGATGTCACCATCTTGAAGTACTTAATCATTTCTGGTTAGGAATCCACATTTTTATTTTGTACTGGAGCACACACATGACATAGTCATTCCTGTAGTCATTCCTGCCTCAGAATACACTGTTTTGCTTAAAAAATATTTTGCCAATAGTGATGAGACACAACAGAATAGAAAAAGCACACCACAGTCACGGTATATTCTATTTGACAGTGGACGTTTATGATAGGGTCTCAGAATCTAGCTTTAATATCACTTTTAGAAAACGAGATCCAGGTTGGCCCCCCACCCCAAGAAAGGAAAAACTGATAGGAAAAAATTCCTCAAGGAATTGGCATTGTGGTACAGTGTGTCAAGCTGTCACTTGTGATGCCAGCATCCCATAGGAGCATCGGTTCAAGATCCGACTGCTCCACTTCCAATTCAGCGCCCTTCTAATGTGCCTGGAAAAGGAGTGGAAGATGACCAAAGTACTTGGGCCCCTGCCACCCAAGTGGAAGACCTGGACGGAGTTTCGGGCTCCTGGCTTCCGCCTGGCCCAGCTCAACCTTTGTGGCTATTTGGAGGCGTGAACCAATGAATGGACCTCCATCTGCAGGTCACCTCAGCCATCAGTTGCTGTAGGTTCTCTTCCTCACTGTTCCTAACAGTCCATCCAAGCGCAGGGACCACTTTTGCCCTTCCCATGTGCCCTGCAGCATTGGGAACCATGCGAGAGACATGCAACACATTCATAAATATTTTTAGTTGACTCTAACAAGATCGGTAGTTCTGATGAGTACAGTGCATAAAGCCACCAACTATGAGTTCACATGGCAGTATTTTAAGGGGCCTTTCACACCCTGACAGGAAGAGAGTGTCTGACTCATAGTGACACAAGTTTCCATGGTACCCAGGAAACTGGATGGTTTTATAAGCACACAGATCTGAGTTGAATTCTCACTCCCCTGCCTCTTCCTAGCTACCTGACTCTGGGTGAGTCAGTTTCCTTCTCAAAGCCCAGTGTGTGTTCCCATCTGTAAACTGGGGAGAAGCACATTTATCTCACAAGATTGCCTTCAGGTTTCTGGGAAGGAGTATAGCAGTGTGAGGTCATCAGACTGGTGGGGGCCACACACACGGACTCTAGCACATGCTGCTGCCTTCGCTCCTACTTTTACTATGTAAAACTCATTTTGAACAGCTGTTTGCTTCTTTAGCACCAGAAGAGAGACATCATCAGGAGCCAATCCACATCACTAACGAAGACAAGGTCCTCTTTGCTAAGGCAGATTTCTACAACCAAACCAAACAGCCAACTGTTACCTTGTATTCTTCCATCAGAAAAGGACCCTTCTGGTGTACATGTGCACAATCACACACCAGCTTACAGATACAACAGACTCAAGGCACACTTCCTGAAGACAACATTCAATCTTCTGAGGCAGAGACAAAAGTTATGAAAGAATTATGGGTAGGACTGCATGTACGTAAAGACATATTACTTGTCCCTTCTTGTCAAGACATTACCTCTGAGTGTTTTTAAAAAAGTGTGGGATGACTCAGTAGCGGGGTAGGGAACCTATTTTCTGCCAATGGCCATTTAGATATTTATAACATCATTCGCGGGCCATACTAGATTATCAACTGAAAAGTCAGCCTGCTATAGATTTATAGAATTTCGAGTCTCATCTGTGGTTGCCTTGGCAGGGCCAGGCCCAGTGATTTTGTGGGCCTTACAGGGCCTGCAGGCTGGATGTTCCCACCCCCGCCCTGTGCATGACCACATACAGGGTTGCTGATAGAATTTACCAAGCTGGAACACTGAGCGTAAACGAAGAGTATTTTCATCCATAACTACGTGGAAACCTGGCCTTCAGTGCTGAACATCTCCCTCCCAAAGGAAGGCGATCAATCCACAGGGGACTTACAATGATGACCATCTGGTTTACAAAAATGAAACAAAACCCTTAAATTTGAAGAATGTGTTGCCAATGCTGGTATAATAAACAGGAACAGTAGTTTTAATAACGGTAAAGAAGTATACTGACCTAAATATTTCACATAGGGCTGTGAAAAAGCTTTCTTTACCAATGGCTTTTAACTATGCATTTCATAATATTTGATATATATATTTGCAGACCAATTTTGCCACAAATAATAGTCTCTTTCCATGGAGGTGGACATAACCGTTTAGACAAATTCCAATAATAAAGGTGAGATGAGCCTAAGGAAAAAATGCCACAGAAAATATAAAAACAAGATAACTAAGTTATGAGAGGGGACATCTGTGGTCTAAATAAAATATGAGGCAGTACAGGCAGCACCATAAAGTTCCCCCTGACACTGGGAGAAGACCAGAGAGCTCCCTTATGAGTAATGTGGTCATCCCCACATTACTGCAACAAAATATTAGAAACAGGCTACACTGTCAAATATTCTATATGGATCTGTGACCTCAGGAAAATCATATTAAGAGGCTAAAGTGATATATAATGTGAAATATTATACGCAGATACACAAATACACACAAAATGCCTCCTGTCATGAATAGACAGGTGCTCTATTTTCATCTTATTGTTTAAAAATACAAATAAATAAAAGAGAGCTCCCAGCCATGAGAGCCTCTGGGGTGTGATGTGTGTGTATCGTGTGACTTACAAAGCCCTTGGGGCTATTGATACAGATGACAGAGTGCTGAGGGACACCCCAGTTGCTCAAACATTGACATGGAATATTTAGCTACAAAGCATAAAGTCCATGCCCAAGAACTTAGCAGTTTAGACTGTTTTTCTGCAGAAGTACAATGGATAGCAAGGAGCTCTGTCTGCTGGGGTCAGATGGGGCAGTTATGTTCCTTGACCACTGGCAACAGAAAATAAGAGGAAGCTGATCCTATAAATCTCCACAATCCTATAAAACAGTCTATTATGATTTAAGGAAGAAGTACCATGAAGGGGGCATGAGAATGTAGTAGCCACATTTGGGAACACACACACAAGGTGATTTTTAAGAATTTACACCAGAGCTTGAAGGTCACTCCTGTCGCATGGATGGGCCACCCCAGCATGACTCGTAGAGTTTGTCAGAGTGGCACTGCCCTGGGAAGTGCAGCATCTCTTTTCTGAGATGCTCCCCATGAGTATGTCCCAGTACATGCCTTCAGCGAGCATTCATCGACCCAATCAAGATTTACCACTGTCTTTAGCCAGGTTCTATAGTGTAATCTGATACTTGCTTTTCAAGTCAGATCTAGAGAAATAAGAATAGGACTGCCTAGTACATCTTACCTGGTCAGGGGAAACTTGAGGGCCAAGGTTGAACCCAAGTGTGGTATCATTTCAGAAGCCTGCCTTGGTTCTAAGAAATAGCAGAGTACTTCTGCCCGGCTACATTTAAGGCTCTCGAGTAACTCAATGTGGCCAACTTAGTAAGTCCTAGCCAACAGAACATAAGTAGACATATGAGCAATATGCTAGAAAGTCTCCCCTCTTCTTTTAAAGATGTATTTATTTATTTATTTATTTGAAAGGCAGAGCTAGAGAGAGGGGGAGAGAGAGAGAGAGAGTGAGAGAATCTTTCATCTGCTGTCTTACTCCCTAGATGGCTGTGACTGCCATGGCTGGGGCGGACCAAAGCCAAGAGCTTCATTCAAGTCCCCTTTTGGGTGGCAGGGACCCAAACACTTAGGCCATCCTCTGATGATTTTCCCAGGCTGTTATCAGGGAGGTAGATGGGAAGTGCAGCAGCTGGGACAGAAACCAATGGCCACATGAGATGTCAGCATTGCGAGCAACAGCTTTATTCTGCACACATCAGCCCTAGAAAGTCTTCTTAAAACAGAGTTAGGGGGCCAGCACTGTGGCCTAGCAGATAAAGCCACTGCCTGCAGTGCCAGCACCCTATATGGGCACTGATTCGAGTCCTGGCTGCTCTACTTCTGATCCAGCTCTCTGCTATGCCCTGGGAAAGCAGTAGAAGATGGCCCAAGTCCTTGGGCCCCTGCACCCATGTGGGAGACCCAGAAGAAGCTCCAGGCTCCTGGCTTTGGATTGGCGCAGCTCCAGCTATTGCAGCTATCTGGGGAGTGAACCAGCGAATGGAAGACCTCTCTCTTTCTCAAAAACAAACATAGTTAAGTCCATCCTTCCTCCACTGTGATGCCTGGAATGCACATGAATGGCTGGATTTGAGGAAAGCAGAGTGATCAGGATGGAGCCAAAATTTCCTGGATAATAAAGCCACCCTGCTAGCCTTTGAACTGCCTGTTTCTTGCTCTCAGTTTTCTGAAAGGGGGTGTGTGTGGTTTCTGTGCTCACAGCTGAACCTAATTCTATCACATCCACAATAGATTTGACTTGTGATTTTGGCTAAGTAATTTAACCTTTTAAAGTTTGTTTTCCAAACTGTAGGCTAAGAAAAAAAATCCCTTCAGAAATGCTGCAAAACTGAGATAGTGTTTTGGAAAAGTACTTTGTACACCGAAAATCATTACAGCAATATTAATACTGCGGCTATTAATTTTCAGTTTATTTCTAATTTCCAGAGGAAAGTGGGCCAGTGATTGACAAATTAAAGCCAGCTGAAGATAGGAACTCCATTGTTATTATTCTGGCAAGATTTTATATTAGCAGAAAATGAGTCCAAGTTAATTAGTTGTAAGACAGTGACCACAGGTTATTAAACTTCTCTAATTAGTGTGTTTCTAAAAAAATTTCTACAAACATACATTTTAGCTACCTGAAAAATATGGAACAACAACATCTCCAACTCTGTGTGGGCTCTAAATTTATGCCCCTTACTCAATGAACATGATTTGGAGAACAGAAGCTGAGCCAGGCATCAGGGTGGGCTGCGACCTGCGAAGCAGTCTATCTACGGCACACTACAGAACCAGATTTTCAAATATGAGAGCATCTCCAAATGGTGGGTTCTCATCAGGCAATATGAAAATGAGCACGCTATTTTTTTAAACTAGGTCACATTTTGGAACACTGTGCCTTGCCATTTTGAATTCATTTTCATTGTCATTGCTGGAGTAGGTTGGGTCTCCTTTAACTGACGAGAGAAATAAAAGTGAGCTGCTGGGCTGAGGATCCTTGCAACTTGAGGAGAAATGAAAAGGCTCCTTAAACCAAGCTGCTCTTTCTAACCCGGGCTGACCTAGAACATGGCAGCCCTTCCAGTCCCATCCTAGCACTTTTGTTTTTAAACCGGTGATGCCTTCGTAGGCCACTTTATCCTTCCTCATCATGGCTTAAGCGTACAGAAATTCAGGTGATTAGGAAATGCTATCCATTTGTAGCCCTTTAAACCTGACAAGAGCACGCATCAAAATAAGGGTGGAAACGGTATCAGGTCCCCAGGTGACACTCCAAAGCCAGTTCCCAAGGTAGATGAGGAACAAAGTGAAATTCAACAGACACACAAACAGATCTTCTGGGGGCAGCCACGGAGTCTCGTGAAATCTTAATCAATTAAGAGAAACGCAGTGTTTTACTCCCTTCATTTGAAATTACAGATGGATTTTCAAATTAGTCTTTCATTTAAGATTATCCCTAGCACTGTATTTGCCAAAAAGTTAGTACTCATGAATCTGGGGCTGAAAAGTACCTTCTCATTGATCTCCCAGAACCACAGCCTGAAGAAAACACCCTGCTCTTTACTCTTTGCCACAGTGTTCGTCAGATAATGTCCAAATAAAAGAATCTGTTCAAGGGTTATTTTTAGAACATCCTCAAACATACCAAACCCCATGCATGTACATCCCACATATTTATGCTAATAAATACCTGCATAAGCGATCACATTCATCAGTTTGCATAATTACCTAGACATGTGTGGTCTATTTTTATAGATAAAGTTAATGTGCTAGATGCATGTGTCAGGCTGTGAGGGAAAATCCTCCCTGACTGCCAGTGTGTCCCTTAGCAGGTGCAGTAAGAGAGGACAGGACTTCTAAGGGCACAGAGGAGGGAGGTGGTTCAATTCCAGGTTCCTGAATAACTCATGTAGTCATTGCTAAAGAATGGATGAGAAACAGAAGCTAAAAAGAAAAAAGGCGGGTATGGGTGGAGAGACACACATCGCTGATCCTTTTAGAATACAGCCTTAGTCCAAGGGAGAGGAAAGAAAATTTTTTTAAAAATTACCCATTTGGTATCAAATGTGAGTGCAACCCCAAGTGCTGTGCAGAGAGATCTAATTGGGAAATGTCTGAGGCAAAAGAGAGGCAGTTTGAGAAATTCCTGCCCATCAAGCTTTATTGTGTTATTCCAACTAAGCAGAGACAAAAAGACAAATCTCAGCTCCCTACTTTCATTTATAATTGAACCAGGTCCAGAAGGATGAAGCAAGTACCATCTGTAAGGCAGGCTGCATTAGCAGCCGGGAGAATGAAATATTCAAATTACTTTAGGCTACCTTGCAGAATGACAGGGCTACAGAAACTCACTTGCAGCCGGGGTGGGGAGAGGAAGACAAGAAAGTTTGGGGTTTTATTGTTGTTGTTGTTGTTGTTGTTTTGCAGCATGACTCAACTGCACAAGATGTTATTCTCCAACAGAGAATATATACCAAAACATGTTCACATTTTTAAAAATTTTGTTTACCATCCTCATAAAAGCTGGATAGATGGAGAGAGGAAGGGAGGGAGGGAATGGAAGGGAGGAAGCAGAAAGAACTGCTTCCCTAAACTTCATGCCCTTGGAAGCCCTCCCACTGTAGACACAGCCTCTGTTCTCCTAGTGCTGTGCCTCGTGTAAATAAGGGGCACTAATTTTTGGGAGGGTGGAGTCAGAGCGGCTCATTGTGATCCTGTTCATCAGGGCTGCTGAAATGGGTGACATGCTAAGTGGCTGTAGCCCCTAGCGGCAGTCAAGATAGAGTGACAGGCTCCATTTAAGATGTCACTGCACATAATAAAGTGTAAAACTATACTTAAAATAAACGAGATAGAAACAATAAACTTGACTCAGTATTTGAACTTTTACAGACACACGGAGACTGGAGGAGAAAGCTGTGTGTGTGTGTTGGGGGTGGGGGGGCTGGGGTCTTTTCAGATGCCCTGCTTCTGACAGAGCTTCCAGGGCTGTCATTTTTAGAGGTATCTAGTCAGGTTCAAGGCTGGTCAAGAGGTTGGATCTTACCATGTGAACTGGCATTCACCTGGCCCAAATCCCTTAAGGTGTGAGCAGCATGAGCCACAGCACGGCCAGGCCAGGAGGTACTGACTGCCCTCCCTGGCTGGTGCCTTGCAGGGGAGTCTGGGCACCCTCTCATCTCCTGACTCTAGAAGCTTCTCCCGACTCCTGTGCTCGGTGCCCTCTGGTCAGGCACCTGTGCCAGGGCTGCCTTGCTACATACAGCTCCCCACTCTTTCTCAGAAGGTTTAACACAATATTGTCAAGGCTGGTTGGCCCCAAATTGGAATGATACTTTTTTTTTCCCTCTAGGCCCTGCAATTACTGTTACATGTGGGGGTGGATTCAATGTCAAAGCAAATGTTTTCCTTATGTTTCTTTCTTTAAAAAAAAAAGAATGAAAGAAAAGAATTATAAATGGGAGCCAGCAGACAAAGTTCCTGGACCAGCCACCCAGGATTCTGCATCATCTGACAGGCACCCTGTCAGCATTTTCTTTGTGCCTTCAACTTAAGAGACTTTATCCCAGGAGGTGACCCCCTCCCAGAAATCTGTTCATGTCACACGTGAGGACAGAACTTGCATTGACCCATTCCTTCCCTATGCTATCCCAGGATGTTACCGCAATTTAGATTCAGCCAAACAGTGTTGTTATTTGAGGACTGTATTTTGGTTTCTGCACCTACCTTCCTCCCACACTTCCAGTTAGAGTGTAAGGTGCTTGAGATCAGACACTATGCTTTAAGATATATTTTATTGTAGCCTAAGATATATTAGATCAAAGTACACAAGTCCCAGCTGTACAGCTCAATACACTTCCATGAAAGCATAGAGCCCAAGATGCAGTACTGGGCTCCGGGAAATACTACTAGTAGGACCCAGCAGTCCAGCCAGCCTCCTTACAGTCACTGTCTCAGTGACATCCACTGCCCCTGATTTTTATTTTATTTGAAAGGCAGAGAAATGGAAACAGAGAGATCTTTCATCTACTGGCTCACCCCCAAATGTTCACAATAGCCAGGACTAGGCCAGGCCAAAGGCAGGAGGAGCCTGGAACTCAAATTGAGATTCTCCCAGGCATGGAGAGAAGCATACAGTTGAATCATCATCTGCCACCTCCTAGAGCACACATCAGCAGAAAGCTGAATCACAGGCAGAGTAGTCTGGACTGGAAGTAGGCACTCCAAGGTGGGATGTGGATATCCCAAGCAGTGTTTGGACTACCGAACCAAATGCTAGCCCCCTGACTCCTCTTAAGCACAGGTTTGTTTTTGCTTGCTGTCAAACTTGATTTTCCCTTATAATCCCATACCACTCTCACTGGAGCATGGCACTCTCATGTGTCTGGTAGTTCCACAAGCATTTAGTGAGCATCTACCATGAGCAGGTGCCACACTAGGTCAATGTGATAGGCACTCACGACGTGCTTATGGAACAGATGAAACTAAAAAGAAAAATTTTAGTTTCAAGCTTCTTGGCTGTGGGTATCAAGAGAGTGAGGCAAACAAAATCATCTACCTAGCACCCTTTTGGGAGGCTAAGTAGAATTTTATACTGTAATCTGGGGCCGGCGCCGCGGCTCACTAGGCTAATCCTCCGCCTTGTGGCGCTGGCACACCGGGTTCTAGTCCCAGTTGGGGCGCCGGATTCTGTCCCGGTTGCCCTCTTCCAGGCCAGCTCTCTGCTGTGGCCAGGGAGTGCAGTGGAGGATGGCCCAGGTGCTTGGACCCTGCACGCCATGGGAGACCAGGATAAGTACCTGGCTCCTGCCATTGGATCAGCGCGGTGCACCAGCCGCAGTGCGCCGGCCGCGCTGGCCATTGGAGGGTGAACCAACGGCAAAGGAGGACCTTTCTCTCTCTGTCTCTCTCACTGTCTACTCTGCCTGTCAAAAAAAAAAAAAAAAAAAAGAAAAGAAAAGAATTTTATACTGTAATCTGCACTCTTGTCTTGCACTGCACTGGGCTGGGTGCCGGGAAGGCACTGAAAAGGCTGCAGTGGTAACCACAGAAAGCATCAAGGACAAGCAGGCTTCCACCCAGCCGCAGCACTGCAAGTCACCTTCCTCCCACGGCAGGGACCATTAGGCAGGGATCCCTGCGTTATCTCCCTTATCCCACTCTGTAGGCCCAAGATCAATCCGTAGCATCAGGGCCCATCTAAGACCCGCCTCTTTAGAGTCTGCCTGCAGCCTGCTGTGTCACTTCCCCCCAAGCCAGGCTGCCGTCCCTCGGAGTGGGAGTTTGATTCGCCATAAGCTATGATACCATGCGTTGATAGATTTAAGCGTTAATGAACGAGCAAACCACGGAAGTGGTAAAAATAACCAACGGTGTGTTGTGCACACAAAGCTCCGCTTGTGGGTCTGAGATTCTGCCAGGGATGAATACGACACAGGCTTTGCGGGCAACAAGTTGTAGGAACAAAGAGGAAAAATTGCTGTGAAACCTGAAATGCTCCACTATCATGAGGGAGTTGTGGGTGAGGCTCCCAGGGGACAACTAGATGATTCTGGGCAGATTTGCTGCCAAACTAAAAATCAGACCCAGCATGCCAACAGTCTCTTTGTCAGAAATGACATCCATACCATCTTGAATTATAAAATGAAAAATGCTTGCATGAAAACCACCAAAGCACTGGAGGACTTCTGGTCATCTCATATCCAACCAGACCCAGCCCACTTGCAACGCAAACCATAGCTTTGTTTTGCAGCCTGATCAGCCAGGTGGGTGAAAAACCTTGGGAAGTTCTCCCAGGTGCACCCAACCTAGCATGCTCACCTTAATGGACATGTGCTGGGCTACAAAACAGTGGACATGGAAAGGACAGTCTTAAAACAAGCATGAGAAAACAGCTTTTAGAAATCTTTTTCCTTGTCAGTACTCAATTGGCTACAGGTGGACCATACTGACTTCACTGGCCAAATATGTTAAACGGGTAATATCACTTATATGATTAAAAGGGTGGATTGAGACAAGTCCTTTAACTTCTTTCAGTGTCTTGTAAATTGAAACATTACTCTGAGTTGCTACGTATATTCTTTTAATCAATTCCTTTATATTCTCTATTTGGCTAAACTTCAGACAATAGTTGAAAATACCTATCTTCAATGAAGAGGTAAGACTCCAATATTAGGACCAAATGGTATTAGCTAGCAATGGGATACAGTTAGATACATTTTCAGGTGTCTTGTTAATTTAAAAAGCTTACAATAGTTTATGATTTTCCTATCTGTACACTTTGAACTTGAACTTTCAAAGTCATGGTCAATGCATCAAAAACACCACTGCCCCCCTAACAATTATGTCGTTGAATCCCAATATAGTTTGTACAAAATTTCTCCTACAAAAATCTGGTTTCTGGGGCCCATGGTGGGTGTGAAAATATCCTCTGTCTTCTTCATTGTTACATTCTCCATTCCAGAGTCAAAAACAGAGTCCTATAAATATTTATTGCACTTGTTGTTATTAAAAAAAAATCCAGATTAGTTGCAGAAATAGTGCTACATAGCACCCATGCTTCCTCAAATCCAAACACCCTCCCTGATAACACCCAGAGCACCATGAAGCTGACTGTTGAGTTTTTCAGTGGTGAATTGTTACCTAAATACCGAACTGTTATCCTCATTTAGTTTTATCTTGGGCAACTATTTGTATTATATGATATGTATCTGACTACATGACTTTTGCTGTATTATCCTATTACCTAGGAATGTTCTGCATCCCCTTCCCTACCCCTCTCTCTGTGCATATGCCCATACGTTGTAACACCTAAATACATAAAGTTATATGAGGCAACTTCAAAAAGTTCTTGGAAAATGTAATTAAAAATAATATGAGGAACAGGCATGTGGCACAGCAGCTGGTGTTTGGGATG
Source organism: Oryctolagus cuniculus (assembly GCF_964237555.1). Classification (NCBI taxonomy): domain Eukaryota; kingdom Metazoa; phylum Chordata; class Mammalia; order Lagomorpha; family Leporidae; genus Oryctolagus; species Oryctolagus cuniculus. The sequence continues at coordinate 33,892,069 of NC_091438.1, forward strand.
CCCCATTTCCCATATTAGGGTGCCTGGTTCGAGACTCAGCTACTGATCCAACTTGCTGCTAATGTGCACCCTGGGAGGAACTGATGTTGGCTCAAACACTTAGGTCACTGCCACCCACATGGGAGACCAGGATGGAGTTCCAAGCTCCTGTATTTGGCCTCACTCAGCCCAGGCTGTTCTGGGCATTTGGAGAATTTTCCAGTAGATTGAAAAAATGGTGTGGATTTTCCATTAACTTTTGAAGCACCCTTGTATATACATATACAGATATCCAGAGTTTATATTAAGAACATTACCTTCCTATATTTGTCTTATGAGCCTAGTGAGCCAAGAAACACACCAGGAATTCTAATATTGGTTTTCTTCTAGTGAGAAGATCTTGCAATTTTGTTATTTTCACTAAATAAGTTTCTATTCTAATATAACAAAATCTATTATCTATTTGTTGCTCTTTTTTCCCCCTATGATACAGTGATTGGTTACCTTAAGACCTCTAAAATTGCACCAAAGAAAAAGTAATTATAAATATGATTGTGAGCACATGTGCACAGCATTTCTAGGTACAAACATGCAAATTGTTTCTCTGGAAAAAAACACTCCTCCAATTTTTAACATGTTTTGCAATGCCCAAATTAAAAACTGAGGTTTTCAACTGAGGCCACTATTTTCCATAAGACAACATAGGGGGAAAAGAATCAGCAATCCCTTTTGTGACAAGCACTTGGGCTGCACAGGACAATGTGAGCGAGAGACGGAGGACTAGTCTTTGTGCTCGGCCATCCCTGTGCAGTGCTATTCATGTAATATGACAATGATGGCTTACATCAAAAGCCACAGTGCAAATAATCCCCTTCTCCATGCCATCCCAAAGCAAAAGCCAGTCCCTAAAATAAGGGGCAATGTGCCAGTATAGATGTTCCTTGTATGCCAGCTAGCTCTGTGCACAGGGGAAGGCAAGGGAGGGTTTTTTCCGCCCCCCTGAATTGGGTTTACAATGAATGTTGACTGGCACCAGGAGGCTACCTTGGGCCCCCAGAGCCTTCTTAAAACCCTGGCAGCCTGCCAGGGGAGCTCCAACTTTGCAACCCACAGAAAGCCATGTTGGCAGCTTGTCAGCAGCTAGGGAGTTACATGGCGCCCTGGGGGTAATAATATTTTCCAGAACGCTCAAGCTAATAGTCCCATGACGGGCAATTCCAAGGCCTGTAGGTATGCTCTTCCCTGTCCTCAGCCTTGGGACTCGCATTCATCTCTCAAAGTGCCAAACCGTGCTCTGCTGACCTTCGTGACAGAGCTGGGGACACTGTCCTTTGTTTCCACGTGACCTCCCTGCTGACGGTGTCAACGTCAAGCCCAGTCGGGCTTCTACTTATTATCACCCTTTGGATTTATTGCGCTAAGAAAAAAAAATACTGTGCACATACCTAGAGGCATTCTGGCCCCTGAGTACATTTTTATATCTTCTTTTAAAAAGCACGACAGAATTAGGTATCCACAAACACATCGTCCAAACACACGCACACGCGTAGTGGGATGTCTGGTTTGCACACGGGACTCCCCCTAGATCAAGGCCTCGGATCCTCCTCTGTTTTCCCGGGGTAGCTGCAGACGCTGACGGTTGACTGGCTTTTATTCTCCCACCAAAGGCCCAAGGAGAGAGACACTGTGTTCAGACTCTCCAAATGCATCCCCAGCTTCTTAAATTTTCATTGCTTGATTTCTTGCATCAAGAGGCCTTTTAATTCTCAGCATCACATTCCATAATGTACAGAAACTTGCAGAGCTCTCTGTTTCCATTTTCAATCAAACAGATACGACGGAGTAACCGCATGCATTCTTTTAAGCTTTTAGATAAAAAGAAAAAGATCGACAGCGTCACCGAGCCTTCTAGGGAGGTTCAAGTACTTCAGAGGGGCTGGCCTGCAAGCCACAACCCACTCATCACAAACAATAGTGGAGTATAAGGTGCCCATCAAGCCATCGGCATGACCCCAACACCTATTCCTCTCTCACATGCGTGCATCTCTCCCTCCCTTTGAGAACAATAAACTGGGTCGAGTTACTCTGCTGAAAAGTAGGGTAGCCATTTCTCTGTATACAGTCACTTTTTTCAGGCCCTGAAATGCAACCACATTGAAACCCACATACAGGTTGATGCCAGTTTTACGTGTTGAAACAAACCAGTCACTCTTTCTCCCGCTAAGCAGTTAAATTAGAGAGTATTCAATTAATAACAGCTGAATATTCTGTCACATTTAGGAAGATGTATGGTAAGACAAGCGAGTTGTGATGTATCTGACAGCAATGATAAAGGTTCTCCCGACTCAGTCTGGCAGATCCTTGGCTCCTACTGCGGCTCTTTCTCATGTTCTAAAACGCCAGCAGCAGCACAGTCCCGCGCTCCAGCGCGGCCTTCGAGAGCAGGAACGCTCCAAAGTGAACAGGGAGGCCTCTGCCAAGTTCTCCCAAGGTGCCCAGCCCCCGCCTGTTCCCGTCCACAGGCCTGCGGGGGCACGTAGGCAGCAGGGCCGCGGTCCCATGCCCTCACAAAGAGGTCAGGACCGGCAGGGAGGCTCCCGAACCTGGTCCATCCACCCTGGCCGAGAGTCACATTTCCCAAGCCCGGGCCTCCACAAGCCAAGGGAACATGCTTTCCTTATTTGACTCCCTTTAAACAAGCACTAGGAGCCCTTCTCAACCGTACTAAACAGAAATCTCTCATCTCAGGGGCTTTGCAAGGCTGCCCGGGCCACCTTCAGGGGGTGAGGCAGCAGCTCAAGAAGTATTATTCCTGCTCCCAACACCAGGAGCCTTGATCCACATTCCTTTAGGAGACTGTTCTGGCCGAAACTGAAAAGGAAATAAAAGAGACCACAGTAAAATTGCTAACATACGGCGGGTGACGGAGCAATGCACGCCACAGTTCTGTCACACCTTTCCCCCGAGCCCCGCCAGTCACAGTGGGCCCAGTGGAGGAAGATCCATGCTCATGCCCAAGGACACACCGGTCAGAGGCACTCCAGGCCCAGCTCGCTCACACCTGGGTCTGGCCAAATGGCATGAGGGCAAATATGTTCATGCAAAATGCATTTAAAGTCCAAGGAACTCCTTTGCTAAAACCAAAACGGTATCCACAAACGTGGGTCCCAGCAGTAATGTAAAACCAGGAGGTATGAAAAAAATCGTGCTGCAAAACAATGGGAACAACTAACACCGAACCAAATCTTACACAAAAGAAAACGTGCAAATAATCCTGGTTTCCTCCAGATAAAACAATGAAGCTTCAGTCTAGAGGCTTTTCAAAAATAAAGGCTCAGAGTCGCAGATTTAACTCATGGTAATTGTTTTCAAAACTGAGTTACATCACCTAAAAAAAAATCTCAGACCACATGTTGTGCACTTTGCAGAAATCATGAGATCATTCAAAGAAGAAAGAAGTAAGACAATATTGTGTGCCTTGCTTTGTTTTCTAACTTTCCATTAAGAACTTTCCAGAGCTAGAAAAGGAACCGATGCTGGGGCTCTTTTCTCCCCAAGCCTTTACAGGACTCTGCTCATTTTTATCCTCTCCCATCAGAACCATCAACAGAACATTTCCAAAACACAAATGTACTCCTATGTGCTAGGAAGAAACCAAATCCACGTTCCAACCCCCTTCAAGTTATATTCTCTTGAAATTTTTATGCTCACACACACACACATACACACATACACACATACACACAGGTGGTTTACAGAACTGAAACTGGTCCCAGGGATTTGCCATGCATTTTCCAAGCAGAAAAGATAACGCAGTGGTGCAACGGCATCTGAGCACCTCGGCTCTCCTTCCTGAACCACAGAGGCCGTGTCATAGGGACTACACGTGGATCCTTGCAGCTGACTCACTGCAGTCACATCCACGTGGAATCTGCCTCCCTATTTCTCCATTTCCCATAAAGGCATTCTCATGGCTGACTTTCCCAGCCACTTGACTGGCGAAGGCCCTGGATTAATAAAGCCTTCCTGGTGTTTATGAGCAGAAGATCACTTTATTCCCCTAATATACCCGATGACACTGGGGGACAACAGGCCCCACCACTTAATTAGATTACAGAACTGTCAGGAGTTGGTGAGGTTTGGAATTTATATTTCAATTAATATTTAATAGAGCTTAATTAACAATTCCCCCCTCTCCTCCGTCGGCATCCTGCGTTCTCCCCTATGTCTTACTTCTCAGATCTCGTTTTGGATGGCAGTCTGACTCATGGTGTTCTGTAGGGTAGCAGCCACAGACCTGAAGCCAGCTGTCCCCAGGCATGGATTTTCCCATGGCAACAGCAAAGAAAAGAAAAATTATAGGAGAGGTGGGTATCTTTCTGAAGAGCTGAGTCGCTATTTTCTGGATGTCCAAATGCTGAGGGTAGACACCAAAATTAAAGGGGGCTAAATTTACACACTAACTGCCCGAGTTCTCTAACTTGCTGATTGCTCAGGAGCCACTATGAAAACCCCCACAGCATTCAATGGGAAATGATATTGCTGACTGCCAAACCCACAAATGACACACAGGTATGGACTATCAGTTTGTTGTTACAGTGTTTCTCAAACATTTGCAGTTTGAGGCCCCTTTATTCTCTTAAAAATGACTAAGGACTCCAAAAAGGTCTTGTTTATATAAGCTATATCTATCACTATTTACTTTATTAGAAATTTAAAACTAAGAAATTCTTAAATGTTTATCAATTCATTTCAAGTCAATAAACCTATCACATAAATAACACATTTTTATTAAAAATAGTATCTCTGAAACAAAATTATGAGTGAAAAGAGCAGGTTTGTTTTACATTTCTGCAAATCTTTTTAAGGTCTGTCTTAATAGAAGACAGCTGGGTTCTCATTTTTGTCTCTGTACTTAGTCTGTGCAGTATCACACATCACATAGCCCCTGGAAAACTCCACTGGACACTCATGAAACAGTGAGCGTGAGAAAAGCAAATACCATATAATATTATGATAAGAATAGCTTTGACCTTTGTAGCCCTCCCTGGAAGGAGGGTGCCCGTCCTCTATCCCTATCATTTCAGCTGGACGGTGATGTATGCATCTGAGCCACTGGCTGCAAGTCACAGGAAAGACAAATCTGCATGCTGATTTTCTGTGCCAGGTCTCAAGCACCAGTTCCTACAGAACTTTCTAGCTTAGCATGCAACCTAAGGAAAAGTTAAGGAGGATAAAAGAAGAGATTAAGACACAGATGAATAAGGACAATGAAAGTCTTTCCCAAGCCTCCTGCCAGCTACCCCCTGTTCCAGTCCTCATGTTCTATGAGAAATCGCTGCCTTGCCCTTGCTCCTGGCCAGGGGCAGCTGGACAAGCAAGAGGACATCATGCTGGTTCTGATCAATTTCATTCCCACCCAACAGGAATAGTTTGCCCAGGCGTCAGCTACCGCTGTATTTTTTCTTTTGTGGTCTTTTTTCTTTATTTTTTAAATGCTCTTGTTTGAGAATATATTTTAGTTGCTAAGAAACTAGTTTCTTATTGTAGACTCAGTGAGAGTAAAGATAAAGCAACTGTCAAAATAGCATGTTATTTTGACAGTAGCCATATCGTAACCATAAATGATATAGTTTATCTGTACATTTTTACCCTTACTAATGGGGTCTAAATACTGCATTCTCAGATATTTCACACACATACAAAGACACACAGACATGCATTTCAGTAAGAAAGGCTGCCGCACACTTTGAAATGAGCACTCCAGAAATGTATGTGCATGCACGCACACACACACACACACACACACATTCACATACAAACAACACCCTGTCCTCAATGTGAAGTCTCCTTTTCAGTGACACTTTAGAGAAGTACAAACACAATAATGGCTTTATTGTAGTTCTTACTCCACCTGGAGGATTATTTTTTAAATAGATGCAACATTTTAATTAAAAAAATTAATATACGTTTCCCCCTATTCAGTAATGTCTTTGTTAAATTCCTAACTTTTTAGATAGAGTAAAAAGCTCATCCAAAGCCAGATTCTCACATAGTTCTGAACCATAAGGTGACAGCTGTCACCCACCAGACAGGGTGGACCTTCTATACTGGCCGTTGGGTCCATAGTTCTAGTTCTCCTAAACTCTGTATTTGTGCTTCCATCAAGGTCAAATTAATTTTCTCCTCCTCTCTCTCCCTTGCTCCCTGCCATCCATCCAATCATCCCCAGCTACTGTTCTTCCACAAGGTTTTTGGTGTGGTAAAGACAGGAGCTTTGCTAGCATATTGACCAAAAGTCTCCAGCGACTTACAAACAAACACCTGAATATGTATTTTCATCTCACTGGTATCTGCTAACAAACAGTAGGTGGCAAGATTTGAAGGAGAAGAACACTGAAATTTATCATTTTCTCCCTGTGTGTGCCCAGACTAACTGATAATAAATAATACTCATCATTACTCTCACCCACCTCTAGAGATATGGCACTTAAAACTCTATCTGAGGAATATTAGGCAGTTGTAAAAGTAACGATTAAGAGTAGCATTTACCCTTCCAAGATAGAAACTGAAAGGGGGTATTTAGAAACATGCAATGAGAGGCCGTATTGGGGAAACAGGGCTATCAAGAAATTTTCTTCCCTTTGTTTTCCAAACTTTCTGTAATGTTTTTATATTGTCCAGATGATCACAGAGAAGGAAGAGCGTTCGTTTTGTTGCTTTTGCCTACTTTCAGCGGCTTGAGAAGTTTCCCGTCTTGGAGTGAGGTTTACGCAGCAATGTCAAGGCAGAAGAATATGCCATCACCAAACCTCCTCTAGAGCTGTGAGCCTGTTCTTCTTGGTTTTCCCCTCATATTTCTGATCTCATCCTGAAGAAGAGGAAGATTTCCTCCACTCTTCTCCACCACTCACCACCCCCTACCCCTATGACATCCTAGGGTTAGGGTGCCATTTCCAAATCCTCGTTCAAGATCTAATGTGATACAGCATACTGATCTTGCTTCTCATTTTAAGAGAGTCCATCAACATGATTGGGAAAAATACAATTTAAAAAATCAGTTTATTTTGGTGCCAAAAATTTTCAAACTCCATGTACCAATTTTTCATACATGCCTTTCCCATAAGCTTTGTGAGGACCCCTTGTATGCACAGATGGTAAATTCTTTTGCACCCAAATGAGCTTATATTTTAATGTAACTGTCCATGCACTTGTTGAGGTTGCTGTAGAGAAGCAGTGAGGGATGGATGCCTTGTACATTCGCTCTCCATAACCAAGACTCTCATTCTCACCAGCACTCCACGAGTGCTAGCTCTGAATGCAGCCAAATATATACATGAGCATCTCTGTGGTGAGATTTGAAATTTGTGACACAAATTCCAAGAAACCAGAGGCTTCTGCAAAATAGGTGACTCATAGGGGAAGAATCTGCTCCTTTCTGATTGACCCTTTTAATGACGTATTATTTAACCTTAGATGATGGAGAGCACGGAGCCTGCCGGGACCTCCCCTAATGACTGTTCAGCTGACCTTGGGCAACAAAGCCAGAAGGAATCAGAATTGATTAGAAAGGTTTGCTACCTCTTTCCAAAGAGGCCTGATATAGAGTTCGTATTTCCACTTAATTATCTCTCAGCCTGTCCTCTGATCCACATGACTGCTTCTACAAGCCAGCAGGAAACATGAAGCAACAAAAGTCAGTTGAACCCCATGAACTGGCTTTCCCGCTTAGCCTAGACAGGGATACACACACACACACACTCTCTCTCTCTCTCGACATCCTACCATTACGATTACTGGTGTGATATGATCTCTATCTTATGCTTTTAAATAAAGGACCGGAAGCTTTCAGGTTTAACATTTTGCATCTCAAGCTTGCTAGTCTGTCTGCAAAATCAGCAGCACCTTTGCTTTGCTGAACAAACAAACTGGGTTGGGGGAGCAAGTGAATGGTGCCCACAGGTAGAATAGTGAGTAGGACTTTTACAGAGGTATCTTAGCATACACCATTTTAATACGTTTCTGTGTACATATGAGGAAGTGAAGCAAGAAACATTACTGTTGTGATTTGTAAACTTCATCTTCCAGCTCTCAACCTCCAATCTAAACAAAACGCTAAACCTCTCTAGCCCAGTATGCCTCCAGGGTAGACCCAATCCTCTCATGCATACACAGGTGGCTAATGCCTTGGTATCACTGCACCTCACAACAAGTCCTAGGATTCCTAAGCATCACCAATGTCCAGCAAATTTCTATATTCAGAGGATTACTAATGATTTCATAATTGCTCGAATCTTAGGCCCAAGATACAGCAAACAAAATTCTGCTTTGTCCCCTCTTCAGGTGGAAACGTAAATGCTTTCATTTCCAGTTCAAAAGGTCATTCACGGAATCCAAGAGGGTTGGTTACATACTTAAGGTCACACAAAGCCTGTGGCTATTCTAATGTTTACAATACACAAATTACGGTCCAAAAAAAAAAAAAAAAACACCACAAAATGAATTGTAATATTCCACCCATAATATACCAAGAATAAAATATGACCAAACTTATTTCTGGTGAACAGCTTCAATCCAATCCAACCTTGCACTGTGAAATATGTGCTATATAAAATGGGCCCCTGTCCTCATCATGGTGCTTCAAAAATGTTAATGAAAAATGGAATGAAAAGACAAATTTATTTGGGAGCAAAAATCATTTAAGTCCACACATAATTTTTCACAGTATACATTGTTTTATGAACATTTTCTGCATCACATCATAATGAACTTATCTTTACACTTCATTTTCCACAAACTTTTTGAAGCACTCTGGTACATATATACATGCACATACATATATGACTAATACATATGTAAATATTTACTTAAGTAGCATAGTAACAAATACAGTACTTGAACTGTAACAAATACAGGAACTTGAACTTGTTTTAAAAAGAAGCAAAAAAAAAAAAGCATTCCTAAAATTACTGATATTTTCAATCTGGAAAAAGGAGTTAGCTGTGTATTTAGTGGTTAATAAAGCAAATGTAGTCAGAATTACAGCAGGTGCACAGTAACGTATGAGTTGGATTATTTCTGGAAACTCACTTAACTGGTATGAACCTCGGTCCTCATCTGCACAATGGGAACAAAGCAGTCTCAGAGACCAGAGAGAATGAAGTGACAACATCGAATGAGTTCTTCCAAAGAACACTGTGAGAAACGAAATCCTTTCTCAGGATTACTTAGGAGCCCAATATGGACCGAAAGAGACCCAGGTGTTTCTACTCCAGCAGCACAGTGGGATTGTGTAAGAGCTCCCACGCTAGCCCTCACCCTCATTTTGATCCCCATGGACTCCTGGGAAACCTGGAGGATCTAGAGCACTCAAAACAGTTGAGGTCACTCAGCTAAAAGCAATGCAAAACTGCTGCTGTCCCAAAAGAGGGTTGGAGAGACTGCAGGCACCAACATCTTAGGACCAAAAGGACGAGCCTCTATAACTTTCTCAAGTTCCATGGCAAGGTTTCCTACTTGTTACCATTTTGACCTATACATTCCATGCTAAAAGACTAAGACTTGTGAATGCAGGGCTTACTATGACTATACGATCCCCTCTGAACCTCTTAAATGACCAAGAAACCAAATACAGCAAATACACTTCAGCATACTTTTTAAATTTATTTATTTGAAAGAGTTAGAGGGAGAGGGAGAGGGTGAGGGAGCGACAGAGAAAGAGCAGTCTTCCATTCGCTGGTTCACTCCCCAAATGGCCACAATGGCCGGAGCTAAGCTGATCCAAAGCCAGGAGCCAGGAGCTTCCTCCAGGTCTCCCATGTGGGTTCAGGGGCCCAAGGACTTGGGCCATCTTCCACTGCTTTCCCAGGTGCATTAGCAGGGAGAGCTAGACTCGAAGTGGAGCAGCCTGGACTTAAACCAGCACCACTATGGGATGCTGGCACTGCAGCCCACTGTGCCACAACACCAGCCTGTCAGCATACTTCTGAAACCTAAAAATTGACTTTTCTAGCTTTTCTTTGGTGACATAAATATTAATTTAACACTTTATTTCAAATTATTTAGGATGGTCACTCAAAACTATATATATACATACATACATACATATATATACACATACATATACTATATATACTATATAGTGTATATATATATATATATTCCCTTGGTCTGATATAAAATGTGCGTTTCTTTGGAGGATTTCAAGGACTAGGTATGAACAATGGATTAGTGACCAACTGTGTGCTTCTGACATTCACCATACATGAAGGAGCCAATGGGGAGGAGTCTTTGCAGCACAGGACTCAATCATGTTAACTCTGGCTGCACTGGGAAATTAGAATGTGTGGAGGAGCATGTAACTCAGGAATACAGCACTAGTTACTTTCAGTTGCACGTGCATCTATGAAGGCAAGCAGCAGAATTCATTAAGAGACTTTTCTGAAGGCTCTTGGAAAGGTCTTATCACAGATGGGCTCTCACTCTGTTAATGTCCTTATTAGACACTTCCTAGCAGGAGTAAATTCTCTTTGGCAGAAAATGCTTAGAAGATTTGGCTCAGTCTGTAGCTGGTTGACTAGGTTTATTACTAATTACTATTGAACTGATATTGTTACTATTACTACTACTTTCTTTGATGCTATAAATTTAGATGACACAATTCAATTAGAAGATCCCAAATCACTTGACAAAGTTACTGTGTTGACACGTGGTGATGCTTAAAAGGCACCTTATTTGTAGTTCTATGAGCACTTTCCAATGTATCAATCATTACAGCATTTTAATGAAGAAACAATAAAACCAGCCCAATTTTGGCAGGGCAGAAATGGAGATGTAGACACAACAGTTGTTGTTAAGATGAAGTGTCATTTGTACAGGGCTCCATCCTTTATAAAGCATTTCATACACACAGTCTGGGTTGATAAAGAAAAGTCCCAGGGCAGCGTCGGAAGAGACAGAATTCAGTCATTCTCATTTCCAGGCCATTGCTCAATCTGTGGTCCATGTTTTCCTTCTATTTTTCACTGTAAAGTTTAAGTTTTCTGCATTGACATTTTTCCTTGGAGAGGGAGAGTAAACATGGCAGAGTAGAAATATATGGATTTTACTGTTAGCTTTGCCACTCATTAGATTTGCAACCTTGAGCAGCTTCCTTCATCTCTTGGACTCAGTTTCCCCATCTTAAAAAATGAGAATAGATGTATTACCTTGCAAGTTCAGAGCAGAAAATAAAAATGTTATCTTGGAAGTTTGTTGTTATTGCTTGGAATACTGTCTGGCAGATGACAGGTAACCAGCCAGGAAGCTATCTCTTCCCTTCCTCCCCTGGCACTCACACACCTTCTTAGATGGGATACTAGCCCAGATACCTCAAATACTATTTGGGAACCTATCTAAGATTTTTACTTAAAATGTCCTCAGACAATCTACCTATCGACTACCTCCAGATCAATAATGGCTCCCTAGAGCAAAATCCACAGATGCCACCTGGAGCACCCAGTGTCCTTAGGAGAGTGAGGAGAAACTGTTTCTTGGGCAACTACTATGTGTTACAGACCCTGGGAATGCAGAAGGAATCCAGCCAGATCAGGATGTTTTCCCATAGATGAGATTCCAATGCTGAGTTGACAGGATTGGAGGGGCTCTCATGGGATGGTGCAGCCAAATGCACTGGGTACCCCATGGAGGCAATGCAAGCATGCCAGGACAACCATGAGTGTTACTGTACTTCACCACCAGAGGGGCTCTGCTCCATCATGTGTGCTCATTGGACACATCTAACCTACATGGTTAGAAATTGTTCAGCAATAAATAGGAAAATCTTGGATATCTAAATCCGTTTGTAAGGTAGTAAGGAACTAGGGAATAAGAGATTCTTCCAATGTTTTATGATTAAGCTAGAAATAAACTTAGGAAATACAGTCTTCATTTGAGTCAAACACATAATTTGAATTCCTGATTCTAACTTCCTTGTACCCAACAACTGGTCAAGGTTTACCTGTGTCTTGTGGTAACCCTGAAATTTTGCCATTGTTCTCTCATGTTCTATGATTGTACCTCCTGGTGTAGCTCTTGGTACTGCAGGACAATATGAAATGGAATATCAGGATTATTCAAATGTGTCTACAATATCCCATCAGACATCCAGGTACCTATCCAATATCCATCTACCTTTCCTCCCTAGAAACTGAAATCCATTTTATTTGGATAATATGTTCAGATACATGACTACATTGCTCAGTCTCCATCACAGCTAGGAGTGGTCATGGGATCAAATTCTGTACAATTGCACGTATGTAGACGTGCTAAAAACTAGTTTTAAGAAGGTTATTTAAGAAGAACCAATTCAGAAAAGATTACGTCCATTTTAGCTCTCTCAGTTCTTTCTCTCTTCTTCTTTGGAACAGTGATCTGCTAGTTGGAAACCCAGCAGTAATGCTAAACTATGGAACGACTTCAGGATCAAAGCTAAATGCAGAATAATGCCTTTCTAAGGCTCTGGTTCTCTGATGACACACCTAGGAACTGTCTTCCATGAGACATTGTTCAAGCCACCAAATTTTTTTTTTATGTCACTAGTAGACAGAACTAATCCTAAGTGATACAGTACTGGTACATGAACAAAATCCTAGATTTCCTTGGAATTGATTTTGGAAACATTCATGAACAATGATGCATAGTCTCTTGAATAGCATCTAATAAATTCTAAGGTATGTAGTATATGTGGTTATGCAAAAGTACAAGTCAGATTACATGCCACTTACAACAGCAACAGAGGGAAGCAAGTATTCAAACAAAAGACCAAACTAGAGGATGGCAAGGCTAGAAATGCTGGATTCCTGAGTTCTGAGGATGCCTTGTTTATATAAGGGAGGGCCAGACTCTAAGACCATGCAGTGAAGAAAGGAAATGAACAAAATAGATCAATAGAACCCTTATCAACTTTGTTATCACAGTAATAAATATTACTAACATCATGGCCATCTTATTATGTTGCCATTGATTGGATGTGAGGGAATGCAGCAGCGAATACACAACCTAGACACCTTCTCCAGGCTGGCTGGGTTTCTCTGGCTGTGCTCTACCCCTGTGCCTGGCCTGCAGGAAACTTCTTCTCTGGCTAACATTGCTGGTTGCCAGGGACTGACCCTATTGAAGGAGAGAGGAACATATGATTGAAGTCAAAGCTTTGTGTCACTGCTTTTGTCCAGTACCGAGTATGCAAAGCCATGACATCTCTGCTCTATTATGAAGTTATTCATTACTATTTCACATTCATCACTGTCAAAGGCCCTACAGTTCCTTTTAGAAACCATGTCTCTAGCATTTTCAAACAAGCTGACCAGGACTGTTAACTTCTATTCTGTATATATCCAAATTTAGTAAAATTCGTCTTCATGTGGTCTTTTTTGGGTCAAGCTATATATCTCTGTATTTATTTTTCTAAAAGTCAAGGTTAGGTTAGACCAAATTAGGTAAAAATGATCTGTTTTTATATAGCAGTTTCCTTAAGTGGATAGCTGGGCTATTACCTATTTATTACCATCACTGTGTCATTTATTTATGTGGTTGGTTGGTTATTTATCTAAAGTGAGTCTACTCCTATACTGGAAATCCAGTTTTCTGATCCTTAATGCTGAATATGTGATGGGCCTTCCAAGCCATAGTAATATTCATTCCTTGTAGTTGAGGGCTTTTCTCCCCTTGCCTTACATAGAATAAAATATCGGTGGGTTTCTTTATTCTGGTATTTTTCTAGAACCCACTGCACCACGAATAAGAAAGAAATCCTTGTTGTCAAGAATTCTTGGAAGACAGACATTCAGAAGTGGGAATTTCTTATTTGGCTGTTACATGAAAAACTCCCCAACTCTAAGTTTGCTTCTTGCCCAGAAATTTGTAATTTTCCAGATGGAATATAATTTCACTGAGAAAGGTTGAAGAAATTTCTACCTTAAAAGAATTCAACCATTGGCTGTTAGCTGCAGGTTTTCAAGTCTCTTTTGGAATTGATGTCGACATTTTTTTCACTGTTAAAGTTGGTGATTTTCACTCTAGTACTTCATTGCAGCTTCAGTGGTCCATAAATCAAGTGTGTGTGTGTGTGTGTGTGTGTGCACGCGTGCGCACATGTGTGTGTGTGAGCACATGCATGCATGGACACACACAACACATACACCAACTCACCTCCTAGGACACCAGTCTCAACACACGTTGTCTTCATCTACAGATCATAACCACAATGATGGCCAGGGGACTTATTAAAAAACTCCTACGATTTATTACAGCAGAGTAGTGAAAATGAAAGTCTGGCCACCATCCCACCAGCACAAACAAAGGGACACATGATTCATTTCTGTAGTCACTTCTTTGAACAGGTACTATATTTAAATGACTGGGGCAAAAGATCATATGATCCTGGACACATTCATTCTGTTACTCCTGGACATGAAATATATCTTACTCATACAATACTTTCTAGATGCTTTGAGAGGCTGCTTGTTAATAGAAATTGCAATTCATAATCTATCTGTTCAGCATCCATTGGAATGGTAAGGGCATAATCTGAATTGTATGAATTCTGAATCACTATAGGACCACTGAGCCCAAAGATTGCTTCCCCACGTTCCAGAGATGTGGTCTTTACACCAGGAATATCAAATAGTTACAAGGACTACTGACCAATGTCTCTACTATGTCTTAGAAAAATGTGTCTCACAATACTTTGCCTTGAGGGGAAAATAGCCCTTTATTAATGTAAATATAAACACACATCCATACATTACCTCCCTTTTACCTCTTCTCTCCACATTTTCATCAAATTCCATTTATTCCTCATACAGAAGAATCTTTAAGACATACCCATCTTGCCTATTTCTCCTAAGTTTATGAGGCTGGCTGCTATCATGTCTTCCACCAAGAAATGGAGACTTTCCAGTAAACACATTTTAATTTTATTTAAAAACTTTTTTTAGCTGCAAATTTCCATCATTCTGACTTAGACAAAATGGATGCTTGAATTTAAATGTGAAATTTTACTCATATAGTTTAAGAGGATCTTATTTTGTCTCTGAGATCTCAGGTAAGTGGATGTATAAGGACATACACACACACACACACACACACACACACAGAGCTGTTTCAAAAACGCTACACCGGGAACTGTGTCCAATCCCAGAAAAAGAGACGGCACTGTGCTGCTTAAATGAAAAGGAAGAAAAAAGGCAAGAGGGGGAAAAAGTATAATCATCTAAACTTTTAAAGACAGCAATTTAAGCAAATTGCCATATCTGCTTTTAGAAATGAAAGGGGAAGAAAAATGCTCATTTCTTTTGAAGTAAAATTGAGTAGGTCAATGGCTGTGACAATCCTCTCAATAACCACTAACAAAAGACCAGTTTGGGTGGTTAGGGAAGCCGCTCAATAGCAGGTATTCATTGAATCTTGGAATAATTTAGCTTACCACAAGCTGGGAGAGAGAACCAAGCACTGTGTAGAATACAGCCTGCTAGGTAACACACCGGCAGCCAAGGTGGAAAAATAAAACCCACAACCGAATATTCCTGGAGCTTTCTCACATGATTATTTACTCCAAGGCAGGGGCTGCAGGTGGAGACCGCTTACGGCACTTGAGTAGGTGGGATGTTACACAGTCATGGACACACAGACTGAACTGCATGTGAGTGTGTGTCTAGGACTGGTGTACACCAGGGGAATCCTGACATGCTGTTTAAGATGTGTTACCTTTGAAAGAGAGTGCTAGTGAGTTTTTAAACTATAGCTCCTGGGGACGAGGCTCACATATTCGAAGAATTTATTCAGTGCCTATAGTGTACATAGCCCTATAAAGTAGCACGATAACTAAAGAGAAGAAAACATACCCCAGGTTATAAGGAGACTATAGCAAAATTGGTCTCACTAAGGAGACCAGGCATCACACCAACTAGAAATAACCCAGTAGCCACAAAGGTATCCAAATTGGCTTACCTGGCAGTAAAATTTACATAAATAATAGGGATGAAAGGAATGAGAAGTGAGGTGGCAATATTTAGGGAAGGTTTCTTGGATAGGGTGAACTCAAGTATAAAGGTGGAGAAATTAGGACGGGTAACCAAATAGCATAGCTGTGGTTTTGTTTCTTTAAAACTCATACTGCACAATTCAATTAGATGAACTAACCATTCCATTTTGTAGTTCTTAAGAAAGGTTTTATTCTAATGCTAAATAAATAGAATAATTTGTTTTTTAAGATTTATTTTATTGATTTCGCAGGCAGAGTTAAGAGAGGGAGAGAGATTGATCATCTATCCACTGGTTCACCTTCAAATGGCCACAACAGCCAGGGCTGGGCCAGACAGAAGCCAGCAGCCAGGAGCCTCTTCCTAGTCTATCATACTGGTGCAAGGGCTCAAGCACTTAGGCCATCTTCCACTGCTTTCCTGGGCACATTAGCAGGGAGCTGGATTGGAAATGCAGCAGCTGAGACTTGAACCGGTTCCCATATGGATGCCAGTGTCAGAGGCTCCGACTTTACTCAGTACACCACAAACCCATAATTTTTATTATTTTTTTAATTTGAGCACAAATCACCTTTATAGCACACAAAAAACAAATATGATGCCCATATCTATTTCTATAACTGTATATCACATCACAGTTCAACTGTCCTGTGTGGAAAGGTTCTGGTCTCAAGAACAAGCGGTATAACCACTTTGGAAAACAGTTTGGTAATTTCTTGTGAAGTTAAATCTATAGTTACCCTGCGACTAGGGAAATAAGTCATATGTAGTTACCCAACAGAAATTAAAATAGTTGCCATACACAGAGTTTCACACAAATGTTCATGGTAGCCTCGTTTACAATGACTCCAATCTCTGGGGAGGGTGTTTGGAGTAGCAATTTAAGAGGCTGCTTGGGACACCCACATCCCATATCTCAGTGCTTGGGTTTGAGTACTGGCTTCCCTTCCAAGTCCAGCTTCCTGCTAATGCACACCCTGAGAGGTAGCAGATGAGGCCTCAAGTACTTGGATCTTTGCGACTCAGGTGGGAGACCTGGATTGAGTTCTGACTTCCCAGCTTCAGTCTGGCTCAGCCCTAGCTCTTGCGAGCAGCTGGGGAAGAGAATTAGCAGATGAAAGAGCTCTGTTTCTATCTCTTTGCCTATCAAATAAAATCAAAGTTAAAAAAATAAAAACACAAAAACTCCACACTGTAAATGATCCAAATGTCCATCAATGGATGAATGGATAAACAAATTGAAATAGATTTCCACAATGAAACAGTAGTGCACAACAAAAAGGAAATGTTAAACCGAGCAAAAATGTAAATGCATCTCAGAATATTTTTTAGATTACATTTTAGAAGTGTGTATACAAATTGTAATATAATATATATTTTATATATGATTATATATAAGAAACCTGACACAAAAGACTACATTCTGTATAGTTTCATTAATAGAATAAAATTTTAGCCACGGAAAGCCAGAGGAATGCTTACCAGGTGTCAGGGATGGTGCTGGAGGCTGGACTGCTAAAGAGCAAGAGAGAATCTTTCGGTAGGATTAGGGTGGTGTTGGGGAGAGGAAAGCATCTATATGTCAAAACTCATCAAACTATATACATAATATAGGTGCATCTACTTACATAAATTTTTTCTCCACTTGATCAAAAATAAAAACAAAAATCGACAGATAACAATACTAAACAATTCTGATTTTCCTAATCTCATCCTAATTTAGGGGACTGACCCAGTTTAAGTACTATTGACATCAGACGTACTTCACGTCAATGTGACTTCAAATAAATGATCATGCAGAGACCTGAGGAGTTTTCCTGCCAGTGGCACATGGAAGCTTCCCTCACTGGCTTCTGCCATCAGGTGTTGAGAAAACACATCGTGGGTAGATTTCTCAGGACTGCTAGAGGTCAGGACGGGAGGCGTTCAGGCACCAATGCGGGGGCGAATCCACATGGACACACACCTTTCTCCTTCACCCCCTTGAATCTGTCAGGGGCATCACATCCCATTTTGCCCTGCAGTCCCTCCTGAATGCCTACAGAAAGCATTTCTCAGGAGCTGGAAACCAAGGGCATTCACCTGCTGTCTGTTTTTTGGCTCCCCCACATTCTCGCTCTGTTTGCTGTCAATAGACTAAAACTGAAGGCTTCACTTACAGGACTAGAAAGTGAGCGAGAGTGGGAAACACAGTCTTGGCCCCATTTCTTCTCTCCCTCTGATTTTTGCACCAGATTTTCTCTTTTCTTTCCACTCTGCTTTACCGGCCTTTCTTTCTATGTCTCTCTCCTCCACCTGTCCATCTCGTCTGCCTCAGATTCAGTTGACAATTATTTTTCTGACTTTGGGTGCACTTCCTGACTTGTGCCTTTGTTAGGATCTGTGTATTTTCTGGAGGATAATATATAGGCTGCTGTTCTTCGTGTGGCTTTTTCCTTTCTCTTTATTCGGGTAGCAGGGGAATGAATTTTTCTCAGAGAAAAGAGGGAAGATAAAAGGAGGAATTAGGTTGAGACGAGAGAGCGTGGAATGAGAGAGGAAGGTGTCAATTAAAAAAATGAACCCCACCGCATCCCCCTCTTGACAGGTGGGGTGAGTGGAGCTGACAGCCGTCGCATTAGCTGGCTTTGGTGGAACCCTCCTGCCTTGTGGTTCCCGGAGCCCAAAAGGAGTGATTCCACGGCCAGCGGACACACTCACACATTTTTACTTGGTGTTCCAACGCCTCCCCCGCAGCTATTTCTAATAATGGTAATTATAATGATTTGAGGCTTAAGCAGGGCAATTCCGGCCTGAAGGCAGATTGTAATGAAGTAGTCAGGGTGTAGGGAGGAGCTGGGGGCAGCAGTGGGAAGATGCTCAATGGGGCACTTTCAGGCCTTAAAACTGGCTTTGTCTGGCCAAGTGTTACCTGGGCAGCCCCATCTGGTGAACCCCAAGTTTTGTCTTGCAGGATATTCAGAAACCAGTTTCTGCCAGAAGGGGAGAATCACTGGCACCCACAGCCAGGCTTCAGTGACTCCTGGGCAGACCAGCCACTCTGTGTGGCCAGCCTGTGGCCTCCAGTGGCTGCTGCTCTCCTGGCTGTGGCTTGCCTTGCCTCACACCCTCTTGGCTCTGTGCACCCCTCTCGATCCTCTCACCATAGATAATACTGTCCTAGAGCCTTGGCTGGAATCCAATTACTGCTGATATACATCTTCCCTTGACTCCAAATGACTCTTGCTGCCATTGAAGGATACCCCGGAATGTTGAAAACTTGTCCTGATTGCAGAGTTAATGGTCATGTGGTCCTGGGCACTGACAGAATGGCCTTAGGGGGAGCCTTGATGGGTCTCTCTAGTCATCAGTGTTACCCCACCTCTCGGCTCTGCCCTTATTAAAGCCATTCGTCCTGAAAGCTAAATGAATATGTTTCATCTTCAAGTGCTGGAAAACAATAGCAGGCAGCCCCGATCCACACAGAACAATGCTGGCTTAATCACTGCTATTCCCTTCCCTTCCCCCTCTTTCTTCCAATTGCTCTTTTCAGTTTTACTCCCCCTGTCATCAATGAGGCCCTTACACACAACTCCGTGATTCCACACACATGGGGCCAAGCACACACATCCAAATTGATGATATTTTCAATAGGGCTGTGAGCTTCAGAAACATATTCCATACATGTGTAATATATAATTTGATCTCATTATATAGATATATGATATATATCTATACATATTTATTTTTGGACTCTCTAAAATTGTCAGAAAATTCTTAGACAGCCAGTGTTGAATGAATGCTTTTGCCTAAAAGTTCACTTTTACAAAAGCAGTATTTTTAAAAAAAGTGTGGCCATGCAAATAGGGAATACATTTGTATTGTCATTAGAATATAGAGGAGCTACAAGTATAGTGCATATATAGCTTATGGACTTTAATGTAAATAACTGCAGAATATATAGGATCAAACAAATTAGGCACGGACATTAAATGACAGCTGGAGATGTGTATTTTTGCAATAGCATTAATGAATTATAGAAGCAGTTGGAACGTTCCATGCTTCACTTTTCACATCACTACAGCTCTTGCTATCCAGCCTGAAAAAGTGTCATGATATTAACTCTTTATTCTACATAGCTATACTTCAGAGATATTCCTTAAGTAATTGACTTCATTGCCAGAAAACAAGCATATGAATATTCCTTCTCCAGATCACAGGACCATCCTATTAGATTTCATCTTTCCATTGCTCTCCCTTTCCCTGCCGTAGAGGCTTTTACATAAATATGACCACAAGAGAAAAATGTTCAATATGTCAAACTGTATTTGTTACTCATGGTAATGGTGTATTATTAATTTTATCATACTGTAATTTATCACTACAGATAACTTAATACTGTGTCATCCTCAGGGCCTAGTACTGTGTGTGACACACAGCAGGCGTTCAGTAAATGCTTGTTAAGTGAACCACTTACATTACATTCATTTCATATATCGGGGAAAATATAGTCAATCCCTAACTTCATGAGTTACTTGGTGAGTAATGGCAAACCCATTACCTGAGGGGGCTGGCTTGCAAAACAGAAATTACTTTAAAGGAGAAATTCAAATTGTGAATTAATTATTCAGACAAGAAATAATAGGATGTAGCTAAGTAATTTCACAATCCCGTTTCTATATTTTCTGTATTTTAAACATGCAAATGAATTATCCACTGAAGTTGAATCTAGTTCATTTCTTACAAAAAATGTTTCCTTCAAACCATCACTGGGAATCTGAACTCTCAGTAATGTGTCTGACAGCTAACTTCTAGGAGGAAATGTGGAAGCAGATAACTTCAAAGTGTAGAAGAGTAGGATCTGATGTATTTTCACTGTCTGTGAGGCACACACCCACTGAAATCACATACATCTGAATATATCCATTATAATCACATTCAGCAAACATAAAGGAAAGAGTATGAGCCCGCATACCCTTACACAATATAGCAACACATAGAGTAACTATGTGTATATGTACACTTTAGTTCAACAACCCACTTGCCAACCAAAATTAGCCAGCCGAAGGAAAAACTAATAGAACATTTCTATGGACTCACGAAGAACAACACAAAAGTGTCTACTAAAAGATAAATATGCTTTAATTATTAGATGAGTTATTTTCCTGTAGTTGGTCAATTAGCATAAGATTTAATATAAACTTAAATTTTCATTTATAATTTATTTAACTTAAGGCTTATTAAAATTATAATATGTTAGTAAATTAATTTTTTAAAAGATTTATTTATTTGAGATGCAGAATTACAGACAGAAAGAGGGAGAGACAGAGAGAAAGAGAGGTCTTCCACCTCCTGGTTCTCTCCCCAAATGGCCCCAATGGCCGGAGTTGGGCCGATCTGATGCCAGGAGGCAGAAGCTTCTTCCAGGTCTCCTATGTGGGTACAGGGGCCCCAGCACTTGGACCATCTTCTGCTGCTTTCCCAGGCCATTAGTAGGGAGCAAGATCAGAAGTGGACTAGCCAGGACTTGAACCAGTGCCTATATGACGTGACTGCATCACAGGCATGGCTTTACCAGCTACATTTCAATGCTGGCTCCCAAATTAATTTCAAAGTCTCATTAGTCCCAAATTAAGTTTCCTTTAATACATGAGTGGTATCAGGTAGTGAAAGTGAAGGCAGACTTAACCTAAATGCATCCATGCCACTTTCTGTCAACAGGAGCAACACACAGAATGAAAACATCATATATATAGTTTTTGCCCACTGTCCCTACAACATATGGTTTGGAATTTTACCATCAAAAAGACTTTTTGTGGATCTCATTTTGAAATGATTTAGTCCTAGGATTTCTTAAGTGACACAAAAACCTACCTTGCCCCCAACAGACAAGTCTCCTGTGCATGGTGAGTGTGGCACAGGAAAGAAGGCAGGCCTTGGAAAGTTCCCTTGGTAGGTAACCAAAGTTGCACACAATCTAGGGTTCCATGGCCCAGCAAGCAGAAGGCACCCATTGGGTTGAGGGTAGCACTAAGTTGTGGTATGCAACAATGAATGAGACACGTGGTCTGACATCAAGGAGTTTTTCAGTCCAGCAGATAAGTCACAAGAGTGATGGGACTGCCCCAGCCAGAGGGTAGAATGAGACCCATGCACAGCCAGTCAGAGGTCAGAACTCTAACACCAACAGCTTAGGACTTGGTGGCAAAAGATGCCCATTAAGGGCAGAGGGAAACATTTTAAAGTCTCTAGAACAAATCGATACATGAACTGCCAGTGTGAGTCCAGGTGAAGTCAGAGAACAGGTATCTAGGGTGGTGCTAGGGTGGTACTAAGTGCACAGTTGCATGATTAAATACATGCAGTGTGTTGGACCATTCCTTTATGCATTGTTTACTTCAAAAAATGAGAGTACTTTTTAAGATGGGAAAGCAATAGTGAGAAAAAAAAAAAAAGTGTGTGCCCTGGGGCTTGTTTGGTTTTTGTTCTGATTACTTTTGGTGAAAAGTACTTGGGTGGGGCTGGGGGTACAGCACCAATGCAAAGTTTTGGCTTCTTAGCAGCTCACAGAACCAACAGTGTAAGAGCAGAAAAGGAAGACAAGACTGGCTCCTACCCTTGCTGGCACAGGCTGGCGCTCTGCACATCTCCATGCACGCTGTCCAGGCCTCTCCCCTGCACTGTCCCCGTCCTTCTGGTCACCCACTGTGTAAGAAAGTGCCTAGTAGTTGACACCCTGTGAGAGCCTGAGCACTGACCCTTCCTGCACCTTTGGCCTCTCATCCCACTGGCGATGCTGGAAGGTCAAGAAGCTTCCGGGCAGCAGGGGCCCAGGCAATACAGTGGGACCTGCAGAGCTCACACAGGCCGCCGAGCCGTGCTCACTTCTGTGGCAGACTTCATAAGGCTCCGCTCTTTGACTGGCGTTGAGTTTATGTGAAAGTAATTAACAGTAATTAATCCTTAATTACAGTAATTAGCCAAGTCGCAGTAAATTAAACCACATCTGGAGCAGATGAGGGCTTCCGAATGGGAGGCAAAGAGAGGCGACAATCGGGGAGATGCGGAATTCATCTGACAGCATCTGATTAAGTCTACCTGTTGCTGGCAGCCTCATTTGCATTTGTTTTTGTTTGCATTTCCCAGTAACCCTTTCAATGGCATTCACAGTGTGGACCTCTTGGTCCCTGCTTAAATACCAGTTAGGCAGCCCTTCTGCCATAGATGAGGGAGTCCCTTCCCATCCAGCAGTGTGGTTGGGTTTGCCTGGGCTTTATTTATATGTTTCTCCCCCTCCCTCCTAACAAACAAAAATATAAATAGCAGGGACCTCATCAAGTGACAGGCTGAAATCAGAGAAGCCAAGCAAGGTTTTTTTTTTTGGGCTGATGAAAGGGAAGATGATATGAGCCATTAACATGTCTAATGGGGGAAGGCAGGCAGAGGACAGGATCAAGGCAAAAGACACAGAAATAGGTCAAGTGGGCCACTCTCTTGTACAGAAGTTCCTGGAGTTTTCACAGAAGGTGTCCAGCCTCCAGGTGACCTGTTGCCCGCAAGTCACAAACATGGACACAAGCATACACACCCTCATGCACACAAACACACGTGCAAAATGCATGGGCAAAACAATCACTGGAGTTCTCCATTGTTCTGGAGGAATGCTACCTAGTCATACATCATTTCTGAGCATTCAACAAACAAATACATATACAAAGAAAATTCAAGCACACAGTAAAATAGGGTGATAAAAAAAAATCCAGAATACCACTATCCAGAGACAGTTGTTGACTAACCTTAAAAGGAGGGCAAATATGGCCCAGTATTGAAACAATGGTTATTTTATATGCTCCTTTGGCACCAGAGGACAGAGGCAGTGGAGCTTGCTTGATGCTGTGTCCTGTCCCTGCTCTGGTCTTGACCAAGCTTACGCGACACCGTAATTTCTCAACAGGGCAGGAGCCTTAGACACCTGCTGTGAGCCAGTCCCTCACATTCACTTTCCTCATCCATGCCACCAACTCTGGGACTGCTGGAGAATGAGGAGTGGATTCCCGTGCCGTGCTCCACCCAGTAGATTGACCTGCCACACTCGACCTCCCGTAATGCCAGCTTTGCTGACTCTACCCTCCCTGCCTGACTTATCATGACCTTCAGATGTTGGGAAGTCCTCCAGGATTTACCCCAACAAAAAGGGTCTCTGCTGTTTACAAGCGGTGTAACGTGGGACTGGATTAGAAACAAAGTCTGTTTTTAAATATCTGAAGTGTGACAATAATGGCATTGACATCATCAGATTATTGGGAGGATTCAATGAGGCAACGAATGTTTGATGTATAGGAAATATTCGGTAATGTTCACTGATTATAACTGTAATAATAATTACGAGAGTATTATTTTTATTATCCACCCCTTGCTTATTATACTCACACTGAGAAGCAGCAGAGTATGGCTGATAAAAGCACTCACTCCTGGGCCTGACTGCCTGTCCAGACTGACTGAAAACGCCCCTTAAGAGCTGTGTGACTCTGGGCAAGTTTGTTGGCCTCTCTAGGCCACAGGCTTCTTAAACTGAGCAATAGGGATAATAATTACACGCACACCTCATCTATCTTATTTTTAAGATTTATTTGAAAGTCAGAGTTACACAGAGAGGGAAAGAGAGGCAGAGAGAGAGAGAGAGAGAGAGGGAGGGAAAGTCTTTCATCCACTGGTTTCATCTAGTTCTTTTAAAAGGTTAAAGAAATTGCCTGAAAAGTGTTAAAAATAGTGTTGAAATACAGTAAATGCCAAATAATACTTTGAAAATTTGTGGGAAAATATTTAAAAATAAGTTTATTTTATGTAAAAAAATAAAATCCATGCAGTTTTTTCATAGTGCATTTTCATGAGCTTTTTGAAGATCCCTCATTTGAATGGATTTTGAATTCTTTGCAGCAAAATAAACTTATCTATTACTTTTATTTTTCCACGAATTTTTTGAAATGCCCTCATGTGTGTATATGTGTTTGTGTGCACGCCTGTGTATACATAGATATTGTCACACAATATGTTTGAAATCTATATATCAACATTAAAAGCCTGTGCTAATTTGTGAGGCCCTAGAAAGCAGGCTCAATCTATTGTTACCTTCAGAGGTAAATTATTAATAAATATTTTTATGACAATGATGAAAGGGAAAAAGGAAGAAAAAAATAATAATAGAGGTCCAACTAAGAGCACACGGATGAATAGCAGAAGGTGATTCGGTATGTCAAATCCTACCATTTCGTGGTCAGCAAGTCTATCGGTAGGATATCATTTTAGGAAAATTCACTTTGTATCAACAAAAGAACTCCCACGATTTGACACAGGTTTTTGTCAGATTAATTTCCTACTCACTGTACAGAATCCAGTCATACTCTTTTTAATGTTGTCCTTTAAAAATCTCTAAGGTTAGGTGCCAAGGATTCCCGGATGCCACCCTGAGAATTCAGCTTGAAAAGGCACGTCAACCACGTTTATTCAGATGTGCAATAAGATGCGCTGAAAAGGCGAGTGGCGGGTGCAAGTTGAACAGAGCAGAGTATCAACGCGGAACACAATGCCGCGGCGCCTACCAGCAGTAACCCTACAATTATCTTGTGGTTTCCTGGAAGTTATAATGAGCTGACCCACTTGGCGTATCAAATTCCTCCTGACTGTTCTGTAGTTCTCACCCGTGCAGACACATGGCTCTATGAAAAAAAATAACAGGCCATTTAAACTGAAATATGTTGCGGTGGGTGGGGAGAAACATCGGGCAAGAGATGCATCCTGCAGTTAAAAATTACTCCAGGACTCTCAACCGGTGTTGTGAAGTTAAAAACCAGAGGCCTTGCACAACAACAACAAAACCCCCAGATTTGGGGGAAAACAAACAATTCTTTGGTGAAGAGAGCTTCCCTCCTTCTGTAGAGCGAAGTAGGCTTGGTTAACATTAATACCCATATTTTCTGCATTTCCTCCAATTTCATTATTCTGGCCTTGTCTAAATCAAAATACATTATACTTCTGAATAATGGGCTATCTGCTGCCTGTGGTGAAATGTTATAATGATAATAAATAATTTCTGAAAATTATGAATTACTTCTACCCTTCTGGAAAACAAGTAAATTACTGGTTTGCATAGGAAAATGGTAGCACATTTATGCAGAAATTCTTCCACAATTGTGGACTCCTTGTTCACTTCTCCAAGGAACAAGGCCTAAAATAGTTCTCTATGTTAACTGTAGCCTCACCAGTTCTCACAAGAATGAACAGGAGTGAGCTAGCTCTACTTCTTCATTTGCTTCTTTTCCCATATCCTCAGCAGACGATGTAGGGAGCATAACGAACGGAGAAAAATCACATGAAAAACATCAGTGGTGGAGGAGCCTCCCATTCAGCTGAGCGGTTGTCAGTTCTTACAGGAGCTCCCTCTGGGAGAAAGCAGCACTAAGTGCTCACCTGGAGACTGGGAACAAAGACCTTGGACTGTCACACAGAAAGAAGTGTACCTGTATCATGTCCTAGCAGAGAGCCTCCTGGCAGCTATGGCAGAGGCTACCTTGTGGCTGTGAGTCGTGTCTGGTGCGTGGGAAGGGGCTGTTGGCTGTGCTCCAACTCAACTCAAGAGCCATCACCACCGCGCACGTGTGACTGTGTGTATAACACTCAAAATGAATCTCTCACCCTTAGGAAGAAAAGCCATCCACAGTTGCATGAGTGATGTGGCAGGACAAAGGCCTAACCCTAAAGAACTAGAATTCCTTGCTCCAAATGACAGAAGCACAAAATGACAGTTATCTGCCCTCTTACTTTCTGCTAGTTCTTACAAACTGTACTTTATATCAAGAGAACTTGTATACGTGTTGTACTTCTCTGAATTATAACCAAATGTAGTTTTATCAATACAGAACAGTCAGTGGTAAATAAAACTACATGGGCACTATTCTTGTCTTCTAGTATCTTGCAATCAAAACAACAGAATTGTGGATATTTTCTGAGATCATAAGACACACATTAAGGGCACACATTAAACAAATACATAAATTAAATAAGTTAATTACTGAATTTCATTACATGTTCATTATGTGCATGCCAAGGGGCAAGTGTAATAACTCATTCAGGAGCTGCTAAAGGGTCAAAATCTTTGTCCCCAGTGGCCTGTAACTTAATAGAGCCCAAGCTTGTGTTGAGCACCAGCAAAACCATAACACCAATGTTGTGTTGCTCGAGCACCTGACCAAAATAAAGTGATCAAAAAGTGTGGCTGCCAGGAACCCAGAAAACTGAAGAGAAGGCTTTGTCTTGCATTGTTCAAGCACAAAGAATCTCTTGGACAAAGGGACAATAGGATGGACTCTGGGCCTCATCTCTAAGTCAACATAGAGGGGCTCTGATGACTGCACCTCCCCAAGATGCATCCCTAGAACTAAGAACCTCTTTTCTGAAAGACTGTAGAACTTTTTCATAGTATAAGGCACAGGGCTGCTTTTAGGAGGAATGGCTTATTTGTCATTGTACATTTTAGGAAGTCATTCTTTTCCCCAAATGAATATTTTATATACCATACACCTCTATTTTATATTCAATAGGTATTGGACACAGCACTTCTCTAACAATGAGGTAAGTGGCCATGCTCATAAGTTTATATAATTCCTTGACATGGCTTCAGCATGCATCTATTCATATGCCCAGAAGTGACCAGTTTTTGTTGGTTAATTCATTGGTTCCAGCTATATTTATGGCTGGATGCCACATGGTTGATTAGACTGATCATATGGCAATCTAAGCTAATCACTGTTTGCATGGCTAAAATAACTGGTCCAGCAGGGTCATTGTCCAGTTATTCAGATGATAAGTAGACTTGGGACTCATCATTCCCATCCTGTTCTGTTCTCTCTACATGAAACTCATGGCAGAAAAAAGATCACTGTGTCTAGAAATTGTAATCAATATATTCCAGAAAGCTCCCGTTCCACCCAATGAGGCAACCTTGGGTTGATACAAACATTTGCTTGTAAAAAGAGAAAGCTCACAGTAAACAAGGTGCACAAGTTCTGCTGGGTCCACAGTAGTCTTACATAATTTTTAATCCTCTCACAAACTGATTAACTTCTTAAGGATAAAATAGCCACACAAGAAACCATGCAGTAGTATATTTCCAGCAGAAGAACACCTAATTCATCCAGGATGGTCAAAAACTTTCAATTCAACAGGAAGGAAATTCTGAAAGTTCTGAGTTAAATTCCATTTCCAAATCCTGAGGTAGGTTATCAAAGATACCAGCTATCAACTGAGAGGTAAAACAACAACTCAAGTCAGTACCAACCACTCTGGTTGTCCTGGGGAAGTCACTTTATTTCACTGTCTTGGCTTTGTTTCCTAAAAATGATGGACAGCTATTTCACAGAGCAGGTTTAGTCATGGAAACTAAGTACTTTGAAGATAGGAAACCAGACACAACAGAGCCATTATTTTTGTCCTGAAGTGCATTTGGTGTGGGTTGGCCATCAGATGTCCTGATTTGTACATTAGTCTGAGAATGTTAGACATGCAACAGTTTAAGGATTGCTAAGAGCAAAACAGAACCTTGAGATGTGTTTATGGGTAATCAAATAGCTTATGGCTGAAACCTTACCTGGGGGTAAGTGGAAGGGGGTTAAAGAAGTTAAGGCCATGCAAGCAGAAGCAAGTTCAAGGGAAGCATGCCAATCAAGAGAGGAGTCAAGAGAATGAGTGTGCAGAACATGGTTGCATGTGAGGCTCTTGAGTCCTGAGGAGTTATCTCACTGGTACAGCTTCCTCTTGGTGTTTCTGGTTAAGTGTGTGAACACAGAGGCAGAGAAAGCCTCCCCAGGATGGGGACAAATAAACGTTCCAAAGACCTAAGGACAGGAACTCAATGGAGCCTCAATTCCATACAGACCTGTGGGGGCTGATACACCATTAGTCTGCACCACGGCTTCCAAGGACTCTCAAAGGCCTGACAAAGAGGAATGGACAATTGACAATTCCTGTTTTGCCTTCTCATTTTCTATACATCACTACTGGAAGAGAACTCTGCCAGGCTAAGGAGCCCTGAACTCAAGAAGGGACTTCAGAATGAAGAGCATAACCCAAAGATCCCTCTGTTTACTACAGCCTCAGTCATCTAAAACCCAAAGACTCCCCCACCACCACCAAAAAAGAAGAAAAGATACAATAAAGGGACCGCGGAGAATTTTTGCAGAGTATAGAAGTCCCTCAGTATCTACGGGAGATTCATTCCAAGAACTCCTACAAATGCTCATGTCCACACATGCTCACGTCCATTATGTGAAATGGCATAGTATTTGAATGTTACACATATCCTCCAGTATACATTAAATCATCTCTAGATCACTTATAATGGCCAACACAATGTAAATGGTCCTACTCTATTGTTTACAAAATAATTCCAAGAAAAAATAATCTGTATATGGTTCAGTACAGATGCCACTTTTTAAAAATGTTTATTTGTTTTACTAATATGAAAGGCAGAGAGAGATGGAGAGAGAGAGAGAGAGAGAGAGAGAGAGAGGAGAGAGAATCTCATCCACTGGAACAGTCTCCAAATGTCCACAACATGTGGGAATGGAAAAACCCAAATCCAGGAGCAGAATCCAAGCCAGTTCTGTCATGTAGAGGGCAGGGACCCAACCACTCGAGTCATCATCTTCTGCCTCCAAGGGTATGCATTAGCAGGACACTGGACTTAGAGGTAGAGTCAGGACTGGAACCCAGGCACTCTGCAGTGGAACGTGGCATCCAAGTGGTATCTTGACAATTAGGCCAAATATCCGCTCCACAGTTTGTGTTTTTGAATTTTTAATCTGAATTTGGTGAAGCCAATAAATGTGAAACCCATAGATTCAGAGTGCTGACTCTCCTAGGATACTTTAAAAATTTTGTGGAAAATGCAATTAAAAGATAAGTTTATTTTGGTGCACAAAATCTATGAAACCCATGCACGAGAGAGTCTTCACAAATTTCATGAAAAAGACATATTATGAAAAAATACACATGAGTTTCAAAAACATTGCACCCAAACACACTTATCTTTGAATTCTCCTTTACCATAAACTTTTAAAGAACACTCACATGGGTAAAACACCCTGCAAATAATATAAACAACACTATTCATAAGCAAACCCCTTGCTTCTCCCACCTAAAGAGGCAACATTGCCTGGAAGAGGAACACAAGACAGCAGAACACTGGGGAACTCTGTGGACCTCACTGCTGAGTGAGACACTTGGGGCTGCCTTCTCTGCACTTTGTCAGCCACAGAAAAGCCCTGAAAAGACTCTTCTGCAGCAACTGCGAGCCAGGGACTAGATGGGAAACACATCATCACTGCTGTCCAGAGGAACTCATTTGTATTTGCTGTGGCTGTGTGGTGTGTGTGAGTGTGTGTGTGTGGGTGGGGGGGGGGGGTATGATCCATGGTTGTGGAAGGTAAACAGAACTCTTGAATTGCTGGATTTTATTTGCATCCCTGTAAGGCACAGAAGAGACTCGAAGGACTTGTCTGTGCCACAAAGATCTGTAACCCTGCAACACAGGACAGTCCCATTTCCTATCCAAACACGGTTCTTCCTGGGCCAGGGAAGAGTGAATCAAAATCAACTCACAAGCTTTGGCACTTCTAAGAAGGTCACCCCTGCTTTTCAGCGAAAGGACCTTGCTTCAGGTAGAACCACACATGTGCCACACCTAACCTACAGGCACAGTCACACTGCTTGGGGATAGAAGCTGAGTTCAGTCAACACTCCCCACACATCAGCTCCTTCCAGGCTGTGGGCTCCGGCCCTTCCTCTCATCTGCACGGTTCAAATTAATTATACACTTTAATTTCATGAATTATTAATTTGATTCTGACTCGGCAGCTTATGATTATCCAGCGCTACAGACTATACAATTCCAGCTTCATTAAAACATCACCAGCTGCCTGAGAGACAGACATTAAATAGGGGAGAGCAATAATAAAATTAAGCTTCCGGCGCATAGCAACAGAGTCTTCCTCAGCCACAGGCAGTGCAGGACCCTGCTGCCTGGCTGGCCTGGGGAGCGAGGAAGAAAAGTCCTTCTAAACAAGGCCATGCCCCTTCTCACACAGCGCTTCCTGGCCTTCTACCACACACACACTTGAACTAGACAGAGGGAAGGACCACAGGGTTGAGAATTCATCTATGTAGCTCTACCTCCAACCCCTTCCAATCACCTACCAGTCATGTTCATCCTATATTAACTCTCTGATGACTGCCAATACCCCATGCACAACCAAGCTGGCCCCACTCATTGTGTACCAGAGAGCCAACTTCCAGGAAGGGTTCACACTGGCTGCCAGCTTCACAGGGAAAGTGGAACACAGGCCTTTCAAGAATTAGCCCAAGAAACATCTTTGCACTGAGGCTCACTTCCTGTTCTTGGGCAGTATGGTGATTGGAAAGGGACTGGGAAGCAGCTCGTGGTACTCACATGGCTCACACAGTTGCTTCACATGCAGAGGTCACATACGTCTAACACCTAGTCCAGGGCCTGGAACATGGTAAGCTCCCAATAGCTACAGATTCCCATACCTCATCTCTGTCTTGATAAGATGATAAGTAAGATGCAGGAACTGAGCTCATAACCACTTTTCTTCTTTGCAGTGCTGTCCATGTATACAGAAGGTTTGCTGTTCCTCCAAACTGTAGGATCCTCAGACAGACTGGATGGCTCTCCTTCAGAAACTCCATGCTCACCTTTAACAGGGAGTAGTACAAAATAATATATGGCTGGCGCCGTGGCTCACTAGGCTAATCCTCTGCCTGCGGCACTGGCACTCCGGGTTCTAATCCCGGTTGGGAAACCGGTTCTGTCCCGGTTGCTCCTCTTCCAGTCCAGCTCTCTGCTGTGGTCCTGGAAGGCAGTGGAGGATGGCCCAAGTGCTTGGGCCCTGCACCCACATGAGAGACCAGGAGGAAGCGCCTGGCTCCTGGCTTCAGATCAGAGCAGCGCGAAGGCCGTGGCGGCCATTTGGGAGGTGAACCAACGGAAGGAAGACCTTTCTCTCTGTCTCTCTCTCTCATTGTCTAGCTCTGCCTTTCAAAAAAAATAATAATAATATATGTATAACTCAGATCACTGCCATAGGGTTTGGCTGAGACACTCTGGGCTGGTGCTTTTCAAAACAAGAAGCCTTGACCAGACCTTCTACACCTTTTGTGATTGTTATGCCCCTCTTCTGAGAAACCTGGAAGTCACTGGTTGCTAGGATAGAGTCCCAGCTGAGCCAGAATTATGGGTGTAAGTGACAAAGGAAGCCGCTGATCAGAAGAAAGAAGAGAATAAGGAAGCGGTTCTGGATGTGGGGCAGAGAGAAGAAGAGGAAGGGGGGAAAGGGATTCAGGAGAGAGAGGGAAAGAGAGGGAGGAAGATGCAAGCATTTTCTTGTCCTCTATCTTGTACACAAAAAGCCCAGGTAAGAGTGCAGAGCCCTCTGTGGATTAATATACTCCTTCAAATAAATAAAACCACAGCACTTCCGCCCAGTAACTTTGTGGCAAAACAATTTGTAGAAGGAAAAGGTTGGAATTTAGACATTCCATTTAGCTGCCTCAGAAATCTAAGGACCTTGAACCTTGTGGGATTTCAAATCGATGGAATTAATTAAGGGAGATGTCCAGCACTCGCCACTAAGTAATCAGCAGGTACAGTAGACCTGGAAGTCTATAAAGAAAAATGGAACAGGATGACACTGAGGGAGGCAGCAGGGATTAAAAAATGAGCATCCGAATGGGAAAGGTGCACACCCATTGATCGCAGCATAAGAGATTATGGCTTGAGTGAGCAGCAGGAAGATTCTATAGTAGAAAATAGTTATTAAGCCGGAACATAAGCCTTGCAGATATCTGTAAGTGCTAGTCACCAGACATGCCCAGGCAGGAGACCACTTGGCAGGGAGCTTAGGGCTAAAGAGTCAGTTGGAGGGGTAAGGTACAAAATCAAGTTTCAAAGGCATTAGTATTCTATAGGATACTGGATTGTTTTATACAGGCTATATCTCCTCTTGCCTGTTCCTTTCATGAAAAGGGAAGTTGCTTGAGGGCAAGGATTGTCTGTTCTGTCCACTGTTATATCCTCGTACCTAGAAAACAGAACAACCAAAAACTAAACGACCAAAAAAGGTGCTTAGTGCAATTTTGTGAAATGGACAGCTTCGTGGGGACCCATGCCTGAGATATTGTCAGTGAACATATGCACCTGCTAGTCCCTGAGCGGGATTCCCAGTTTCCATGGAACAAGCCAGAGCCAAGTCAACAAAGAAGGAGCTACAGATGGGTGCTGATGAGACACTAACTAAAATGTCCAGTAGTCAGAACTGTAGAACACGGCTGAACCTTTGTGAACTCGATCTTTCATGCCAATGACAGCAAACGGGAATGTGAGAGAATCGAGATAAATGTTTTTGAAGGCATTCTGCAGTAGAAAATAAATGCACTCTCAGGACAGAGCGCTGTAGCTCAAAGAATTCAATTGTTTTTGCTTTTAAGTCATTATCTTTCTTCCTCCACTTTCTCCTAGTCCTATACAGGGGGAAGAATACACTCCTACTCAATCTTACAGAATGGAGTCACTGAGATGTGGAGCAGCACCATAAAGAGAATTCTGGCCATGCTGGGATTCAAGTAGAAAGCCTTGGGACCCTCAGCTCCTGAGTTCATTTAAGAACAATGCTTAACACAGTCCCTAGCACTCAGCTGACATTTCCTCCACAAAGCACAACTCGAAAAAGGCCCCCTGCATGAGGATGCCAAAGGGAGAATTCCAGAAATGGGAGTACACAGCCTCTCGTGAGCCCTAGAATGCTTACACACTCATGGGATTACAGTAAACCTTTCTAAGACATCAATACTTGCTTTTGCTTGCCCAATCATCTCCTCACTGGTTCAAGTAAACAGAACATAATGCCTATCAAAAACATCACGACATTGCCTTGGAGGGAGAGGCCCCCTCCCACCACCCAAGAGTAGGCTTCCAAAATGTGTCACACGCTGCCATGAAGGTGCAGACACTGAGTCTACCTCAGGCAGGAAACCACAGAAACCCAAGTCAGCCACAGTTCCAGTACAGAGGAAGCACCCTTAGACCAGAAGTCACCAGGCCAAACAAGCCCGGCTCCACCACCAGGCAGTTCTATTATCTTGATAGTCATCTCACCACCTCCTTGTCCACACACCACTCGCTCTTCATACTAACACATGAGCTAGGCCTGCAGGCAAGGGTGCTCAAGATCCAAGGACAACATTTCTCTGTGTGAATCCTCCGTTTGGGGACTGGCAGAAGGCAACCTGGAGGGGCTTCTGTTTATGTCAGCAGATGTTAGCCTGAGAAGTACCAGCTTTTGTTTCTGTGACTTCTTCCAAATGAAGTTAGAAGCCTCCAGGGTTCTTGGATACATCACAGAGTTCCAAGAGCATTGCTTCCTTTGTGGCCAAAACAGGAATGTGGGGAACGAAATGGCTGATGTTCCCTGCAGAGTATAAAATGTCAATCATGTTTCCAACTGTCTCTCAAAGGGGTCAATATGTTTGCATCAGGAACCTTGGCATTACAGCAACTTCACAACAGTAAAAAAAATCCAGCAGCCTCTGCCACCCAGCAGCTTAGAACCCAGACAGGGTAAATTTTCCCATAAGCCCAGATATCTGCAAAACTGCCTGTGGTCATCAGACCCACAAGACTGGAAAAAAAATAAAAAAATATGCAGAACAATGCAGGAAGGATTTTCTGAAACAGAAAACACAATCTTTCATTGTTTCCCCTGTCTTTACAATGAAAACACAGTGCTGGCCCTGTCTGGACATGGGGACTTTCCAGTTTCCATGTGAGGCTGGACATTTTGCATTCAATACAAATTAGTTCCTCAAAATCAGAATCAATTGTCATAAAATGTAGGGAACTATTTTCCCATGGGGCAGGCATTTGTGGTAAAACTGGAAATGTTCAACTTGATTATAATGCTTTGCGAAAAGGTCAGCGTGGGATTTCAGAGCTTTACCTAGAGGATGTTAACTCTGTTTGCAGGCAGAGTGAAACCGGGAGAGTTAGTTTGCCCAGGCTTGCCATGTCCACATCACTCTGATCACATGTCACCAGGCCAGCTACACACTGATCGTGAGCTCAGAAAGCAAGCGAATGCATGCATATACATGCAAAGACACACATTTTTTTAAAAAGATTTTATTTATTTATTTGAAAGACAAAGTTACAGAGAGAAGTAGGGACAGAGAGGAAGAGAGAGATGGGTCTTCTAACCACTGGCTCATTCCCCAAATGGCCGCAATGGCTGGAGCTGAGCTGATCTGAAGCCAGGAGCCAGGAGTGTCTTCTGGGTCTCCCACGTGAGTAGAGGGACCCAAGAACTTGGGCCATCCTCCACTGTTTTCCCAGGCCCATAAGTAGAGAGCTGGATCAGAAGAGCAGCTGGGACTCGAACAAGCACCTATATGGGATGCCAGTGCTACAGGCTGGGGCTTTAACCCACTGCGCCACAGCACCAGCCCCCTACACACACTTTAGTCACACGCAGATTCCACGTGCTTTTCTTTTTTTTTTTTCTTTTTTCTTTCTTTTTTTGACAGGCAGCATGGACAGTGAGAGAGAGAGACAGAGACAAAGGTCTTCCTTTTGCCGTTGGTTCACCCTCCAGTGGCCACCACGGCCGGCGGGCTGCGGCTGGCGCACCGCGCTGATCCGAAGGCAGGAGCCAGGTGCTTCTCCTGGTCTCCCATGGGGTGCAGGGCCCAAGCACTTGGGCCATCCTCCACTGCACTCCCTGGCCACAGCAGAGGGCTGGCCTGGAAGAGGGGCAACCGGGACAGAATCCGGCGCCCTGACTGGGACTAGAACCCGGTGTGCCGGCGCCGCAAGGCGGAGGATTAGACTAGTGAGCCGCGGCGCCGGCGGATCCACATGCTTT
The DNA here is from genome assembly GCF_964237555.1 of Oryctolagus cuniculus. NCBI lineage: Eukaryota > Metazoa > Chordata > Mammalia > Lagomorpha > Leporidae > Oryctolagus > Oryctolagus cuniculus. Next base: position 33,928,034 of record NC_091438.1, read on the forward strand.
TTATAGCCTCAATACTTCCCAATTTGGTGACAGGAATAGTACACTACTGGTTTGGTCATGCACAGAAAAACAACAATGTTACTGAAGAGTAATCTAAAGCAATGGACTTCAGTTTAGTGGGATGTGGTGTAGAATCTTCTAGAGTTTTCCCAAAATGCACATGCCTGGGCCTACCAACATCCAGAAATTATGAACTAGAACACTCCTATATCTTAAAAAGTTTCTGAGGCCATTCTGATATGCCATATACCTACTCCCTGGCTTCCTGTAAATAAATTATGTATAGCTCCAATCAAAAGTTGAATGCTCTCTCACACATGCCCAGGCCAAGTAAAAGTGGCACCACTTCCTGTTGTCCAGGCTCTGGTTGTATATTTGTCATAGAACTTTATTACATTGGGAATCATGGCCCACCCTCTACATTTTATTCCAGACATCACACCAGCATCTTCCTAACCTTCCGTAACAGGGTGAAACACAGGCAGAGACTTTGTCCTAGTCCTACCTCAGATTTAAATCTGAATGACAGTGGAAAGAAAAATGGCTCCTCATGGAACTCTTGCTCCTGGGACACCACCCTGGCGGACTGTTCCTTTTCACAGAGCAGTGTTTGTGTCCTGTGTAGATCTCTGTTGCAGCGCCTGGTGGCCCCCTTAGCATGTCCAGTTTATGAGATCTGACGGGGTCGCTGCCCGAGAGCAAGGCTGAGTAGAATTCTGAAACACTTTCGTTATCAACCAAAACTTGTCATCTGGCCAGATCCTGAGGGTCAGCTCCTCCTCTTTCAGTAAATCCAAGTGTGATTAAACTTGGGGGAGGGGCAGTTTACTACAAAGACAGGAAAAACAGGACTAGAATTGCAGTTTTAAAAGACATGCTTTACTTGCAAGTCACGACCTTTTTACATATCAAAACCTGAAATTCTGAAGCAGATGTCTCTTTCAAGACTAATCCTTACCACAAAGATAAGAGTCTTGCAACATCTCCAGTCATCCTGACAGAAACTCTGGATGGTCAAAGAGTCAAAAGCATTACTGAGTGCCTGGTAACCTTCAGCCAGGCAACCTCTGTCATCAGCTTGGATTTCACAAAGTCGCTGAGCGGGACTGGGCTCATCCCCAAAGCCAATTCAGGGTTTACTGTTGGTGTGCTCCTACGTCAGTGCCCCGTGGCTACTCATCATGTGATAACCATGAGCACAGTGGAGGAAGGCTACCTTTGACACACCAAGTCTAAATATACCTGCCTGTCAAATATTCTTCTTGGACCTACACATACTAGAGCTAGTCCTACAGAAGCAGTGCCCAAAATGAGGGTCATTGCCATCTTGGCCACTCCAAGTGAGATCCTCAGCATTCTCTTTTTTTTTTTTTTAAGATTTATTTATTTGAAAGGCAGAGTGGCAGTGCTATCTCCCATCTGCTGGTTCACCCATGAAATGGCCCCGACAGCCAGGTCTGGGCTAGGCTGAGGCCAGGAGCCAGGAACTCCACCAGGTCTCCCACATAGAGAGCAGAGACCAATGTACTCAGGCCATCACCCACCGCCTTCTCAGGCACATTAGCAGGAAGCTGGTTTGGAAGCAGAACAGCCAAGACTTGCACTGGCCCTTTGATATGGGATGCCAAAGTCACAAGCAGCAGCTTAGCCCACTGTTCCACAACCTGAGGTGCTAAAATGCTGGTGCCCCTCAGAGTTCTTAAATGAGATCATCTGGAAGCTCCAACTGGCAGATATGGCTGTCTTTATAAAGGTTGGAAGTAACAGATCCTGTTGCCAAAAGTGAACCCGATTCTCCAAAATTACTTGAAAATGCACAATGCCAACAATACAAGTTATTATTTATTCATATAGATGGCAAGTTTGGAGCCCAAAAATGGTAAAGCATCCCATATTATTGGCATGTTCCCTTGGAAACACAAGTAACAATCTTACTAGGGGAGCTGTATTAACATCATCATGATTATTAATACAGTCACATCTCTTTGAGGTTATGCAGGATACCACTTCTTAGTGATGGACAAGACCTGGTGAAGGAGCAGGTAATACTGTTTCCCCTTACTTCTCTGAAACCACAGTCTCCCCCTAGTGGAAGCCTATTCATTCAGCTGTTTTTGAGCTCTTCCTCTGATGCCTTCAGCCAAGGCACACCTGTTTCCAGGCAAGGCTGGATGAAATAAATGCTTCGTTTTGTTTCTCCGTTGGAAACAAGGCCCTGGTCTATGTAGGGGATGTGTCTGGAGTGTGTTTGTTCTAACTTTCTGGAGCCAACACACACCTGCCCAAGTAGCTGGGATGCTGCACTCCCACTGTCCCAGAGCTAAGGAAGTCCCAGCTGCTGCTGGAAGTATTTTTAGCTGCATTATTTATTTGAACACCTGCCTGACAATCCTAGACAGAGCTCAGTCTGGAAGAGGAGGGGCCTCTGGGACACTCAAGGTGGTTGCATTTGCACGTCTCTATCCATTCTGGGGCCAAAGATGGTTCTGATCACACCACACACCCGGCAAATAGAAGTCTCCAAAGAAACACCTCCAAGTGCTATTCTTAAACAGACTCTCATGAAACCTGGAACTTTCAATGTCAATGCCATGCTCAAGCATGTGGAGCACAGAGCAGTTCACCCTGGCAGCTGTTAACATGTTAGTCCTCAGCCGTCCTCCGGTGGGGGCATCCTACTATCCAGTAACACTTCCTTCACTTTTAGCAGTAGGAAAACTGACTGCTACAAAACTGACATTCTCATTTTGAGCTTCCAGCCTTTTTTTTGGTCTCTTTTCAAAAATGTAATATCCATTCTTTTACCTTCTGCTGACTCCAATCCTACCCATATTTCAATTCATCACCCCTCCTCCTCTCTCCAATTCCACAGCCCTGAAATTCAACTGCCCTCTGTCTCCAACACTGCTTACTGTCTGCATTGCAGTGTCTAATGTTTTAATTACATTCCATATTGTACAGTCTAGCACCTAGAATGTGCTCAACAAATTGAAGGAATGCTTTTTAGCTTTTGAAAGAAAGGACGTGTGTATGGTTAGGCCTACTTTTCCCCCTCTAACAGTTTCTAACACAGGACCAGGTACACCCCAGGTGCTGCATAATGCTTGCAGACTAACTGAGAGCCCCCTCTCAAAGTCACATTGCCACCTGCCACTATTACAATGCTTATGCTTAGAGATCACCATTCTTATAGCTGGCACTCAGGTCTGGCTACCACAAACAGGTCAGGCTTGTTCTGCACATTCTGCCTTGGGCTAAATTGCCTAATTTTAAAAAATATTCTGTCTTCATAGTCATATGTGATTGGATGTTTACGTACAGTTCTGAGATCCTAGAATGAACAATGTTGTATTTAGTGCAGGGGATGACTGCCTTGCAGAGATCTGTGGGTGGAATACATAGACACACACACGTGAATGGACACACACACACACATACACTACTGGGCTGTCCCCACATAGACCATTTTTGTATGATCTGAAAACACCTTGCTGGCCTAATTCATAAGCAAAATGTCTTTATATGTAGTCACCCAAATATGCCAGTCGCAGGCCTCTGAAAAGTATGTGAGAGCCAATAAAACTAAAATTTTGTTAACCCCTGTACCCTACTAGTATCATTGGCTGCCTTAGAGTCTGATCACTATGAACAGATGTTCTGAGTAGCCTAAGTGGGCACTCAGCTTTTGTGGGCAGGCGTCTCCCGGTATAGGGATGAGCAGAGGCTTCGGATGCAAACAATCCTGTCATTGTACGTTCTAAGTCCAAAGACACAGAATTTAAGGGATAAGCATCATTCATTCATTGAGGGAAAGACTATGTCTTGGCTAAGATTTCAGAGCCAAGAGGAACAGACTCAGACAACTCACAGCTTCATGTATTCCTGAAGGGAACCTTAACAGTTACCCAGGCCAAATCTGCACGTTGAAGGCACGGACTAGTCTAGCAAAAGTAGCCCATCTACAGTTACTCTTTCACGTAACAAATATCTACCAAATACCTACCATGATCAGAATGTCATTCTAGGCACTGGAATACAACAGGAAACAAGGAAATTAAGGCCTCTGAGTGAGATGAATATGTAAGGTCCCATATAAGTTCTCTTTTCTCTTTCTGTCTTCAGGACAAGTGACCAGATTCCACAGTACTACGGGAGAGGGTTTCGAGGCAACTGAGAATGCACTGCTCTTGTATTGAGAACCTCAAAGCCACCTGACTCTCAAGACCCCTAGGGCCTCCCAGTCCTCACAAACAACGAACCACCAGGAAAGCAATCAACAGCAACAAAATGCCATGGTGACAGTCGGACTTCTGCAGTGCTGAGAGGTGTTCCATCAACCACCACAGCCATCATCAGCATTTTTCACTGCTTACTCCTGAAAGCAGTCAAAGAATAAATGGCAGAGAAGGTGCACACAACTTGGGGAAAAAAAATCATTGAATGAAAGAGTCATCATTGGAGAAGACCAATTAAAAGTCATATTCATCCATTCGTTCAACTGTTCAATAGTCAGGATTTATTGAGCAGCTCTGTGTGTAAGCACTGCATGAGTTAGGTGCCCTGGGAAATACTGAGATGGATGGCACAGTCCCAGCTCTCGAGGAACTTAAAAATCAATTGGGAAATTACAATCCTCATTTTACAGATGAATAAACAGTGGCATGGACAGTTAAGGGATTTATTTTAAATGCTTCATCCTTTAACTAAATCATAGCATGAAGTCATCAAAAATGTTGAAAAAGCACTGAGTTAGGAAGGTTGGATATACTAGTTCCAGTCCTGGTTGAGACTCACTGGCCAAGTCCAGTACTTTGTCTGGGGTTACAATTTCTTCATCTACAAAATCAGGAGACAGTGTTCAGAGTAGGCCTTCTAACTCTAAGATGATCCAATTCTAACACTTGGAACCATAAGACTCACTGGTTAGAATGAAAGAGAAATTGTGAAAGAGAACTGTTATTCAGAGATCTTAAGTCTCAGTAAGAGAATATGAAAGCTATTCCATCTCACTGGCCACTGTTGCATTTCTCCTTAAAAGATGCTCAGACCTAAATATGAAAACACCCTCTTCTGCAGACTTTCTAACTGGGATCTTTACTACCATCTTGGCCACAGAGCAAAGAAAACTGGAGCCTTCCCTACATCTCCCTTCATCCTCTCAAGCATCCATAACACAGGGTATTAAGTGTTTGCCAGAGCTGTGCGTAAGCAGAACTGCTCCAAAGCTAATGGAACCCATCTATGTACGATCTGACAAGTGGGGGGCTTAGCCTACGTGTAAAGAACTATTCATTAAAGGTTTAACAGACAGTGAGAGACTTGAATTAGATCACATGCAAGGTCCCTTCCAGCTTTAGATTTCTGTGTTATTCCAAATTTTGTGAGGATAATTTAAAATATTCATTTATTGAATTCAACAGTGAATCTAAAGTATTAAGCAAAACCATTTTTATTTGGTTAATCAGCACTCACTTCAGAAAAAGAAAGGAAATTAGTGTAGAAAAATCTCAGTTTGGGTTTCTAAAAAGAGACTGTTTAATAATTTTGCTACATTTTGAACTTTCCCTAGAGATGTTCTCTAAACTTGGATGGTGTCTCTTAAATTGACAATCTTCTAGCCATTTTGCCACATGTGAGCTGTAAAATCAGATCTGTGAAGGTCTAGATGACAGAAAGATTGGAATTGAATCTTCTTGTTTGTATTTAATTTTTCCCTTCCTGCTTCGCCATATCATTTGTCCTTAACATTTTTAGTTTTTGGTCCTAGAGGCACAGGTGGTTCTTATTTCAGGCTGTATGAATGGCTCTGCTATTCAAAGATTAACGAATAAAGGGCTTTGTAAATACATTAGCATGATAATGGTAATAATGCTTTCTGCTGCCTTCTGTGCCTACTTCAGTCTGTGTGCTCCTAAAGTGCCTCCCCTCCCCCGGGCATGGGGCCCCTGCCCCCTCTTTCCCACCACCTGATTCTACTCCAGAGTCTCAGGAAGACAAAGTGAGTCCAGCAGCTGCAGGGAAAGCAAGAGGAGGAAGGAGGAAGGAGACCTGAGGGGTGCAGAGTGACACAGCAAGAGAGGCTGAAAAGCCCAGTGCACATTAGGATAGGAAGGCTTAAGCAGAATACACAGAGAAACTGCAACTCTTCACTGCAGAGTGCCAACAATACCTCCCCTTCCTCCTCTCCTTTCTGTGACATTTGCTGCCTGTCGCCATTGACTCTTCCTCCCTACTCTCTTCTTTCAATCACATGCTTGACCTCCTATGCACACCTTTTAACTTCACATTCATAAAGCTTCTACAACCACGCATAGGTCAAGGTTTGGGAGAACTGGGTCTTGAAGCAAGAGCTAGCTCCCGATTTGGGCTTTACCTGTTACTAACACAGGGACAAGTTCAAGGGCCTTTCCATAAAGGCTTCACCAAAAGGCAAAACTTTGGAGCTCTCTGCAAACCCAGAACTCCTCCCTGGCAGCTGAGTGTCAGTCATGGGGGGAATGACTTAGTGGGACCCTCCTGGAGCCTCAAGCATCAGAGATGTGGACGCTGCAGGCTCTCTGTGCTCCGGGACCTGTGTGAGTGTGCCTTTCCTCTCAGCCTAACCCACCAGCTGGGCTCAAAGCATGTGTGAGGATGATGAGTCGGGTAGGGTTAGTCGTTCTGGAGGGAAGCCATGAAGATGTCAGGCAAAGTGGATTGAGACAGAAAGCAAAAGTCCCTACAGCAGGGGAGAATGTGCAAAGACACAGATCTTTCAGAACCCCAGCGCTGAAGCCTGCCTGCCTAAGTGGAGACTGCAACAGCAGGAGACGCTGAGCGGAACAGGCGACGGGGCCCACACACCAGGCCAGGAAACACAAGTCACTCCTCTTCCTTTGTCTCCTAAGACCTGCACGTGTTGTCCCTCATTTGAAGGGAGCCCGGAGCACAGGGAGCTGGGCTGACCCTGAGCCTGGAGTGTTGATCAACATTCTCCCACCCCGTCTCACTCTGACCCCCACGGGGGCACACATTACCATCCACCACCTCCTTCCTCTGGGCCTCCGATATCAACCGGGAAAAGGGAATCTAAAAATAAAGCCAGGGCCAGAGTGTGTACCACTCGATTGGACTCCTGCGCTCACAGATCTGCTTATTTTGGCCTATCTCTCCCCAGTGATAAGGCTGCTAACAGCCTGTTATCAGCCAGTCGGTGAAAATGTGCTCCAGCCTGATTAGGCCTCAGTCTTTGCCAAGGTTATAAACAGCCGTTATCGTTTTCCCGAACAGAATAATCCGGACAGTATCAGCTCAGAAACATATGGGCCACACAGAGAAGATAGCCGCTGACGGACACTTCATTTTAATTGTAACGAGCGCGTAGCAGCAGCCTGCAGACAGCAGACAGAGACAGCGCTGCCCGATTGGCAGTGGGGCTTTTTTTGGTTTTTTTTTTTTTTTTTGGAAATCCCTTCTTCCTTCCCTGGTTGCCAATGCCTAAGCTGCTTGGCTATTCTGGGTGGCATAATGAACTGGACCCTACCCCAGATGTTACCAGTCACCAAGCATGACCCTTCCCTAAAAGGCAGATGGGACCCTTCGGATGTTCTTATGAAAGCAGATGGAAAAAAAAAAAAAAAAAAAAAAAAAAACAGTACAGAGGAAGCAGGGCAGCTCTCTCAGCTCTCAGACCCCAATTCAGCCTCAATAACTTCACCCCACTCTGATCTGACCCTCCCCCCTCCAAGCTACCTTCAAAGACCCCAGGCCTCTGGGTGCCCAGATGAGCGTTCAGGAATAGAGCATAGAGACCATTCCCACCAACCTTCCACACAGAGACACAGACATCAACCAAGGTTAAGCTTGAGGTGTACAAGCCTGTGCAAGTGGGGATTGGGAGGGGAGGGGGTGTTGGCCACGCCCGGCCTGCAGCTTTCTCAGGCTTGTCAACTAACTAGCCTGAGGAGGAGAGACATGGGGACCGGACAAAAAGAGAAAGCTGCTGATGGTGAAAGTTCGGGTGAAAGGATTTGCCTGGCTGCTTCCACGTCAGCAGAGGTCTAGGTTGCTGACAGCTCAGCCCTGGGTCACTGCTGTGGGCACGAAGCCAGCAGCCACCCTGTTCTTCCACACAGTGATGAATCATCCTGCTCCCCCACTGTGTGTCCCCAGAAACAAAGTGGTAGGAATGGGGCTGAAGAATGGTGAGCAAGGGTGGATGGCAAGAGAGTCCAGTATGAGACAGCATCTCTGCTTTCAGCAGCAGGCTCCCTTTGCACGTTGCCACTATTTCTGTGATATCATGGCTCACACCTGGCTGGCCAGATGGGGGTCAAGGAAAGCAAGTGGGACCCCCCCAGAAGAGAAGGAGCAGAGCCTCACCTTGACCTGGCTGTCACCATACATCCTATCCTACATTCATGTCCCACAATATTCCAAACAATTAAACGCCCTCAACTTGCTCTTCTTGTCTGACTCTCTTCTGTTTTCCTCCTTAGACCACCAAATTTTTGCTTCCTTTCACCCTAGACAGCCAGCACCTTCCAGGGCTCACGCATACACTCAAGAAACTCGACAGCGTGGGAAACATCCCACAATTGAGATGCAACTTCTAAGGGCTTTTCCATCATGAGGACAAGAGGCAGGAAAAGAGGTGAGTGAATCAAGAAAATGCCCTGTGACACATGAATGTTCTCCCTGCCTGTCCCTGACATTAGTTCCAATTCTGCAGAGACAGGAAAGATGCTATGGCTTTGTCCAGGAAGAAACAACCACAATAGATAATATTTATTGAGCACTGGTGGGTGTACCAGACACTGATCTAAACCCTTTATAGAAATGTGCTCAATTACTTCTCAAAACTCTTCTAGGATTCACACCCAAGTGTTGCGCTCACAGCTGTATCCATGTACTTTCAGGGTCTCCTGGGCCCTCAGCACCCTCTGATCCAGGGAGAACCCTTTCTCAGCAGCCTCTGGGGGCCTGTGAGCAGCTCAGACACCCACTCCATCTCCACCCAGTCCTCCGGAGATCTACTGGGACCCAACCCACAGGATGGACGGAGCACCCTGGCATGAGATGACTTAGGCTATTTCGCTATGAAGCGAAATTGGGACTGTGGTAATGCTCCTGCAATAACATCAACTTCAAAAGGGAAAAGGGATGGCAATTCTGCTGCCAACTGAATAGAGCCGGAGGCATATTTTTGTTTTAATTCTTTTTTTTTTTTTCATGGCTTTTCAACACCTGCCTTAGCTCTTCCACTCTTCCAACAAAACACCGCTTAGGCTGCCTTGCAGTATTATCAAGAGACTGGCCAGCAGATCTGTGCGAGAGGCTCTGCCGTGGGTGGTCCACCCCCTGACAAAGCTTCAAGGCTACAGCAATCCTTTTCCTAATTGCCATCAGAATCTGAAAATGTCCTGGAAACATGAGAACCACCCCCCCCCCCAACTTCGGAGGCGGCTCAGCAGTCGCTTATTCAAAGTGTTTGCCTTTTTCTATTTTTGTTTTTCTTATTCTTTCTGTTTCAATGGACCCAGCTTTGTTCTTCTACAATTTCAGGCTCACAAGACTGGAGGATTTCCTGAAATAAGAAGCTGGGCCTATTTCTCCAAGGACCCTGCCTCCCATTTGGTCCACAAAGAAGGCTGACTTGCCAATGCCGCACAACAGAGGCAGGCGGAAATTTGAGGGCAGTAGATGATGACAAGGTGACCGTCAGAAGCTGGGTGGTCTGCAGGCATCCTGTCTCTGCTGCATTGCTTTCACTGAGGGCTGGCAGGTCCCATCAGGGCTGTGTCCAGTCTTCTCAGAGCATCTGTGACAACATGGCAAATGCCATTGTTGATTTGCTTGGATGTCCCCATGACTTTGAGCACCTGAAGGACTGTCTCCCTGCAGTCTGTACCCTCAGCACCTAGCACAGTACCTGCATACAGTCAGCACTAAATGAAATGATGGAACAGATTCAGCCCAAACCTGCCCAGATGGGTGTTCAAGGCCAAGTACTTCGGAAATCCCTGGATTCAAAACCTATTCCTAACTATGCCTCAGTTAGTTCTTCAGTCTCAGCTTCCCCATATCAAAAATGAGGATACTCACAGTGCCTGTGCCATGGATTTGTAGTGAAGATTGTATATGTTTAAAAAAAAAAAAACACTTAGTCTTGCTCCCGACACACAATATAGTCACCTGATAAATATTTCTCAATTAATGAATGACTATCCCCTGATCCTCATCTGTGCCCCTTATTCACTCTATCAGTCCACCTCCTCTGGAGAAAGAAAAGGCTGCCACCAGGAACCTGGGGTTCTGATCTCTGCTTTAACAGGACTCCAACGGTCACTTAGTCATCCAGCCTTCTAATCCTGTGGTGTGCATCACCAGGCTGAGGGGCAGTCTGTGCATTCTCACTGACAGGCAAGCAGCTTACGAGATAGTATAACCTACCAGTCATGGACACAACTGGAAAAGCCAGGTCCAAGCCATCAGCTCCATAGCATGCCATGCCCTGGCAAAGCTGCCTGCTGTCCAGCACTCTGCGGACCTTGGTCCAGACCCTAAGGTGCCTATGGCTCCCTGGTGCCCGACGCCGTTATCTTAAAGCAATGTCTCAAATCAAGATGATGCAACCTAAGGAATGCTTGGTTCACAGTCCTCACTGGGATCTCCAAGTGAGTTCGAAATCAAACCACCTTAAGGCCTAACACCCAGAAACCTCTTTCCTGTCTCCAGCGACATTTTAGTGGGACATAGGGCGTCTTGCTCTGGGAGCAGCAGACCCTCACCGTCACATCCCCCTACTGTCCCTTGGTCTCCAGAGTTTTCCTGCATTTCTTCTTCTTTGCCTTTTTCCCCCCAAATGTGTCACAGTGTGGAGACTGTGAAACCCATTTGCATTTCCAAGAAAAGCTGTTAGGCATAAATTCATTCAGTGCGGGGGGGGGGGGGGGGTATCTTCCTATTCTCTTTCCTTCCTCTTACTATGAAGCTGCAGTGAATTCATAAACAGCTCCAGTGGCTTTAGCATCAGGGCCTCAGATGAGGCAGGAGCACAGGAGCACAGGGCATTTAGGTTTCTCCCTCTTCCTCTCTCCCTCTCCCTCCCTCTCCCTCTCTCTCTCTCTCTCTCTCTCTCTCACACACACACACACACACACACTCCACAATGGGGCTAGTCTCATTAGCCACATTTTCATCTCTCCTATCTCTAGATACACTGTAGCCCTGGTTTAGTCAATGATATCTTTCCTGGCATCCTGTGGGGACAAGCCATAGAAAATAACAAAATATTCATGTGGCAAAGCCTGTTAAAACCTTGGAAAGATTTAAGCCTGGGCTTCTTGTCATGGACACTCCCTCCCATAATCTGTATTCCAATCTTGGTGTCAGCGGAGCTGTGATCAGAATATCCAAGGTCGCATAAAAGATTCAGGACTTACTGACTTCCCTCACACAGGCTGCTTCTTGTTGCTCCTGCTCATGTCCAGTCAGCCTCTCAAAGTCCACGGGTCCTTTTGCTCACTGCTGCATGTGGCAAACTTGCTGGGATAGTCCACTGACTCAAGATGAACACAGAAACTGAATCTTTCCTGGGAATTTGGACTGGGGTGGGTTTCTTGTTTTGTTTAGGGCCTTCTTTTGTTTGGTTGGGTTGTTTTCTCTAAGATAATATTCCTGCTGCCTCCTGTGTGGTACCTGGAAGTGGTACTTAACAAGGCTTGATTAAGATTTCCCACCCTTTGCTGTGAGTGGGTTTGAGGTTGCTTGTGCCTGTCTCAGTATGTTTAAATCCTAGTTCTCTTTATTATTTAAATCAGAGACTGTATTATTTAGCCCTGTACAGCATTAAAGCTATAATTTGTAGGGATGGCAGTTCACCAACAGGGGCTGAGCACGCCCTCCAATGGCCCACATTCAAAGAAAGGAGGCTAAGTGTGCAGACTCCATGAATCCATGTGGGACACAGCTCTCCAACATGAATAACACACTGATATGGATATTAGTTGTTTGAAAACTCAAGGAAGGTGAAGGAACCAGGCACAACTAAAGGAGTGATTGTGAATGGATCTTACAACTTACTAAAAGAATCTCTCTAAGGTCCATTGCCAAACCCACCAGCAGGAAATGCTTTCCTTTCCAACCATAAAACTTAGCTCCAATGAATCAGAGAGACATTCAGTCAATATATGGAGATACAGAATACTTAGAAGGATGTCATTCATCTCCACAAAAGAAAACTCTTTTATATGCCTACAGGTTAGGAGCCAAATGACCCACAAAGATGGTAAAAGAGGAGAAAAGACAAATGGTCATATGGTTAATATTACACAGCCATCAGAGGCACGGGGCAGAAAAGAGTGCCGGCCCCACTAAATAACAGAACTAAGGCACTTTCCTTTCAAGATACCCCTTAGGAATCATCCCCTTAATTATCAACCCTGTAATCAAACCTTTAATCATAAGATAATATAAAAGGAATATGAGGGGCTGACGCTGCGGTGTAGCTAGGCTGCTGCTTGAAACACCGGCATCCTGTATCGGAGGGTTGATTCAAGTCCTGGCTGCTCCACTTCCAATCCAGCTCACTGCTAATGAACCTGGGAGGGCAGGAGATGATGGACCTAGTTCTTGAGCCCCTGGCACCCATCTGAGAGACCTGCATGGAGTTCCAGGCTCCTGGATTCAGGCCGTTGTGGCCTTCTAGGTTGTGAACCAGAGCACGGAAGATCCCTTTCTCTCTTTGATTCCCTGTCTCTATTCCTCTGCCTTTGAAATGAACAAATAAATAAAAATTTTGAAAAGGGATATGAAATCCAGTTTCACAAATAGGCACATAAATATATGCCTAGATTATTAAAATTATTAAAATTTCAAGTGCCTAGAATTACTTTATATATGAAAGGATAGATTACAAACCTTAGGCAGTCAAAAACCAAAGGCCTATTATAATTTAATCTCTTTTGAAAACATATTAGCTTAATTATTTCAGTAAATGCTATGGCCATTAGACAAATTAGCACTGAATTCCAGATCAAAGTGCTATTCACACACACACAGGTATTTGCATAACAACTGGTGGCATGAAAGTGAACAGGTGCTATAATCAACTTCCTTGAATGTTTTGTGTATTTGCTACTGAAACTTTCTCAAGAGGTTAAAAATTTCTAGACTACAACTCGAAAATTAAAGACAAGTTGATAGTATTGATAATACATTAACATGAAACTTGTCAAATGAGAGAATTGTAATAAAAACCATCTCTGGGCTTCTCAATTCCTTCTCCATGTTAGTCACATAATGTGTACACATAAATGTATTTCTGCATATGCATGTGAAAAAGCAAAAAGGCACACGCATATCCATGGTCAACCACAAGATAACATAAAAAAGATATGAAACCCAGCTTCATAAAGCTACACTCATAAATATATACCTTTAGAATTAAGTAAACAAGGAAGCTCCTTTTATACAGAAATATGGTCATGAAATGTACCACATAACATAAAACTGTAAAGACTGAGCTATATGAAAGTCTTTGGAATAGATCTTTGATTAAAAGAAGTATATGCCAGATAATTCTGAAAGTAAACAATTCTATAACCTATCTTGCTTGGTAATAATAGGGCTTTTAAACATTTTTTTTTAAAGATGTGTTTATTTACTTGAAAGTCAGAGTGACACAGAGAGCAGGAGAGGCAGAGAGAGAGAGAGAAAGAGGTCTTCCATCCGCTGGTTCACTCCCCCAGTTGGCCGCAATGGCTGGAGCTGTGCCCATCTGAAGCCAGGAGCCTCCTCCGGGTCTCCCATGTGGGTATAGGGGCCCAAGACTTGGGCCATCTTCCACTGCTTTCCCAGGCCATAGCAGAGAGCTGGATTGGAAGTGGAGCAGCAGGGACTCAAACCACCGTCCATATGGGATGCTGGCACTGAAGGCAGCAGCTTAACCAGCTGTGCCACTGCGCTGGCCCCTTAAGCAATTTTTCAAACACAACCTGTAGTATTTATTTACAGTGGACTGCACTGTTTCCAGACATGACACTGCTGTCATGGAGAGTGGCTCACCCTGGGCATGACTTTGTCCCCCCTCCCAAGGTGGGCATTTGGCAACGTCTAGAAACCTTTATGATTGCCACAGTACAGGAAGAGGGTACCACTGGCATCTATGGGTAGAATTCAGGAATGCAGCTAAACGTCTTACGGTGCACATAGCAGTCCCTCAAAAATAATTATCTGGCCCCAAAAAGCCCACACGGTGAAGGGTCAGAAACCCTAGTACAGACGGTCATGAGCATCACAGTTTCATCCCAGTCACATGTCCAAAAAGTTGTGAGAAAATGAAAAATGAGAAGGGGAGGGGAAAAGGACTCTTTTTACTAGGATTTTGATGATCAAAATTATAGTTGCTATAATATCTTACTTCGTCATAAAATGGACTCTTAAAACTTATCACCTGTATTGGCATCATACCCATACACTGAGAAATGTAGGAAAACCAGCCAGGGTTTCAGGAAAAAAAAAAATTTACCCCAAGATACCCTTCAATGAAGAGAGGAGTGTCCTGATCGGTTGTGTTACAATCAAATAAAGTAAGATATGACAAAAGCTAACTTTTTACCAGTGAAATATAAACACATCTGGTGCCTAGAATCCTATATGTGTGTATCCATCCAATTCCAAGTATCCGAGCTCTGACGTACAGTAATATAATAATATTATTTTTGAGATCAGTTAAGGTATAAAATGTGCACACTCTCAGTCTTTAATATTAATAAGTCCTGTAACTAGCAGTTTCTCGTAGCTCCGAATTCTTGAGCACAACTAGAAAGGGCACTTATCCTGAAAAATCTAATAAATTTACAGTTTTATATACTTCCTTCAATTGTAAAAGTCTTGTTCAATAAACTTTAAAATGCCACTATAGAGCAATAACACAGACAGTATAAACCCAGCCCTGGGAAAGCTGTGCAACCAGAAATTGTTCCCCTTTCTGCTAGAGCAATAAAGTTTTATATGTTTGAACTGACTGTAAAAAGGTTTGAATGTTGGCAACTGGGGAATAATCTGTCTTCTTTATAGTTATTATCATATTTCCCACAAGACCCCTTGGTCTGTGTCAATCCTTCTTGTATATGACACCTTTGTACTGTCAGCGAAAGCAACACTACTTTACTTTTTTTTTTAACTATAGGACTTGTATCTGTTTTCCTTCAGATTACAGCTAACAGGAATAAATTATTTCTGACAAGCATCTATTGCAGCGTTTTACCAAATAAAGCTGGTTGTGAGCTGCTTTCCAAGAGGGTGGGGGGGAACCTCTTCCCTACTCCTTCCCTCTCTTTCTCTCAACTGATTCAAATGCAATTCAGGGCTGGTTAAATTGGAGGAAATGCCAATAAAAAGAGATTTGTAGGAAAGTTGCCCTGAATGCTGGAGCCCATTGAACATGGTAGGTGGGTTCTCCTGGGTGCTATTGGATCTGTGTGGAGAAGGGGCTTAGGAAGGGGGGTTGAGGGGTGATGAGGGATCATCCGTTTTTCTTCCCGAACTCTCTCCCAGGTCAGAGTATCCCTGCTCCTTGGTTCAGGCAGAAAGCTGAGTCCGGCCAGCAGAATTTCCCAGCATCTGATTACCAGCCAGGGAGGGAAGTCAAGCTGCAGCTATGACTGACGGGGGCTGCGCCTGGGCTGGCTCGGGTAAGCGGTCATCTCCAATGAATGGGTTCAGGATCATGGTGCTGAACAAACAGCCATTTTATGTGTGTATGTGTGTGTGTGTGTGTCTGCTTGTGCATGTGTATTTGTGCGTGTGTATGTGGGAGGGGGTCTCCTGCTCTCCCTCTCCCAGCCCCAATAATGGACCTATATACCCAATAATTCATTAATATAAACCAGCCATACTAAATATATTCTCTCTTACACAACCATCCTGAATTTTCTTTGCCTTCCACTTTTTAAAATAACAGGGAAAAAAACATTAGAGAAGAATAAGAATTGATATTTGCCAACATCAGGTTTTTAAAAATCAGAAGATATTACATGTCTGGATATCAGTAGGACAGGCACAATAAATTATCCATATACTCTGGAATAAACCATCTCTCCAAGAGATGACAAGAACAGGATGGCTAAATCATAGAAACACAGGAAGATACTACATATGTGCATATACCCACATAATATATGAGTGGTCTTCAAAAAGTTCATGGAAATGCATACTATGAAATAATTATGCAAGGGTTTCGAATGTTTTGCACCAAAATAAACTTATTTCTTAATTTTTCCATGATCATTTTGAAGTTTTGTGTGAATGTTCATAGAGCTCACTCACACTAATGTAAGTCAGCCAACTCAAAAAAGAGTCAACGCAAACGTGGAAGCTCAGGTGTGGAAGGGTAAGTGGCAACTAGTGTCTATAAACACAGCCACTCTACCAGCTCGAGGCAATGAACATGAAATTGAGTACACTCAGATCTCAGTGACTTGGGAAAAGGCTTGAGCTTGAACTCAGAATTGTCTGGTCTCCTCATTAGCACCATCTCCATGAATGTTCAGTATGATACCTTCTCCTTGTCCAGTTCAAGCAACAAACATTTTAATCTATGTATGGTAGAGAGAGAGAGAGAGAGAAACGCTTCCATCCCTTGGTTCACTTCCCTCAAATACCCACACAATGTCAATAGCCAGAAACTCAACTGAGTTCTCTCATAGGGAAGGCAGATATCCAATTACTTCAACCATCACCTGCTGCATTACAGGGTGCACATTAGCAGGAAGCTGTAATCAGGAGTGGAGCTGGGATGCATGCCCAGGCACTCCACTATGGGATGTAAGCATCCAAACTAGCTACATCAAACCCTCTCTCCTATACCCCATTTTTTCAAAGATGGAAGACCACTGCACTAACGTTCTCTTGTAAATTTTAAACATGACTACCTTACCACATCTTAAAATATACCTTCCCCATGAACCCAAAATGAATTTATTTTTATGGTGATACATTTCCAGGGAATCTCCTGAGACTGCAGAGGAGTTCAAGGAGACACTATAATGGGGTTGCAACTTTTGAACTTGCAGATCAAAAGAATTCCACTAGCCAAGGTAGACTCCTGTTTGATATGATTGTTCTTCACCTTACAGATTCTGTCCATTACATAAATATGTAGAACTGTGCTGAAATATAAGTAGATCAAACATGCTAATCAGTGAGCATCAGGCATTATTGCTACTATCACTACTTACCACGATTTCTCAACTCTCATTATTACCACTACCATAAGCAACAACATATGAGGTCTATCAGGTGTTATGCAGCATTCTAAACGTTTAGACCCATCTCAATCTTTGGAGCTACTCATACTTGGATATATCCACATTATTGTCATGATCCTGTCACAGTTTGGTAACACCGTACATGTAGTTTCACAGAGCTTTTATTCATTCTAGTGATTCAAGGCTGAACATGGAAAGTAGATAAGGGTAGAAGAGAACCTTTCTGTTAAAAACTGTCAATAGTTTGAAGAACTGCTATATACTAGATGCTTTAGGACAAGAGACACCTAAGCCCTTTTCCATAAGAAATTGCTAATTGACGCAGGAAAACCAGATACAAGCAAAAGAAAACTATATATTATAGAAGTATTACAATGAAAACAATGACCGATAATTGAAGAGGGCAGTGTGATGTCAAGTATAAGAAAACAAAAAAGAACATACCCCTTTTCTCAAAAAAATTTTAAAAATCGGCTGGTGCCGCGACTCACTAGGCTAATCCTCTGCCTGCAGCGCTGGTACTCCGGGTTCTAGTCCTGTCGGGGTGCCAGTTCTGTCTCGGTTGCTCCTCTTCCAGTCCAGCTCTCTGCTGTGGTCCTGGAAGGCAGTGGAGGATGGCCCAAGTGCTTGGGCACTGCACCCGCATGGGAGACCAGGAGGAAGCACCTGGCTCCTGGCTTTGGATTGGCGCAGCATGCCAGCCATAGCGGCCATTTGGAGGGTGAACCAACAAAAAAGGAAGACCTTTCTCTCTGTCTCTCTGTCTCTCTCTCTCTCTGTCTAACTCTGCCTGTCAAAAAAAATTTTTTAATTTTTTAAATTTTTGGAAAAGCAAGGTATCTTCATGTGAAACAGAGAAATATCAAAAAACAAAATATCAGCCAGCTGTTACATGTATTAGCACAAAGAAGTGGCTGTTGGAAAAGAGAAGTTCAATGCAAGAAGAAGTCCAACGCAAGATATAGCTGTTGGAAAAGTGAGAGAGAGAGAGAGAGCAGAGTTAGAATGATGGATAGAAACTAGATATACACAGAGGATAGAAATGACAAAAGCAACCGAGGAGCAGATAGGGAGTATGAGCAAGGAGAGAACATGGAACATACCTTCCCTGGAAGGTGTAGACCCATGACTGAGGAGCAGAAATAGGAGGAGGCATCAAAGAGATGAGAATGGCCCCTCACCTCACCAGTGGGCACCACATGTTAACTTGAGTCTTGGAGCAATGTCCAAACCAAAGCTAATGATGCCAGCTTGCCTAGCTCCTCCTGCTCCCATGGAAACACTAAGCGTCCTGAACACAAGCTATCAATTAAAATTCTCAGGATGGGTACTGACTGCCCAATCATCACATTAAGGACAGGGACTTCAGTGGCGTGATTTCATAGGCAGTAGCTTGATCTTGGAGGATGGAAGAGGTCTGGGGAAAGTTCCTAGAGCTGGAGTTTGTGTTTCAGTAGGAAACACTTCCCAAATTAAAACAAGGTCGATGGTGGAAGTTCATTAAGGGTGCTCCCAACTGTAAAATCCAGTGGTTTCTTAAAAGAGGAAAGGGAAGAGAGCCACAGGTATTCAGTGATTGCCTCCATGCATATGTGAGATTCACATGAAGGCAGCACCAACAATATAAGCATCTGGCCAAGGTCATGTCCTTGCTGCTTTAACCACCAGTGGAGTCAACGAAACACCCTTTCACATCCAACAAGAACGGCAGTGTTGGGGGGGGGGGGGGACATGTGAAGCTGCTGGCTTACAAACTTTATTTCTGGGGTGAAGTTCTTTACCATATCACCTGAAACACACTGACTGTTTCTTGATTAACAACAGAAATCACAATACTTTGGCCACCTAACTCACTTCATTCACCTCACCCAAGCTGGCTGAGTCCTTCCATTGTGCCATCTGCTGCAGGGTCCCCACCTGACATGGTCTCACTGTCATCAGCAGGCACCCAATGAGTCAAGAAAGTGACAGAGATGGCCTCAATCTGCTCCTGTCCTCCCACCCTACCATGAAACCACTCCATTCTGATCAGTGGGTGAAGAGCAAGGCATCTACTGCACAGGGTGGCAGGGAACCCTTGGGGGTCAAAGGGAACCAAGGAACCAAAGTACTGCTCTGAAGTCTACAGGGGAGAAATCAAGAGCTGCCTGGCTCCTCGATGTGCCTGCCCTCCTGCTTTTTCCTCACCCAGATGCCCCCACAAGTTCTGTCTCACACAGCCACAGGGTCCTGCGGCCCCCTCCAGGGCTGCCAAGCTCCCTGACAGACAGGCTGCTAATCCAGCATTCTTAAGAACACGTTTGGCTCAGCCCTCCAAGCTCACCAGCTTCCCTGGCTAAAGGATAGCCACACACATGCTCCCCCTGAGGGACCCGGCAAGAAAGCCCCAGAACCCACAAAGGGAACGCAGCATGCCAAGGGTTAAGCACACCCTGTAATAAGCATCTCTGTTCCGGCATGTTGCGAAAGCCCATTACCTCCCGCCACATTACCTCATTCATTTCTTATATGCGGATGGTTTATTTTCCCATGAGCACCCTGGCTCTCAGTATTAAGTCCCCTCCTTTGCCCCTATTTCTCTATCCATCACATTTAACACTCTGACAGTAACAGTCTATAATGTTTCTATTCTACAAAACCGCTCTGTCAACTCCGGGCTTCCAGAGCAGCAACTGAGGAAAATAAATAACATCAACGCCAGGGACGACAGCAGCACAGCTTCCTTTCTGCTGGGCTTCTTTATTTTATATTATTCTACAAAGAGAGAAAAAAATAAAGGGCATGGGAGAAGATGGGAGCAGGGAAGAGAAGCCTTTTCCTCCTCACCCCGTCTCTCAGCAGACCCAAAGAGCGCCTTCCAGCCTTCCCCTTGCAGACAAAGGCGTGATTTCCCCCTCTCTCCTTCTGCATCCCCTGACCACCTCCCTCCTCTCATTCTCATGGTGCATTTATGAAAGGGCTGATATTTACTGCAAGCCGCTCCCTCTACCTGCCACCATGGATGCAAAGCAACAGCGTCGAGTGTGCGGCACCCTGAGCACCGTGCAGGGTGATTCATAAATTACTGTCATCGTTTCTGGAGCAGCAGCCCAGTGAGGAGGTAGAGGCAGTCCATGGCCCACAACCTTTGTTCTGGGGTGAGATATCAGAGAACAGAGACTCTGGAACCCAGGAGCAGGCGGAAAGGCACGGAAACAGTAACTAGTCAAAAATAAAGCACTCTAGAAAGCTTGTCTTCCTGTTCCCGGGGCTTTACCAAAACTGATTTTATTTTCAGCTTTTGGGGTACTCACATTGTTAAAATGTTGCGTTTCCAAGTAGTGTCTTTAAAAACATATCTCAGTAGGTAGAGAGATCATTGTGGAAAAGATTTGGCCTCTTCTTTGGGATCTAAGCATTTATCATTACGAATGTCAATTATTACCCCGGCTCAGTGCAATGTGGCAATGTGTCTATTCCATAACATTGACTCGGCTGGACTTCACATTTCTGAAATCTCCTTTTGATAATTTTTCTGCCTTCTGCAGTGTTTTCCCCTTCTGGGATATACTAAGGTATAATAGTTGTGAACAGGTGTTCTTGTACCCAATCATGGAAGCCAGCCTGGACTCTTTGTTGGCTCTGGGACTGTGTCTCTGAGCCCATCTCAGCTGTGTCCTCACCTGTGAAATGCAGACAACTGTGGTACCTGGGTCCCAGGGCGGCTGTGAGTGAACAGCTGTGGCTACTTAGGGTAGTGCTGAAACAAGATAACTACACAGTTTGATTCATGTTTAAATAAGAGCTGGGATGCCCACATCCCATATCAGAGCCTGAGTTGAAGCCTCAGCTTCACTTCCAATTTCATCTTCCTGCTAATGGGCACCCTGGGAAGTAGCAGGTGAAGGCCCAAGTATTTGGGTCCCTGCCACCCACTGAGGAGATTCAGATTGAGTTCCAGGCTCTTGGTTTTGGTTAGGCTCAACCCTGCCTATGGCAGGCATTTGAGGAGTGAACCAGCAGATGGGAGAAATCTGTCTCTGTGTGTCTCTCTGCCCTTCAAATAAAGAAATAAAGATGTTAAGGTAATAAAATAATCAAACAAGAGCAATATCAAAGGTTTTACATGGTGCCTTTTGGGCATTCTGGAGTCCAGCTACTCACTTCAGGGACAAAGGCCTTCAGTAAGACACGCCCCACTGGCTCTCAGTTGATTCTGCTGGGTTGGACTGCCAACACTGGGTTCTAATGGTGTAACTATAGAGGCACCAATTCGGGATAAGCGAAGAATGAGGAAACAGGCAACAAAATGAGAAACACAAACTAAAGGCCTCTCATTGAACACTGCCAAACACAATTCGGCTATTCCTTCTATTCAGTTTCACAGGACTGTTTCTCAAGGAACAAGAATTAGAGGTACTATATATAAAATGGCTTTCAAAAGCATTGGATACTCTGTGCATTCCTGTTTTTATCAACACGACCACCGTTATTACTCAACATGGTACCCTAGAGCAGTTAAAAGACACATCCAAATATCAAGGCACTTGGAGGTGGGAGTCTTGCTTTCACCCTACCTCAGGGGCTTTGGAATTTCTTCTCCCCACCTCTGGGGTGGTAGAGTGGAGAAAAGGTCACACTGAGATCACTACCCTCTTGACAATGGGTATGCTGGGGTGTGGACTCATGTGGATTCTCCACGCCTGTACTTCCCTAACTTGAACCTGGAGCTGGACTCCAGCAATCCCCAGGCACTTAGCACAAAGCTTCAGAATAATGCCTGCATTCCAACTCAAGGGGCAAAAGGGAGAAAAAGTTAAGATGAAATGGGATGCAGTGTGTCTCATACTTGGAGGCAAGGAGGAAACTGTTTTCTTGATACTTCATTCCTTATCTAGTTCAATTCCAAACATCACCAACTATCTAACCTACTGAGGCAAAGCTCACTTATACTTTTTATGGCTTTTCTCTCTCTCTCTCTCTCGCTCTTTTCTTTTGGTGGGGGAGGAGGTGATGTTAGGATTACAATCAGGCTAAGTGACATTTTTTCATTATTTTAAATGATCATATTTCATAACTGCTGCTCAGAGTACTCCATGACACCTTAATTTTTCTATTTTGGTGACAGAAAGGCAAAGGTGACCTCATAGCACCAAATGGCTAAAGGTATCCCCTAGGGAAGAAGTGAGCCTTTCATATAATTTCTTTCTAATACATTAACATTGAGAACACCATTGTATAAAGGAGGCACTGCAATGGAAATACAGAAGTGAGCACAGTCCTTATATTCAAAAGTTAATAATTTAGTGAAGTGAGAGAAACATACGAACAAATAACTAAAATTAAAGGTTGAATAAAGGGTTGAAAAAGGATAAAATTAAATGCTAATTAAAACTTCAGGTACTTTGTTATAGGAACATGGTACAAGGAGGGATTAATGTGAATGGGGATCCTTGTGGAGCTTTCCTTTTTTCACAGTGAGTGATATTTGGGAAGCTGTGGCATTCTCAGTTCTCAAGAGCTCAACTTTTGAAGCCATTCAACCTAAGTTCAAATCTCTACTCTGCCAATTCCTAGCTGGGTAACTTGGAGCAAGGTATTTAACACTTCTACCAGTCAGTATAGTGGGGACAATGGGAATGTACCTCTCTCTCCTAGGTTCTACAGGGATTCAAAGAGATAATGAATGGAAAGTAGAGGGGCCTCATACATAAACCCTCAATTGATATTAGACAGAATTATTATCATCTTTCACTAAACCTTGTGAAGCCGTGGTGTCATCCCTACTTTTAAGTATTGAGAAAACAGATGTAAGAGAAATCAGGTAACCTGCCCAATGTCACAGGGTAGGTGGGAGATCTAGAACACAAATTCAGGTCAGTCTGACTCCAAAATCCAAGTTCTTTCCCACTATAATTTTATTCTGGTCCATGTTACTCAATAAACTCTGGCTTCCTTCCAAAAAGGAGGTCACAGGAACTAGTGAGCTCAGCCTAGGAACTGCCTGAAAATAGAGCCTGATTCCAGCAGATCAAATGTTGGGAAGACAAAGTATAATGAATGTCAGAGAGACAAAGGCAATAAGGAAATCTAAAATTACATAAAAATTAATACACTGTTTGTTGAAACTAAAAGATACACCACAACAGACATGAACAAAACTCCACCTGGCATCCAAGTTCCCTCAATTTCTTAATTTCCCAACTGCTATTCATGCCAAACCCATTCTCCCAAGCAACCAGACCAGAGAATCTGCAAACATAAACACATAGTGATGTAAGACATCTCAGGGTCTAGGTCAAACCTGCACATGATGCAACAAGCTTCCCAAAGACAATCCTGGCAAACCATCACATTTAACAGTCACCAGATAAAAGGGACATCTGTGATCACACTCTCCAACCATTTGGATACAATTAGTCTCAGACAGTTGTCATTGTACTGAGTCATCTCCCAACTCAAACTTTTTATGAAATCCAAATTAATAAATGAATTAAATGTTTCCATTATCCTTGACTCATTTCTTTCCTCAACCTCCATATGTAGATGGCCACCAGGTGTTGGCAATCTTTCTCTCTAAAACTCCTTCAGAACAGCATGACTCTCTCCATTCTTATGACACCACACCACTCTCCTGTCCAGACCTCAGGTCCTTTTGTCTCGGGCTGAAACCCTTGTCTTCAATTTCTCTCCAGTTTCCTGTACATTTTTATCAGATTGAAAGGCTTTACAGCACCTGTCACCTGTGCTCAAATAACCAGCAGGTTTCCATTTACTACCACAAGTCAAGACCCTCCACAGTCAATGCCAACTATCAGTAGCAACCACAAGGGCTTTGGTTACCTGTTGCACTCTCTTTCTTGTATTTTCCAATGCGTACCTTCCAACGTGACCTAAGCAACCATTTGATAGGACAGTCCACAAACTGACCATACACGTAAAAACTGAGATGTCTGTAAGTTTTATGTATCATGTCAGGGGTCATATAACAATCACAAATTAGCTAGATTAGCTCCTCAGACTTCTTGTCCAGGGCTTGCTCTCTCAACCTTCAAGTTATAACATGTTTCCAAAGTTGCCTACCTCTTAGAAAGTTGGGACCAATGGATAAGATTACAGAGTACCCACTATATGTTCCAGCCTGTCTCAAAAAATTTGGAGGACATGAAGACCCCAATAGAAATTTGTTCAATAGGAAAACAAATATGTAAAAAACCCATGCAATATAAGTTAGAATGAAAGAATATGCAAGACAAAGTGGATACAAAAGGGAAGGAATATCTCGGACTGGGTCAGGCAAAGCCTAAGCTAGGGTCTGAATGATTAGTAGTTCTCTGTGGAGACAACAGATACATGCAATTCATGGTAGGAGAGACTATCTTCAAAGTTATAAGAAAAAAGTAGAAGGTTTTAGGTATTGCAGATAATTCAATATGCTTGTAGCATACAATGAGATAGAAGGAAACAGTGTGAGACAGTCCTGGAGAAGTAGCTAAGGGCTAGATCAAATTGTTAATATAGGTTACGTCAAGGAATTTAGAGTTCATCCTACAAACTTCAACCTCTGTTCACGGTGCAGGCATAATCAAGGTTGAGTAGATTATTTTAGAAAGATTTATTTATTTATCTGGAAGGAAGAGTTACAGAAATGGAGAAAGAAAGAGAGAGAGAGAAAAAAAATATCTTCCATCCTCTAGCTCATTCTCCAAATGGCTGTGATGGCCATGGATGGGCCAGGCAGAAGCCATTGGCCTAAAACTCCATCTGGGTCTCCTGTGTGGGTGTCAGGGGCCCAAGCACTTGGGCCATTCTCTGCTGCTTTCCCAGGTGCATTAGGGATGATCAAGTTTAAGACATACTCCAGAGGAGGTGCCCACAGGAATGCACCATTCTCAGCATGTTGTAATGTCATACTTTCTCCTCCACTCAAGAAAACATATGGGAATACAGGTGAGTGAAAGTGACATTTTCATGGTGATAATTTGAATCAGTTTAAAATTTTAAATAATTTGCAAACCTCAGGTCTTAGAGCATGATTAATATCAAAATTACTTGTGACATACTTCACAATTGATCATGGCACGATCGTTTTGAGATTCAGGACTGCAGCTTTTGACATGAGGACTATCAGTGAGGAATTCTGAACAAGGGTGTGGCAAGCAGGTTTCTATGTAATTATCCTGATGGGCCTCAGATGGCATGGACTTCTTGTAGATGCTAGGGCCAGAGATACCAGGTAGAGGGTCAACAGAGCTATCCAGAGGAAAGACAGTGAGGTCTTGACCTAGGACTTTGGTAGATGGAGTAGAGAAAATGAAATGAGAAACAGTATGATGTGTTCAGCTTTGTATTCTCTCACCTGGCACAAAGCCTGACATAAGTGTTCACGGAATGCTTGCTGGTAGGATCACAGCATGGCTAATTAGGAGATGGAAGGTGGTAACTGAGACGAAGAGTAAGAGTATGATACAAGTATGAGGTTCCTACGTTGGGCAGATGAAAGACAGAAGGCAGGGAGGGGCTGATGAGGTCTGCCCTGGATGCTCTGAGCTTCAAGAGTCTATTGAACATGGATATAGTGAGGCCTGCCAAGCAGTTAAATGTGCAGCTCTCGACAACTCTCAAAATCTGGGCTGAAAATACAGACTTCCATTTCCCATTTGTTCAGTAAATATTTACTGGCTACTTTTTCAGCCCAGATACTGTGCTATTTGCTGAGAAGAAGGGGTGGACAGGAAAGAGACAACCCCTGTGCTTGATGAGATCACAGGTGGCTGTCGTTGGGAGCCATACACCTTTAGGTGATCAGTGAAGGTATGGGAATGGTGAGGAATATTTTATTGATTGTTAAGGAAGAGGCATCACTGAAATCAACTGAGACGGCCCGACCAAAGAGGTAAGAAGTAAACCAGCAGTATGCGCGAACGGAGAGGTGAGAGCTCCATAATGGAAAGATCATCAGTACGCATTGTAATCCATAAGTCGTACTTTGGAAAATTATATGCATTAAATAAAAGTTTAAAAAAAAAAAAAAAAAAAAAAAAAAAAAAAAAAAAAGAAAGATCATCAGTACGGAACACACCTAGAGGGTAGAATAAGGAATGGGTTTGTCAACTGGGAGATTCCATCATCTGGAAAGGCAGATCTCTGACCTCAGCAGAAACGAGGAGACTTTGTAGACACCAGGCTGTGAAGTCTGAAATAGACTTAAAGCCTTCACAGAGGTGAGGTCGGGGGCAGGAAGGGCAGAGCGCACTGCAGACAGTCTGAGACAAGACCAATTCCCAACACAGTCCACACCAGGACTAACCTGGGGGGATGCCAGCCTGACTTCTGAAGGGCACCCGAGGGCATAAAACACCCATGAGTGGCAGTGCTTTGCTCAATGCATATGCCAAGGCTTGAAGGACACAAAAACGGCACTCTTTGCAGGACACCTGCCACACTGTCACTGTCTTGTTGGTACAAGACCAACAACTTTTGGTGTCCTCAGTGCTACTTTTGTCCTCAGGTCCCTGTAGGTACTACAGTCATAGCTCCTTCGTTTCTCAGCAGTACCCAGGACGTAGGAGTCCCATCCCGAGGACTAGGCCAAGGCTGCTTCATGCTTCCTCCCTTCCTCAACAGCAAGCGTGAACGGCAGGGCCTGTGCAGAGATAGCGCTTTGGTCACACCAGGCCCTGCTCTGCCGGTGCTGGTGGGTTAACTGCCAAGTTCTAGTGTGGTGAGCAGAGCTGCTGGCTTCGGAGGCTCTGGACACACACCCAGCAAAGGCCCCAGTCACTCAGGCACAAGCATGGGTCAGCCAAGGGTCACAAAAGCTGTGTGCTGTATAGAACCCAATCTGGGTTTAGTCCTGACTCTACAACTTACCAACTCTGGGACCTTGGGTAAGTTCTCTAAGCTCTCTCTGCCTCCACTTCCTTATGTGAAATTAGAATCTAAAAAAAAATACACTCTACCCACCCCTTTCAGGATCGCTGATAAGATTAGGTACCTAATGCACCTAAAAGGTTGTTTGTAAAAAATTTTTGGAAGTATTTTATAATAGGTAAGACATTTATGATATAAAATACATTATATTTACATTTACACATATGGTCAAGTCTTGTCCCAAGCCACGTTTCCATTCACTCTACTTCCCATCCTCATACCTTATCCCTACCTATAACCACATTTGTTCATTTCTTATCTGTTCAGTGCTTCTTGAAGGGTGACTCTAAATGTAAAGCACTGTATACTTATTATTCTAACAGAAAAGTAGGAAGGGAGGAGTGGAATGGAGCTAGATGGCTATGTTATGTACAAGGGACTCCATTTCTTCAGGACAAACTGCTTCCTTCCTTCCTTTCATTCATTCATTCATTCATGCATCCATGCAACCAATATTTAAATGCCTGCAATACTCAAGGCATTGAGCATGCTAAGTTGCACAAGTGGCTCGTCTGAGTTCACACTATCCTTGTTTAGGCCTCTCACCTGTATGTACTATGACTTCTGCCTAGGCCAGTCTACTGGCCATATAAAATCTGGTATCTCCTTCAACTCATTATGCAGCACACACAAAGACATGCAGTAGTTGCTCAAACATGCTGGCTAAGTTGAACTGTTCATATGAAGGAAGCCCCCCAAAATGGGGAGACAATAGTCAGTCAGGCAGTCTTGGGCCAGCAGGCTTCCTGTTTACCCTTGAGAAAAAGTCAGGGTTGCCTGAAGCCTCACTGCTGTCAAGGCCCTGTGGGGAGCAACTCGGACTAGACTAAGTTACTGGAATTAAGACATATCTATGCATCTGCTCTCCCACAATATGGCGCTGAGAAGGGAGTAAACAGCTTCTACACAGCTGCCTCTCGCCAATTTGATTGACTGAGCTGCAGGAGCTGATCCTGCTCCTGATTGGAGGAGAGCAGTGTACTCAGCGTGTGGGTAGCAGAGTTGGGATTGGTGGAAGAGGACTATAAAGGAGGAGAGAGACAACATGCACCAGGAACATCTAAAGGGAACACCTGAGGAACATCTGAGCAGCCCCCGAGAGAGCGGGCCGGCGGTGTGCCGCTCCCCCGCGGAAGTGGGGAAAGTGGCCAGGGGGAACCGCCCTTCCACGGAGGTGGAAGGGTTGGTAGCCAACCCGGGAAGAACCAGCAGCAAACCCTGGAAGGGCCGAGCAGACGAAAGAACAAAGCAGGGTTTAGTGTCGTTCCTCCACGAAGAGGGGGAACGACAGGCCCTAAGGTAGACTCCGGCCTGGAAGATATTATAGCTAGACAAGACTGGGACAGAATGGGTATGTAGGCTCTCGCTTAGAAGTGATGGACCAGGAAGAGCAAAGGAAGGGAGCTTAGAGCAGCCTGCAGGACACTTAAAATACCACGAAGAAAAATGACTCCTGAGAAAGAGAAGTTGCATGCCTACCATTCTCTGGGATGATCCGTGTTATGTCAGCATGGGATATGCCAGCAACTATGGCCCTAGACATTCACAAAGTACTTTGTTTTTTAAAGACTGAACAACAGTCATTTCACAATGCATCCTGGAGCTGCCAGTCAGATCCCCCTGCATCCTTAAGGATCCCTCCTTATGTGGGCCCCTAATGGCTTTGTGACCACAAAGTGCAATGGAACGCCCCCTCGCTGTCTCCACTGCTGCAGGGACGAGGATTCTTGCTGGATCTGGGTTGTCGGATGCTGATGAGAATCAAGTGGATTAACCTATGCCGACTACAGGTGGGCTAGGAAAACAATATTACTGCTATTAGGTAATGGACTCTCCATTTCCTAAAAAAAAAAAAATAAAAAAATACATCTTTTTTAAAAGAATCACCTTCAAAGGAAGGGCATGTCACACACACAGCAGTCGCTTCCTAACTTGAAGGAGACCTTTCTGGCTTCTTTCCACAGTGGGACTGACACTCGCTTCTGAAAATATATAATTTTAAAGGTTAATTCCAAATGCAAGCAGAAAGCCCCTGCTAGTCCTCCCCAATAGACCTTTCCTATCTGTCTGTCTGTCTGACAGCCCTTCTTCCCCCACAACTGCACAGCCCCCTTCCCCGGACCCCCACCCTCTACCCAATGTGGCAGAGATGATAAGCCATAATGAAAACCTGCAGCCCACAGCCACCGGAGAGCGGGTGCACAGAGGGGAGGCCGAGGAGGAGCCGGTCAGGATGCATGTAATCAGAAGGGTTATCTAATGCTAGTTTCATTCTAATTGAGTCAGTACCATATGTCACCCTGCAATAACATCGCAAGCAGCATGCAACGGAATACATATTTAATTCACATAATGGGTACAGCAGTAGAAGTAATCAAGGCAGTTTGCCATAAGCCATAAAGAAATGTAGCTTGTTCCTATCAAGAAACATTTGGCACTTAGGGAGAGAACTGTATCACCAGAGAGAGGGGAACTGCATTATTGCAAAAGCTCCAGGGGGAGGGCATAGGCTGTGGGGCCTGGGGAGAGGAAGATGAAAAGGGGGAGAAAGCAATGAATGAATGAAAACACCAAAGAGATCCAAGCTGGAACGTCGACTCACTGAGAATGAAAATCAATGAAGGAATATTGTCAGTGGATCGTTGGCCATCTCAATATAATTAACAGTAATGGATTTATCGGCAGAAGCTTAATGATTTAACGTTAAACGTGCCCCAGAAATTCCTGTGCTGTTGTGGGTCCTTCTCATTCCCTCCTGGCCCAACCCACGTCCCAGGAAATGGATGTAGCTATGGAGAGTTAAAATATATATATTATATATATATATATTTTTTCATGTCTCTTCATCTGGATTGGCATCTGACAGAAACCTGCTCACCCGTCCCCTTCATTTCCTCCCTCAAGGAGATGATTAATACAGCCGGGCAATGCTCATCAATATCTTTGGACAGATCAACTGGAGTTTTCATTAAACCCATATTAATGTCCTGGATACACAGCTGTGGACAGGTTATTCTAAAAAAAAAAAAAATGAAGAAGGAAGGAAGAAAAGAAAAAGGAAAACAAAACAAAAAAGCCCAAAAGGGGGAAAAAAATCCCTCCACCTCAGTTAACTGCTCACTTGAAATTAACAGGAAACCAGGCCTTTCCCTCATTAGGGCTTCTTCCACCAGCATGTTTTGATGTATATTTCATGAGGATAAACAAACATTCATTTCACTTTGGGAAGGTGTTTGCTGTAATGTATTGTCAGCGTAGCCAGCAATGAGGGGACATTAATTTCAATTCTGGTGTTTAAACACTTTGGCGAGTCCCAATTACTCATTCCCCAGCTCGATAGCAGGAGCCCCAGAGGAAGGTCGCTGGCTGTCCATGTGGCCTGGGGAGCCACAGGGAGACTTGGCCCCACCCTCCCGTTGGGCACAGCTCTTGGAGGCAACATGAGACCGTTAGCTTCCCATTCCGTGGTCAGAGGGTGGCACCCAAGGCCACTTCAGGGAATACCCACCTTATACTCTAGCAGCTGTAATGAAAAACCTCAGCAAACTCAATCGTATTTTTTTTTCTTGGCCTATATCTGAGAATGCCAATCATTTAAGGAAGAAGAGCAGAGTCCTGAAATCTCCTAGAAAGGGAGATACGCAGGGAAGAATAGGAGACTAGAGAGAGGGTCACGTGTCACTCAGGTCAGGTGTCACTGATGAAGACCTTTAAAATGGATGTGTAAGAGGCTGTGGCCCTGGTGCAAGTGCAGGGGCCAAGGCGGCAATTACCCCGCTACCCTACTGCTGCAGCGTTTCTCCCCTGCAAGGGGTCGGGGTGCAGATGCCATACATCACGTGAGAAAATGTGTGCATGAGCTTCGTAAAGCTTGAGAACTAAACAAATCTCTGTGATTTTATTCATTTATAGCTCCACTCCTGATATCACCTGCAACTTCAGCTTTAGCAATGCACCAAACTCTCTTTGAAGCTGCTATTAATTTGTATGCATTAATGCACCAGAGAGTCTCTGCTTACAGAAGCCAGCTAGCAAATACGTTATCAAACCAAGGAATCCGTTTTAATAACGTAACTACCTAAACAGTAGTTTGCAGTTCATGATCACTGTCTAAAGGTAGGTGGCACATGTGTTTCAAAAACACAGCCTCTGACTAAGGTTGAGGAAGAATGATGGTAAAAGGTGACATAAGGTGCATGGGCCTTGGGATGAGAGATAAAGAGCCAGGAGAGGCAGGTGTGCCCCAGACAAAGGCCTTTGCCACAAAGATTAGTGCCTGGTAGTACCATGGGAGTCACCGCAATGAAGAGTCCAGGGTCCATGAAGTGTGTTGGGGCTATCTTAACACCCAGGGTCTCAAAGAGGGCACAACTGGGGAGAGTTAGTGAGATCTGAAAAACATCAATCCAATAAGGAAAAAGAAAACCCCACCTGATTATTATCAAAGTTACTTTTTTTTTAAGTGAGTGCCAAGTCCACACTTTCTCCAAATTCTCATTTAAGTTTCTCAAAACTAGGTCTCAGAAGCTAATACTGGTTATGCTTACTATACAACTGCTACCTCATAAGACATATAAAATATGCTTAAAATCTGCATACATGTTTGCCTTCATTCAAATGTGCCCTGAGAATCCCTGCAGTCATGCAAGCTGGGAAGATACCAGCTCAGACACCCAACCACGTCTCCACCAGATGATAGGCAGCTATCTCTTAATTTTCCTCCCCTTTGCTACAGTCTCCTCTGTACTTTCCAAGGATCCATCAACTTAAACTTTTAATGCCTTGCATGTGGAAAGTGGTCTTAAGGCCCTTGCCCTGGCACTAGAGCTGCTGTTTGCCCCAAATAGCTAATGCCCAACTAGTTGTTTAATAGTTTCAAGATCACCTCTGCATCTGAGTTATTCAAGGTCAACACATCACTCATTTGATGAACAAACTCATCCAAGACTGAGGATCTACCTGGCCTGTGCCTTGGAGACCAGGGAAATTAAATGCAAATGCTTTATTTCCCACTGATTCACTTCTGTCAATCCAAGGAGCTATCACACCCCTGGAGGTAGTAACAGCCTAGTTAAGCTCAGAACACCATAGGACAGATAGCAAGAGAAGAATACCTATAAGCAGCTCTACACCCACATGTCAGTCTTTTTTTAATTTAATTTTTATTTTTTTGACAGGCAGAGTTAGTGAGAGAGAGAGACAGACAGAAGGGTCTTCCTTTTTTCCGTTGGTTCACCCCTCAAATGGCTGCTACGGCCGGCGCGCTGCGCTGATCCAAAGCCAGGAGCCAGGCGCTTCCTCCTGGTCTCCCATGCAGGTGCAGGGCCCAAGCACTTGGGCCATGCTCCACTGCCTTCCTGGGGCCACAGCAGAGAGCTGGACTGGAAGAGGAGCAACTGGGGACAGAATCCAGCACCCCAACTGGGACTAGAACCTGGGGTGCCGGCACCGCAGGCGGAGGATTAGCCAAGTGAGCTGCGGCACCGGCCACATGTCAGTCTTGAAGAAAATACAGAAGATGGATCTTTATCCATACTATTCCCATAAGATTATGGGCTTCTCTTGAGGGGAGAATGTTAAGGGAACTAGGTAGACATGAGCCTATGTATATGTGAGGAGCAGAAGAAAAATGAGAATTTCTGTGATGGAACAAGGAAATAAGCCTTGGAATCAAACCAGTGTTTACATATCAAAATTCTTCCTATCATTCAATAACCTGAGTGGGTGGGTCTAAGCCCTCTCCCTGGGGGCAGCTTAGGGAACTATCATCTGCCCTCCACAAGGGGACTAGTATGAAGTTCTGGGGGAGGATTCCATGCCCAGAAATCTCTCCACCCAGCAATATTTCAGAGAGGGTGTAGGGGGAGGAGAAACAGAGGGTCCACAACAGCCATAAAAACTCAATCTGAAGGCAGACCGGGCTCTCAGTTCTTTACCAAGATGCCTGCCTGGCCTGTCAGATGAACTGTATTCATTAAACTACACTAGCATGCTTACAGTTTAAAAAACAAACAAACAAAAGCAGCAACCTGATTAGTTGTCTAATTTCCATTCTCACCTTCCTCTCTGCCCTCTGATGGGGCAGCCAAGGAGAGCTCTCACGGCCCAGTTATTCCTGATGCATCTATCCTTCTCTCTCTCTCTTTTTTTTTTTTTTACAGGCAGAGTGGACAGTGAGAGAGACAGAGAGAAAGGTCTTCTTTTGCCATTGGTTCACACTCCAATGGCCGCCACGGCTGGCGTGCTGCGGCCGGCGCACCGTGCTGATCCGAAGGCAGGAGCCAGGTGCTTCTCCTGGTCTCCCATGGGGTGCAGGGCCCAAGCACTTGGGCCATCCTCCACTGCACTCCCAGGTCACAGCAGAGAGCTGGCCTGGAAGAGGGGCGACCGGGACTAGAACCCGGTGTGCCGGCGCCGCAAGGCGGAGGATTAGCCTAGTGAGCCGCGGCGCCAGTTATCCTTGTTCTCAACCCTGCCCAATCCCCACCAGAAGGGCCAAGGAAGCTGCCCAAGTATCCGCCAAGATACAAGTGGCAAATTTGGCAACAAAAAGGAAACCTAGAAAAATGTTGATCTCTGAGAAGAGTGCAGACACTGAGACACTGGCAGTCTGGTCACAGATCAAAAAGCCTGTTTTGAGTACTATTTCTCACATTCCAGGTGAACTAACACATTCATCCAAAAAAAAAAAAAAAAGTATCATGGTAATCACCATAATGATAAGCAGTTTCCTTTATTAAGCACCTACCAGGTGTCAGGGTTTTGCAGGTATTCTCTCATCTCATCTTCACAAGTTCCCTGCCCTGTAGCTAGTGCTCCCCTTTATAGGTGAATAAATGGAGATTAAGCAACATGTGAAAGCTAGCAGTGGTTACCGGCAGGCATGACTCACTCCAAGTCCAGGCTGTGGTGCTGCGCTCTGTAGCACTCTGCACTGGCCAAGGGCACCTGCTGTTCTCCAACTGAGGCTGCAAGAAAGCCACGGTCTGAGGTTTTCTCCAGCAGATACTGAACTCTTAGAGGAGGGGGAACAGGCCTATGGAGAAGAACTCACGTAGGCCTCAGAACTCTGCAGGTCTGAGCTCCTGTCTGGGCATCATCTTTCACGGACTTTGGGAAAATTGCTTAAATGTATTTCCCCATCTGAAAAATGAGGCCAACTCCTACCAGCACAGAAGGGCCCTAATAGTTAAGGCAGTGTTTGTCCCAGCCCTGGCCTTTGTCCCCATGGATGCTAATTCCTCTTTCTTCTCCAGGGCCCCCTTCCCTTTGCCTGGATCTATCAGGGGTGGGGAACATTTTTTTCTGCCGAGGTCCATTTGCATATCTTTAACATCATTCTCAGGCCATACAAAATCAACTTAAAAATCAGCCCACTATAAATTTAATGAATTTCAAGTCTCACCTGTGGTTGCCTTGGCAGAGCCAGTCCGAATAATTTCATGGGTTTTATACAATCAGTCCACAGGCTGGACGTTTTCCACCCCTGTGAGGTAGGAAGGAAGGAAAACTAGAGCCTGGGATGAATTGAGAGACTGCTGGCCTTACATGTCTGCTGCGGGGAAGTTGACTTTGCATTCCTTCCACCCCAGGAAACATGAAGGTGTCACTAATTTATAGGTGAGATAGCCCCTTTTGTGTGGAACATGGTGATAAGCCTTTATGATGCTATTTTTGTGAGCTAAAAGCACATTTTTCATGAAAATAGAACTAAAAAATACCAACAATAATAACTCAGAGAGATACAGGAAAAGCTATTCCCATCTTCCAGGAATAGCCATGACAGCAGGAAGTCTTCAAAGACGTGGGCTGCAGAAAACTATGAATAAAATTGGAAGATTCTGAGGAAACGTTTGAATGATTTGAACAGAGCTGTACCTCTGGATTCAGAGAACTAGGTCCAAGTCATGGTCCTATCATAGCAGATCTTGTGTCCTTAAGGAAGTCACTGACCTTTCTGAGACTCCAGTCTCAGAAAAGCATTTAACCCCCAGGGGTCTGAGTTCCATCCTTACAACACAAAGGAGATAATGACATGAACCTTGTTTATCTCATTTGTTATGAAACTCAAGGTAAGAAAGTGAAAGACCAATCAGCAATTGGTTCTAGTAATTTATGTTTAATTCCTGGGGTTGTGGAGAGAGTTAAATGAGATATTATACCTCCTTTGCTTCTTACTGAAGTTTAATTCACAAGACTATGTGGTCCTTAACTATTACACTCCACATGAAGCTTATAAGCTTTCTAAATCATGGGTACGAACGTAGGCAAAAGAGGGACGCATTTTGTAAGCACATCTGTATGAGAACAAAGAAATTCCATGATTAAGCACCTTGCCCCAGATCTCTTTTTGACAATTCAAGGTGACCTAGGGACTCTAGTCTCAGGAAGCTAATGGGGAAAACACTCCCTCTCTTTTTCTTAAAGTGATTTCTGGAAGCATAGGGTGATAATTCTCCTTCCACATTTATTATTCTCAGGAAATAACATCTATATACATCTTGATGTCCAGAGAAAGAAAGGTCACTCAGGTCTATGAATCTAGGACACTTACAGAAATATCTAAATACAGCCATCTCAACCAAAGGGCTGGGGTCAGAAAAGCACCCTGTTCTGCCTTGACCATGTGGGAGCTTGATTTGCAGTGTCTTCCCATCATGGCTTCTAAAAATGTTGAAATATTTTTATAAATCTGCTTCTCAAAACTTAGAGGAAGCAGTCAAGCATAGAGTCCCTCCTTGTTTGCCCTCAATTTTTCAGAATTCATAAAGCACAAGAGAGATCAAAGAAGAAAGACAGTCCTTTTATTTCTGCAATGCTTCCATAAAGTATCTAGAAACAGGGAAACCATGATGATGATAGCTGGCAGAGATAGGTGAGATATATCTATAGATACATCTACTAAATGCAAATTATATACTTTGAGCTTGAGGAATCCACAAGAATATTCCTGAGGAAGTTTTAAATGTAAGTCCAACTGTTAAATATTCTTTACGCAAACAAGAGGAGGGAAATATTAAGGATAACTGTAAATCTTACAGATTCCCATCAATACTAAAAGAAAATGGATCCAAAACAATAGCACTGGTACACACCAAAAACAAAACTGACGTTGTAAACATGACAGGTTTTTGGACCAGGTTTAGCAACCCTCAAGCGGTATGTCTGCCTGTGATGGAACCATGCTGCAGGTGGTTAGAGGCAGGACAATGGTGCCTGACATAGGAACACGGTGACCCAGCAGTAAGACTGAGCTCAACTCAGATCCATCTGGATTTATACTCCACTTTTACCTTCATCTATGCAATTGTGGGCAAAGCATTTAACCCCCAGGGGTCTGAGTTCCATCCTCCATCCTTGCAACACAAGAGAGATAGTGACATGAGCCTTGCTTATCTCATTTGTTATGAGAGTCAAGGTAAGAAAGTGAAACAACATGGCCTGTTAGGAGGAGCACTGGCCTTAGAAGCACAGAGCCAGGATTACAGTGTTATTCTGGATACTTTCTATATGACCTCTGGCAAATTCCTTGGAATCCTTGGTTTCCTCTTTTATGAAATAGGGTTACCTCTTCTGCTTCAGGACAGCCTAACCAGGACCAAATTAGACAACACCTAATATGAAATATGAACAGGTATACAGCACTACCCAAGAGTTAATGCCAGTAACTGATGCAGGGTCATGCAAATTTCAGTTACTATCATCTGCTTACTGATAAATATCAGCAACTTTGAGTTTTAAATCAAAATGTGATGATGATCATAGAATCTCCAGTCTCTTCGAGGCTTTCTTCCTTTATCCTCTTCCTCAAGACATGTTTAGGGACTAGGTTGTCATACCAGAAAACTCAAAGCTTAGGTTATAAGCAGTAATGGCCTATGAGAGAACTAATAGAGTCAAGGAAATGGGCCTGGCCCCTCTGAGAGCTGCTCAACCCCTACAATGATCTCATCAGTAATAAAGGAAGATGTGACATGACCAAAGGAAAAAGCATCTTCCTCCAGTTCAAGTTGTTTCCCAGTGATGGGCTTGACCTTTGAGGGACTCAGCAGTGGCAACAGCCTCAGCATTTAATCCCTGAGCACACTGGTCTGATTATACAGCCATGGATTCCATCAGCAGCCTGGGGAAGGAGAGGGCTATGTGATCGTAGGAGAAAAATAAGGGTAGAACTTATGATTTGATTATCCTTAGGGCACATGATTAGTTTATACTTTTAAGTTGAAAGTGTTAGTTCGTGGGTCTGGGTGACAATAAAACAAGCAAATATTAAGTGACTAAAAGTCCTCATTCCTAAATAAAGTTCCTTAAGGTATGCCTGAATTTGGTTTTCACTTTGTTCTGTTTTTCTGGGGTTTTGTTTTTTTTAACTGATATAATCTAAGCACCAACAACAGTGCCTGGCATCTAGTACATGCTCAACAAATATTTATTCAGTAGATGGATGGATGTGGGTACGGATAGATGGATGGATGGATGGATGGATGGATGGATGGATGGATCAAAGGATGAATGGGTGGGTGGATGGCTGGATGAGTAGGTCCTTCCCATGTGCTCAAGAAGAGCTGTATCAAAACAACTCTTATTTCTAAGTAAATGCAAAAAAAAGTGAGTGATTCTGAAATCCAAATTATGTGTCTGTTCTCTCACCAATTGAAATTAGCCAGAGGACAGACCAGTGTGAATTAGTGATGGATTAGAAAGTACGCTAAAGAAAAGTAGGATTAGTTATTTCAATAATTTCCTTTAGGTCTACAACATCCTTGAGAGAACACAACTGTTTTTAATAAATCTGATTAAATATTTGTAACTATGCTACCATTATATCTAAATAATATTTTTAATCAGACATATTAATACATTTCTGTTGACTACTTATAGTATATATTACACAAATATTTGGAGGTACTATTTTCCTTGCTTAAGTTTTTGAATATTCCCTCTGAAGTCTTCTTTATACAATTAGTTAATAAGTTTCTTTGTTTCTGGGTGATATTTTTACCAGTAAAGATAAAAGGTAAATTTGAGTTTCCCAGGACAAAAGATCAAAATGTTGAAAACAGCAGAGATTAAATGAATGTGGTTTTTTTTTGCAATTAAATTTTCATGTTCTCTCTTTGTTCTGGTGTAGAACAAAAACCAACAAACTGGTGAAGCTGAGTTTCCCTCTTCACAGGCATCCAGGCCCAACATTTAGCTGTGATGGATCTTTGAGCAGTTCTGACTCAAAGAGGTAGCCATGACTGACCCTAAAATTAATATCTTTAACCATCAAGTCAAAATATTTGTGTTAAATGCCAGATTAGTTTTATAACTCCTTTCTCAGTTACTTGTTTTCTAACATTCATTCTCTATGATTTATATATATAAGTGCTTATTATTTAAGTGTGTGTGTAAACATTAAACAAACATGCATACCTGATTTTCTACCCCTGAGCACAAAGCAAAAAATTACAACCAGATATCTTTTCCCTAGTTGTCAGGTTGTAATTCATACTGCACTTGCAAAGTTTAAAGAAAAAATGCCAGGTTCATGCATACGAGGTGCTTTATAATTGTCTGCAGAATTACAAATTAACAATTTAAAAAAGTTTAAGTAACATACAAAACACAAAGTATTGGGACTGTCAGCCTAAGGTAAGAGAAAATGAAGGGGTAAAAAATAATATTCTTCAAAGATTAGAGCAGTCTTTGTGCAGAAGGGCAATGGATTTATTCTAGGCTGCATCCAGAGGGAGACCTCAGACCGTCCTGCTGCCCCTGGCTACTGTCTACCTTCACAGTGTCCATGGCAGCAGACTGTCTCATTAGCTGAGTCCTTCCACAATGCAAACAAATCATCAAAAAGTACAGAGTTTGGCCAAGATTTTGTAGTCCTCCATCTCCTCACTATCTCCGCCTGGTGATCATTCATCAGCTGAATAAAGAGGCATCGTCCCACTGGCCCAGCCTTGGAAACAAATCATTTGATGTAGTTAATTAAGAGTGTGAAAATCTATGTAACCTTTAGGGGAAGAAGGAGTAGTGGGAGTAAAACCCTGGGATGGTTGTTATATTCAGTGAAAAGCCCATTTCCCAAAACATTTATCCTGATACAAGAAGATATATATAGAATTTGAATTGAGTTTTTTCTCCCCCTGTCTATATAAGGGTGATTACCTCTGATGTGATTTCTTTGCAATCTCTAATAAATGTGATATAAAATAACCATTAGAGCTCTTCCTCATTCCATCTCTACACAAGGGTCTCCTAGAGCTTGGAGTATACCTGATTAACAGACTTTCTCTGAGTTAAAAGAAAAAAAGAGTTGCCCAATAAACTACTCAGCAAGCTGGGGATGAGAGAGGGGATTGTGGAAAGGATGCCCTTACATTTGGTCTCCTCAGCCCTGAGTTGGTAGCAGCAAGCCTTCAGACAAAATCTACCACAGGAAAACATCATCTTCTTAAATAAAGAGCTAATTTCTCTGGGATAACTATGAGTGTATATACTGGCTAAGGAAAACTTAACAGAGGATCGGCTTCCCTCTACAATGCTTGCAGCAGCCAAGTGATGAGTTCCTAGGATCTTAATTTGAGGCATAGAGCACCAACTCATGATCTCAACCAGTCAGTTGAAGAGATCAACAGCTCTGCTCATCAAAAATGCCAACTGTCCACACATGGAGGGCAACAGCATACAACTATTTTCTTTCATTGCCAAATGAGTTGTGTTTAGTAATCTGTAAGCACCATAAATTATATAGACACAATTCAAAAAGGATTATTCCTTTTATGCAAGCTGTGATGCACAGAGAACACTGTATAGATAGAATGAGGCTGGACACTGAAGGGTATGGACAGAAAAATGCAGATCTCAGGAGTTGAGTTTGTAATATGACATTCAGCTTTGGCTGTTGGATTGCTCTATAGGTTTCACCAAAGGATCACCTTGATTTTGGCCTATAAACTATTGAATTCATGTGCAGTGAACAACATCATTAGGTAATACCCTTTCATTTACAGCTTCTCTGCTCAAGAACCTACAATGACTCATCCCCACTCCCAACCAACCACACCAAGCCTACGATCCTGACTCAAATGTAAGTCACCATGTTGAATTACAAAGAGCTCAGCTTTAGACGGATTGCATGTTTACTCCATCAAGCACATTTTTTTTTTTTTTGTAAAATGGAACCAATAACACTGAATGGATAGAATTTCAAGTAATTAAATGACAAAATGCATGTGAAGCTTGGCTCCATAATCTCTGGTCCTTATTATTCTATCCTACTCCATCACTATTATAACCCAAATCCTGCATAAAAGGCAGGCCCATCTCCTATTGTTATCACCTTTCCTGGTGGAATGAGTTCCTACTCCCATGCTGCTTTAGTGCTGGTTATTATCTCCTATCAGATCTTCTGCACCTGTACCACACAGCCCCCAACCACACATTATGATTTCTATGTATCTGTCCCTGCCCCATTTCCTCATCCCATCCCCACCTCCTTTCTATGAAGCCAAATAAATTATCATTAACCCCAAACCACTACCTTTTTTTTTACCTTGAAATATCTCTGTACTATTTAATCCATGCCACATAATTATCAACATCATTGAACATTACCACCTGTGGTTTATGTACTTTAGTCTTTTCTTTCACACACTGGAAGCTTCCCTAAGGTGGATATCAGTTTTTATGCTTTTCCCGTAGGACTATAGCACCTGCAAAATTGTAAGGGGTGGGGGTGGGGGGGTGGTGGTGGTGAGTATTTGGTCTAGTGGTTAAGAAGCAGGCATGCCCTCTTAGAGTACCTGGATTCAATACT
Source organism: Oryctolagus cuniculus (assembly GCF_964237555.1). Lineage (NCBI taxonomy): Eukaryota > Metazoa > Chordata > Mammalia > Lagomorpha > Leporidae > Oryctolagus > Oryctolagus cuniculus. The sequence continues at coordinate 33,969,008 of NC_091438.1, forward strand.
TGTTCTAACTCCTGACTTCCTGCTATTGAAGACCCTGAACAAGCAGTGGTGATGGCTCAAGTTAATTGGGTTCCTGCAACTCACATGGGAGTCCTGGATTGAGTTCCCAGCTCTTGGTCTCAGTCCAGCTCAGTCTCAACCATTGCAGACATTTGGGGAGTGAACCAGCAGTTGCGAGCTCAATCTCAATCTCTCTCAATCTCTCTCTCTCTCCCTCCCCCTCCCCTTTTCATTGTCTGTGCCTCCTCTTAAGTAAATATATTTGTAAAAAATGTATGTGGAACAAATAAAGCTGCTTTGTAAACTGTAGAGCAGTGTATTCATGGAAGATATTCTAATTTGTCATAAATCAAGATGACTTGAGTATAGGTCATATTGAGATCTTAGTGTTGCCATCCAGTCAGGAAGAAGTAGAAACTAGGCCAAAAATCCCAACTAGAGCATATGAATGGATACAGTCTTGATCAGATGAACATAGCATTATGCAAAAATAAAAATGTCCAGGCATTCATTTCTCACAGAGTAAGGGACTATGTTGGGCAGCATGTACACTTAAAGACAAACCTCATCCCTCAGTTTCAGTAAGGTCAGGATTTAAAATGATCATCTTTCCATTTGATTATTGTGTATAGCCCTTGCCTATATTCCCACTGAACTAGGGTCTTTTTACTTGTTGAATTCTTAATTTAGCAGAGCATTAAGCCATTGACTGTAGTGTAAATTAAAAATACATTATCTCAGAAAGAATGAAAGAAATAGAATATCACTATATTCTTAGAATTCTATGAACTACATTGAACCTCTTATCTTTGTGTTAATATCACAATAATTTAGGGCTGGCGCCGCGGCTCACTAGGCTAATCCTCCGCCTAGCGGCGCTGGCACACTGGGTTCTAGTCCCGATTGGGGCGCCGGATTCTGTCCCGGTTGCCCCTCTTCCAGGCCAGCTCTCTGCTATGGCCCGGGAGTGCAGTGGAGGATGGCCCAGGTGCTTGGGCCCTGCACCCCATGGGAGACCAGGAAAAGCACCTGGCTCCTGGCTCCTGCCATCGGATCAGTGCGGTGCGCCGGCCGCAGCGCAGCGGCCATTGGAGGGTGAACCAACGGCAAAGGAAGACCTTTCTCTCTGTCTCTCTCTCACTGTCCACTCTGCCTGTCAAAAAAAAATAATAATAATTTGAAAAAAAATAAATTGTGAGATGGCACCAAAAACAAAAAAGAATCAATTGGGAAAATGATAATGATGCTAACACATGTTAAGCAGGACAGTTAAGTAACCTAAGCATCACATAGCTAGCAACTTAGGGGGCCAGAATTTGTACCGGCAATCCAACAACAGAGGTTATCCCTTTAACACTTCAATATAACCCATTTCAATACTTGCTGCCTAAGCCAAAAATGGTCTCTATCATCAACTCTGCACTCATAGCAGTCAATCTCCAGGGCTGAGATTTTGTATTCTTCTATCTTAGAAACCATCTTGGTACAATCTGGTGTTCTAGTTTCCACATTCATATTCAATCTTGCTTCTTGGACTTGAGTTCTTGGTGTGAAACTTTGGCCTACTTGAATTTGTTCCTTTCTCTGTTGATCTGGATCCAGCCCTACTGTACTTATACACACAAATCTGGTATTCGAAGGGGTCTTCTTGTTCAAGAGAAAACAGAAGAAGCTGATAATAGTCAGAAGGGCTAAAAAATAGAAGCCCATGCATTTGGGCGGGGAAAATATGGCATAGATGTAAAAATATTTCACAGATGCATCAAGCCCAGGTTTAACCCAAAGGCTGACCTCTGATAACACAAAGAATGCAGAACACCTCCTTTTCTTGTTGGTCCCCTTTATGCAGCAAGCACTTCAACCTACCTTTCTCTATTAATGGAGTCTCAAGACCTGGGGTGAGGGGACTGAGTGTATAAACTGTAAAAAAATGCAAGTAGCACAGACCAAACAGCACAGCAGGATGGGAGAGATCCTGGTGAAGAAAAGGTGGTATGAGGTGATCATACTCAAACTACAGGAGTGGAGGCACCAGGTGCACAGGCAATACAAAACATAGGAATGCACAAAAAGTCCAAAAGCTCATGGAAGATGGAAATGCTAAGTCCAATTTTCAATAAGATCTGCTCAAAATTTTTCATCCAAGCCAACATGATTGGATAAAGTGCCAAGATGATAGCGAGCAGAAGGGGCCTGGGTCCTGGTCCTGGAGTTGCTTCGTGATAAGATGAATACTCTGGTGAGAGCATCTTGCAGCTCAGGAAAGAACATAAAAGGAAAAGCCAGTAAAGTGCGTGCATTCCTCCTGATGGTGGGTGGGGAAGAAGCGGGGTATGTCAGAATTTTTCCCAATGCTCCTTTTTTTTTTTTAAGATTTATTTATTTATTGGAAATGCAGAGCTACAGAGCGAGCAAGAGAGAGATCTTCCATCTTCAAGTCTGTCTGGTTCACTACCTGCAATGGTGATTCATACTCGCAATGGCGATGGCTGAACCAGGCCAAAGCCAGGAGCCAGGAGCTTCTTCCAGATCTGCCACATGGGTGCAGGGGCCCAAGCTCTTGGGCCACCCTCAGCTGCTTTCCCAGGTGCATTTAGCAGGAAGTTGGATGGGAAGTGGAGCAGCCGAGAATTGGACCAGCACCCATATGGTTTGCCAGCACTGTAGGCAGCAGCTTTACCTGGAACAGCACAGGCCCAGTCCCCTGGTACTCCTTACTGATGAGGAAAATGCACCCACCACCTACTTCTGCTGATCCGGCTCTCCTACTGGCTTGCTGGCCTGGACATTGCTGGGCTAGGAAGCGCTCTGGTTGGTCTGGCACAGTCTGTTGCCTCCGCTGGGAGGAGCTAGGAAGGCAGACACTGATGCTTATTAGTAGTAATATTTGTTAAGTGAATGGTAAAAGGAACAAATTTCACATTCTCTTCAATGCCTACAATTAGTTTGCAGAGGTAGAAAAAAGACCTAGAAGTGAATCTTTACATCCACTCAATTTCCACAGATGAAATGATTCTATAGTTTTTTCTCCAAAACTCCTGGAGGGGACAGATCTGGTGACATAAGCTATCAACCCAGGTCCAGGAAATAAAGACTTGGGTCATCGTCTCAGCTCTGCCATCTACAGCTGGGTGACATTAGACAAGCCCTAGAGCACTCTAAACCTCAGTTTCCTCTTTGTATAATGGAGTCCATCACTTTTTCCCTTGCCAGTCTCTGAGGGATGTTTTCAGGATCAAGTAACAATAGAGAGGTGAAAAGAATTTGGTAAACTATAAAGCACCATTCCAGATGAAGGGGTTATGTTCATGGGTACCATAACATTATAATATCATAGCCCCTACCTCCCCACCATGTAAGACCCTCCCAGGCAACTGGGCTAGTGATTTCTCACTCTGAGCACCCACCCAAGATCACCTTGTCTCTATTAGGCCGTGGTCAGCAGCCTCCATAATCAACTGGATTCAGACTGTGAACTGTCTCATTTTCTCCAGTTTGCTGGAGTTGGTAATTTTGCTGCCCTCAAGCTGTGGCACACTGGATAATTTTTAAATTCTGGCAACATCTGTAAAGTTTTCTGCCAACTTAAGTGGCATCAAATTCTTAATGGCACTTGGTGGTTCAGAATTAATTTCTCTTCCACAGAATTATTCAGGACATTCCATACCCATTTATAGTCCTCTCTTGACTCTTTGCTTCAACTGAAATCCCTAGGATATGGCTGGCGCCGCGGCTCACTAGGCTAATCCTCGGCCTAGCGGCACCGGCACGCCGGGTTCTAGTCCTGGTCACGGCGCGTCGGATTCTGTCCTGGTTGCCCCTCTTCCAGGCCAGCTCTCTGCTATGGCCTGGGAGTGCAGTGGAGGATGGCCCAAGTGCTTGGGCCCTACACCCGATGGGAGACCAGGAGAAGCACCTGGCTCCTGCCATCAGATCATCACAGTGTGCCGGCCGCAGCACGCTGGCCGCGGCGGCCATTGGAGAGTGAACCAACGGCATAGGAAGACCTTTCTCTCTGTTTCTCTCTCTTACTGTCCACTCTGCCTGTAAAAAAAAAAAAAAAGAAAAGAAAAGAAAAGAAAAGAAAAGAAAAGAAAGAAATCCCAAGGATATCTCTCCAACTGGAAAATGGGTTTGGTGGCAATTACCAAAAAGCAGGGCTAGCATATCAACTTAGCAAAGTGACCTTGGCAGAGCAAAGTAGAAAAGAAAACTAACTATAGTATATACCATCCAGAGAATCAACTAGAACTGCACGGAAAATATGAAGATGCTGTGGCTCTTGATTCTAGCATAAATTCTTCCTCCTTGTCCATGTGTAAGTCATAAACCCAGAGGAACCAAGCTTGACATATGGAAGAGAATGTATTTCTAGAAGTAAATTTTTTGTAGACACACAAAAAAATGCCATCAACTACAAAATTAGGAAGCCCAAACCACAAGAAAATTGAGGAATAGAGACATGGAGGCTGACCTGGCTGAAAACCAAACAAACCCTAATGCACAAAGATAGATCAACTGCATGAGGAAACTGGCTCATGGCTGGAAACTACTACATGTACCGAGTCTGATTTTCCACTCGGAGTCACCTCATCTCTGTACCATGTCCTTCAACATGTAAAGCACCGATAGAAATGAAGAAAGTAGCCACTACCATTGTCCTCTTTTAAAAGAATGTTTTATTTTCATCCACCTGAAAGGAAGAGAGAGAGAGAGAGAGAGAGAGAGAGAGAGAGAATGAATCTCCCATTCACTGGTTCATTCCCCAAATGCCCATAAAAGTCAAAAACCAGGGCTGGGCCAGGCCAAAGCCAGGCACCAGGAATTCAACCAGGTTTCCCATGTAGAGGCAGGAACCCAGTTCCTAAGCCATCATCCACTGCTTCCCATTATGCATTCACAGAAGGCTGGATTGGAAGCAGAGCATCCAGGACCCGAACCAGCCCTCCAGTATGGGATGCAGGTATACCAAGCAGTGGTTTAACCCACTTGACCACGATGGCCATCCCTCATTGTGTTTTTGTAGCCAAGGACAAGTTTAAGTACAGGTTTCTCCAGATCCCAGGCAAGCCACAAGTCTGTCTCTACGCCCCCTAGTGGTTGGGTGTGGCATATGCCAAGAGATCAGCGTGGGATCCCTATTTCCTCCCAGCTGAGTAGTTTATGATAGAAAAAATATATATATAATAATATAAACAGATTCACAGGAATTAAATGTCCTAGAGCAAGTTAAAAATGTAACTTTTCAGGAGAAAAAAATGCCATAGGGGTCAGGCTGACAAAAGGAGAGAGGAGTGGCAGCCCTGGAAGCTTGGACTCATTAGAGCTCGGGTTATGCTGCCCAGGGGAGCCGTCACGAGGGTTCTGGGTGCTGCCGGCCCCTCTCTTTCCCTTCAGTTGAGCTCTGATTACTTATTTCAGTCTTACATTGTTGTGGGTGATGAATGTCCCAGTGACTAATTTTCCAAGAAAATCCCTTAACCGTGCTGTTTTTCCCTTTCAACCTTGATATAAAATATGTCATATACTATGATCATTTTCACAGCAATGCATGCACCGTATGAATTTGCTGGGGCCCCAATGGGTTTGCTAAATTCCTCAAAGAAGAACCCTCTAGAGAAACATACAATTTTTATTGCACACACATGCACACTCACATCTGAGTGAGCTCAGTGTTTTTGGTGTTGCCCCTTTCAATCGAGTACAATCACAGCTTTAAGATAAAGGGGGAAATTACAGAATAAAGGCAAAAAGAAAAACAAAGGAAGAAAGGGATGACATTTTACCTCTGCCTTTGAAGTGGCTGCATATTGACCAGATTAATTTTGAAAGGACAAATTATGGGTAGCCCAAAAGCCAGAGACAATGTGCCAAGGACACTCCCTAGATAAGATTAATACAGAAACGTCCATGTGCTCATGTTGTATACACATTTGCAAGCAATCAGACGCACACACAGGATGCCCTGCACATATGATATACAGACATATATTTAAATAGATGAGGCAAACATCTTTTTATAAATACAATTTAACAAGTAGAAGAATGTAGATCAGCTGCAAGCTTAAGAAGAAAAGGGAGAAAATCCTACGGAAATTATTAATACCCCAAGAACCTCTAAGACTCAACCTGAATGCAGACACTTAAGCTCTCAGCTTTGCCATTAAAGCTGGGGCCTAAATTATTGATCTCTTGCCTTTATCAGCATAACAGTCACGTCCCTGTATCGAGATCTAAGTACACTGCGGTCCCTCTGCTGCAGCCACTGAAATAATTAGGAGAAATTCTCATTAAAGGAGAGTGAAGGGTTCAGAGACACAGGCAGAGCAAAGGGTCTGGGAGGGTGTTTAATGTCTTCCACGGGGTCAGGAGATTACTGGGATCAAATCCCCTAGCAGTGGCCACCGATGACAGCTTATCAAAGGGAAAAAGTACAAACAATACACACTTGCAGTGGTCCTCCCCGGTGTGTTTACATCCGTGAGTATCTATGAGGAAGGACACACACGCTGCAGAGAACTCTGGCTGCTCGCATGGAGGGACGGCAGGGCTGTCTACGTGGTGTGTCAAAGGAGGACTAGAAGAGAGCGCCCTCAAAGAAAGGAAAACAAGCAGAGAAAGAAAAATGCATGAAAAATAAATAAAAAGCAACAAATTAATAATGGAGAATCCACTGTGGGCTCCCTTCAGTCTAATTTATTCTTTCTTTGAAAGTACAGGGGGGTCTGGGAAGGAGAGAGAAGGTAAAGGCATATGGGCAGGCAGCGCTTTCTGATGAGTTCCCAGTTGGGTTGGCAGAGAGAACAGGAAAACAGACACCACAGATTCACTCCCACTCCCACAAAATCTCGATTCCAAGGGCAGGGTGGCTTGCTACCGATTTCAATGCAGGCATCACCAGCGTCTCCTACCCAGCCTTGCCACGGTCACAAGGGTTCCCAGAAACGGCGCAGACTCATGGGCAGACAGCCTTGCAGAGATCACACTGAGGGAGGGAAAGGGTCAGGACAGGGGAAAGAAAAGAGAGATGAAGGAAGCTGGACACAGGGAAGGAAGAGTGCTTGGAGGGACGCGAGCCCCTGGACCAGCTCCAGGCAGGCGCGAGCCTGGCCCGCAAGCCCAGGACGCACGCGCACATGCAAAGTTTGCCCATCTTTTATGTCAACGTGCAGTAATTTGAAAGAAAAATTCCATCTCACGCAGCTCATCAGAATTGTTAGAGAAACCATTACACAAACACTAGGAACATCTGAAATTGATTATTTTTTACTTCGTTTCGTTAATGAAATCCTCCAGTGACCAAAAACTCAGCCCTGGATGAATTTGTACATAATGAAAAGAGGGAGGGAAAAAAAAAAAACGGGAGAGAGAAACTTCCCTGACTTTTAAAGACAGGGAGGAAACGAGGACTATCTTTGTTACTGGAGAAATACATCCATTTATTCTGCAACTTCTATCGGTGCAGAATAATTGGGCAGAGCAAGAATGGGCTCCCACCATTTTGTGAGAGTTGAGATATTAGCATGGGCCTCACATCCCATAAGGAGCACCACATCATTAAATGTCTTGGGCTGGTGCATAGGGAAGAGAAATGCGGGATGTCACCGGCTGATAGGGAAGAAGACTTGATGTTATTTATTAGGGAACACTTACCAGAAACTGCATTTTCTCCATTTGCATTAGATACGGCACTGCAGCCTTAGCAGAGTGCACACGGGCACAGACACGTGCAGAAAGGGAGCACACTTCTGATCCCCCCCACGCTTTGTTCCCTGGCCCCTCAATCTTCACGCCACCCAGGCCCTGCACTACATGGCACCTTGCCCTACCACTTCCTTCTCTCCCCTCCCCCTGGTCCCTCCACTTGCTCTGTGGCTTCATCACCCCTTTCTCTCCCTCTGGTTTCTACAGGCTCAACAGCCTGGGCTTCAAGTAAGTGCCTGCTTGCCCGCAGCCCCGTCTTCCTCTCCAACCTGACCTGCGTGCCTTCACAGTCAGCGGGCATGGACATGTCCAAAAGCCTCAGAGGAGGGGCTGCTGTGGTATGGTTAGGTGGGTTCTCCTGGATTCATGACGGACAGCACTTGCATACCAGTGCAGGAGCAAGACTGGCTGACATATGTCTGTTCTAATGAGAGCTAAGGGGACACTGAGTGAGGGCTTCCAGTGCAAGTCCTGCAATTAGAGACTTCTCCTAGAAAGGGGAGCGTGGGGAAGCATACCTGCCCCATCTCAGGTCCCCAGGTTCACCCTCCACCCAGCATTTCCTTAGCACAGCAGCGATCAAAACAATCCCATCCAGAAATCTGCTTTAAAGAAGCCAGCACGAGGCCATCGGCCCCAAAAGAGCACCTAGGCTCTTGCCTTGGAGCTCTCTGACCACGTGTTACCACAAGAGAAGGAATCCAAACATGCTTTTCCCACCATGGAAGTGTTCAGGAGTAGGCCTCCTGGGCTCGCTTTGGGTTGGTGACTTGAGTCCACCAGCTCTGTGCACTCACAGCCAAATGCAAATGAACAAGAAGAAACTGAATACAGGGAGTCTCATCTCCCTACTGTCAGCAGCTTTGGAACTGAGAGAGGAGGCAAGGGTTTGCCAAAGTTGAGACCATGAGGACCCAGGATCAGTCATCAGCAAGATGCAACAGTCACAAATAAATGTGCTCCCATTGTCAGAGCATCCATACACACACCCACACACAGAGCCAGGATCAACAGAACTGAAGAGGGAATGGACGGCCATACAGTAGTGAGAGATTTTGTGAGAGTCCATGTGAAGCCCCCCATGGGCATACACACACACATACACATATATGCAGCAATATACATATATATGTATATATATGCAGCAAAAGCCAACAGGGTGGCAGGAAGCACTGGAAGGCTATGACTGTGTGCGAGGCTGATGGAAGAACAGTGAGTAGCCGAGGAACACAGGAGTTTCTCTGCATAAACCCAGGAAAGGGAAGTAGGGGGAGCCCAGAGACAGCAGGATGGAGACGTCTGGATTAGGACAACCAGAGCTAGAACTCAGCCCACCACTGAAACGATTTCCTGAAAGCAGCAGGAAAAGGAAGAGAACAGGATCTCTGTGAAAGAGGCTTGGCTCACCTGCAATCCTCACATCTGCCGGGGGAGTCTGTCCCCCACCCCCACATCCTCTGTGCATTTATAAGGGGACACCCCTGCCACGATCCCTTGCGCCCCACTCCCTAATGCAGGGGCCTCTCCCCCACCTAAAGAAAGTGGCCGAGTGTAATTATGCAGAAAGCACCACTGGAGCTATATCAATAAGACAGACGTCTGTTGTATCATTCTCTCTCAGTAAGGCATTTCTTCTCCCCAATTGCTCATATAGAATCATAGCCTAATAGCATCCCATTAACATAATTGCCAACACAACTAGTGTTCCGTGTCTCAGAGCCATTTACTTACTTTACCATAAAGAATACCAAAACAGCCCTAAAATCACAAAGAGGAGGGAAGGAGGGGGGTGGGTGACGGGGGAGGCGAGGGGAGAATCGTACCCCCTTTACACTCCCTTTGCTCCCCAGAGTGGGGCTGCAGGGTGATAAACACAGAAGTGCCTCTCTCATCTGCGGGAATCGGAGAACACAGCCTTCCTACCACACTCCCAAGCAGACGTGTGCTAAAATCTAAACGGATTCTGCCAGGCGAAATGAAATTCCCATTATTTTTAATTAATCCTTAATTAAAATATATTACTCCGCAGATTCCGCAAATCTCTCTTAATATGCAAATGCGGCCCATTCAAGGATATTTACATATCATTAATTAAAACGGCACATTCTTTCAGTCTAACAAGCTGAGGGGCTGTGGCTGCTGCCACATTGGCGCGAGGAGCCCGTCCTGGCAGTGCCAAGCTCATCTGATAAAAAGATGTCAAGTGCTGGCTGTGCCTGGGGAAGGTACGGTGAGAGGCAAAGAGTATGCTAGACTTCCCCACTCTCCAGCACAAGGGCTTCAAATGTTAGCTTGGGGCTGAGGCCAAGTGATTTTGGCAGAGCTTGAAGGCGCCCTGTTATCTACACCTATGGAAAGATCACCTCAGGACCCAGCCCAGCTGGGTCTTGGCCGGGAGAACCATGTGTTTCTCACTGGGGCCCGGGGGCTGGGGGCTGGGGGGCGGGCTGTGCTGGAAGGTGCTGGCTTATGAGAGGGGAGAGGCTTTGGACACACTTGTCCCAATTTTGCCATAAAAGCAAAGCCTTCTTGAGCCTCAGAGATAAACCACCTCCCACTGCTGGGTGCTGTGGTGCAGCAGGGTAAGCTGTTGCTTGTTTCACCTGCGTGCCCTATCAGAGTGCCTGCGTTCAAGTCCTGCCTCTGCTTCTGATCTAACGTCTTACTAAGGCACAGCCTAGGAGGCTCAAGTACTTGGGTCCCTGCCACCCATGGGGCAGACCCAGATGGAGTTCCTGGTTCCTGGGATACCCAGAAAGAGTTCCTGGTTGTTGCATGCTTTTGGAGAGTAAACCAGAGGATGGGAGATCTCTCTCTCTCTCTCTCTCTCTCTCTCTCTCTCTTTCTCTCTCTCTCTTCTCTGCCTCATTCTTGCTTTGTCTTTCAAATAAACAAAAATAAATAAATGTAGAAATAAAATAAGTCCACCTCCCTAACTCAAGACACCATCAGATTTGATGGAGAAAATTAAAACAAACACAGCACACCAATCCCTTCCTTACCCCTCACCACAACAAAGGACTTCCTAGGAAAAAGGGTCTCTTGGGCAGATCTGTGTGCTCTATTTCACAGAGCCCTGCAAAGGCAAGTTCAGGACCATGTAGCAAAGGTTGACTGGCAGGAAAAGAATATAGGTGGATGGTAATGATGACATAGTTCGCCACCAAACGTACGGGAGTTCACCCAGGAAAAGCACGTAGAAATGGACATCAATCACTCTCCTTCCATAGACAAGCTCTATCAATCAGGCCAAGATGTGCAAACTGCTCTCCACCCAGGCTGGGGTGGGGGTTGGGGGGCAGCCAGTTGTGTACAGCAGAAAGGACAGTCTGCTGGACTCATGGATTTCACAACCAGACCAGCCAAGACTGGACAGGCGAGGAAACAAAACTACAGGAAGTATAAACTGCATTTACAGTAAACCTTACTGTCCTTAGACCTCTGGAGATGGGGCTGCTGGCAGCTGGCTCACTCTCTCACCAGCTAAATGACTGCACCAGTATTTTAAATGTATGCCTCAGCAAAACTGTAGCCGAAAACACGCCATAGACAGTTGCAGCCATTTTTAATCATTGAAACCACAAACATTAAGTCCTTGGATACCAACAATCTACTGTGCTTTAACTGTGAAACTAGCTAGCAAATTATGACAAGGGCCTTGTTCCTGTGATAGACTTGAGGCTGAAGCAGCTATCTGATGACCTAATCCAAGGTTTCTGGTCTTGACCCAAAAGTCCTCTGCTTCTCTGTACTCTATAGTTTGTCCAGGGCCAGAGTTATTCCTCAGCCAATATTTTTTTTTTTTTCAGATTATATACTTCTACAGGCAAGGACCTTGGCTAAAAATACTTGCACTGCTTTTTACTCAGCTCATTGCCATGCAAAGACAGGAAATACACACAGAGTGGAAGATCAAAATGAAATCAGTAAGAAAAAGAGAAGGTCTCAAGGCCAAGGTTCATGAAGAGGAGCAGTTGGCCTGAAAAGGCCTTCAGAAGTAGGGTCAGTCTGCTTGGGGACAGCAAGGAAGTTTTCAAATTAATTAAGTAGAGTGGGCAGAACCATTCCAAGACAGACATGAGGTCAGGCCCCAGAGTTGGGGTGTGTCTTAGTGCTTAAAGAGCAAATGGCACGTTCAAATCTCAGCTCTACATAGGACAGACTGTGTGACAAAGACGGGTTCCCTGAAGTCTCTAAGCCTCAATCTATTCATCTGATAAAAGGGGAATTGATGTCATCCTTCAAGGGTGCTGTCCAGATTGACGGAGATCAGAATCTCAACAGAAGGTAACAATTATTCCTCACTTTTATTTATTTATTTTTTTTGCAAATACCAGGACTTTTGAATCTTTTTAAAATTTAAAATTTAATAATTCAGTGATTCTCAAGCATCCTCTCATTCCTAGCCATCATTCTCTATACCTATTTCAACCCCTGTCCTAGGCCCACTACTGATATTCTTCATTACAAGTGCAGGGACATTTCCACCATGAGGATAGCAATAACAAAAGTCTCATAGTCCTCCGAGCTTATCAAGCTGCAGACTATCTGCTCCATCAACCAGAATCTGTTATCAGGCTTCTTAGTGAAGCTATCATTATTTCATTTTTCTTTCTTAGACTAACACTCTAGTACATTATAACAACATAAGCATTAGCTAAGCACATCACTGAACCTTGGAAACCTTGGGCATATTTATATACAAAAGTTTCAAATAAGAAAAATGATAATAATGGACTTCCAGCTCCCTGTAACATTCATAATGTGTTCACTGAATGCAGAAATAAACAAGAGCATCCCTTCTTTGCATCCAGCTTTTGAGGGCTTGGGGAAGAAGAGCTGAGAAGCCAAATAGCAGCTGATAAAGCCCCAGGAGAGACCACTAAGCCAATGTACCCCAAGAGCATGGCCACTGGGGACCTCCTCTGGGAAGTGAGGGATGCGTGGGAATAGTGATGAGTCCCCAGGAGTCACACACGTGTCTCTTCAGCTCCATCCTGTCTTGCACATCACTCCTCCTGGAGTTGCCCCAAACTCACAAACTCATACCTTCAATTTTATGGCTGTTAACATCATTGAGACATAACAATTCTGAAATCTTTCCATGAGTCTCACCTTCCCCAGGACAAGCCAGAAAACTTAAAACTCAAGACTCCTCTGCAACTAGGTGCAGGCAGATAAAATGCATCCCACCAATCTAAGGAAGATGCACAAGACTTGGATTCCTCACAGCAGATACAGTCCAGTTGCTGGCATCTGGTCCTGAGCATCCTAGCTGCCAGCAGCAGAGGTGGAGGTATTTTCAGTAGCGAAATCTCCAGTGTACAGTTGGACACACAGGTTATTGGGCCATCCAGACAGTCTGTGAACTACTCAGTGTCCCATGGATTCCTAACTTTAAACAACAACAGCAGCAAAAAAATCTAATAATTTTCTTATTATGCTTAATAGCCAGAGTAGCTTATTTTTAGTGCAACTAAAATGCCTGACCAAAACACTATGCTGCCAGTGTACAAGAGATCAATTCTATCTGCCCATTGAGACAAGAAACTTGCAACTACACTCTTCACAGAATTCATGACAGGATTCAAACTCCACTGAAGAAGGCTCCTGTCCTCTTCTTCCTCCCATCACAAAAGGCCTCTTTTCTAAGATCTTACAACATAGAACAAAGCTCCAGAATGATGTCAGGTCCTGTCTCTCTTGATGGAGATTCAACTTCAGTCAAAATCCTAATACACTGTACTGGTTGATATCATGACCAATTTGGACATTGCCATGCCTGTTATCAAAAGCATAATGTACATCTTGCTACACTCCCTCATATCCCAGGGAAGACACAGAACCTCAAAAGTTCAAGACATCTAGACAAAGTCCCCCAGTTGGTTAATGTCATGTCGTAAGGAAAGACTTTGGTATGTGAAAATGAGGGTGATAGTCTCTAAACACCATGATTCCAGTTAATCTACTTCTTTCAATGAAGACATCTGTGTCCTTCTCTTTGACATACATCCACGTCACTAGGTTGTATTAATTAATATTAGGAAACTCAGTATATTCATCACATACAAAGTAGTGACAATGCAGCCTTCTTACTCTGTCAAGATTTACCTGTCACAAATGGGGAGACTGTGTAATACCTCTTGACAAAATAATCAGGCACCATTCAGCAGGTGCTTGGATTTCCACACAGAGACCACCGTCTCTTGACTTTCTTCAATACTTGGCTTCCGGGAAGAGTAATTAATTTAAACACCACCTGATTAGTCATTGCTGTACTATGAAAGGTGGCCTAGGGTTCACCCCAAACTTACCTGGCAATTGATATTTTACTTAAGGCGCCAACACACTTCACCATACTTTGCTAATGTAATTATTTGCATAGCACTATGATGGATAGGATATCATACCAAGAGCAATACATTGAGGAGCACTCAGAAAGGTGTTTGATGATCTCATAAATGTTTTAATTGCGATGACAGACAGGTGCAATCATCTCATTAAATGTAAGTATCTTTGATATAGCTTTACTTTTAAAGAACACACAGCATGTCAATGATAAGTATCTTTACATTCAGGACCTGGATCAGGCAAGCTATGGGCCAGAACCCAAGGAATGTAATGTTGAATAGCTTCCATGTTTCATCAACAGTAATGTGTTATTACACTAGATCCTGTTGTATAGGAGGAAGTGCCCCACTAGGCTACTTCTACTCTGACCAAATCTCAAGATAAAAGACTGACTGAAAGAAAGCCAGCCGGCCTCACATTCTGCTTAAGTCATCCCCTTGGCAGACATCTCCTTAGTGCTGTGACTTATGGGAAATGATCTGCAAGCCACAAAGCTGGGCAGGACGTAGTTTCACAAGTTGTGCCAATGGTAGCACCAGTGCATTTCTGTGATGGCACAGTCAATTTAAAATCATTTGTGTTTTAGAAATGTAGCTCTGTGTAATAATGGCTACAATAATAAAAGAAGGGACAGAAGCATTTCTAGTTCAAGAGGAAGAAAATGATTTCTGACCAAAGTTCTATGAGTTAACCACTTGCTACCAAGAGGAAATACGCACTCATGTTCGTATGCATGTCACAACTTTACAGCACCAAGAGACGACACAAGAGATCGAGATCCTAGAGATGGCTCTAACTCACAATCTTCCAAATTCATGATGGTGCAAAGGCAATCATATTTAGTGGAAACTGTACTTCAGATTTTGAATGCTGCATTTTTTTTCCCTCGAGTTAGTGATATGTGGTATAATACTCTCTCCTGATGCCAGGCAAGCCCCATAAGCACGAGGACTAACAGCCAACACTCTACATGCACTGTGTTTCTAAGCTATGATTATTGGTAGGTGAGTTAAATGAATGTTCAACTTACAGTAGTCTCAATTTGTGATAAGATTATCAGGACATAACCCCACCATAAATCAAGGAGCATCAGTAATAACTAAGCAGTCAAACTCCAGCAACTGTGGAAAAAGACAAGTGCAGCCTGGATGTGGAAGAAAACATCTCACCTGCCCCAGGCTGTGCAAGAGGCCTCAATCAAGGGAATGCTGAAAATGTGCACTTCTGAACCCCAGAGGGTATCTCCCAGGTCCAGGGGGCTTCTGGCTTGTCAGTAATGAGCTGAAGTTGTCTCCTCTGACCCTGAGCCATCAGGAATGACACCAGACCAACATGAGAGACTGAGCATAAGGGTTTGGCTTGGTACTCGTAGTGGTGCAAAGGATGCACCTGGCTTCAAGATATTCTATCAAACTCTTTTAAGCTCTATCTGAATTCTGTTTCCTTAAAAGTTAAAGTCCCAAAGTCTGCTCAGGTTCAAATTTCAAAAAAAAGAAATTATTTTAAAAGACTTTTTCTTGAGGTCAAGGAGGAATGGATTTGATAGGATTTAAATGCTACTCAAAAAGAAAGCATTCAGCCGGGGCCAAGGCTCAATAGGCTAATCCTCTGCCTGAGGCACCGGCACACCAGGTTCTAGTCCCGGTCAGGGCGCCGGATTCTGTCCCAGTTGCTCCTCTTCCAGGCCAGCTCTCTGCTGTGGCCCAGGAGTGCAGTGGAGGATGGCCCAAGTGCTTGGGCCCTGCACCCGCCAGGAGAAGCACCTGGCTCCTGGCTTTGGATCAGCGCGGTGCACCCGCCACGGTGGCCATTGGAGGGTGAGCCAACGGCAAAAGGAAGACCTTTCTCCCTCTCTCTCTCTCTCTCTCTCTCTCTGTCTGTCTCTCTCTCTCACTGTCCACTCTGCCTGTCAAAAAAAAAAAAAAAAAAAAAAAGCATTCAGACAACTGATGCTCTTCATCCAGTGTATTTTTAGGTTTTTTTTTTTTTGGGGGGGGGGAGTTATTTTGTTTTTTTTTTTTTCTTTTCATTTGTGCTCTATAACCAATCTATCCTTGCTTGAAAACATGAAATTAAAAAAAGAAAATCTGCCACTACTTGTTCTGAATTTCCAACAAGGTACATTACCTTATGTACACACTAACACCAAAAATAAAATGGCAAACGCTGATGGAAGAAACTGACTTAAGGTGTAATTGCCGGTGACCCCTGACCTATGTGGAGCAAGCACAGCATCAGGGCCCTCCCCGCAGATGCGGGGGTCTCACTGCCATGAACCATGGAGGGGATCAGCTCTCAGGTCAGACAGGATGCCTTCCGACACCTGGAGGAAGGAGCCTCTGCAGGACTCATTCACAGATGCTCAGATATATGGGACCCTTTTGCTTTCTGATCATGACAGATGCCGAAGAAGTAAAGGATGGGGGCTGGTGCTGTGGTGCAGCAGGTTGAAGCCCTGGCCTGAAGCACCAGCATTCCATATGGGCATCGGTTCTAGTCCTGGCTGCTCCTCTTCCGATCCAACTCTCTTCTATGGCCCAAGAAAGCAGTAGAGGATGGCCCAAGTCCTTGGTCCCCTGCACCCGTGTGGGAGACCCGGAAGAAACTCCTGGCTCCTGGCTTTGGATCAGCGCAGCTCTGGCCGTTGCAGCCATCTGGGGAGTGAACCAGCAGATGGAAGACCTCTCTGTCTCTCTCTCTGTAACTCTGCCTTTCAAATAAATAAAATAAATCTTTGAAAAAGAAGTAAAGGATGGGAAAAGGGCAGCGGGGGTCCATATCTAAAGAACTCATAGTCCAATGAGAATAACTTGGTGGATACAAAGAAAAACAGAGAAGAGGTTTCCTCCTCTTGGTTGCTTCCAACCTGTATTTACTTAAATAAGTAAACAGGCACAGCAACAGGTAATGTGTTTGCCTCTGAATGTGATCACCCATTTTAATGTGGCAATTATCGGGTTTCCTCCCCCAGGAGAAAAATAGTGCATATATTAATCAAGGTGCTTGACTCTACAGGTAAGGTAGGTAACTTAGTGCTAAAGACAATTTGTGGAGTGTAGTAGACAAATCCTAGAAAGAGAATCAATCAGTATTATCAACAGCTAATGTGTTCATTATCTGTGGGTGCAGAGCACTGAGGTGAAATACTACACTGAAAAAAAAAAATCCTGTTTAGTTTTCTAGGCTCAGTGAGTATCAAATGCATTAAAGAATGGTCGTCAAGGATAATGTATATAAAAGCAGCATTGTTTTGTTAACCAGGAAAAGAAAGCAGCAGCAGCGGGAGGCATCAGCACAGCCACTAAGTGTGACCTCTAGACAAAACCACTTCCTTCTTCCTCTGCTGGTGTTGCTACAACCAACCTTGGTTTTATCTAGCTGACAAGGTAACAAGGAGCAGCAAGTTAGCATAAAGGAAACGCATGGAACAGCGGCAATCCTACACTTTTTTCCCAAAAAGCAATCCCTAAAGTGGCCTTGATCTTTCGCCAGTCTCACCGGGCAGGTGTTTTGAGTCCCAGTGCTGGCCTGTCAGCTGCAGCTGAGACCCCTTGGCCTCTAGGCAGCTGCTTTTCAAACCCAACGTGAGTTCCCCAAAGCTCCAGGCCCCAGCTTGTCCTGCATAGGCAAGGTCCCCAAAAGGCTGCATTCAAAGCACAAACCAGTATTTCAGGTTTGGACAACGTGCCCTTGTATTTCAAAGCCAGGTGCAATCCTTCTCCAGTCTGCCACAGAACCTTGTCCTTATCATCATCTACCCTGGAGAAAACTACC
Source organism: Oryctolagus cuniculus (assembly GCF_964237555.1). Classification (NCBI taxonomy): domain Eukaryota; kingdom Metazoa; phylum Chordata; class Mammalia; order Lagomorpha; family Leporidae; genus Oryctolagus; species Oryctolagus cuniculus. The sequence goes on from NC_091438.1 coordinate 33,986,837, forward strand.
CCCAGCCTCCTCCTCATTTTCCTTTGGGAAACAATTTCTCAGGCTGTATTGGGTTCTCTCCTAAACCTCTTCTACCACTCAAGGTGCTTATTGCAAACAAGAGGAATGGACTCCAGCTCACCTACCCAGAAAAAGAATGTATTAGACAGATAGGCAGAGTCTCAGAGAGTCAATGGGAAGCCTGGGGAATCAAGCTCAGAAGAATAAGCCCAGGCAGCTGAAAGCACAGCCAAGGCACTACCACAGGAAGTCTGTTAGGGGACTGATACCGGCACTGCTCTTGGGGAGTGATCCCTGCCACCCCACTATCCTTGAATCTGCTGCCATCTCTCGAGCAGCTGTAGTCATCCTGTCTCTCTGTTTACCTCCCTCCAAATTCCAGGTTGGGTAGCGCTTTGCAAAGCACGGAGTGCTAAGTGCTCTCGCCCAGGCTGCTGCAGAGGAGAGGGAAGGGGGTGCAGGGGTTGAGGAGGTGGAGAGAGGCAGCTCTACAGTCAGACAGTGCTCTTCTCAATGACGCAATCCCTTCAAACAGCAGACAACGCCCCTCCCAGACTCAGCTGCTTCCTTGTGCAAGCCTCAGTTTCCCTTTACGCACACGAAGGACCTCACTTGGTTGAGCAAATGCTTGGTACTACATGAGGTGCTTTGGGGGATACAATGGAAACACTCATAGAAGGTGAAATTCTGGTTCTTGTAGAACCTAAACATTGAAGATGAAAGGAGAGGAGTTATGGTCCCAGTGAGAAAGGGGCAGATAAATGCAAACTTAAAACTTGAAAAGATCTGGGCCAGCACACTGTGGTGTGTGCTAAGCCTCCACCTGCAGTGCCAGCATCCTATATGGGCACTGGTTCGTGTCCTGGCTGCTCCTCTTCTGATCTAGCTCTCTGCAATGGCCTGGAAAAGCAGCAGATGATGGCCCAAGTGCTTGGGCCCCTGCACCCACGTGGGAGACCTGGAAGAAGCTCCTGGCTCCTGGCTTTGGATTGGCTTAGGTCCAGTCATTGAAGCCATTGGGGGTGTGAACAGCGGATGGAAGTCCTCTCTCTCTGTCTCTCCCTCTCTGTCTGTAACTCTACTTCTCAAATAAATAAATAAAATCTTTGAAAAAAAAAAACTTGAAAAGATCTGTGGATGCCCTCCAGCTGTGCCCCCCGCACCTCCAGGGGATCGGGATGCAGAATTCAGAATGGCAACTTCCCAGGTGAAATGATGGGTGTCACTGTATGTCTTCAGATCTGGGCACACTCTGAGGAGGTGATTTCTAGAGCTTGAAGCAGCAAACCTAATTCCGAAATCTTTAGGGAAAAAAAAAAATTCCCTCTCTGTGTGCACATCGCAGTGTTCACTGTACAGGCCTGGGGTGGTGAATGAGGGCACACTTTCTATGTGCCTCCTACCCACCTGGCCCTGTGCTACCTGAGTGATCCATGCGATTGCCATTGCTCCTCAGAATAATGCTGGTGCAGCACTGGAAGGTAGACAAGGACTTGGAAATCACAGGCTGGGATCAAACCCCAGCTCTCCAGCCTGAGGCAAGTTACTCCACTTCCCTTTTATTCCTCGTTATACACGGGGATAAGAAGAGCCTCTATACAGAAGGCTGTAGCAAGTAATAAAATAGGTAATATAGGTAAAGTAATTACAACACTGTCTGGCATATACATGCTTAATAAATATTAGCTGCTATGATTATAAGGTAGCTATTAAAATTTCCATTTTAAAGATTAATAATCTGAAGGTTTTAGAGGTTAAATAGCCTTCCAAGGTATAAAGATTGGCCTTATGTATAGATATGTAGCAAAGCTAGAATGCCAATCCTGAATTTGACTCTACACACCAATACTACTGCCACGACCCCCTACTGTGTATATACTTATGTACTGTCACATACACTCAGGGATATCAAGTGAATTTCCAGGGAAACAGCTGTGGCTCCAAAGCTTTTGATGCTGAGGAATTGTCACAGCAATTATCTATATTAATAGATCTCTAGCATTTTATCTCTAGCAATTATCTGTACTTATTTTGGCCATTCTTAGATGCCTTTCTAAGAACTGAAAGTGCCAGAAATACCTACGACCACAGCAGATAAAAAGCAGTTTTCAATCGGTTGAGCTCACCCCAGGCTACTGAGGACCTTTAGAGTTGACAGCATTTGCTTTACTGGTGTCTGGGTACAGAGCCACATTTACAAGGGAGCTAAATCGTGAATTGAATGGAGGACTAGAATAGATCATAAGGGCAGATGAGTCTACCCTACTACAGCTCTCCTTTTTTTCCTTCCTTTTCTTCTTCTTTTTTTTTTATTGGTGAAATAACCACAACTTCTAAATTCTAGTAAGAGTTAGAGAGAAAAGATCTAACCTTTGAATTTTAGGTCTCCTCATCCACCACTCACCTGCCGATCTTCACATCTGTCTCCCTTCTCCCCTAGAAGCTGCCTGATGCTGGGACACAAATGCCAGCCACGATGACACTGAGGCTGCTGGAAAGAACCTTGACAAAGGTGCCTTAGCAGGAAGCCAGTCTAAAAGCCACAGACTGGCAGGAGCACCAGGACTTTGTTTAATTCTGGGACCATCTGTCCATCACCTTTCTTTCCCTGACAGCATGCACATTGGATGGGCTACCCACAGATCAGATGAGCAAATGAAAGGCAGTAAGTCAGAAAATCTAACTCAGGTAGAGAAAAGAACATTTCTATCCTACACCACCCTATCTAAATAGAACTGGGGCTCTGTTGTTTTAGAGCATACCACCCCCCAAAAAAGAAATAATAGGCCTACTTAAATCAACTAATGTTGAGCGAGAAGGTGCATTGTAAAATGCACTCCACATCAGGAACCGATGTTTGCTGCAGCACTTATGACACAGCTCGGGGCACCGACATCCCACATCACACTGCCTGGCCTCAAGTCTTGGATCTGCACCCAAATGATATGGCTTCCTGCTGACGTACACCCTGGGAGACAGCAAGTGATGGTTCAAGTCCTTGGGAGACATGGATTGAGTTCTATCTCCTGGATTTGGACTGGCCCAGCCCCAGCTGTTGCTGGCATTGGAGGAGTGAACCAGTGGATGGACGATCTCTCTCTGTCTTTATGTCTGTCTCTCACTCTGCTTTCATATAGATAAAAAACAAATAAAGCATATTTCATTTACTGTATTTTGATTTTATTGCTTCTCTTAATCTAGTTTTAATGCATCATGATAATATGAGGTTTGGTTTACTACGTTATTATTGCCTGTCGAGATAAACATCTCCCAAGCACATGACAGACAGCAGATGTCTCCACCTTCTGAATAGATACCAATGCATGGTATACCTCCAAAATCCTAACAAATGTTTAAACAAAGCAGGTGGAAGTACCTGGTCCCTGACAGACTGGCTCCATTCTGATATCCTTCAGCCACTACATATTTCAAATGCTCACCTCCTGGAGCCAACTACTTTTTTTTTTTTAAATATCTTCACATATGTTCCTGTAATTTTTCCATTCTATGGAAAACAGTATCCATATACCCCATTGTGTGGTTTTGCTTTATTCAAATTATGCCCTTATTTGGGCTGGAATGTGTTGTATTAACATTGCTTGAGCCAAACAGCCCACATGGGAGACTTATTTTTATGTGTTTTTAAACACAGACCTGGTGTCAGACATATAATTCATAGTTAACCCACTCATACACTCACACTTGGGTCATCAGATGATGAAAAATCTTATCATTTATGCATAGTACACCATAATTGCTTCATACATATATCTAATGGAAAGTATAATAATACAATAATATACCACTTATAGAGCTGACCTCTGGAAACCTCATACATCTTTAGTCAGATTCTAGAAGTTTCATGTACGTTTTGGCACTTTATTTTCCTTCCTACTTTTTATTTCACATTCATTAAGAAGGTGGTTTTTTTCCCCTTCCTCATGTCCTCTGTGTCCATCAGTCAATCTTAAGTTGACACCACAAATCCTCCAGTGGCATCAAATGGCATGCCATGTTTCAGCCAAGGTCCAGACAGTTTTCTCCTTATAATTTGTCTAAAATGAAGAAAATAGATGTGTTGTGGTTCCATATAGATTTGGAGGTCTACTTAGTCTGGGTGTGCTGTAAAGAAATATTTTTTATAAATTAGTTTCAGGGAAATGGAGATGCTCAGCATTACTGGCAGGCTGAACCCAGATGACATGGGTTCTACTATTATTTTAATTTTAACTCTGCAACATATAGATTGTGTTATTTAAAACAACACAGACTCAAAAAAGCAAATAAGGCTGAGACAAAATTTTCCAAGAGGTGTACTAAGCCATTTGCCTTCTGAATTATCATTTATTTGGAAAAGATCCCTGATTCTATTAGCTATTATGAATGAGATTTTTGTTAGGCTACAGAGCTTTGCCTGCTGCATTTCTAAGTTTCCATATTTGCCTCAACTGCCTGGCCAGAGTTACATAATTACACATAGAGTAGACCAATATTTGCATGACACATTTTTTTTAAAGAGTTATTTATGTGAAAGTCAGAGTGGCAGGAGAGAGAGGGAGAGATTCAGAGAGATCTTCCACTTGTTGGTTCATGCCTCAAATGCCCACAACAGTCAAAAGTTCAACTGAAGCCAGGAGCCCAAAACTGAATCTGGTTCTCCCACTTGCATAGCTGGGACCCAAGAACTGGGACCATCATCCACTGCCTCCCAACAGCATTAGCAAGAAGCTGGATCAGAAACAAGAAGAGGATTCAAATCAACATTTCAATATGGGATGTGAGAGTCCCACGTGGCAGCTGCACCTGCTGTGGTACAATGCCCACCCATATATGACACATTTTACCACTGAATACTCTATCAATAGATCCTAAGAGCTTTTCATTATACTGAGGAGCCCAATTTCTAATTAATTAATATGAAAACAAGTGCCTTATTTTTGACTCAAAAATATCGTTTCTAAAATATTTGAGTGTACCAGATTGATTACATTATCCACCTACAGTTGTTGACTAATTATAGCTAAATTCCTCCTAGTTACTCTACTCTCAGGCCATTTGCCTTTCCTTTTTTTTTTTTTTTTGACAGGCAGAGTTAGACAGTGAGAGAGAGACAGAGAGAAAGGTCTTCCCTCTGCTGGTTCATCCCCCAAATGGCCACTACGGCCAGTGCGCTGTGCCAATTTGAAGCCAGGAGCCAGGTGCTTCCTCCTGACCTCCCATGCAGGTGCAGGGCCCAAGGACTTGGGCCATCCTCCACTGCCTTACTGGGCCACAGCAGAGAGCTAGACTGGAAGAGGAGCAACTGGGACACAATCAGGCACCCCAACCGGGACTAGAACCTGGGGTGCCAGCATCACAGGCGGAGGATTAGCCTAGTGAGCTGCAGTGCCGGCCTCCATTGACTCTTTAGAAAGCAAACATCACCACAGAAAGATTTAGAAAGGAAAGAATTTTTTAAAAATAAAAATAAATAAAAAGGAAAGAATTTAAATTCCAGCATTTCAGGGCCTGCACTGTGGATCAGCGGATTAAAGCTACAGCCTGTAGCTCCGGCATCCCATATGGGTGCCGGTTGAGCCCAGGCTGCTCCACTTCCCATCCAGCTTCCTGCTACTGTGCCTGGGAAGGCTGTGGCCCCTGCACCCACATGGGATACCCAGCGAGGAAGCTCTTGGCTCCTGGCTTTAGTTTAGCCCAGCCCTGGTCCTGCGACCATTTGGGGAGTGAGCCAGCAGATGAAAGAACTTTCTCTCTGTCTCTCTTTCTCTTTCTCTGTAGCTCTGCCTCTCAGATAAACAAACATTTTTGTAAAAAATTTCAGCATTTCTCATTTGTCTCCATCTTTCCAAACTTTTCTTGATCCTGTTCCTACTTCAATGTGCATGGCTGAGGCAATGAATGTCCTGGAGATGACCACATCCCATAATACTTCAAAATCAAGGAAACCTGAGCACTGGTGTGTGATGATGTTAATTCTAACCAGGGTACCAAAGAATGGACCCCCAGGAATCTTAGAAATACGTACAACATACACATACACACTATCGTCTTGGTTCAGGGCAGACTACTTGGTTTTAAGTCAGAAAACCAAGATTTTTCTTGCTATTCTAAGTGCCAAAAAGTCTTAGTTCAGGGATGTTTTCCAGATGGTCCCTATCTAAAAATTGGGGATGTTATAGTTAGACACCTACCCCCAACACATTGTGTTTATAGAATATCAAGGTTTCTACTTCCAGTTTGTGATGTCCCTGAGATGTCTCTACTATTTGGAAAGAAAATGGTAGAACATTCCCAAAAATAAAACTGCATTTTAATCTTGAGAAGGAAGAACAGAATTTTTAAATCAACAGTAGGGACTGGCATTGTGGCACAATGGGTTAAGTTGCTGCCTGCAATGCCAGCATCCCATACAGGTGCTGGTTAGGGTCCCAGCTGTTCCACTTGCAATCTTGCTCCCTGCTAACATGCCTGGGAAAGCATCACAAATTGGACCAAGTTCTTGGGCCCCTGTACCCATTTGGGAGAACTGGGTGAAGCTCCTGGCTCCTGGCTTTGGCCCAGCCCAGCCCTGGCCATTGCAGCCATTTGGGGAGCGACTCTCTGTAACTGCCTTTCAAATAAATGAAAAAAAAAAACTTTTAAAAAATAAAATTAAACCAACATTCGACATCAAAAACTCCAAAGAAGAAGGAAACTTCCATTCCATTGTGACACCTTTTATCATAGATATCAAAAAACAATGAACCAGAGAATGAACCCCAAACAAAGAGAAAAGTAAGTCCTAAACCACTGAAGGCAAGGGTTTGTGGGCTGGGTGTGAGAGGTTGTTTACCCTCAGTCTACCCATCCCTCTGGTCAGTGGTACAGGTTGTCACTGAAACCAACGTAGTCAGGGCCAGTTGACCACCATGTGCTCCAAAACTCTTGAAAAACTGCATCTAAACATCAAATTATTGTAGAAAGACTTTGTTTATTAAAAAAACACACAAGTGATTAAACTGCAGTATAATCCTACAACAGAATCCCCACTTGGCAATAAAAAGCCACTATGATGCAAGCAAGAACACAGATAAGTTTCAAGAAACAATATGGAGGCCAGCGCCGTGGCTCCCTTGGTTAATCCTCTGCCTGCAGCACTGGCATCCCATATGGGCGCCAGGCTCTAGTCCCAATTGTTCCTCTTCCAGTCCAGCTCTCTGCTGTGGCCTGGGATAGCAGTGGAGGATGGCCCAGGTGCTTGGGCCCCTGTACCTGTATGGGAGACCAAGAAGAAGCACCTGGCTCCTGGCTTTGGATCGGCGCAGCATTGGCCATGGTAGCCATTTGGGGAGTGAACCAACAGAAAGAAGACCTTTCTCTCTGTCTCTCTCTCGCTGTCTGTAACTCTACCTGTCAAGTAAGTAAAAAGAAAGAAAGAAAGAAAGAAAGAAAGAAAGAAAGAAAGAAAGAAAGAAAGAAAGAAAGAAAGAAAGAAAGAAAGAAAGAAAGAAAGAAGGAAAAGAAAAGAAACAGTGCGATGAACAAAAGCCTGGCACAAACAGTAAAAACTGCATGATTCCACTCATAGAACACTTAACGAGGCAGAAATCAGACACAAGGGTACTTCAGAATGTTCATGGAAAAACAGAATTGAGAGAAGTTTATTTCAGTGCAAAAATTTTTGAAATTCATGCATTACTGGTTTTGCTGTCATGAACTCTTTGAAGAGGTGTGATGATAAAAGTTAGAACAACTGTTGTGTTGTACTGGGAGAGGAGTTTAATGGAAGCAGAAAGGGCAAAGAGAAACTTTCCAGGGTGATGTAAGGTGTTTTCCCTCTCAACCAAGGTATAGATTACATGAGTATATTCACTTGTGAGAACACATCAAACTCATTACTTCAGATCTCTTCATTTTACTATGTCCAAATTTCATTCAATTTTTAAAATTCACAAGTTTCTTAATTGCCAACCTCTTCCCACCTCTTGATAAAGTCCAGGGCATTTAAAGATAAAGAAATTACATGAAATTTTGGAAACCGAGGACCTGATACGTAAGCCTTGTTCTCTCATGTTCCTTCTCTAATACCTTGAGCAAGTGAATTAACATCTCTACTCCTCATTTTCCTCATCTGTAGAATGGGACAACCTGACCGATTCATGGCCATCGCAAACAAAATGCTCCAAAGATAAAGCCAATAATATATAGAAAAAATGAAGCAAGTCAGTATTGCCCAAGTAGAGTGGGGTGCAAGGGAGGGAAATTTGCCAGAAAGCACCCCTGCTGCGTTATTTAAATTGATGTGATGCTTTCATCTAGCATTGCTAAACATGAATGTCTGCATCTGACCAGAGCCGCAAAACCAGGAGTTCACATTTGGCCTCCACTTCTCCTTACACACACGTGCATGCACACACACACACACACACACACACCTCCCTCCATAACCTCTAACTGCTCTGTAGCTACTCTGTCTGCTTTGGAAGGTGCCCAATCTGCATAAACCATGAAAATAAATCAATCAGACAATAAGGAAAAAGCAACAAACCAATGCCTAAGGCCAAGGTACAAAACCCCACCCGGGAGGAACAGGTCATTAGGTCCCACAGAGAGGCCTGCATGTCACCTGGCTTGAAGCCGACTTGGCCAGGGGAAGTCACTTATCTGGGGTGTCCCTCTCTGCCCCACTCCCCTCTTTTCTTCGTCTGCCCCCACCTTCAGCTGGCAGGAGGGTTGTGTATATGTTCTCCACACCTCCCTCCTCTTCCCCTGCTCTTGCTTCTCTCCTGCACTTTCTCTTTCTCTCTAGGCTGGGTTTAATTTGACACCTTGAGCTTTGGTAACTAGGTGGGGAGCAGAGCAGCCACAGCGGAATTCATTAGGCTCAACACTGCAGGGCCCGCTCTCTGTGCGTTAATGACATCGGAGGGTAGGGAAACGAGACAGCCACCACGCGAGATGAAATAAACATGAGGACTGTCAGCAGTGACAGCCTAAGCAAAGGGGACAAAATGAGCCAGGTAGAGACCTTTCCCGGTCCGCACAATGCAAACCGACAGCTTGCGAAGCCTCCCCCTCCCCGCCGCCCCCACCCTCCCTTCCCCAAAGCTGAAGAGTGAGTAAGGGGGAGAGGGGGTGGGGTGGGAGGGAGACAGAATTGTGGATGGGGAAGAAGGAAAGAAAATACAATTAGATTATCATTGTTTTAACATACAAATTTCATTTATCAGTTCAATGTTGGCGGAAACCAAACTCATCACCCGCCTTCAGAGGTCCAAGGAGGCTGAGGCAGGAGGGGCTGGGCCTGGGCTGTGCGACCGGTGCAGTTTTCTCCTCTTCCTCCCTCCCACTCCCCAGCGTTCTGGACTGATTCCCCCCACAGTCAACCACTGTAACTCCACCTCTGCATGTGACCCCAGGGAAGCCTGGAAGAAGGAAAAAGGAGAAAGAGCAGAGCGAGCGGAGAAGGAATAAACATGCCGCCTCCTGCACACGGTCTCCTCCTGGAGGTGGAGGTGCAGGGCGAGCAGGCTGACAATGAAATTCAGACAGCAGGGCCTAGATGGCAGGGCAGCAGGAGCTACACCCACTCTGGGCAAAGTCCTTCACATGTGTAGTTACCAGAGCAAGGGCCCTGTTCCCAGTTCCCAGGTTGTCCAGCCGGGTTAACTGGCAAGGAAGGCCTGGGGGTTGGGAGAAGAGCCTTCTCTTCTCCAAAACACGCATTAGAAATGAACTGGCTGGGATCAGTCGAAATCAAGGCCACCTTCTCTTCCCATAGAAATAAGCCTATTTCCAGTGGCTTCCTCCCCTCCACATAGGGCTGTCGCCATTCGGGCTGGCCACAGTGGGAAGCCTAGGGCAGGCATCCTCAGCACTACGTTTTTCTTAATGCCCAGAGTCCTGTAGCCATAGCTGTGAGCTACCTCCTATGCTCCTTCCAGTCCTTTTCCCATCTTCCTCAGAGAGAGGACTTGGTGAGCACAGCCCACACTTTCAAAGCCAAGGACCATTATTTTCTCTGGCCATGGACTTTTCAAGCAACGTGTTCAAGGAACCCCCCCCCCCCCGAAAGCTGGCAGCATTCATATGAGAAGGGAGAGGCAGGCTGTCATGTTTTATTAAGTGGCATTAAAGGGAGTTCATAAGGGGAAGTATGGGAAGGCTGCCTCAAGGTCAGAATTCAAACTCAGACCAAGCCCGGCTTGGTCATTTGCCTGATCTAAGTTTGCCTATTCACACACGAACAAGAGGTGGGAGCAAAAAAAGCTACCCGGGCAGTTTGTTACAGGGTCTGCTGCAAGGTGCAAAGGGTTGGGGAGGCCAGGTGCAGCACACAGGCCACTCCTTGAGCTTGAGGCTAGAGGCTACAATCAAGGAAGCAAACGGCAGACACTGCGAGCCACAGGGATGGACAACTGCTACAGGAAAATTGCCTGTTTGCCTGGCGCACTGCAAAAGCAGGAATAGATTTGAGACATCATCTTTCCTGGGAGCTATGACAATTTTGTCAATCAGGTCCTGGGGTTAAACTTGGAGACTCTCAACAAGTTTTGTGTGCACTGAAAAACAGTTAACACCTTCCTTCCCTAGATGGCATGAAAATTGATGATTTAGCAGCTCATACTAAGCACCACAATCCCTGAAGGAAAGTGATCCATTAATAAAAGTGCTTTAGAAATGTTTTACATTTAAAAGACTAATTTTGTTTTAAGCTAGAAAATATGATTATAGACTACTTTGTTAAGGGAAGGAGACACACACAGTCCATTTGTTCTGGAAGGCAGTAAGTGGAATGATTAAGAGCATGGCTCTATGACAGGCCTGAACCAGATCTGAAGGCCAGCACATTCTAGCACATTCTAGCATAATCTAGCATGGGCCACCTGAAGGTGAGTCCAGGAGTCCACCAAAGACACAAAGGAGACACTGTGCAGGCCTGCCACGTTGAAACGAAGGTAGCAGAGAGCCTAAGTGACACCAGCGACATGAGAGGCACCATGGTTATTTGGAAAGCAGGGCTCCCCTACTTTTCACATTTGGGCAGTGCCACAGTTTTATTTCTTTTGGCCCTGTAGGAACTGTAAGGCTGCCCTGAGGCTGGAGGGCCCTGCTTCTGCACATGTTCTGATTACACAACAGGGCCTGGCTCCGTCTTCAAGGTAATTGCTGCAGAGGCTGATTTCTCCCCTTGTATTTTCTCACCTATCTGAAAGAAGCAAGCCAACAGCCTTCCCACCAACAGGAGATGGCTGGCACCATTCTGAGAGGCCGTGAGCACAGTGGGGTGGCTTCAGCATGAGAGGAACTGGTTTGGTGCCCCTCTCCGTTGCCGATAAGTTTGGGAACCCTGCTCAAATGATGCGGCCTCTCCTCCTCTGCACAAGACCAACATCTCTGCTACATGCAGCTTAAAGCTATCAGTGCAATATCTCTAGAACATGCAAAATGTGGTTGAAGTTTGCACTGGGAGCCACATAATGGAAAGATGTCCAAAGGGGAGGATGCAACATCTCAGCATGTTCCCTGGCCTTGCCGTGGGTGACAAGTGAGCTACAGGACCCACATGGACTACACTGTGTTTACTACAGGAGGAAGCTATTGCTTGGTAACTTCAGAGAAGAGTTCTAAATTCCCTTCCCCACAGTGGGGAAGCACTTAAAATCACATCCCTGTAAAAAGCCTTTCCCTTCCTTTCCTGGGCAATCTCAAGCTCCCCTTCTTGGCCACCATCCCCAGAGTGCCAAGGCTGCATTTTACAACCCCAGCTGAGGATATGCACATGCCCAGTCTCATTTCTCGCTTCCAGGGTTGGGTCCAGGCATGGGGGTAATTTGCAAAAGTTCCCCAGGTGATTTTAACATGCAGAAGGACTGAAAAGCACTCTGTACTGAATATACTCATTATTGAAAGGTTTATGCATAACATTAAAAACATTTTTATTATCATTTTTATTACTATAGTGACTTGGCAGAAAGGTTAGGCCTGCCCACCTAAAAAGGAAAGCTCCACAACCTGGCTGGAACATCATCCCTGGGCAGTGCTTGGAAGGTCAGCGAGGTCACCTCTGGTTTGTGGAGGAGGCAGGGAGAGGGAAGTGACAAGAACTTACTGGCAACGGCAGGACTGGATTCTTCCCCTTCCCTCTTGTCTCATGCTTTCCAGTGTTCCCCATCCACTGCCCCCTCTTCATTCTTAGGTGCTAAATGCTATCAGTCTGAAGTGTTCCACATTGCGCCTTGAGCTCTGAGAGGAAAGGCCATGAAAATCTTAATAAACAAATAAATTATTCACACTAGGTATTGGTCTACTCTTCGCACCACTGGGTTTCAAACATTTCTTACAAGCCGACTCTTACTGATAACGTCAAAACAATAAAGCCCATGAAACAGAGATGCAGGGGTTCACATTGGGGTGGGAGCCCAGGACTCATAGGCTTGGCCCCCTTCATTGTCTGGGACACTGCCACCTCTTCTGGGGGCCCTGTGGGACACAGAATAAAAATGACTCCACTGTAGGACAGACAGTGGTACTAAGAGTCCGTGGTGGGTGGCACCAAGGACACAACCACCTTGTGAATAAGGTCCCATGTATAAAAAGGGCTTGCTGTAAACCAAGTACACTTCTGTGAAAAAAAAAAAAAAAACAAAACAAAAACTGCATGCACTGAAATTGGGAAAGAAATAAACATGGTGCGGCTGCACCTGCTGCAGCTACTTAATCCTGAAATAGGATCTATGCCCCCCAAGACAATCAAAAACAATCTCTTGGAAAGCAGGTGGACATCCCAATGAGCATACATGAGTGTAGGTAACTCTCTGCTTGTTAAGTACCCCAAAGGCTTAGCATCCCCCAAGCCATCTCTTCATTCCAAAGCCAGGAATAATGAACAATAATCAGGAGTGAGAGGTCAGCCTGGTCCCATTTCCTCCTTGCAAGCATCGGCAGTCTTTGGCAGCCAGGAGAGAGGTGGCCTCTTGCTGATACTGGTGGACACAGTAGATCCAGCAAGCACTGGGAGCTGATTCCTTAGTGTGTGTCTTTTCTCCTACAGATCCACCTGGTGATACGGCAGTACCTAGCGACCAGGGGAGCTGAATTTGCCTGAAACATCAGATGGAGTCTTTTCAGTGATGTTCATAATAAAGATGAAGTGAGGATTATAATAAGATCCCCACTTGTTTCTTCACTTGCATGTTCCTCTAACCATTACAATTTTCCAGCATCAACTGCCCCTTCCTTTTCTGCTCCAAAGAAATGCCAGCTTGCTGAAAAGACTAGATCTGAACACCTGAAAGACACTCGGGAAGAGATGGCACAGGTAGAAATGTAAAATCCCTTCAGGTCTGCATTTTGTGTTACTCATCAAAGCGCTTTCATTTGCACAAAGCAATAGTCATGGTCCCCATTTACAGATGCGATAACTGAGGCTGAGACAGACGGAGTGACCTGCACAAGCTCACACGCTATGTGCCGGAGCTTAAACCCGAGGCTTCTATTTCTAAATGCAGTTCTCTGCCCAGCATACCACTCCTGTCTCAAAATTCAAAGTGCCCACTGCTAATCCACACTGAAGTCAGTCAGAAATCACCCCAAAACTTTAGTGCACATGTCCCATCACTTTGGTGTTGCCATTTCTCCCCAGTATAATCTTACCACCACCTCCAACTTCCCTGCAGATAAATTTGCACATTAACTGGGAGTGAGACACGTAGCTGTATGCATGTATGTGTGAGCACTGACAAGAATAATGGGCCATAAACTATTTTTTAAGGGCCACTCACTAATGTTTCCATCCCAAGTCCTTCTGCCATGGTTTTTCTTCCACCTCTCTTGCTCCGAATTCTTTTTGATCACCCCCACTATACTCCTTAGCCCTCATCCCCCTCCTTCCTCTCTGCCTTAAAATCAAACAGCCATGGAGTTTGTTCAGATTCCCTATTCATCAAGGAAATGAATTCCATATGCATAATTCATTTCTTTTGTGAACTTTTTTTCCCCTGCAGGGAGTTAATGCTCCCCAGTGCATTGGGATCAGAGATGGTGACAGAAGGCTGAGAGAGCAAGGGCACAAAACTGCCTTTCCCCATGTAGCGGGGACAGACAGGGGCCAAAGGTCTGGCCTCTGCTGGCTGACACCTTGGGCTCCACAATCCCATCTCACCAATAGGAGAGGGAACCCTGTGCTGGTTATTAGGGGACAATGGGCTTCATCCTTAAGGGCAAGAGGCCCAGGGAGCCCAGAAGCCTTTGGAGGCTGGAGGCCTTATTTCCAAACCCAGTGCCTGCCTCATGGGTAGAGAGAAATCGATAGAGTCTTCTCACTCCTTTATGTCTCTGCTCATATTAAAAACCCAAAACTAAACAAAGAGATATACACCGTGCCCAATGCACCATGTTTAACAGCTGTTGCATTTGGAGAAAAAGCAGTCCCTCATCCAAAGTCAGATTTGAAAAACGACTTTATTAAGAGCTAGATTTACTATATATGAACTCCAAGACTCGAAACTGGAGGAGGAGCAGCTGAGAGAGACAGATCTGCCAGACGGAGAGCCCAACTGACTCCACTGGCTGATGTTACCATTTGGCAAGCAACCCTGACCCACACAATGCCCTAGATGGTCCAAGCCTTCCATTATTAACTCTTGAATACCAGCCTAGAGTCCCCAAAGTTCAGAACTGATTTAATGAATGGCAGGATAGATTTCAGGCCAAGATAGAGCTTTTGTTTTAGCAGTCTGTTTCAAGGAACTGATGCTCCTTAGCATCTTATTTAAATATCATTTTAATCCATCTTTTCCTCTTTTTAGCTTCCATAGTTGTCACTTTTTTTTTAAGTTGATAGACATTGGAGATTTGGAAGTTCACCTAAGACCACCTCATAGTTTAGGGTCTGGATCTTGGGAAAGAAGGCAGGCAGGTTTCTGTAGAGGAACAGGCTAGGATCCTAGGGACAACAGGATTTTGTACACAGTTCCTAATGCAGACTGGTCCCAAGATGCTTTCTAGTAAGTATACTGATGGGTGGACCTTGTGGCCCGGTGGGTTAAGCTGCCACTTGGGGTGCCCACAGCCCGTGTTGGCTGGTTTGAGTCCTGACTCCTCTGCTTCTGATCTAGCTTCCTGTTGATGCAGCCTGGGAGGCAGGAAATGATGATTCAGGCACTTGGGTCTCTGCCAGCCATGTGGGAGACCCAGATGGAATTCCAGGCTCCTGGATTTGGTCTGGTCCAGCTCTGGCTGTTGTTGGCAGTTGGGCAGTGAACAGTGGATGGAAGATCGACCTTTCTCTTTCTTGCTCTGCCTTTCAAGTAGATGTAAATAAATACACATTTGAAAAAGCAATTATGACATGAATTAGCTGCTTTTTTTTCTCTGTGAGGTCAGACATTATATATAGGATGAAGCCAATGAACTACTAAGAAGCCAAAAGTGGATCCACCAATAAACTGAAAGCAGAGAAAATTTGACTGTAAACTTGTGAAGAAGACAAAATCTCCAACAGCTTTCATCTAAGGTATGAAAACCAGAAAGCCACTGGCCAGGTTTCCTAACCATCCAGTAGAAGCACAGGGTCCTAAGTAAGTCCTGCACAGAGGAGCTAGGGATATCATCAACATTTGAGTGACTGGAAAGAGAGGGCCTTGCCTCTGACCTCAGAGAGGTTATGGTCTATTTAGGAAACAAGGACTGGTGAGCAGAATACTGGAGTTAATATTACTGAACCCAAACAATATACAAACAGGTAAGTGAGTGAAGCTACTCTCAACAGTAACCAGGGCTTCCAGCTAACCCCTGTGTAAGAGCCGCCAGACCCTGCAGGTACAAGCAAAGGACCCAGATGTGAACACCATCCATGCTACTTACTGGGTACGTAGCAGCTAACCTCTCAAATCTAACCTACACAATGCAGGTTATAAATTCACTTCTACGGAGGATACATGTCAGAATTTAGTTGGATTATCATAATCAGAATAACTTGGTGGTATGCCCCACCATGTACTATGTACCCAGAAGATTGTGACTTTAAAGAAAAAAGCCCATGGTGTTAGCTCATTTACCCACTGGAAACAAACACAGTGATGCAAGCTGACACAGTGACAGGTAACTTGATTTGGTGCAAAGTGGGAGGTCACATTCTGGAACTTATGAACAAAAAAGCTTCAGTGTCTGCAGCACACCATTTACCTGGTTCTTCTACGGACGGGGGTGGGTCAAAGAGAATGAAGGAAACTAAGGAACGAAGGAAACTAAGCCCTTCACACACACACAAAAGGCTTACCCGTCCCATTCTGGGGTGCACATCTCTGGTCTCCCCCTTCCTTTCTGCCAGATGGACCCTCCACCTATATTCTTATATTCTATCTCTGCCACAGTACTACGTCAGCACTGCTCCTCTTCTCTACTAAATCTGGACAGTCAGTGGCGGCGTCCTGTCATAAGGGGTACAGAGAGCGTCTGAAACGCCCCATTTCACTGCTCGGTGCTCCTTCTTCGGGCTTCATTAGCATATTTCAGCAGTGCCTTGATGGATGAAGATAGATGGAGAACATCAGCCTGGGTGAAATCACTGTTTCATCAAGGTTAAACCAGCCTCGAGCTTTGCCACCTCCCTTTGTTTGGCTAGGTCTCTAATAACAAAATTAACAGCAGAATTAATGCCCAGGAGGCTCCCTGTGAAATACACTGATGCCCCCAGAATGAAGCTTTATCGGGGCCCTCCCAGTTTATAATCCATCAATCAGCTGCTTCCATACTTTATCTTAAAATAAGACATCTCCTCCATCACAGCAGGCACCTGCTGTATCCTTCCACAGAAAACAACTGGACTGGGCAGAAGATCCAGAGGTGGCCTCTTGCCACATAACTGTCACAGTGGTACCAGTCCAAGCTCAGGGCAGAAGGCTCTGGGTCCTGTCTCCACATGCAGACTGGGAGCTCCTTGAAGGCAGATGTTTTTGTCCTGTTTTCTTTGAACATCTCATCATGTCTATTTTTTTGTAAGGCAAATAGCATATGTTAACTAAGTCCTTGCCAATACTAAAGGAACCACAGGGTCTGGCATGGTGGTGCAGGGGGTTAGCATCCCGTGTCTGAGTGCCTGGGATTGAGTCCCGCCTCTGGTTGCAATCTGCCCTCCTGCTAATGCACAGCCTGGGAGGCAGCACATGACGGCTCAAGTACTTGGGTTTCTGCCAACCTTATGGGAATCTCTTATGGAGTTCCAGGCTCCCGGCTTAGGCCTGTTGTGGGTATTTGGGGAGTAAACCAGTGGAAAGAAGATCAGTGTCTCTCTCTTCGTCATTGTGCCTTTCAAATAAAATAAAATAAAGAAACTTTTTTCAACATGATTAACAAAAAAATATCTAGTCAAATCTTATCATATACCATGTGCACTTACTGTCTACAAAGACCTCACAGGACAAGGTTACAGTGCTAATCCCAGTCACAGCTTCTGAGCTTCTCCCGTAGTAAGTTCCAGCTTCATTCCTAAGAGATCCATCTCCTGATCAACTGCTGAACCGTACTTGGACCACTCAACACTGGAAAAGGGAGCATCGCCATGAACGTCCTGGTCTGAGGCCGAATCAAGAAACAAAGCAGGTGAGAGCCAAGTGAAATGCCTAAGCTCATACCTGGATTCTATTTTTGGTGCCATTTGTCATTTATAGTCATGTCCCCTTGGCAAGACACTTACTCTCGCTGGAACTCAGTCTCTACAAGATGGACCTGCACGTGGTTCCTGAGTGCAGAACTCTGTCACAACCAACTTCTCTTCTTGGATAGGTGGACATGCACATGAGTTCTAGGAAAACAGGCACAGTGAAAACAAGCAGCCCTAGAGATGGGACTGATCAGATGAAAGCAGAATATTGCTAACCCATATGCTCAAACAACTTTTTTAACAAAATGAAAGTGAGAACAACCAAAGGCAATAAGCACATCAAATGGCTAGTCAAGGCACTTTATCCCCCTGCATCTCCATCTGCCAGGGACATTTGTGAGGGTCAAAGGCTTAAAATTTATCAAATGCGCTAACTTCCTCAAAGGAAGGGTGTCAGCTGAATATCAAAAGTCACCCTGGCCGTGCGAAACCAAACCCAATGTGTGATCTCCGTCACAGGAAGGCTGCAAATCCACAGGCTCACGCCAGGTGGAGGGGGTGCTACGCAGCATACAACACAGTGTCAGCTGATTTACAATAAAAGCTGAAATTCCAGGAATCCGCAGGGACAAGGAACACCAAGCCTTGAAGTTGCTCCTGGGGCTGCACTCCTTGCTCCTCCTGGCCTGGGAACAGCTGAGGGATGGCTGTTAAGGGTTAAGGTTGCACCGTGAGCTGCCTGAGGCCTCTGCCACAGTCACACTGAAAGAACCCTTGGAACATGAAGGCAGCCCATCTGCAGACACAGCCAAGGGAGAGGACAGCTAAGAAAGCTTGTCTGAGGGAGGAAAAAGCCTTGGTGCTTTCCCAGTCTAGAGCAGGCCCCTGGTGCCTTCTAGTCCTGAGCCATGCTGCTTGGTGCCAGGGTGGGAGTCGCTAGACCCTCTTAAGGACAGATAAAGCTCCAGTCCCAGCTTTTCTCCTCTCTTCTCTCTCCTTCCTCCCTGCCCCCACCCACTGAGTCAAACACTCGGCTCAGTGTCACAAGTCAGCTGCGGCACACGGCCATGGAATGTGACTCAGAGAGGCCACAACTGAAAGAACAGGTGGTGTGGAATTTTAGAACCACAGTGCTTTAAGCACTCTGCTCAAAAGCCCAGAATGGCTGTTAGGATGGGAGCTTTTGGAGGGATGGTCCCTCTCTATACAGGCGATGAGAAATGGCCCAGGATGTTGCTATGTTGGGAAGGCTTTGACTTTGAGAGCTAGAGGAATTCCAAGCAACCGTCCTCCCGTAACACAGAACACTGCCTGTGTTTGCTTTAAGACACAGGAGCCACTAACATTAAGTATACACTTTATGCTAGTCTCATCACGTGGTCCCCCAAGGGCAAGAAACAGTCTGCCAAGTGGCAGGTGTACAATAGTCACAACTGGTCAGTCCCAACCCCAGGACATAACTTACTCTGAGCAGTAGGTTATCATGATCATCACCCTTGCTGGCAAAACAGAAGGATGAGAGCTCTTAGCAGAGCCTCAGATAGACCACAGAGCGTAGTTAGAACCCAGAGCCTTCGTCATCTGAATCCTTTTGCCACTCTGCACAGGAGCAGACACACAAACGTACACAGAACAGAAAAGAGGCGAGGTCTTCTTCCAACCTTGCTGACCCACCAGCACACCCAGGCCTGCACAGGCCACACTGTCCATGGAGCACTCCCTGAACTGAAAATCACGCCTTGGGAGCTTAACTTGTACTCCACAGTGATTTCCTGCCTTACTCCACCTGCTCAGGCTTTGCAAGGGGGTTCATCTACCTCGTCAGGCCACAGGCTTTTTTAAAAAAATATATTTTTAATTTTATTATTTATTTGAAAGACAGAGAGATGGTGGGAGCAGAGAAGGTAAGACAGAGCAGGATCTCCCATCCATTGGTTCATTCCCCAGATGTCCACAATAGCTGGGGCTGGACCAGCATCTCTACAGCTTCGCCAAATGCGCATCTCAAGCCATAGGATTTTATCCCATCTTGGAAGCAGTGGTCTCTAGGATCCCAAATAAGTAATCTCATTGTTCTGTACTGTTGTCTCCCCATCTGTGAAATGGGAACAAACCATCCTAAGTGATCATCTAGGAAATAACTAAAAATAAATTAAGATCTTCTAGGTACTAAAATCCCCTAAGCCCAGCACTCAAAGGAGAGAGATTTCTCATATTTTCTAAAGTGGAAGGAAATAATGGTTCTTCATCTGGAAGGCTAAGACTCAGGGCAAAAACCGAGATGTTGAAGTTTATAATAAACAATGTGGTTACAATGCCCACCTTCTCTTTCCAACTTTCTGCTTTCTAGCCTCCAGGAAGAAGCTAACAGTACAATTACCTTCCACCTGCTGTGTGCTGAAGGTGCTCACACTCTGGTGACTTCTTCCTGTCCAGTCCACTCTGTAAGGCAAACATTTCTGTCCTTTACAGACAAGAGCAATGCCCCAAACATCCAGGGGGAACAAGCAGCTTGGTAAAGCCACATTGCTGGTGGGTACTAGAGATAAGGATTGAATTAGGACCTGCTAATGCCAAGCCTGCACTCTGGCTGCTACTCAGCCCCATGGAGATGAAATGGACAGGCAGTACCTACTCATTCGTTCCTGGATGGGTGAAGCTAGGGTTTTTACTCCTTCTTCTCACCAGGTCATATCTTCCTTAGGCATTCCATTCCACATGCTTCCAAAGCTCCACACATATACAACAGCCATGAACAGAAGAGGCCAGCACTCTGACCCAGGAGGTCTGTGCCAAGCCAGTGCTGTAGACTCTGTAATGAGCAGGTGACCTCACTTACAAGCGTCACGTGTACCAGGTGATGGTCAGAGCTTTAGGACGGGCAGCCCAGCAACATCACCTGCCTTGATGTCTGCCAGGTGAAATCAGCAGTCACTCTCTGCTTCCCTTGTCTTCCTCACCATGTGTCTGTATGTGTCTTGAACAGACAACTGGCTGATTCATATTCACACATGCAGTGTAAAGGCTCACTGAGCTCAGTAGAGGACTGCATCTAGGAGAGTCTGGCACCGTGCTGAGACTCCTCTTCATCCTTGAAAGTTCTTCTCCTGGTGCATAATAACTTCAAAGGAGAAACTGAGTGATGCTATACAAATATTAGTACTTGGCCATATGCAGTTTGGAAAGTGCACTGTTTAAAACATGCACATGTGCCTTTATCTGCCCTGGCTCATCATGTGCTCTTGCATCTCACTGTGGCTAGGACAGAGAGGGACCTACAGAAGCTGGCTGCATTTTCCAGCAGACCAAACAGGAAGAGGCGCAGAAATCTGCACAAGTGACCACGCCACTGCTGTTGCTAGGCAGCATGATTATGTCCATTCCCTGCTGCTTGGCAACCAGCATTTCCCATCACATACACACACAGCCACAGCAGCAGCACAAGTGCCCTTAACTGTTGTCTTACAGCTCGCAAAGAAAAGGGTTGAATTTCAAGGGGACTTGGAGGCATTCCTGACCCCTCTCCATATTCCATTGATATCCAGATGGCCCCATTTAATCAGAAAGCATCCCTTTGATGATACATGTATTTGTACCTGATGGTTGCACAATCTTCTACTCAATGCAGTGACATGTCAGAGGGATGAGAAAAGAGCTTGAGTCAGCAAACTCAAACTCTGGGAGAAGAAAACCTTTGATGTGTGCCCCACACCTCCCCAAAGCAACAATTCCTGCCCAGGAGCAGCCATCCAGCAGACTACAGGAAGAGGGTCAGACACTTGAATGGTTACGTGTCTCTCGGTGGTCCCTAACCTAATGATAGTGGAGCTTGAGCAGCTTCTCCTTCTGGAGGGGAAAACTGTCCTACAGTCATGCTAACCTCATTGGTCACAATGTATCAGCTCCTCCTTAGCAGGGCCCAAGTCATCACCTTCCTGTTCAAATCAAATAGCTGCCTACTGAATGATAGGATTCCCTCAATTTATCTCTTGCCTTTGGGTGATATAGAAACAGGTGCATGGAGTCCCAAAGGGAGTCAGCACCTTGATGGGCACCTGAACTCAGAGGTTCTTGGCTTCCAACCAAGTGTCTCAAGTATCATAAGACCAGCCCCAATGCCTTCATCAAGCATTATGTTGATGTATTTATTCTTTTTGTTTTATTTTGGTACAGCTTTTTAATATGTTAACTTCTCAAATAACTCCTTTAGGAGGAAGCACACAGAGCTCTGCTCTGCCTACCAGGGAAAGCAATCTTTTACTACTATCAAGGGTATACGCTGTCTCTTCCAAATCTCTCCATAGGATCCGAGAAAACTCTCTAAGAGTCATTCAGATTATACGCTGAATTCAGGGAGATCACCCAAAGTGATAACCTCATTGGTATTTCATTTTCCTCTCAGCCCCAGCTGGAAAATTTTTCCCCTCATTAAAATTAACGAGGTCAGTTTCCCAAGCTCAAGATACTGAGCACTCCTGTTGGTGGAGTTTTGTTTCTTAAATTGAGCTACAGTCCTATAAGTGCAAAGTTATACTAAGCATCATTTACTTTATTGCTGTGTAATAAGAAACCAAAATGGAAGGCCTAAGCTATCCTCCTAACATATCCTACACTTCAGCGGCCACATGCAAACACACACAAGCCACACAACCCCAACTCAGCCTGTGGTTTCTCTGTATTTCAGCCACAAACGAAACCTCAGGACAGTTTAGAATCAGCAACTGGGTGGAAAGACTAAAGAACTCGGGCCTTGTAAATGGCCAGGGGATGTAACATTACAGCCAATTTGAGAAGAAAGTCTCCTTGGGCATTGTACACAGCTTTGGAGTCCACACAGAAAGTATTACAGAGTGAAAGACAGGAGCATACGGGAGGATTTCTGTCCCCTTCTCCAGCTCTTCTCTGCAGTCAGCAAACAGGTGAACAGATAATCAAAGTTTACTGTGACTTTAGTAATAACCATAAAATACCGCAGCCGCTCTAAAAACCAAGAGGAAATACTATGCTTGCAAGTAAAAAGTGTACTTAATCCTATAGTGAGAGGGAAGAAAAGAAAAGGATAAAAATAACAGTCATTTTCATAAGGAAGGTGGAAAGGCACTCTTCAGGGGAACTGCACACACACACACACACACGCACACACATCCCACATGCTGCAAACAGGATGGGCACACGCACCTCGCTCCACACTGGAACAAGATGCTTTCAAGATGCTCATGTAGAAAAGGAAATAGCCTTGCTCAGACTCACTCCTTCAGTCATCCTTTC
Organism: Oryctolagus cuniculus; assembly: GCF_964237555.1. Classification (NCBI taxonomy): domain Eukaryota; kingdom Metazoa; phylum Chordata; class Mammalia; order Lagomorpha; family Leporidae; genus Oryctolagus; species Oryctolagus cuniculus. Next base: position 34,009,689 of record NC_091438.1, read on the forward strand.
AACATCCTTCTATTTAGTTAACCCAACCAAATTTGTTTCCTCCCTCTCTTTCTTCCCGTCTCTGCAGACTTGTGTTTCAACAGGAATAAAATCTAACTGTAACTGAGATCAAAAGAGAAAGAAAAAAAGATGCTCGGGGCTAGAACTAAAGCCTAGGAGGAGGTACCCAGTGACTGGAGGCCACCAGATTTGTCAAGGCCCATTTCCCCAGGCCAGGCAGGGAAGCAGGGCCTCTGCAGCTCCCATTGTTGGCTGATCAAAGCCCAATCAGAAAGTGAGGGAGGCACCCAGCCAGCCTCATGCGATGCAGCACAGGAAGCCAAGTCTAAAGAAAATGAGCTGTGCTCCTGCATAAGGTGCACCAAGACATCTTTACTGAGTAAGCCAGGAAGAGAGAGAGGCAGAGGGAGACCGAGGGAGGAAGAGGGGAATCTATTTGAAGCTGCACCTTAACGAACCTTAATAAGTGAATGCAGAAATCCTCCCAAGGAGTCTGGCTATAGGAGACACTGGTCTCTACTGAATCCAAATCTGTTATGTTGTAATATAATAGATGTAAATTAAAACAGAAAATCTATCATGCCTCTAATGTACCCTGATGGCTGAGTGTGTGGATCCGTACGAGGAGAGGCACCAGGAGGAAGGGTGATATATGGAGGAGCTGGATAGGGGGTGAAAAGCGTGGCGAGACGAGCGGGAGAATGGCGCAGCCCGCTTGCGCGCCTCAGACCCAAGGGCAAGAGACGAATAAATGTTGATTAGTGTTGATTTTGTCCGACAAACGCCTGTCGAGTGACAGTTGGGCTAAGCTGCACTGAAAGAGAACCATTAATCTTGGTCTGGTTTAAGTAGAGTATATTAATTTGTGTCATTTTTACTAAGTCGCACTGAGAAAGGCCTCTCGCTGCTTTGCATTTGACTGCTTTGGTGGTTCAGCCCGGCTTCCCCCTCCCCCCCTCCAGCCCCCTCGCCCCCCACTTTTAAAACAGATACCACGGTGGCAGCGGTGGCAGCAGCAAATTCAAATGGCACAGCAGGGGAGCAAGGGACTGAGAGCTCCTCTCTTGGATTAAGAAAATAAACTCCCAGGGTGTTGGCATAGCAACAGCATTTCAGATGAACTGCTGTGTATTCAGTGATTAATAAATTAACATTTTTTACAGTTGTTTCTCCTTTTCTCCCCACCCCCCACACTCACCAAGTCCCCCTCTCCCCCCACCCCCAACACACACTCCAACCTTCTCAGAGCTCTCTCTCTTGCCTCCTGGAAGCAGAGGGACAGGACAGGACGTGTGCGGCCTTGGAAGCCTGAGAGTTGGTTCCTGCTCCCAACTGCCATCTCTAGGGACAGAGGACTCAGCCTCCAGTCACCTACGAGGCTGCGACCAGGCTGCAGGGCCTGCTGGCAGACCTCCGTGGAGCCACGGGCCCATGGTTCAGGGAACACGGGCCTCGCCACAACAGTGACAGCAGTCGGTCTGCAAGGCCTGCAAGGCTAGAAAATGATCAAGAGTCCTCATTCCTCCCACAGACTACAGCCCCCTAAAAATGACCCTACACAGTGTCCCTGGGAGGCCCGACCTCCCACAATCATGCTGGATAAACAGAAAGTTTGTGCCCATGGGATGGTGTTAGTGTAGTCCCAGGAAGCTGACCCTTCCCTTGTGAGCTTACAGCCCTCCAGCGGACAGTTCAATACTGTGGGCAGTGTGTATTCCAGAAACAGGACCCAGCTAGCATTGCTGAGAAAGGAAAGCACCAATAGATCTTAACCACTGCCACGGTAGTCTGGTCCACACAGTTTCAACAGCCACCCAAACTCAAAAAGCATTAGCTTTTCAGAGCCTTCACAAATACACCCATTAAATGACAAGGTACAAGGAAATGGTCGGTTTGTCTCCCACAGATGTTACCTATGCCAGGGCTTTCACATAGCCATGCTGTTGGTCTGACGTAAGCGTCATCAAGTGTGGAGACAGGTGGGGCTCTGCAGAAGGCCAAGAACACAGAGCTTGGCTTTCAGGGATCACCTGGCCTCCAAGGCCCTGGGGGGAGGTGCCTCTGGCCAAATCTCCCAGAACCCCCACAGTTATAGGCTCCTGGAAACCAGGAGGAGGAGTGGCCAGAGAACAACACAGGAGCTTCCCAAACAAATGGACCAGTCTTGCGCTGTGCTGATCCAGAAGACGACGCAGGCACTAAAGGGGTGAGCATTACAGGTGGAGGTCAGCTGGCTTCCAGCAAAGAGTCCTGCCCACTCAGGGCTGTGCTGTGGCACAGCTGGACAGTATTAATCAGGACTGTTCCAAGAGTCCCTGCCTCACCTGGATGGGAGAACAAATTCTGTAAACTTTCAGGTAGCTGAGACCACTGCTAGAGGGAGAAGGGCATCAGCAATAATAACCACAGACACACTACAAGGCTCAACATATGCCATGCACCATTTAAATGACTTCCCTTTGTTAACTATGAAGTACATGCCTGTAAAGTAGGTATCACTATTATTCTTCCCACTATATAAACAGGGAAATTGACATAAAAACAAGTTCGATAATATGCCCAAATCACCTAGCCTATTAGTGAAGCAGCTGGGATTCGAACCCTGGCAGCCAGAATCCAGACCATAGTATTAACCACCAGAAGACACTGCCTCTTGTGTACTGGGACACCTGCAGGGCTGCAGGGAAATGACCAGGGGGTGCAGTATGGTCTCCGTTCAGAATCTGCTAGCTTTCAGAAACATTCCCTTGTGTCCTTGGAGAAAGCAAAGCAGGCCTGGCAATGAAAACACCAGTGATAGAAAACCATGTGACTGGGTCTGGCACTGTGGCTTAGTGGGTAAAGCTATTGCCTGCAGCACTGGCATCCCATATGGGTACTGGTTAGAGTCCTGGCTGCTCCACTTCGGATCTAGCTCCATGCTAATGCACCTGGAAAGGCAGCCAAAGATTGCCCAAGGGCTTGGGCCCCTGCACCCACATGGGAGAGCTGAGTGAAGCTCCTGGTTCCTGGCTTCAGCCTCGCCCAAACCCAGCTGTTGTGGCTATTTGGGAAGTGAACCAGCAGATGAAAGATGTCTCTCTCTTCTCTCTGTCTCTGCCTTTCCTTTTCTGTAACTCTTTCAAATAAATAAATAAATCTTTAAAAAAAAAAAAAAAAAGAAAACCAGGGGATCATCTGAAGTATAATTTTTCCTTGAAGAAGGAAAATAAGTAACACCATTCAAGTGAGGACGTTCTACATTGAAAATGCATATAGCAGCACACTTATCAGGAAAACTATTCCATTGACTAGCTTATACTACTTAAGTGACTTAATATCTGTTCAGTATTTTCTTACCTAAAAAGCAACAGGTTGGGGATTTCTAAGGTCTCTTCCAGTTCCAGTTACCCCGCCTTGAGCAGCCCTAAATCCAGGCCTCACAAAATCAATTTTCAACGTTAGAGGTGACCTCCAGGGTCACCTAATTTTATCAGGTCATCCCTCCATCTTCACCTTTCCATCACCACCAACTTGGTAGAGCACCAATGAGTTAGCTCATGGTTACAACACCCACTAGATCATGATCAGTATGTGTGTCCATAATATTGATTCTTCATAGTCTGTTAATAATTGTAAAGGCCTCATTACAACTGTTTTGGGGAGGTGATATACAGCAATAGATAAAAACCCAAATCGGGTTTGTACACTGTCCTCAGTGGGTATTCTGTATGTTCTATTTTCAAGTATTGTTATACCTGGATAACTGTGACTCCTGAGATTACTCTTGGATTAATGAAAGCCTACACAGTCAGGGTCCTCGAGGCTGGCTCTCCTCCCACTCCCCTGTCTGGTAGGGAAAGGCTGTGCTGTGAGCCCGAGACAGGTGCACCTGCTCTCACTTCTCTGAACACAGAGCTTGACTTCCTCCCCATCCTCCTCTGAAAATCAGAACATCTGAGATTTTAATTCCTTGAGAAATTGGGTGGCATCATGGGAAGAGGAATGCATAAGGAAGATGAAGGGAACATGGGCAGTGGGGGCACCAAATGAAACTTGCCTTCTCTGTAACTTCCACTCCAGGACGGGCATGTCAATGAAGTGCAGCAAGGGCTATTTAATGGCAAGGTCTTACGGTTGCAGGGCAGAAGGGTCTTAGGTCAGCCCCAAGTAATCATGGTGATAACAGTAACAATATTAGTATTTGTCCGGAGAGGGAGTGGTGTGAAAGGAATCACATTAAATCCAAGAGGACTCAGATAAAATGATGGTAAGGGTCAGACTGAGTCTAACAACAGCCTGTGATTTGTGGCTTCTGCCACTGCTCTAATTTGCCTCTCTCCGGCTGATGGCCCATGAAGGTGAGGGGTGTTATTGAGTGTTGCCCAGGCTCAGCCTGTGGAACAAACAAGCCACAACACTGTTCACCCGATCCTGGACTCCACGGCGGCCAAAATGGCTTCCAAAATAATGTCTGAAATCCGAAAATAGCCAAACAGGGACCAAATGTCTCCAGTTCCTTCATTTGTAGTATTTCCCTTGGTTTGCTGCAAAAATTGATTTATTTTACTGATTTCATATGCACGGTAACTGCTTTACTCTTGCTTGTATAAAACAGATCTGGATGCAAGTGTCTGTCTATAAAAAACAAACAATATGTCTTGTTTACGTATTATCTATTGTAGATTGTAAACAATAATGGCAGGAACTGTCTTTTTTTCTATCACACTTGTAAATATGCCCAGAGGCTACTCGCAATGAGCTCCTCCAATAACTAAAATAAATAATGAATTAAGTAAGTGGACTTGTCACTCTCTATGTAGATTATTTATGTTTTGCACATTATCTCGGTAAAAGGGTTAATGCAGAAAGCTCGCTTTTACTTTTTTACTTAATTTCTGCCCCCCTCCTTCTGACTTCTCTGTGCTGCTTACAGCCAAAGACACTCAAATTGGTCTGAAAAGCACCTTGAACTTCGTAGAAAATTACTGTCCCTCGCACCAGTTTTATGAAACTATACATTGTGTTTTAACTACACTGATGGTAGCTTTTCAAAGGTATCTTAAAAAAAAACAAACAACCAAAACCAAAATCCTCCAACTGTGTTAACCTGCCAGCAAAAGGAGATGCAACTCTGTGTTAGTTAGATTACTGTACTCTGCCTTCCCCTCCCTCTCTCACCAGCACCCCCCATTCTGCCAGGTCCCAAGGGCTCCCTTCTGGGGCCCCTGTGCTGCTGTTTCCTGATCTCCCCGGTCAGGGACATCACACCAGCTGGAAAGCTGCAGGAGCTGACAACGGTGAGTCTTGTGGACTCTCAGGCTTCTCTGTGAAGATGCCAAGTGCTGGTCATTCTTATTTACTATGACTTGTGGGGAGAATGATGAACCACATTAACAAAGCAAAGACGCAATGATTGCACAAGAGCTTAGTGCCAAGTACCCAGTTTGTAATACGACTCAGAGGAAAGAATATGGGCTTTGAAATCAGAGAAACCTGAATTTTACCACTTACTAGTCATAGCAGATTGGGCAATTTATTTAATCTCTCTGAGAGTTCAGTTTCCTCATCTGTCAACTGGGAATCATAATCCTTTTCAGGGTTATTCCATGTATTTTACATAGATGATCTCTTCTTTACTAGATGGGTGGGAGCACAGAGAATGTTAGCTTTCCCTTTTTTGTAGGACTTGGGTAACAAAAAACATGATAGAGTGGAATATTACAGTGTTTTCTAGTTGATAGATGGATTGATGGCGAATCGCTGATTGCTACAGGCGGCCTGTATATGAAAACAGCATACCCACTCTTCAAATATGAGAGCACCACACCACCCCTACATGTTGGAAATATCAAGTGGAGGGCTAAAACAGAGCATGGCCTGTCTCTGAAAATGCTTTATTACCCAGCCACAAAGAATTTCTCATTCAGGCTCTGGAAACATAGAAAAGTATATTCAGGATTCTTCTTCATGTCATCCAAGAATGAATTATACAATCTCCATGCCCATGCTAAAAGACTCTGGGGCTTGAATTATTTTCACACAGTAAAAGTCACCAATGTCAGCCACGTAGTGTTCCAGGAACATACCTCCCCTTTTTGATGACATGAGCTAGCTCTTTAATGACTGCAAAAACGACAAGAGAAAAAGGTTGGCATTGTTTTGGGTTTCTTCCAAGCATCTTTCTGAAAAACTGCCTTTAGTGATAGCATTTCTCCCATCACCTGTGATTGTCCACCTATTCCTTCATGCTGCCAAAAAAGAATCAAAGTGTTGCCCATACAAAATATGTAAATATACAAGGGTACTTCAAAGAGTTTATGGAAAAATGGGATTAAAGTACACGTTTATTGGGTGCAAAAACAATTCTGTAATTCATTTATAGTTTTCTTCATAATACAATTTTACTATGTATTATGAAAAAAACAGAATTTTGCACCAAAATAAATCACAACTTTCACTCCATTTTTCTATGAACATTGGGAAGTCCCTTCATATACACTCTTAAGTACAACATTCCAAATGTAGCTGAGTGTACAGGAACTCCTACCTTTCATCAAGGAATTGACAAGTCAATCTTCCTGTTTGGGGGCGCTGGCGCTGTGGTGCAGCAGGTTAAAGCACCCCCTGCAGCACAGGCATCCCATATGGGCACCAGTCTGAGTCTTGACTGCTCCTCTTCTGATCCAGCTCTCTGTTGTGGCCTGGGAAAGCAGTAGAAGTTGGCCCAACTCCTTGGGCACCTGCCCCCACATGGGATACCTGGAAGAAGCTCCTGGCTTCGGATCAGCTCTGCTTTGGCCATTGTGGTCATTAGGGGAGTGAACCAGTGGAATGGAAGTCTCTCTCTCTCTCTCTCTCTCTCTCTCTGACTGAAATGTCTGAAAGACATTTCAATAAATAAAATAATTCTTTAAAAAAAAAAGGCATCCTTAGGAAAATCTTTTAAAAAAAATTGGGAATTTGAGAGATATGGGCTCACCACCTGTCGACATCTGCCAAACAAATCTCTCCACTCTGGCTACATCCACGTTCTACATAAATGCTGAGGCAGCTTGATGGGAAATGAGCTTGACAGTAAAACCTTTTGAATCATTTCTGTTTTAAAGAATCAACTAATCATGGTGAAGCTGATGTCCAACTGTTGGCTGGGAGATGTAGGTTTTCATCCTATCCAGAGATGACCCCAGCCCACAAGACACATGACCTGTAGAGCCTCAGTTTCCCTAAATATAAACAATTCTGTGGCTCTGGCCAAGACTCACATTCCATGGGTCAAAGAGGAGGAAAGGATGCAGGAAGGGGACAAGCTGAGAGAGAATCTGAAAATGCACATGGTAGCCAATGGAACCTGTGCTTTGTGAGTGAACTCCAAAAAGAGCTCTCCTATAATAAAGAGATTTCCCCCTTTCTATCTGGATGCAGTGTGTACTATGCTCCACGTTTTAGCCATAATGTTTGACACTCCTGCTATTTTTCAGTTCTTAGAGCATGAATGCTAGCTTCTCACATTCTTTGCAGGAGAGGTCCCCAAAACATGGAGAATGGTTCACACAGGGACAGCCACAGTTGTCCAATACACAGAGCCTCTGGCAGAGAAGAAAAAAGTGTCACTGATGACCAGAGTAAGGGCCACAGCCCTGGCCCCAACTGAGTGCTGGAGGTCAGTCCAAACAATCACTGCCTTGAAGAATCCTGCATGAGGATGTCAGTCCACACCACCCTAAGAAACTGTGGAACTGTTGCCATGGCAACAAAGGTACTTGAGAGGGACATGAGCAAAGGGAGACTTAAAAAGAAAAAGACAATATGTGGCCTAAACAAAAATATGTGATGGTGTAAGGGGTGCTGTAAAGCCTTTATTGCCACTTGTTAAGGAAGACCTGTATAGCTCACTCGTGAGCAATAAGGCGGTCAACCCAAACTAAGGCACTAAAAATTTTATAGCACCCCACATATCATATATATCTAGATAGATAGAGAAACAGGGAGATACATATATAAAGGACCTCCACAGATGCACTCACCGGCAACACAGGCAAATGTTGCCGCTGATCTTGGAAATGCCATCTTCTAATAGAGTCGTTACATTTACCAATATCCTTAAGTTATCAGCTATCAAATTCCACATCCCATCAATCCAGTTCTTAAGAGGTGTAGAAAGCTCAGCTGCAACGGGCAGGGCAGGAAGCGTGATGGCTTCACAGGGAGTGTCGAGTGGCCAGGTGCAGGAAGCTGGACTCCCTGTTTCAGTGGTGACTCCGCTGCTAATTGATTATTTCACAGATTAAATGCTCCCTACTTGCCGTGAGGGATTGTCAAGGTGACTACTGGAAGCTCGAAGAGAGAGTACTGCAGCCCGAAGCCAGAGGCAGGAGGCTGCTGTGGTGCAAATTCTACATCCCTCACCTTACGCAAAATATGCTTCTGGAGTAGCAGTTGTAAACTGATTTATAGCCTCATTAGAAGACTGCAGGACTAGAGGACTTAGTAATTCAAAGTAAACCTATAATGAACCATTTTAAAATAAAATTTCCAGAAATTTTTTTAAAAAAAATAATAACTTCTTTAGTCCCCTCCCAAATTGGGTTTCTTATAGATTTTCTCAAAGTGAGGTATTCATAACTCAGGGGACTTCACTGGGCACTGTGCTAGTCAAAAGCAATCAATGTCCTTCTCTCAGCCACCTGAAAGTCATACAGAAAGATTCCTTCTTGGGTCCCTGGCTGTGTTTGTTGGAAATCCCAGATGCCAGTTTCAAATGCACAGTCAAAGCAAAGAACCAGTTTGGGTAAAGTAGGTGGCCTGATCTTGCTCACTCCTAAGTACTTCACAGTGAAGTGTGAGGGAAAAAATGAGATTGCATGAATGAAAGTGCTTCAGCTCGTGGGAGAAAAAGTGCTATGGAGGTGCAATGTATGGGCATTATTAGTTCTACAAAGCCATTTCTGAAGCTCAGACATGGATCTTTGCCTGGCTATTACAGCAAGAGCAATGCCTGTCCCCCTACAAAAGGCCAGGGTCAGTTCCTCACGGAGCTCAGAAAATGGGAACTGGCTGGTCTAGCTTCCCCCAAAGCATCTCTTCCATCACTCTGGCTTCTGACCTCTTGGGACTGCCTTCAGGAGAAATATTACTTCCTTCTGCTGCTATTCTGACTTTCCTGTTCTCCATGCAAGGGCCACCACCTCTGACTCTCTCACCACGGTCACCAAAACAGAGGCAACTCTTGCTGCACTGAGCATGCCCAGACCTCAGGTGACACAATGATCAGCTTAACCAATTGTCAGCCACACATCTGTACCGATGCACTGAAAAATCAATAGGGCATTTATAATAATGGAAGTTCAACAGCTTCCATTTTGTGAAGTATTTAATGTGCCAACGGACTGAATTAAAGCTCAGGCTATGAAAAGGGATTGTAAGTTATACTTCCTTAAAAAAAAAAAATAGCAAATGGCTCATTTTTCCTTAAGGAAAAAAAAAGCGTCTTCAATTAGGTGAGTGGAAGGACAAATGCTCCAAGTGCATTTTGCTGAAGTTCTAAGTGCTTTTGAAACCCCTCCTGTCAAGGCGTTAGTAATACAAGATTTAAGATGCCCAATTAATTTTTTCCAGCCACCAGCCAAAAGTAGATGCAGGAGGAGGTTAAAAGCTAAGTGTTTAATTAATATTAAATTTATAAGATTCTCTATCACTGAAAGCATTGTAAAATTGAAAAAGCAGTTAATTTTACGGTTGCTGTGTATTCCTCTGCTTTGATCTTTGATCTGTGATATAAAATCACCAACTGTAAAGATTCTCCAGCTTTATTATACCTGTTTAATGGTGAGGAGGCAGAGGGAGAAGGGGACGGAGGCCTTGAAATCAGTCACCAGCATTGATCAGCACCCCAAGCAGGGGAAATTCAGGAAAATCTCCTTTGACCAAGCCACGTACACAAAGCATACTCTTTGTGCCCATTCTCTGCACCTCACTGTTCCGAAGTCTTCAGATAGGCAAACAACTACTGGCCACCTCTGGCTGAAGGCAAAACAGCAAAGCAATAAAGCTATAGATTGGATTATAAAACAGTTTTCTGAAATTGAGATTGTCAAGACTTAAACTGCTCATTGCAACACACCACAGTGCTGCCTTTCCTACAGGCAGAAAGGATTGAATGAGGAAAGTGCATATTTGTCTTTTTAAAAAGGGTTTATTTATTTACTTACTTATTTGAAAGGCAGAGAGTTGAGAGAGAGAGAGAGAAATACCTTCTATCTCCTGGTGAGTTCATTTCAAAAATGTCCACAATGGCTAGGGCTGGAACAGGCTGAAGCCAGAGCATGGAACTCCATTGAGGTCTTCCATGTAAGTGCAGGGGCCCAATGACTTAGGCCAATTTCTACTACTTTCCCAGACACATTAGCAGGGAGCTGGATCAGAAGTGGAGCAGCCGGGACTCGAACCAGAACGCACAAGGGATGCCAGCGTTGCAGGCAGTGGCTTAATGTGCTTTGCCACAAGGCTGGCCTCTGTGTGTCTGTCATAAGCGGTCCATACACTCATCCATTAAGGGACTCATCTACTTAACCACGTGTGGCCAGGCCAGGACAGGATAATGCTCAATCCAGGGCAACAGACATCTGTAATCAAGGGAATTTTCAAAAGCTATACTGATAAAGGACAATAGGATAGGAATCAAAGGCAACATGGATGGAAACCTGTCACCAAAACTGTTATCACCCTGTGTGGTTTCCCCCAGATTTCAAAGTACTGTGTTTCTGTCAATCGGGACAGAATGTTTGGTTTCCTCCACATCAGGCCAAGTCACAAATCTTCAGAAGTTAAGAGGGGCAGGATGGGTATACACAACTCGAATAAACCATTATGCCTGCAAAAAACATCAAGTACTCACCTTTGCTTCCTGCCCACCCAACAATGTGGTGAGGGATGGGAAGTGACAGGGGTCCAAGGGAGAAGCTGGACTGGGACACGGAAGAAAAGGGGAGCAGGTTCTGCCTAAGAGAACTTTGCAGCCTGTTGGGAGAAGGAACAATGGGGGGCATTTCCCACTCCTGGCCTCCTTCAGTTTCTTCTCCAATTCAGAAACAAAGGCCTATTATGCAGAATAAATTTTACAGAAAGACAGAAGGAGGGGGAGGGGGATAGGATAATTCATGTGAGGTGGGTTTTTTCCTTTTTTTTTTTTTTTAAATCCCATCAGGGATCTCATTATAATTTCATTATTAGCAGAAAAACCAAATAAGTGGCAAGAAAAGGAATCTCAACTTAATATTAACACACACACACTCACACACACAAAGATGAAAGATCTTCTAAGCTTCAAAGCGGCTGCTAATTTTCCCAGCTTCAAACGACTCAGTGAGAAAGACACTGATAATGAATGTGCTTTTTCCACTGGCTTACTTATAAACTTTTCCCCTTTCCATCTCCCTCCCCAAAATTAGTTTTCATTTTTAATTGGAAACAAATATCAGATGTAATAACAGAATCCTGAGTTCATAATGATCCTCCTTCAATGCTTTATCCATAAAACTGTAGGAGAAAGAGAGAAGGAAGAGACGCACTAGGGTGCCCGCCTGAGGTGTGAGGATTCTGAAAGGGTGGAAAGCAAAAGGCTGCACTTGGGGAACTTGTTGAATTCAGGGTCTTACAGATGGAACTCCAAGTCTCCCAAGACCTAATGCAAGAGGAACAGCAAGAAGGGAGGAAAGACAGGGCACAGGAGGAAAGAGAGAGAACCCAAGTTTCTCAGAGAACCAAGTCCACAAGGCATTTTTTTGACCTTCTGCATTCAAAACAGGTTTCTAGGTAGTCTTCTTCCCATACCTCTGAAAAGACAAACCGCTGCTCCTCTTGAAAAGGCAACTTCCCTCACCAGCAAGCATTTAGCACAACACTGACTGTGGACAGTGTCTAGATTCACAAGAGTACCCGTCTCTGATGTTAAGACTGTGCGTTGTGGAGAGATTCACAGAACTAAATGCCTCAGGTGTTGTGGCTGCGGACTGTAGATTCACAGGACTAACTGTCTTACGTGCCAAGAGGACATAATTGAATAAGTGGCATGGCATATATTTCTCCTTCTTTCTTTTTATCATCAAGTCTTTGAAGGTAACACCCAGCAAGGCAAAGGAACACAGCTCAAGAACTGACTTATGCACCACTGTGGGAGGCTACTTTGCCCCCAAGCCCACTGCCCAGTGCCATCCTAGAAGGAGATCCCATTGTGAAACCTGAGCCAACTAACTCATGAGCAAAAGAAAGATATTTCAAGGCTCCTGCTGGCTGGTGTAATACATGCACCACAGTTTCTAAGAGTCTACCCGGTGGACTGTGGTATGATACATTCTTTGTGACAACTGTTGAATTCTGACTATGGAAGATTTTTCTACCCCAAAGAAGTACAGTTCCAAATGTGTATTAATGGTCATTGGAGAGACAGGCAATACTTCAAGGAAAATTGTACAAACATACTTTCTACAATTAAAATAGTTGTCAAAAATAAAATCCAGGGGCCAGTACTGTGGTGCTGAGAGTTAGGCTAACGCCTACAACACAGGCATGTAGTGCAAGTCTCAGCTGTTCCACTTTCAATCCAGCTCCCTGCTGATCCACCTGGGAAAGCAGCAGAAGATGGCCCAAGTGTTTGGGTTCCTGTATCCACATGGGAAACCAGGATGAAGTTCCAGAATCCTGGCTTTGGCCTGGCCCAGCCCTGGCCATTGCAGTCATATGAGGAATAAATCAGTGGATGAAAGATCTTTTTTTCTTTCTGTCTTTCAAATAAATACAATAAATCTTCAAAAACCAGCAAAATCTACTTGCTTTAATTTACAAACAGTTTTTAATGACAGTAGGGTAGACAGAGATTCCCAGCCTTTGTGAATATATAGTATCCTTTTTAACATCAAAAAAATTACAAGTATCACTACAAGAGTCATTACATTTTTAGCTTCTACAGATGGAAGAAAGAAACACACGAACAAAATGCCAACAGGAACTGAAAAAAGTGCTTTTTTAAACAAATGTGCATATCATTAACAGTAATAGCATCTCATATATTCAGAGCATTTTAGTAGGTGAATTTGTATGTGTGTGCATGACATTATTCTGTTTAGAGACAACGCTTGGGTGCTTGGGCTGTGCATGGATTTATCAAACCTTTCCAGCAACTTCATGGCTTCCCCAGAGCCCATGGCCCACAAATTGGGATCACTATGCTAGAAGAAGGTAGCTTCGAAGTGAAGGAAGATATACCTCCCGCCAATCCTCTCACTGAGAGAAAATGACATTCAAACAGCTGACTGATTTTACACACACCACTCCTTGTTTTTCTCCTACCCAGACTATCAAAATGTTGATAGACACAATACAGATTATTTCCCAGTTTACACAGTCTTGATTGTTGGTTTATAACACAATAAAATTTCCCTCTGGCACAAGGACCTATCTTCTGTGAGTACATCTCCTATTACAAATTGCAAGTAAGGATATTGTAGAGAACAACATAATCAAAATAACATTTCTAACAAAGATATATGAGTATGATCAATGGCAGCAGTAGCAATTGCTTAAGGAACATTAGAAAATAATTCTTCTGACACAGTTAGCCTTGTGGTTTTAGGACAGTGGAAGGATGATAAGAAAGCAACACTATCCAGAAGAAAGATCTGCTGGCACACAAACACACACATGGGCATTTGCTCCCCCAGTGCATACCTCTGCCCTCCATCTCCCTGTCTGGTTTCCATGCATCCATTCTCAGCTCCTGTTTGTCTGAGGCCACATGCAACTGGATTTGTCAAGCCCCCTTTTAACAACTTGTTGTCACAGTCCATTACCAAATTGCATATAGTTATATATTCCACTAATTAGGCTTCTAAAATATCATTAACATGTCTCTTGATCATTAGCATAACGTATGAGGCGTCCTCGTTAGGCACGACTCGAGTTTGTTAACGTGGTAATGAAAGGCACAAGGCAGGCGCACAGGAACCATGAAGCACAGAGAGGTGGGGGACATGCAGGCACCGAGTGGCCAGGCCACACAGGTACAGACATGGGGAGGGACAGACAGAGCCGCACACAGAGGGAAGAGGCAAGGGCAAAGAAAGGCACTAAAGGGAAGTCTCAGAACGTCCATGACTTTGGCATTCAGATGGCTGCTTTGGCATGAAGGTTAAACCTAATGTATCATCCCCACCTTTGAGGAAACTGGCACTTGGCAGGGCTCTGCACTGGCCTACACAGAAGCTTTCAACTGTTCCCGGACAAGAAAAAATAAAGCACATCTCCATTTCCCCCAACCTAACACCGGGTGCACAGGAGAGAATACCTTCTCCCCATGTATTCCTATCCCTCTCCCTCCTCCTTCTAGTCCAGACTGTGGGCAGTCACCCTCTGTGCTATTAGGATTATGTGAAGGCAACACTTCTTTTCCTTACCAGCCCCTTGATTAACACACTGGTAGAGGCCTTGACCTATCTGCACATACTGCACTAGTGATACCATCTTGTGTGTAATGGGGCAGGGTTTACTTCCAGAGGTTACAGAGATGTTATGTGCAGAGAGGGGATTAAAAAAAAAAAAAGGTGCAACTTTGTATATGTTTGGTAAGTATGTGTCAGTATGTGTGGTGAGCATGTACTAGCAATGTGGTTTGTGGGTTGTGATTCAAACAGCCAGTGAAGCCTGGATTTCATATTTCATGGAAATGTTTCCAAATGTGGCTGTCCAGACTGACAGGACAAGAAGAGAATAAAGTATTTGGTTTAGGAAAGTGGTAAGCATATGGTAGGTAAAGACTTGAACAGAATTTGGGGAGAGATAAGTCGAGAGCATGCGCACATCAACAAGAAAAGGCAAGTGAGCTATACCTCGTCCACAGGCTGAGGGCACAGGAGAGCCTCAGAAATGACCAAGAGAACCTCCCTCATCTAGTCACCACTGAACTACATGAATGTTCCAACCAAACCTTACGAGTTCAGAAGTCCTGGCAATCTTGCAGCACAGAAAGTCTAGGGTAACTTCCATGGACCTGGAATGTCGTACAGATCAACGAGAAGGACCCCAAACGCTCACATGGCAGCACAGAGAGAAATGCAGGCTTTCTGGAATGGCTTCAGCAGAGACAACACTGGGAACAGATGCCTGGCAACCCATTGCTTTAAATCAGCTCCTCCCAGGATGATGCTGTCTCCTATCTAGTGGTCAAGCGCAGCCCACCCATGCCTCGTGGGCCCACAGTGAAAGGAGACTCAGCATTGAAAAGCAGTAAAGCCAGGCCGTGTAAACGCTGACGATGCCTACAGGGGAGTTTTTCTGTAAGACTGGCCCACTGACAGCTGAATGGGTGGCCCTGATGCTGTATCAACAACCCCATGACTTGACATTTAAGGAAGATAGGAGTCAAAAGGTAAAAACATCGACTCAAACACCTACATTTTATTATCGGCAGAAGCGGGAATAATCCTCTGTGAGCTCTGAGTGTAATTTTGCTGTTCAAGAACCACAAGAGTCTTTGAAAACAGGGATATCCATACATCCTTTCCCAAAGGAATTGTTAAGAAACCCCAGTAGCCAAATGTGCACCCACCCTGCATGTGACTGGTTCTTAATTTTAGCCAAAAAGATGGAGTGTGGCAAGAAGGAAGCCCTGTGTGACTTTAGGATCCGGGCAGTTGAGCCAGGCCAGGCTGCATAGCCACAGACTCTGCATAGCCAGAGAGAGCAGTCTCTGATGGAGAACCTGCAGTCAACCTGCCCCATCCTCAACAGCAACCCCAGGCATCCTTTGCAAAACGTTCCCACACTCCCACCAGCCATGCAAATGTCCATCATGGTGTCTGAGAGCCTAATTCTCTCCCCAGCTGCAGAGAAATGAAAATGAAAGAAAACTACAGATGGAGGCAAAGAGGAGAACACTTAAAAAAAAAAAAAAAAAAAAAAAAAAAACCAGAAAAAATAAGTCTTTGACTTCCTCTTAAACCCTGAATTCAATAATGAGAAAACTCATTGTACATTCAACAAGCTACTCTGTACCAGACCTGGTTTTAGGCCATGGGAATCAAAGTATAGACAAGTCCCTACCTCATGTCACAGGAAGAAAAAATAATACACACATACAAATGTGCACATACCCACAAGTGCATACATAAGTCTAAGCATATGAACCGATTAAAAAAAAAAGCCTAATTCATGTAAGGGTGATTTGTAAAGATACACCATTTTGTCATATTTAGATGCACACAAAAATTAGAATTAGATGAGTTTTATTAACAATAGAAAGCCTCAAAATAGAGCCTTCTAAATTTGTTTAATAAGTAAATGCAGTGAATCTGTATTTTGGATCTTTTAATACAAATGGGTGATTTTTCTTAAATTATTTTAAGAGGGAGAAAAAGAAAGAGATGGACAGATAGAGCTCCCATCTGCTGGTTCACTCCCCAAATGTCTACAAATGCACCCAAATGCATGTTTTTGTTAAGATTTATTCATGTACTTGAACGACAGAATGACAGGGAAACAGGCAGAGACAGAATTTTTTATCTGCTGTTTCACTCCCCAAATGGCTGAAACACCCAGGACTGGACAGGCTAAAGCCAGGAGTCAAAAACTTCATCCAGGCTTCACATGTGGGTAGCAGGAACACAAACACTTGGGCATCATCAGCTTCCTCCCAGGCACATTAGAAGGAGGCTGGATTGGAAGCTGAGGCCAAGGTAGGCCTCAATCCCAGGCACTCCGATAGGGGATACAGGCATTTCAGGTGGCAGCTTAACCCACTGTACCACCCAAATATATGTTTATGAAATACCTGAATACAAGTTTTTTCCAAAGCAGTTATTTTACTATAAGCATCTGCATACATTTTAAGAGTATTCATTTTATGGACTAAATCTTTAAATGAAACAAATACATTTCAGCCATGTTCCTACAACAATAGCCAGAAATTCAAAACCAGTCAAGTCTGGCTTGGCGATATCCCACCTGGGATAAAGGAGAGGTGGCAGAAGCGGAGGCAGAGCAGGCCCCTGCACCTCTGAGCAATGGGTGCTGTTCCACCCGCACTTCCCTCCTCCAGTCTTCCTCCCTCCTACTCTCCCTCTCCCGAGCACGGAGCTGGGAGAATGCACAGGGACTTCTGATCCAGAAAGCAATTAATGCTACAGACAACAACACAGTTCATCTCACAGGATCATGGTACCAGCTAAGTGGGATGTTTAAAACATGCCCTGCTATCTACTAAACTATGGAGAAGCAGAACTGACTCTGATCACTGTGACCAGGAGGGGGAAAAGCCACAGCTCTCCAGAGCTTTTGTGAGGATGGCCTGGATGGCTGCAGGATTATTTCTCCAGAGTCTAGAAACCTATGGATTGAAGGCAGGATTTTTTTTTTTTTTTCAACCTGATAAAACAAGATCCATGGATGTTCTTTCAGGCAATTCTCAGTTTCCTGAAATGCAGTTTTTAAAAGTGTGTACCTTGGGCAGCTGTTGTGGCACAGTGGGTTAAGCCGCCACTTGGGAAACAGCATCCCATATCCCATATCAGAATGCTGGTTCCATCTAGTCCCAGCTGTTCCACTTCTAGTCCAGCTTCCCGCTAATGAGCCTTGGCAGGCAGCCGATGGTGGCTAAAGTACGTGGGCCCCTTCCACCCATGTGGGAGACCTGGATGGAGTTCTAGGATCCTGGCTTTGGTCTGGCACAGCCACGGCTCTTGTGACCATCTGGAGGTGAAACAGTGGGTCAAAGATTGATCTCTCTCTCTTTCAAATAAATGTTTTAAAATCAAGTGTGTATCTAAGCTCATTTTCCATAGAGAAGGCCCCATGTCATATCAGAATCAAGGAGAACACACAACCTGAGGGGAACCACTCCTGCAATAAAGGAGAGTGCTTAGGTTTTGTAGCAGAGCGTAAGCATTTATATTTCAGGGTTTTAAGAAAACAGACTGCCTTGCCCATACAGCTGGTTCTCCAGGTTATTTCACTCTTCCTGAACACTCCCCATCGATCCCCCGACTCACTGCCCCTTAACCGAATAACCCAGTAAGTAAGTCCCTGCCTGAAAGATGTTGTAAATAGCTCCACCGGAGTACAGTTTGGGGCAGCTTCCAATTAGCCTTCACTTAAGAGTCTTTTTTCCCTGCCAAGTTTGTGCAGTGAGTGTCCAATGCCCCGCCCGCTGCTTGGCTCTGAGTTTAGGGCAAGGAAGAGTCAAGTTGGAGATCAGGCTGATAAATGTCAGCTCCAAAGTGCACCCACGTCCCACCTGAAAGCCCAATGGGGGATTAAAAGATGCTCTCAGAGGGGTCTGCCTGGCCGTGTGGCAAGGAAGGGAGCCGGGCACCTCTAAGTTTCCTCCTGTGTTTCTCTCCCTCTTGCCTAACCCTAACTTTACCCGCTCATGTTTAATTACCCATGATCATTTTACCCTTTTCTTTCCTTACTGGCTGATTATCTCTCCATTTCATTTATATCCCAGTGGAGAGACACAAGAGCTAAAAACAAAGCGGATGGCCAATTAAAAGGTAAGTGCCTTATGTTAAAAGCCAGAACATTATACTTCAATATTCACCACGAGGTAGCTTTCGAATGGCTGAAGAACAACGCAAGTTCATATATGGGGCTCATCAGGGCACCTATATTTTGCAATCCAAATCAACTAACACCTGTTCCAACGACTGCTGGGAATGACTTGCTTCCTTATTGGCTGGCTTGGAACCTCAGTACTTCATAAATATTAGAGACGTAAAAGACCAAGAGGTTCCTAATGTGTTTATTTCGCTATAATGAATTCTTCAGGCAAGTGATAGGATTACTGAAGCAGAGCTTGGTTAGGAAAAAAAAAAAAAAAAACTACTGGTTTTGGCAGCTCCACTGTTCTTCAGGAGTAGCATCTAAATATTACTAAGGAATCAAGCATAAAAATTATTCACTGGGGTGTAATTATTTTTAGCAAAAAGAAAATAAAAATTTATCTTCCGCTCCTCCATTTATTCTCTGAATTGTCAGATCACAAAAATCACCACTGGAGCTGTACAAATAGACAAAGAAAGGAGACAGCCATGGCCAAGACCTCTTCAGCGTCCTCCAGAGAGAAGCCCTTGCTCCAGCCTGGGAGGAAGCTGGGCTGGTGTTGACCATGCCCGGGGCCCCCTTCTGATCGCTGTCCCTCAGAAAGGCAACAGAATCTGCTCTTACAACCTTTAAAGGATGCTTTTACGTGTTTTTCCCTAATGCAGTTGATTTCCGAGGGGTCAGAGGATGGTCAGTCTTGCCCTCAGAGTTAAGACGGTGCCATCTTAGAAATTACGAGCAGCAGAAGGCCAGAGACGCACAGTAAACCCTTTCTAGAAATGAGTGAAACACTAAGATCTCTGCTCCCTGCAAGCACTCTGTCCACTGGGAGGCAGCACAGGCTGTGGGAAGGAGAAATGGGCCAGAGTCCAGAGACCTGGGTTCCAGTCATGTGTGTTGTGGCCCACAACAGAGGTTTAGGTAAAGAAATTAAGGTGAGAGAGAGAATTTGGCTAGAGACGTTGAAGCACTTTGGAAGCAAAGAGAACCTGCTGAAATAAGATTCACATGTACATAAGTTTGGAGAATGCAGAAACTGGTCCATTTATTCATAACTTACTATCCCCTGATGACGAAGTACATCTATACCTCAGGGATTTAAAGTAACTAGAGTAATGGGTAGGCATGGAGGCAGCACTTGGGACACCTGCATCCCATATCAGAGTGCTTTGGGTGCAGCCCCAGCTTTGACCCAGCCAATTCAGCCAGGGAAGCAACAGATGATGGCCCAAGTACTTGGGTCCCAGCCATCTGCATAGGAGACCAGGATGGAGTTCCTGGCTCCTGATCTGGCCTGGCCCAGTCCCGGCTTTTGCAGGCATTTGTGGAGTGAAGCAGCAGATGAAGGATCTCTCTCTCTCTCTCTCTACCTTTCAAACAATGAAAATAAACAAAAACTTAATAAACAAACAAGTAGAACAATAACGCAAATAGGTCTGGCCCTCCTTATTTGAATATCTGCAAATTCAGCCAACTATGAATCAAAAAATATATTTAAAAAAACAATGTGCACTGAACATTTATGGACCTTTTGTCTTGTCATTATTGCTTATACAACACAGTATAACAATTATTTATACAGTATCTACAGTATTAGGAATTATAAATCTAGAAGTGATTTAAAATTTATGGGAGGATATGTAGAAGTCACTCACAAATACTAGTGTTTTAAATAAAGGGATTTGAGCATCTGAGGATTTTGATATTTGGGGTGGTGGTGTTGGTTTTCAGGGTTTGCAGGGGCCACTCCTGGAACCAGTCCTTCAAGGATATTGTGCACTTGAAGACACAATTTGCTAAAGTGTGTTTCTAAGAACTCCAGTCCAGGGAAAAGGTCCTCAGATCAAACAATTTCTGAAGATGTCAACTAAGACCTGACACACACCGTTCTGGGAGATTTACAACACACACTAACATATTGAAGCTTAGAGAAGCTCTGTAATTAAGAAAGATATTTGACCCACAAAGTTACTTAGCAAAACCACCTTCCATCATCCCCAAATCCTAACACCAATGTGAGCTCCACAGAACATACTAAGAAATGCCATCGGGGCAGGCACTGTGGTGTAGCAGGTAAAGCCGCCTGCAATAACCGCATCCCATGTGGGTGACGGTTTGAGTCCCAGCTGCTCCGTTTCCAATCCAGCTCTCTGCTATGGCCTGGAAAAGCAGTAGAAAATGGCCCAAGTGCTTAGGCCCTGCACCCGCATGGGAGACCTGGAGGAAGGTCCTGGCTCCTGGCTTCAGGCCGGCTCAGCTCCAGCCATTGCAGCCAACTGGGGAGTGAACCAGCGGATGGAAGACCCCTCTCTCTTTGCCTCTCCTTCTCTCTGTGTGTAACTCTGCCTTTCAAATAAATAAATATATTTTAAGGTATTTAAAATGGCAATAATATCTAGTCCCAAACAGGAGAGACAATAGCATGGAATCACCAACCCTAGTCAAGGGTGGCTGGTCCAGTGGTTTGCACCATTTTATCCACACCCTCTCCTCGATTCTCCTTGATCCACAGCAATCATTCTGGAGGCAGCAGGCCAGGGTGAAAGGTTAATTCTGTGGCCATGAAACCCAGCCCAGCTTAAGAGACTCACAGCGGGTATGAACCTTGTCACCTGGCTCCCATCAGCTCTGCCCCTGACTAGCCTGAGACATCAGCTTTAGTTATCACTGCTAAGGGAAATTAAAATGTTAAGGCACCAGCACATAGCCAGTAGACTTCAGCTTATAAATTTAAGGTGTTTTAAAATCATATTTAAGATGAAGGTGTAGTATTTTATCCTAACAGGAAATAGCCAAGAGAATATGATTTCTGGAGCTACATGCCAGGTGGGTTCATAGCCAGGTTCTACCATTTAACAGTTGTATGACCTTGAGCAAACCACTTAGCTTATTTGAACCTCAGTCTAAAAACCAGTAAATTAGGATAAATATATCCCATTCCTCAAAGGATTATGATGAGGATTATGGGAAATGATCTATGTCAATGGGTTTAGCAGTGTGCCTAGCACATGATAAATATCAATAAACATTAGCAATTATCACTACATTTAAAAGGACAGAATCATCTCACAAATTGCAGCTCCCTCTCAAGTTAGCAACAGGGAAATGCAATTTTGGATTTTTTTTCTGTTATAGGAAACATTTTTGCCTTGTAATTTATCAGAAAATATGCCTCTTAAACCTTCACTGAATATTTCTGTGCGAAGTTGAGATGGCCTTGGTCAGGTTTTTGTCCTTGAGAACAGATTTCTAAATTAATAACTTCAGTAGCTGTAAAATATGATTCAGCTAACTGAAACTCATTTAACTGGTATACTCTCAGGAATATATTTCTCAAGGGAGATACACCCAATATAATGCTAAATAATTGCAAGGTATTATTATTTGGCCTAGCCTAGTGTTTCCCATCAACACTCTAACATAGACCGGTAAACAGAGCTTCCCACCACACATCACAGAGACAGCAGTAGGAAAGGGGAGGGAGGGAGGCCAGGAGGAAAAGAAGGGTGGGAGGCATAGAGAAGGGACAGAAGGAATCCAGGCTCACACACAGGAGCACTGTGACTCCTGGACTAGGCACCGCTGGCTCCATCCAAGAGGGCCTAGAGCTGCCGGCACACTGAATCAGCTCTAGGGTGGAAGAGCAGGCATGTGAAAGTTCTCTGGGAATTACAGGGCAAAAGCTCCAGAGGCCCCCATAGAAAGAGAAGGAGCCAACCTTGTCCCACAGTCCCCATGACCCGGACATACCCTGGGTGTCTCATCTCCCAAGACCCTGGTCAAAGGGATTTCCATGGTGACTACCTGGAAGGCACTTCAGTGCCAACCACAATACCCCTTGGCCAGACTCCTGGCTCTTAACCTCCACCACCCCTCCTGGCAGATCCCAGCCCAGGAAAGCCAAATCCAAAGCCAAGAGGGAGTTCCAGCCAATCAAGGAGACCTGCAGGTTCTCCCTGCCCTCCTTCCTCTCCTCCATCCCTCCCCTCTGGTGACAGGTCATTTGTAACTGTCTTAGGGGCTTTATTTAGTTGTGGTGGGCACAATTACAGGCTGTTCTAACTAACAGAGTCCTTGTCCAGAAAACAAAAACCAAACCAAAGTTGGTCTGGTTCCCCTGGTCACACTTAGTGACCACCTCACATCACCACCTCGTCAATTCAATCAATGGTGCGACGGTTGGCTGTTAATAAAGCTGGATGAAAACAAATTGATCTCAGAAAGGTCAATTTGGTGCCTAACATTTAGAAGGCTGGAGTTTGAACACTCATCATGTGCCGGAACCACCCTGGTATATCAGGAATATCACACCTGTCCAAAGAGCTACTTGCCTAAAAGAATGGAAAAATTACTCTAGAAAAACTGATGTTATTGTGCTGCTGTTTTTATATCTATTGGTGCAGAGAGGAAAAAAAAATCATGAATTAGTTTTTTTAAAAAATTCCTCAAGGTTATGTACAAGATTATTTCAGCCACCGATAGAAATAGAAATAAAGGGGATGAAAAGGCCATGCTATTCAAAGATTATTAATAAAAGTAAAGGATGGGCTGGCGCCACGGCTCACTAGGCTAATCCTCTGCCTGTGGCGCTCACACCCCGGGTTCTAGTCCCGGTTGGGGCGCCGGATTCTGTCCCGGTTGCTCCTCTTCCAGTCCAGCTCTCTGCTGTGGCCCAGGAAGCCAGTGGAGGATGGCCCAGGTGCTTGGGTCCTGCACCCGCATGGGAGACCAGGAGGAAGCACCTGGCTCCTGGCTTTGGATCAGCGCGGCACGCCGGCTGTAGCAGCCATTTGGGGAGTCCCCGAACCAACAGAAAAGGAAGACCTTTCTCTCTGTCTCTCTCTCTCACACTAACTCTGCCTTTCAAAAAAAAAAAAAAAATTAAAAAAAAAAGAAAAACAGTAGAAGAAGGGGCCGGCTCTGTGGTGCCGTTGGTTAAGCCACCAATTGTGGTGCTGCCACTCTCTGCCAGAGCACTGGTTCTAGTCCTGGCTGCTCCACTTCCAGTCCAGGTCCCTGCTAATGCACCAGCGAAGGCAGCAGTTGATGGCCCAAGTACTTGCGCCCCTGCCTCCCACACGGGAGACCCAGATGGAGTTCCTGGCTCCCATTATGGCTGTTTGGGGAGTGAACCTGTTTCTCCCTCTCTGTGTTACTCTTCTTTTCAAATAAAAAAAAAATCTTTTAAAAAAGAAATGAAATGCATCTAAACAATTTTTTTCTTATTTTCAGAAATGGACTACTGGTGTAAGTGGAAATTGTGTTCATAAAGCTCCCTCTGACTTCCTGAGAAATGCATCATTTTAAAGAGTCCTCGCTAGTCAGAAATAAAGCAAAGAGGTGAACATGCCTCAAGAGTGTAGTGGACACAGCCAGGGAGCCAGGCTAAGCCGTCAGCCGGTCCTGCCCTACAAAGCCTGTTTATTGTTACCATATGCATTGCATTAAGGCCCAATTTAGATCTGCAAAATACGTGGGAGTCTGTTTTTATGAGTTACTTCCACATTTCTGAGGGAGAAAGGAGACACAGAGTGAAATGGGATATCAGAACCATGGGCAGCAGTTGGCACACGTCAACCACCCAGGTAGGAGTGTCCCAGTGGCCCGAGTCAAATGTCCACAGTAACTGAGAGAATTGAGGGGAGCAGGGGACGGTCATAGGGAGAAAGAAGGAGGAGACAGAGAAGAAAAAGGAGGTGTCTATGGGCTGACCCGACCGTGGGAACCTGAGATTCAGCAGGCAGCAGAGCTAGACGCTAGATGCCCACAAGCTCCCTAAGATCTGGCCCCCAAGCCTCTATCAAAGTCTGTGTCCTTGGTTAAGTCCCTTAAGCCCTCTTTGCCCCACTCCCCTCATTTGTAAAATGAGAGGGGTTGAACCCAATGGTCTCTCCCTCTAAATGTGTCTCTATTCTGTGTTCACTACTTAGCCATAGGTCTGATTGTGGGAGTCTCCAGCTCAGCAAATAACAGAGCTATGCTTTGCTCCCTGTGTGTTTCTGGGCAGGGAACTGGGCTTGGTTTCTTCTGTTTTGTCCCTCCCTGCCCCCACCAGACATCCCTCAGAAACTGTCTCCAAAGCTCATCCCTAGCACAGATCACTGGCAAGGCAATGAGTACCTGCCAGATCTCCCCAGGTTTGAGTGTCCCTGGGGTGTTCACTGCAGCTGAAGGGCCAGTCCCGCCATAGTCCCCAGGTGGAACCCAGTGTTGGACAGAACATGGCTTTAGAGTGTAGTGACCCCAGGCTCACAGCTCAGTCAGGTCCTAAAGTGAAGTGTGATTTCTTTGTTTCTTTCCCAAGGCAACCTCACCAGAGATGAAGACAAACAAAGAAATGTATTGTAGCCACCAAAAAGTATTGATTGATTGATTTGTGAAAAACACAGAGCCTGGACTATACAACAGGCACTGTGCTAACTGCTGGTGCTCCCCCACATAGACAGACAGACACCCACGCGCACACACACACACACACACACACAGAGTTCATAGCAACATGCAGAGAACCAAGGCCAGTGCAGAGACACACTCAGGCTCCAGATTCGTGAGAAGGGCCTGGGGAAAGTTAAGGAACAGTTTTACAACAGTCCTGACATTCAAGCTGATCCTGAAGAGGGTGGAACAGTCTGCCTGGCTGCAAGGAGAGGGAATGTATTCAAGGCTAAGGACGTAGTGCAAAGGCTAAGAGTCAGCAAAGGGCGTGACCTGCACTGAGAAGAGTGACAAGTTCAAGGCCCATGGTACAGAATGCTTTCCCTGGCTGTCCAGCATGATATCTGGCATGCACCTCTAGCTGATAGTCTCAGACGATGGTTTTGCCTACCAGGTACGGTAACAAAACATGGATTGAAAAATTGGAATGTAAAACACGGACCACATAAATCTTTGAGACTAGCATACATTGCTAAGGAACAAACAGAAATAAAAGCAAGGTGCAGACCAGTAAGCATAGTATTCTACCAGTTGGATTTTCAAAAAAAGAAGGGAAGGGGGAAAAAAAAGTATGTTTGTAATTCATAAAAACATTCCTAGAAGGATTTTTTTAAGGAAGTTCTCATACGGTGTTTACTAGGCACCCAAACACACTGTCAACACTCAGTATATATTAACTCATTTAACCCGCCCAGCAACCCTGTGAGGTAGGCCCATTGTTCCTCCTATTAACAGATTTAGAACTTAGGCAGAGTTCAAATAGCCTGTCCAAGGTTAATCAGTCAATCATTAGCAGGGCCAGGAGCAGGAAGCTAAGTTGGACTCTATCGCCACAATACTTCAGCACATCTCAGGAGCCACTGGTAACCAGGGTTACCTCCAGAAGGAGAGGAGACTGGGTAGAATGGCACAGCAGTGGAGCCCTGACCTCTCCCCATCTTCTCCTCTGCCCAACGAAATGCTCCTGGGGAACACCTGATAATGCTCCCCTATAGAAACTTGTGTACCTTCTGATCCCACATAAACACACATACATATAGAAACGACACTGTTCTGAAAAGCTTAAGGTATGGATACTGTCCACAGAAGGCCACAGGCAGCTGGTGGCAGGCAGGGATCATGAGTTGCCCATGAGCGGTCTTCTCCTTTCCACTGCCGCCCAAGTCCAACAGCACAGCAGAGAAAACCTGCGCTCCAACAAGGAGCTGAATGCAAGCCTGAAAGATGGATTCCATCGCAAGCAAGTCCTCCCATGCTGCCTGTCTTTCCTAGCTCAGTCTCAGCCACTGCAGCTGCTTAATGGCAATGCACTGGAAATCAAGATGAGGGCAAGAGACCCCCACAAGGCAGCACTGCATGGGTCAGCCCCTAAACCCCCTTCTGTAAGAGTCCTTCCCAACAGGGAAAATATTGGCTCAGGCACCCAGGCATAGAAGGTCCAAGCAGAAGAGAGTCTTATTCCCCACTACCAACTCCAAGGCAATTCCTCACCCTATCTCTCCCTCCCCCTTCTTGAACTAAGAGCCCATATATTATACCATGCCATGGTTCATTTCAGCAAAAATCAACTAGCATTCTTCTGACCTGGGGCAAAAAATTCCCTCATTGAGATCCTGAAAAATAACATTACATCATGTTGCCTGTGTCAGGTTTATAAATGGGCCAGGGGGAGGCTGGGGTGTAACCTGACACTATCAAAACACTGGCCCTCCGAGAAGAAAGGAGGCCATTGTTGGAGGCTGTCAGCTCTCCCCTTGCTGGAGGTAAAGTGAGATGCTAGAAATGTTAGTGGGAGGCCAGGCACAGTGCAGGCCCTCACTCCCTATCTCCTAAGAGATCAGGCAGCCAGCCTCCAAATGGGGCTTGTCCCCATTTCCTGTGGGGTGTGTCACCCTCTTTTCTATGGATGATCTGAGTAATCTTTATTTCCCTGGCCTCAAAAGCAAAGAAACAGGCACAAGACGGCAAAGTCCAGGGCCATTTTTTATTTTAACTGAGCAAGCCTCACTTCTCCAAACAGATAGCCCGAAGGAGAACTGAACACCAATGCCTGCACACACACACACACACACACACACATATACACACACGAGGGTTATAACTGTATGTGCAAGACAGCAGCGTGCAAGGCACAGAGCTGATCTCTAAAAAAGATAGAGGGAAAGGCAGACCCCAAGAAAAGTCATGTGAATATCCCACCCCGAAGCAAGAAATGGCAAAAACTGAAACAGAATGAAAGCATTTCATAGTGAGTGAGGGACAGCCTGGGAGCAGGAGACAGGGAAGTGACAAAAAGAACATGGGGAGGATTATAGAGCTGGGATAGACACAGGCCTTGCCAGAGGACCAAGTGTTGGCACAGAGATTAAAAACATTTTAATGGATAAAAGGAGAAGGCAAAAAGGATTTATGGTGAGAGAAAGTTCAGGAAATAAAAAGCGAGACCAATGGAAGCCAGCCTGACTGGAGACAGAATTCATTTTGCTGGTCAAACGCTTAATTTGATTTTCTCTTTTCTGTCTTCCCCATCTCCCAGCTCAGCCTTAAGGACAGCTCTGCATGCAAATGTATGACCCGTGGTGGAACGTGGGTAGATTCTGTTTGGCAGGAGTGCCCAGAAAGGCAGCCGCCAGCCAGCCCCCAGCAAGGCGGGAGGGGAGGGGATGGCAGCCCTGTGATCGCACAGGACAAGTCCCAGGTGAACCAGGAAACTCAGGGGCCTTCGGAGCTGGTACAGAGCTGGTCAGCTGCACTTCTCCTGGCTTTCTGCTTGCTTGTTTCCACTGGAAGATCACTAAGGTCCACAAGGACCTTGACCTCTTACAAAAGCTTCCCCACCACCACCACCAGCCCCTGATGTCTCCCTGGCTTAATTTACCAGCAATTAAGAAAGCAGCCACACAGACCACTGGGTTTCTGGTTGCTAAACTCTGCTTTTATGTTAACCCTGCCACATTTTCTTTGGAACACAACTGGGACCCTCCCCCACTAAAGTGAAAAGCTGCCCCACAGGCCAAGTGCATGGTCATTCAAAAGAGCTTCCCCACAGAGCCCTGGGACCAGCCCCTGCCTGCTTCAAAGAGGACAAGGGCAGGGGCCCATTGCCCACCCTCGAAGCTCAGAGCTTACATGTCCCCTCACAATTCCAGTCCCTGAAGTATTTCTTTGGGTGGCAGAGAGACTGTGACTGGCGCCACAGTGTGTTGCACTACAGCCTAAGGCAGGCAATGACAATGGTTCAGGGACAGCTTGGGCAGAGAGGGCAGCAGCTACTGTCTACCTCACTACTAATCATCAACAGAAGGGGACACAAGAGCAGCCATGACCTTGCAGTAAGTCCTTTGGTGAGACCTGTTGGTTTCAGTCTTGGGGATTCTCTCTCACTCCTGCCACCAGGCTAGGAAGCCTTGGCTCTGACACCCCCAGTCAATGGGACGTCCTTCAGGGTTGCAGATGCTCATGAGTTCCCTAAGTCCCCTCTTCTTCTTCCACCATATCCCGCAACTAAATGTTGCACTGTGTTTCACTAAACAAAGATGGGCGGCCAACCCTGTGCCAGTCAGTGGATTAGCTGCTGGGGAGACAGTCTCTGCCACTCCCCTTGCTCCCCTTCAGTCCTTCCCCTTTCCAAGGCTCTGGTCACACTCAACAGAAAGGTGGAGGGTGGTCTGGGGACATTAGCATGGCTCACACCCATTTGCCTGATGAGCTGAGTCCAGACAGGCTGAGAATCTGAGTATTCGGAGACATGTGGAATTGGAGGCCTCAGGAGCTGGAGCCAGGAAATGGGAGTTTGGAGGGATGGAGACTATTTCAAAGGGGGAGTTGGAGGGAAAGGTGTGGCAACACAAAAATGATGATTTTAGGAACTTGTCTAGACATTTATTAGATAGTTATACATGTCGTGCTGTGCTAGCTATCCTTAGGCATTCATGTCTGGGATTATCAGGAAGAAAGTCCTGGTCCAAAAAAATAAAAATCACCTAACATGCTGAAGCATGATGTGGTGACAGCAACACGTCCAACCGATGCCCCCAATTTTGGATTCTTAGAGACCTGGTCTCTCATTCTGAACTCACCATTCTCAGAATAGAAAAAAAAAGCCAGTGCTAAGGGAGGCCTTCTGAAAAGTCAGGCACCTCTGGCCTTAAATTTATTTTCTCATTAATGAGTAACGGGGGATTTATTGTTTGAAACAGTGTCTGTTTTATATCAGTGTTTTTTCCCTGTTTTTCCCCCAGACTGAGGAGCTCCAAGGAGACCAAAGGCAGATGTTTTATATTTCAGGAGAGAGCAGTCTCCCCCAATTCCTAAAAGATTCCTGGAATTCTTATACTTAACAAAAATTAGCTACAGAGAAAGAATCATGAATCATGAAATCAGGGGCCGGCAAAGCGTCTGGCAGCCGGTCATTTCTTCCCCTCCACCTACTGACCTTCCACTACCAAACTCCTGCCTGTCGACCACTAGGTTCCCTGGGAAAACACTTCTGAATAATGAAGTGTCAGGCAAGCCTAGCCCAAGAGCTTAGCCTGATTTCGCGATGAGAGAAGCCAGTCTCAGGGGTGTGTAATCTCAGGAACTGGAGTCGGGGGTTCAGATCTGGGTTCCAATCTAGGATCAGTCTTCACTTTGCTGATCATTTAAGGAACCCATAGACAACTGCAACACAGGTCCCATCACTTTTGCTGGATCAAGGTCAAGTGAGATGCAAGTGTACACTAATAAGTCAAATGCTCATAAAAGTGAAAAGCATTTTTACTAAAATCATGACTGTCTGGCATTAACAAAAACTTTGTGTTAACCAGCACACTATGGCTGGTGCCATGGCTCAGCAGGTTAAGCCTCAGACACCTGCATCCCATGTGCACATCGATTCATGTCCTGGCTGTTTGCTTCTGATTCAGCTCCCTACTGGGAGTCTAAGAAAGCATCAGAAGATAAACCAAGTTCTTGGGCCCCTGTCCAAGCGTGGGAGACCCAGATGGAATTCCTGGTTCCTGCCTTCAGTCAGGGCCAGCCATTTGGGGAGTGAACCAGCAGATGGAAGATCTCTGTCTCTCTGCCTTTCAAATAAATCTACACACACACACACACACACAATTTTGCAAATGTGGGACAACAGAACTGGCCTCAGCTGGGCTGTCAAAGGTTGCTCATCCCCAGTCAGGTCCTTTCCTTTCCTTACAGAGGAGGCTGCAAACCTTTAAACATTCAACATTTATTCAATAAACATTTATGGAGCACCTGGCCCAGTACTTGGCACATGCCAGGTGCTCGGTTAATATCTGGTGAATAATGAATGAACGAGAGGCTCATGCATACATGGAAAATACATGGCCAGTCGCCACCAGTCCCTAATGCTGAATCCACATCAGAAGTCACTAATGGATTAAGGCAGTCTCCTCTGAAGACTCTGGACTCAGCTCAGAAGTCTCGGACTTGGCACAGTGGAATGAAACCTATTTGCCACAGGCACGAAGATAAAGCACATTTTATCCCTGCTTTCATGGAGCTCAGTGGCTAATGGGAAAAAGACAGAAAATAGACAAATGTAACATAATCTGTGTCAGGAGCCCAGGGAAGGCTGCGGCATTTAATGATGTAGATGAACCCGTAGTTCTTAAGTTCACCTTGACTTTTAAGCAGCCCCTCCCTCCAGGTTTTCTCCTGCCTCTGAAAATCCTGTTCTTATTCTCCCCACCACTCACCTTGCTTAGGTTGACATTTTCAGGGTCCTGCCCTGGCCCTCGTCTGTTCTGTGTAGAAGCTCTTGAATCACTGGATGCCCTCTCATGACATCAATTGCCATTTACATGCTGATTACACCCAAATGTACGCCTCCAGCCCTGGTCTCTCTCTCTGAAACTTCAGACATATATCTCCAGCTGCCTCCTAGGATAGCTTCACCTGAATACCCGACAGGCTACTCCAAACCTCCCTCTCACTCTCTCCTCCTTACCTTCCTCAGCCATTGATAATCTTAATGTCCCTGACAGCACTGCTATTCAAGACTACCAAACCAGAATTCTTAGTATTAACATCAACCTTTCCTTCTCCCTGAATTCCCCTCCCCTTTAGCAAATACGCTATACCAAATCTCAACACATGTTTTAAACTCACTCATTCTACTCTCCCACACCATCTCTCATCTTCTATGTCACTTGTTTTTCTAACCTTACCCCCAATTTTAACCTGTCCTCCACAGGGCCAACAAACTGACCTCACAGCCAAATCTGATTCCGTTTCCTCTTACTGACTTCGTTCTCCCTGTCCTCTTTCAACAGACCCGACTGCCTTCAAGATGAAATTCTCAGCATGGCATAAGCTATGTCTGTCTCCTTATCCCTGTCACTGCCCTACACTGACCTTAGAGATCATGGCTCCGGGCCTTTGCCCATGCTATGCTTTCAGCCTGGTGTGCCACACACCTGCTCTTTAGCTACACTTTTGTTTCCTTCAGTATCCAGAAACCCCATTCCAAAGTCACAAAGAACAATTCCCTAGGATCTCACAGCAGACTGAGTAATGCCATCCTCTGCAAATAAATGATTTTATATGATTTTGGGAATTCCTCTTACATAAAAAATTATTTAGGCAGTGTTAATGTTTATGCAAAATATCTCACAAAATGCACAAATATCATGAGTTCCCATACACAAATAAAGAATGAACTGCTTGATTCATTCATTAAAAACACATGAAGTGCTACCCATGTGGCAGGGACTGTCTCAGTTGCTAAGGGCAGAGCAAGAGGAGAAAGTCTGGGGCCAGTGATATGGCATAGCAGGTAAAGCCACTGCCTGCAACACCAGCATCCCATACGGGAGCTGGTTTGTGTCCTGGCTGCTGTACTTCCAATCCAGCTCCCTGCTAATGGCCTGCAAAAAAAACAACAGAAGATGGCTCAAATGTTTGGGCCCCTGCTACCCATGTGGGACACATGGATGAAGCTCCTGGCTCCTGACTCCTGGCTTCAGCTTGGCTCAGCGCTGGCTGTTGTGGCCATCTGGGGAGTGAACCAGCAGATGGAAGCGCTCTCTTGTCTCTCTCTGTCTTCCCCCACCCCCATAATTCTGACTTTAAAATAAATAAATAAACCTTTAAAAGAAAAAGAGAGAAGTTTGTGCCACTGTGGAGTTTATATTCCAGTTGTAAAGACAGACAATAAGCAGACACAACATCAGACTATTTATTAGATAGCACAAAGTCATCACCCTTTCATTAGAGAGACTTGAAGGTAAAAGTGGTTTGACACAAACACAAAATACTATAAATTCTGAGTGATGAAATACTTTAATAATCCCTTAAAACTAAATGGAATTACTTCTACCCTACTTCTACCCTTCTTCATGTTCACAATTGTCAATATGCTTATTGTTAAGAAAACAGAATGCAACTATGGCAAAATCTTACAGTCTAGGGAAACTTGGAAAAAGGCGCGAATTATCAAGTGTCTGAATGTAAAGAAGTTCAGTGAGAAGGAAAATCTCAAAATTTTATGATATTTGAACAGTAATGGTTAACAAACTTTCTCCACAGGCACCATTAAGGTATGATTTTGAGAACAGAGCATAAACTGGGATCAGTGGGCAAACAGATGCAGTTCACTTTGGAAAGCCTTTTAAAAACCTGTTTCTTTAAACTGGCTACATGAAGCGTCTTCCAAATGTGCATGGAAAATGCACATTTCCATGAACTTTTTGAAGTCATGTCACAATTCTCCTTAGCAATCATTTGTGTATATAAACCCAGCACCTTGAAAGCTGAAGTGTTCAGTAGATGTTGATTAATTAAATAGTTACATCATTTATATGGTGGCCAGCTGCTTTTTATGGGTAGACTTCACAAATCACCAAATATTTGAACCACAGGCATTTGAGTTAATGGGACAGGATTTTCTCTCCTGCAAAGAAGAGAAAAGTAATAAACACAGCCAGTTGGAGAGACCCTATGGCTCTCTCCTCACTGCAAGGTTTCTGTTCTTCCCACAGGAAACGGTGTGGTCGGGGGTTCACTCACCAGCCCAGTTCTGCCAGAAGATGTATTCCTATCCTTTAGGGCACCCTGAACCCCACCAGAGTACTGGAAGCTCCATGGTAGAGCAGTAGAAGACAAATCATCACCTTTCTTCAAAACAACAAAATCTTTCTGCCAGTGCTCCCCTCCACCCCTCATGCCCTGCCAGGGTGTGGCTACCTCCCATTCATCCACACCTGTTTAAGTGTCTTCTCTTGAGAAGGAGAAACGAGGAGGAACACTCCTAAGATCGCCATACTGTATCCCATCATCTGTATCCCCACCATGTACTGTACTAAGATTCCAAGTCTCTTGAGATTGACATCTCTGATGGGATCCCTGGGGTCTTCCCTGGGCAGAACACATTGCTCTGTATATAGAAACCATGCTACCTCTATGGAACAAAGCGTGTCTCTCTTGTCTATTCCCCTTCTTGGCTGTGGCTTCTTTCTTTCTTTATTTGGAAAACAAGCTGAGAAACTTCAACTATAATTTGTCTAAAAAATGCAGTATTTCATAAATGAGAAAAAGAAAAACTCGGTCCTAGATTTGAGATCGTCTTAGGGAAAACCTCAAAGAAATGACTCAGCTCTACACCAAGATGCAGTTCCTACTTATTACTAAGAATTCTTCCTATTAAAATTTAATGCAGTCTTCTCTAGCAGTTCATTTCATCTGCCAAGTCCTTTATGACTATTTTGATAAGTTATTTATTACACACGGATGCCACAGTAGGAAGTAGATGGCATAAGTAAGCAATGGCTCACAGGACAGAATAAAAGGCTGTGTCCACTCCTAATTTTCCAAGGCTAAATGATCAGATCTGGTGGCAAGCAGTTATCACAAAGTGTTGGCCTTAATGGCAGGACATCCTGTTACATAGTAGTTGTTCAACACATATAACTGCTGAATGCATGCAAGAATGGAAATCAGGCTGGAAGGGACCCCAGAAGTCAATCCGTTAGCACGCTGGAAACACTGTACAATTATGACGAAACCCAGGTAGGCACAAAGGCATCAGACATTAATTTTCTACCTCTAAAATAGGAATGATAATAGAATTAAATGAGATAATGTACAAAATGTCTCACACTATGTCTGGTAAACAGTAAGTGCCTAAAATTATGTTATTATTTCATAGATACAGTTCATGATTACCAAACTAAAAAAGATACTGGATTAAACTTCAAACACCTAAACCCACAAAAGTGGAATATGCAGGTGTTCTCTGTAATATGTCATGGGTATTCTATTTAGTAGAAATAGATTTTTAATGCAAGCAATCAAACAGAACCTATTAATGTGCACAACTTACACACCCCAGCTTGAAAACATGTATTACATTGAAACTCACAAGGACTTTTGGAAATCTGTGAGTATTTTGCAAATAGAGATTTCTTTTAAATATTCATTAAAATGTATTTTGAAACAAGTATGCATGGATTGCAAAAATTTTTGCACCAAAATAAATTTAACTTTTAATTACATTTTCCACCAACATTCTGCAGTGTTTTTCTATGTCTGGGGCTCCATATTTTCACGCGATGGAGAGCCCTCCAATGAAGACTTGTCCCGTACTCAAGTATAGACCTAGTAGCGCTGTGATGGGTCACATCCAGCCAAGGCCTCCAGGGCAAAGATACATTATTTTTCTCTCATTTTAATTTTTTTCATGAGAGAGCACTGAAGTTTCTCTACTTTCTCTTGAACTCAAGCATTTCTTTAAAAATCCTAACTTTTGCAAGCAACAACCCCAACCTTAGCTTCAAGAGAAAAACACAGCACAAAGAAAATCCAGGGGAAAAAACCACGAACTCTGTTGGCTGTTTTAATGCAGGAAAAGGAATAAAAGTTGTTCCCTAGCCTCAGGAGTGCCACTCTGCCTGTGGCTTTCAGAAACCCCCTTGGAGCTGGGGGCTGTGGGGTGGAAGAAGGAAGGAAGGAGATGGGCGATAAGGAAAAGCAGCTGCAGAAGAAAAGAGGAAAAACAGAGAAGAGAAGAAAGGCGGCTGAAACCCGACACTCAGGAACTCGGGCCTCCAGCAGGCCGACTTCTTGGACTGAAAACCTGCCAGCCTGGGGCTGTGGACTAGATCCAATGGCAGCCTTCATTAACGCTTCATAGGCTTAGCCCCTAATTTACAACCATTTAACGGCAACCTTCTACAAGGTCCTTGAGGGACTTCTGAGGACAGAAGGAAATCAGGTGCCTAGAGAGCTCCCCTCAAAGCAAGAGCCCTTTGTGCAAGCAAGCAACCTAGCTGCACTGTGTTTGGGACTTCCAGAGGCTGGGACAGGAAGGGGGTTGCATGGGTTAGACCAACAGCCAGTCAGAGGAGGTGCAGAGGTGGGCGGGGATGGGGCACAGGAATGAGGGAGGCTCTGCAAAAGCTTGTGTCTGGGGGTGAGTGATATGTCCAAGTGGGTGAACTGGGTAGAGCTAAAGGCAAGGCCTCTTCCCCACACCAGGGGACATCCCACACCAGGGGACATCCAAAAGTGCATGGAAAGGCCGGCGCCGTGGCTCACTAGGCTAATCCTCCACCTTGCGATGCCGGCACACGGGGTTCTAGTCCCGGTCAGGGCGCCGGATTCTGTCCCGGTTGCCCCTCTTCCAGGCCAGCTCTCTGTTGTGGCCCGGGAAGGCAGTGGAGGATGGCCCAAGTACTTGGGCCCTGCACCCCATGGGAGACCAGGATAAGTACCTGGCTCCTGCCATCGGATCAGCGCGGTGCGCCAGCCACGGCAGCCATTGGAGGGTGAACCAACGGCAAAGGAAGACCTTTCTCTCTGTCTCTCTCTCTCACTGTCCACTCTGCCTGTCAAAAAAAATTTTTTTAAAAGTGCATGGAAAAAGAGAATTAAAAGGTAAGTTTCTTTGGGAGTGAAACATTTTGAAGTTCACGTACAGTTTTTCCACAAGATACATTTCTCATGGACTTTTAGAAATCCCCTCCTAAAGCCAAGCCTTTGTTCAAGCAATTTCAATAAACAGGGAAGTTTTTTTAAAAAAAAAAATCAAAACCCACCCAAATAATCCTTACAGAACAGAATACAAACCAGATTAAAAAAAAAAAAAAAGGATGAAGAGAATGCAGCATGATCCCCACTGCAGAAACAGAAACCTGGCCAACGGGGTGGGGAAGGCTGGCTTGGAGTAATTTAACAAGACTTTCTTGTCTTTCTCCCCAGCCTTGTTTCCTTCAGCCAGACCTGTGTGCACTGGGAACAAGGCAGGTGTTAACTACCCAGGGCCTAGAACTGGTTAGGCAGCTTCTCCTCCAAGGCCATGGGGAAGAATCAATCTCAGCCAAAACAAGGGAGTCCTGGAAAGAAGAGTTGAACTCCCTCTCCTCTGGCAGAAGGAGGATGGGGAAAGGGAGGCTAAACAGATTACCTTTGCCACTAACAGCTTTACCTAAACGGATTACCGTGGGGGATTAACTTCCCTGGAGCCACAGGGCTGGATCACCACTCC
Organism: Oryctolagus cuniculus; assembly: GCF_964237555.1. Classification (NCBI taxonomy): domain Eukaryota; kingdom Metazoa; phylum Chordata; class Mammalia; order Lagomorpha; family Leporidae; genus Oryctolagus; species Oryctolagus cuniculus. The sequence continues at coordinate 34,046,191 of NC_091438.1, forward strand.
AGGGAGAGCATCTCCATTTTCAGCCAGGACCTGGGGCAGAGATGGTTCCACCCAGACCCTCAAGAGGCTATCCAGAATGGGGTCCCTGGCAAATTAACCCCACAGGCTAAATGCGTTCATCTCCACAGTATGTAACTCCCGACATTTCAACCCATTGATTCTTCCCTGGGAGCAACGGAGAAAAGCAGTGAAAGTGCAGGGGCCAGGTTTGGGGAGAAAGCCTTGTAGTCCACGTGGCACCAGGTGAGAAGCCCTGTTGCAAATGACTCAAGACCCTCCCTGCACAGTTTCAGCTAACGTCCGTCTATGCACTGCCTCAGTCCCACCTGCTCCAGGAAGAAGCATCCACACGCTTCTCCATGGAATGAGCCACAAACCTCATCTGCTTTACTTAGGTTCAGCTCTTTCCCCTATCCCAGGGGATGTGGGAAAATCACCCTCACCTCCACTTATCACCTTGACAGCAAGCTCACCTGAAGTGATGGGGACGTCCCAGGAAAATCCCTCTCTGGACTTGGCCAGCTGCTCAGAAAGAACTGCAGAGTTACCTTCTTCCTCTTTCTTTTCGCTGCCAGCGTAATCCTAGGAGTTGTCTCAGCTGGTGGCTCTAAAGGACGTGGTTGCTATTGAATATGAAGCTGACCCATGTCAGAGGCAGCCTGCAGAGTAAAGGCACCTCCACGTCTGCTATTCTGACAATAGAGGCATCTCTGAGTTTTCCGAAATGCCAGCCATTCTTCAGGGATAAAAACAATAGTCTCTGATCCTGCCTGGATTACTCCAGTCACTGGATTGGTCTTGACAGTGAAACTGGAGGTAAACACGTAGGAGAGGGCTAAACTGTATTAGGGATGGAATCTGCACCTAAGAATACAGTAAACTAACAGGCTCACCAGCAACTGAACCCCTAACCATGTGTTTACAAGCTCAGAGCTTTAACCAGATAAGTGCTGTGTGAACAGGCAGTGCCTCAGCAATGGAAAAATGCTAAAACCCTGTTGGCTTTTTGTACAAGAGAGAAAATGCAGGCAGACTTTAGGCAAACAGTGGTAGAATCATTTAGGCCCTTAGTATTTTCGTTATTATAGTCTATCTTGAAGTGGATATACATCTTGGATTTTTTAGGGCAGTCCTGAAAAATGTCCTATCCAAATTCTCCCACAATCTTATAATTGTCAGAATAAAATGAGATTTAGAAAATAGAACTACCAGGACTGGTGCTGTGGTGTAGCATGTAAAATTGCCACCTGCAGTGATGGCATCCCATATGGGTGCTGGTTCGAGTTCTGACAGCTCCACTTCTAATCCAGTTCTCTGCTATAGCCTGGGAAAGCAATAGAGGATGGCCCAAGTCCTTGGGCCCTTGCACCCACATGGGAGACCCAGAAAAAGCTCCTGGATCCTGGCTTCTGATTGGACAAGCTCCCAAGCTCCACCGTTGCAGTCATTTGGGGAGTGAAGCAGCGAATGGAAGACTTTTCTCTCTCTCTGCCTCTGCCTATCTGTAACACTGCCTTTCGAATAAATAAATTAATCTTAAAAAAAAAAAAAAAAGACAGCCTCATGGAACACCAAAGAAAAACATGAAAAATTGAACTAGATTTGAGTATGATTAGGACATAATAATAAATAAATAAATAAGTAAAAAAATAGAACTATCATATATGAAATACTCAACATTCAGGGCAGATGGTTGGCACAGTAGTGAGGGTGCTGCTTGGGAGGCCCACATCCCAGTGAGCTTTGAGTCCTGGCTCTGCTCCTGATTCCAGTTTCCTGTTGTAACATAACAATGGGCACCGTGGGAGGCCACAGGTAGTGGCCCACATGTTGGGTTCCTGCCACACACATGACTGAGTTCCCAACTCCCAGTTTCACCCAGGCCTAGCCCTGGCTATTGGGAACATCTGGGAACTGAAGCAGCCGATGAGAGCCTTCCCTAGTTCGCTCTTTCTCTCTCCCTCTCTTTAAGAAACAGGAAAACACTCAGTATTGGATGAGGTGGCTCTGATGGCCAGGATGGTTTGGGTTTTATCACTGCCCCTAAATTGGAAGCTGGAAATAAAAATTTGTTTTGGAAAAGAATTGTTCATGAGGTCTGCATTGCTTACAGCTTACACTTTGGCTTCAACTTTAGTGCATTTTTTTAAAAGAGCACAGAAGCATTTTAAGCAAAAGGGGGAAAAATGTGTGTTGGGGGGGAAAGTATAAAGTCTGCTCTTTGCTTAGCAAACAAATAGGAAAAATAAAACAAGAAATTAACATACAGCAAGATGTATTGCCAGTCTCCTTAACTTAGGCAGCAGGCTTGCAGAAGGTGCAACCCATGTCATCTAAGCTTCCCTAAACCTTTCTGTTACATTACAGGGCAAGAAACAAGCATCCCCTACAATCCTTAGGCATCCAGGGTCCAAAGCAGATTCCCCCACGAGCCCTATCCCGGGCCTGTGGGCCTCCTCCACCCAAGGGGCAGTCCTCCTCTAGAGAGCTTTTCTAAGTCTCCACCCTCCAGAGAAAACTGATGGGATTGAACTCTTAACCCTTCCGCAGAAAGGACTGAAATCAAGAAGAGGCCACTGACAAAATATTGACGTGGGAATACTGTTAAAAAAAAAAATAACAAGCTAAATATATGCCCAGCAGTTGCAGACTGGCCTGAGGACAGAGAAAGAAACTGAAATGGAGGGCAGTGTGTTTGAGTGATAGATGGAGATTCAAGATCTATTAAGAAAGAATTATACAATTTAGGAAGAACTGGGATTCCTATTGGCATTAGCAGTGGGCAAAGTTAAAAAGTGGTGTTGGGTGTGAGATCAAGAGGGAAAGAATGAAAAGAAGAAAAAAGAAATTGTACTGGTAAAGCTACTGGCAGGAATCCTTCTCTGCAGAAAAATCAAGAGGAAGATGAGACAGAAAAGGAGCTCCAGTGTAAAGAAACACCCTGTTGTCTGTCAGCTGGGAGGGGCTGGCAAGGACACAGACTAGAGGGGAAACCAGGATTCAGATTCAAGCTTGGCCACATACCTGTGGAACAGCCTGGGGCCCCTGGGCCTCTGTTTTCTTTTATGTCAAAGGTGGGGAGGGGGGGTAATGATACCTCTCCTTCCTGCCTGGAGAAGCCTGAAAGATCCGCTTGGTCATATAAATGACAGCCCCTGCATACTTCAAGGTACCACCCAAATGCCAAGATATCTTGGGTATGAGAGTGCTCATGAAAAATGCGGCTACCCAGGAAGCCCTTCACAAAGGGCTGGGAGGCTGGGAGCTGTGAGGAAGGTGGAGCTGGTTGACCAGAACAGGGACCAACAACAGAGGCCACTGGCATCAGATTTTCCAAGGATTTCATCATGTACTGAGGGCTCCAGTCATCAATAGACATTAGTTTGCTCATCATAAAATCTGGAAATCAAACTATTTCACCTCCAACAGATGTCTCTTTCAGGCACATCTACGGGTTGAGAGACAGATACACAAAGAGGTCAGCAGACAATGGAAAGGAATGGCTTAGTCTGCCCAGTAACCGCACTCTGAGAGTTCCTGGTCTCTACCACCCTCTGGGAAGTGAGGGAGAAAAAAGGAAGGAGAACCGAAGAAGAAAAGGAGGAAAAAAGTCTAACTCAGTAGAGAGATAAAAATGAAACAACTGAAGAAATGAGAATCTTACAAAAGTGTTAAGGTGACAATTTAGATCAGTTTCTTGGGTCCAGCACAGTGGGTTTAGCAGCTGCCTGTGATGTGAGCATCCCATATGGGCTCCACTTTGGATCCAGCTGCCTGCTAACACACCTGAGAAAGCAGTGGAAGAAGGTCCAAGTGCGTGGGCACCTGCCAGCCACGTGGGAGACCAGAATGGAGTTCCAGGCTCCTGGCTTTGGCCTGTCCCAGATAGGGGCCATAGTAGCCATTTTATGAGTGAACCAGCAGATGGAAGATCTCTTATTAACTTAATAGCTTTTTCTCAAAGGAAATGCTATGCCATTGGGAAATATATAAAACAAAGCAAAACAAAACCAGTAAGAACTCCTGTCTTATCCTGGAGCATGCCCTCACTGGGCCCCCAGGACTTCAAGGAACCCACCAGAATTCAGGTGGCCTTTGTGGAGTAAACCAACAGATGGAAGACTCTCTCTCTCTCTTCTTTCAAATAAATAATTCTGCTTTAAAATAAATAAATCTTAAAAAAAGAAATAATAACACCTAATTCCTAATATAGTGTGATATAGTCACAATTATCTCTCATATATAGGGTAACTGAAGCTAGAAAGTTAAATGCTACATTTGCAATCAGGACAGAAGCAGGTACTCTTTCCACTAGATCCAACAACCTCCCATATCACAGGCAGCTTTGTGATAATAATGCTTAAAGTCATTAAAAATATGAATACAGCACAGTCGAAATATGTCATAGAAATGACAACCAATATTATTATGTCAACCAATAATATCTCCAGATACTGTCAAATGACTCTGGGGTGGGGGTAGGGATGGGGGATGCACAATTGCCCCTGGTTAGAATCACTTCTCCAGATGTGTGATTTGAAATTGCAGAAGCCTTCCTAAAGACCAGGCACAGAAAGAGTAACACGCATGCACAGAAGACCTAGAAAGCTTATGCACCATCGCAAGGAGGGGGCCTTTTTACCGTGCAGAAATGTAGCCCAGAATCCTCATCTGAGTTTGCAAAGATCTAAACACATATTGTTTTTCAATAGAGGACTCCAAAACTTTTGAGAGTGACCTTTCTACATAGTAAATATTTCAGGAACTTCTTAGTTGTTGGGGTTTTTTAAATAATTTTTTTTACATTGATTTATTTGATTGAAAGGTAGAGTTACAGAGAGACACAGTGAGAGATAAAAAGAGAGCCCTTCCATCTGCCAGTCTGGTTCACTCCCCAAATGGCTGCAACAGCCAGGGCTGGGCCAGGCTGAAACCAGGAGCCAGGAGCTTCCTCCCAGGGCCCAAGCACTTGGGTCGCCTTCCTCTGCTTTCCCAGGTGCATTAGCAGGGAGCTGGATCAGAGCAGAAAAGACTTGAACCAGTGCTGATAGGGATGCAGGTATTGCAGGCCGCACCTTAACCCACTATGCCACAATGCCGGCCTCACGCTTCTCAATTGTTAAAGCTATTTATTAATGAATTCAAATTAAAAATTGAGGAATCCCCAAAACAAAACCTGCATGCCAGTAAACTAAAACAAAACATATATACAACTTTTCCGTTGCATTTATTCTTTATAACTCATCCTAGCTGTAACATTGGATTCAACCAATGGACTTTCTTTTACTGGGAAATTCTACCTCCCATTTTTCTAATCTGCTCAGGGTGCCATGCTGGATTCCACTAAAGCCCCCAGAATGATAACCTTTGGAGCTATTTTGCCAGCTGTATTTCCCTAGAATGTATTTTTCTTAGCTAGCCCAGGCTAGGTGTCTCTTTCTGTCATTCTTTTCTTATGAGCCCATTTGGAAGGACAGAGTCTTATTCTGTGTTCTTTAGAGCACCTCTCATAGCATTGTTGATTAACACTAAATAATAATGATGTTTATAATAATGGCTGTCAATAATCATAACCATAGCCATCATCACTATAAATAAGATTTCCCACTGGCAGTTTCTTGAAGCCAGTGCATATACAATGATCATATCGGTTTGGAGATCGCCTCACTAAAAGCTAGCTGAGCTGGGTGGTGACAATGAGCGAATGAATTACAGATAACGTGCAAAAGTGGGGATTAATGGATGGCTCCTCTTCTCTACAAAAGAGGCTCCCACAGTCATCAGCCAGCCAGGTAACTGACCTTGTTTTCCATTAAGGCTGCTCAGGCTTAGCTTCAAGAGGCATCATTCATGTCATCCTCAACTGCTTTGCAGCCAGCTTGCCACCGCAGGACCATTACAGAAAACTGCTCTACTGGCACTGCCCACTTGGCTCACCAAAGCAATCTGCCAAGGGCTCCGCTGGTGCTTTCCAGGGATTTTTAGGGAGAACCACACCCAGCTCCGCAGGGTTGTGTGAAGGAAGCTCTGAGTGGCAAGGACTTCATTCCGTTTCACAGGGATGTAGCAAGGCAAAAGTTCCATGGTTTTTCACTTCCCCAAGAGCAAGGATATGCTTAGGAATCAGAAAGTTCTCTCTGCTGCTAGAAAAAAATACAGTATAGCCCTGGGGACAGACAGGATACTGTCTTAAAGTTAACAAGGAGCACTTTCTCCAAGCCCACACCATAGTGCATAAGAGGGGTAATGCAAAGCATGAGCAGAAGCCAGGTGCTTAAGTCTTCATGCTGAAGACAGCTGAGCAAACAGCTTATAATGCAAAAGACTGGGGAGAGAGATGTTTCCTTTCTACCACCTATGAGTTAATCAGAGTTCTGGGCCTCAGCATCCTGATCTACAAAATGAAACACTAGGCTAGATCTGCACTGTCCAATAAGGAAGCCACCAGCCAGCCACATGTGGCTATTGAACACTTAAAATGTGTCTGATCTAAATTGAGGTGGTGTACAAAACAGCACCAGATTTTGAAGACATAAAATAGCACTACCATTTTTGTGATTACCTTTGGAAAAATTATTTTTGTTTGCTTAGAATATATTTTGACAAATTAATTTCACCTGTTTGAGTTTCATGTGGCAATTAAAAATGGGAAAATTTCTATTCAAATGTAAAATGTGTCTCCCTCCCCTCAGTGTTGGACCAGATGACCCCTGCAGTTCCTGTGGCAGCTCTAAACATTGAGGTTTCATCTGCACTTCTGAGGCATCTTCCTTTTGCAAGTTGGAAGTGGAATAGAATTGAACTTCGTAGACTTTTCCCTTCCACAGAGACTCAACTTCCTTGCCTCTAAAATGGCTGACACTGTGGCAGGTGTTTGGCTCAGCAGGTTAAGCCTATGCTTGAGCTACCTCCACTCCGTATCAGAGTACTTGGGTTTGAGTCCCGGCTCTGCTTCCATTTTAGCTTCCTGCTAACGGCTCACCCTGGCAGGCAGCAGGTGATGGCTCAAGAACTTGGGTAACTGAGAGAACTAGACTGAGTTCCAGGCCCCTGGCCTCAGCTTGACCCAGCCATGGCTATTGCACGAATATGAGAAGTGACCCAATAGATGAGATCAACTGATCTCTCTCTCTTTAACTCTCTGCCTCTCAATTCAATTCAATTAGAAAATATAAAATGGGCAGTGCTACCTTTGATGTGAGGTGAAATAGAAAACTGATCTGAAGTTAACAAAGTCTTTCAAAAACTCTTGTTATAATAACCACACTATGCTATTAATTTCCAGGAAGTCCCACCAAGACACAAACATCTAGAATGGCAAGTGCGAAGGAAAGTGAATGGGGAGAGTGACGAGCCCTCCTCTAAAGGAAGAAAACACCAGCCTCACCTTGAAGTTCCTAAGGTCACAGGCATGAATGAACTCAGAGAATCCAGAGCTGATTCCCAGGGAGGCATGCAGAGGCCAGGAGAGGAGAAAACAACATTAAATGCCCAAACTGGGTGTGCATAGCACATTGGCCCCCAAAGCACAAGACACCTCATACTTCACAGGAAGCACATGACAGTGTTTTTCAACCTCATAAAAGCTAATAAGGCAGAAGAAACAGCAATGCTTGTGCAAAATTTTAATTAATCTTTCATTATTTTTCTAGCCCTTCCAACAACTTTGAGAGGTAAATCAAACATCCATTTCTTTACAGAATGAAACAGAGGTGCACATGAGTTAAGTAACTTTCCCTGGGTCAGGCAGCTGGAAGTCACCGAAACTGGAATTTACACCCATGTCTTCCAATCTGATTAATTCTTCCTATCAGGAAAAGGAGGACAGCATGTAAAGGAAGATATAACATTTCTAGCCAGTTAGAAAGTAGAAATAAAGTAGCCTCCGTGTCTGGGTTCACCTAACTTGCAAAATAGAAGTGCTGCCACAGCAACCCACCACCACCAGCAAAGTCCAATAATGTAATCGTCTCCAGACCTAAAAATAGGTAGGTTGGGTTTAAAACGAATGTAAGGATTGTGTGCCACAAATGCTGGGAAAGTTCAAGTTCCCAGTGTTGGGGGAAGGAGAGAGGAATGTCATCCTTGAGTGCTGTGGAAAGAGAATCCAAGGGGTAGTCTTCATTATCAGCAGCGTGAGCACTGGTGTGTCCCAGGAAGCAGCAGAGACTCTGCAGGACAGGGACTCCTAAGGACAGAATTCCAAGCCTGAGGGGTAAGAAGCCCTGAGCCCTGGCATAACACTTATGGCCACAGCTCCTATACTGCTCATCAGTGTACCATGTGGACAGGCCACCCCAATTCCGGAGGGCTATTCCCTTTTAGTCACCATGAACCAGGCTAGACCCTGCCCCAAACCCTCCATTGCCAGCTGCTGACCCTAAAGGATGAAGAGAAATGACAACCATAGCCATGGCCTCCACCTCTCCCCTTCCCTTCCTCAAAGGACTCCTGAGAATGAAATGACCAGCCAAGGAGATGCAAATTTTGGATGATTGGGCAGCTAGGTTCATTTTGAAGCAATGGAAGCTGCTTTGTGAACGCTCATAAACTCAACCAAAATGATTGACATAGAAGGCTACACGTTAAAGATAAGTGTTTCTGCTTCCTTTCCTAGGACACTGGGCTGAACTGGAGAAGGCTCCTGCAGACTCTCGCACTCAAGCCATGAGCCCCAAGAGGATCTAGGATGTACAGACCCCCTGCCGCTCTCCCTGAGCATCAGAGGCCTAGAGTGTAACTTGGTTTGAACAAAGACCCTCCTCCCCATCTCCCTCCAGCTTCCCTGCCCCCATCGCCTCCATCTGCCTACCCCCCCTCCCCGCCAGCCACATTAACTACTCAGAAACACAGTCACTCCACTCTAGAGTTACTCAGGAATCACATTCTTAGAATAACTCATCAATTATACCTGTCAACTTGCCAAAAGTGCCACAGGGGAGGAGGAAAGTCTAGACTGCTTCTCACTGCAGCAGCACAGCACCCCTGTTCATAGAGGGCCCCAACTTTGCAAATTGTCTTTATATGCTCACAGAAACAAGAACCCAGGGGAAGGCAGGAGCCCCCCTGCTCGGAATAGACACTATCACTAAGTCACTCTCCTGCCCAGGGCAGAGACTGGATCGCCCCAGGTCTCAGTGTGCAGGACAGGGAAACCCGCACAAGTCTGCTAACAGGATGTTCTGACACAAAAAGCCTGGGTTAGAAAACACTGAGAAGAAATGTCACTGTATTATTTAAATATGCACATAAACTCATCGTCAATAAAAGGGCTGCCAGGAAAGCAGTGCTATGACAGACATATTTTTTAATTAATTGGCAAGAATCATTAGTAATTAAAACATTTATTGTATGCAAATGTTGCTGCTAACTCTGAAAAGTTTACTCCCCTAAGCACGGTAAACATTCACAGGCACAGCATGCATGCTACTAATACAGTTAGAAAGCTCCTTTTCCCACCTATGAAAAGGTAGGTTTGCACTCAACTTAGTCTGAGATGAATCAGAAACCAGGTTACCCAAGATATGAAATAGTATGTGTTTTTTTTCCCTTATACCATGTATTTATTTCTTCTTTCTTTTTTTTTTTTCTGGTGAGTAAAGCTATTTGACAAAAATATTCTATCGGCAATGCACTGTATTTCCATGATAATACACCCAATTATTTACTAAACTGACCTGGGACAAGTTGATTCAATCACCTAGCACCTTAGTTTCCTCTTTTTTTTTTTTAACTTTTATTTAATGAATATAAATTTCCAAAGTACAGCTTAAGGATTACAATGGCTTCCCCCCCATCCTCTTTTGTTAAATGGCAACAGTTCTCATCGCATAGGTTGGAATGTGGATGAAATGACATAACATACATAAACACATATGAAATTTTCTGCACAGTGACCTACACAACCTATATACATGTCAAGAAGTAGAATCGGGTACTCAACATCCCTGCAGAGTATATTTTGCTCTTTATTTGCTTTATGGCTTATTAAACAAATCCATGATCAGAAGGACAAATGGAATCCAAGTGTCCTAACCCGCTGTTCACCCTAACAGCCCACACTCCTGCCCCCACGCCGAGGGGCTAGAAGTCCTATAGTCCACTGCAAAGAACAAAAACACAGCTCCTCTCAAAAACTTCAGTCACTTCCCACCAGCAGCTTCTTTACCTGATCCAGTGGACCTAACTTGGGGGGCACAAGGGCACACTGAGGACTAGGAGCCAGGGGCAGAGGCAGATGAAGCAAGCAGAAAGGGAGAGAGCACAACGCAAACAAGGGCTGGCGCTGGTTGCAGGATGGGGAGGGGGCCTCAGAGAGCCCTTAAACCTCCATGGAGTGTGGGACAACCAGGGAAGGGTCCTCCTGCTGAAGCATCCCCCTTCCCGGTTGGAGCTGGCCAAGCTGTTTCAGCCTCTCCAGCTGAGGCTCCCTGTGAGAGTTAGAAGACTGATTTTGCTGGAGAAACAAGAGCATCGCAATAGGAACTGAACTCTAATTCTGCCTCTGTTCTCGGCTCACTCAAAGACCTTGGCAAAGTCACTTCTCCTCCCTCCAGAGCAGCGGCTTCCTAGGAGCAGGAACCAGAGAGGTATTTATTTGTCAGCCCCTTCCCCACGGTGACAGGTAGACAATCTCACCTCCACCCCAAGTCCCTCGTGGGGATGCGGGGACGCGCGAGGATGGATGGTGCAGCGTCACAGCCAATATTCTCCTTTGCAGCCATAAAGCACTCACCTTTTGGAGGTGAACTGCTCTTCGCGGGGCACCAGGGGATCACTTAGCACTCTCATCGAAGTAATTTGCTCTATGGTCCTCTGGTGTCCTGAAAAGTGTAATCCACCTCCAAAAGGTGACCTTTCTATCCTGAGAATTTGTTTTCGCACAGCTGGATCTGAAAGCTTGAGTGTTTCCAGCTTCCGGAGAGAGAGCACCCCAGGTACCGCTTTCTGGTCTCTCCTCTGCCCCCTGCCAGCCCCTCTGTTCCCTGATCATCCTGTCCTCTCTTCTGCTCAAACACAAACCAGATGAAGCCATCTGCAAACAACTCGGGAACGCTCAGTGTGTGCCTGGGGAAACTTAAACAAAACTCCTTCTGGGGCCGCCACCCTCCTCCTCCTCCTCCTTCCCGCTAGGGAAGGGCCCGGCGAGTTCATGGGGGCTTTTCTCCTTTCTGCCCACCTCCCCCTCCACTCCCGGCCTGCTGGCGGCTGGGTCCGTAGCATTTGATTCCTGTCTGTCACTGAGTGATGAGGACAAAGGGTGAGGAGTCAGGAAAAGGTCTGCGCCACTTTGTTCAGAGTCTGGGTTCGAACTTTGGATGAACCCTTCATCGGGGAGGGGGCCGGGGAAGGAGAGGAGCCCAGCGAGGAGAAATGCTCTGGCGGCTCCAGCCTCAAAAAAGGGTGGGGGGGGGAGCATTCTCATTAAACAACAGAAAGGAGAAAAGGGGGTTAGGAGGGTAGAAGCAGCCTCCCTGGGCCCTGTTGCAAAGAAAGAGGGCATGGGGGTGGGAGGGGGGGCGGGGTAAGGGGCTGTGCTTAAGAAAACAGAAGGCCAGCTCTCCAGCTAGGCTGCAGGGCCCATGCTGTGGGCTGCCAGCCAACAGCTAGCTTTGTTTCTTCCCCCTCCAGCCTGTCTCTCCCTCTTATTATTTTTTTCCCCCTAAACCAAAGGGAATTCCTAATAAAGCCACAGTAGACTTGTAGAGAGCAAAGGGAAGGACACAGGAACCAGGGGCAGAGAAAACAGCAAACTCACTGCCTTCCGAAAGTTCAAATATACAGCAGGGCACACTTCCCCAACGGCTGCAAAGCCCCACATACTCAGTCCTGGGGTCTCTGTCCCTTCTCCTCCTCTGGTGGAACACATGTGCCTGCCCACACTGGCTGACCACTTGTACTGCATGGCTCCCCACCCCACCCCGCCTCCCCCAGCTCCTGCACCGTAGTTTTTTTTTTTTTTTAAAGTACCATTAATATCCAGTTGAAACCACTGCAAAAGTCAGTTTGTCTGCTTTGTGCTCAATAAAACCCAGCTAAAACTCTTTCACCTCCACTTACTATTGATTTTTCTATTGTACTCCACAGGCGCGTGTATCTCACTCACTCATCAGACTGCCTTTCATTCTGGGAACCTCTCTGACCGCATCTGGACGTGAGGGTTTGCAGCTCCAGCAACAGGGAGCCCTGCTCCACTCAATCACTTGGCGTCAGCACGCAATCCTGCAGCCACTTTTGGTCTGGCCTCTGGTCTTTGCCTCGGACTCTGCACTTCAGTCTCCCCAAAAACTCAGGTGTCCATCCCAGCACTGGAGACTAGAGTGGGCAAGGCCAAGGCACCCCTGCCTCCCTTGGCTCTTTCCCTTCTCTTCCTGAAGGGAGTTTTAGAAACTGGGTTAGAGATTCAGAAGAGGGCTGAGGGTGGAAGGGGGAGGGAGAAGTATTGCCACAACATCTGGCACCTCCTCTCTCCAGGGAACACCTCCTGATGTATAGTGTGAGAAGCTATTTGTAGCATGTACCCAAAGACTGCAAATGAGAGTTCTCGTGCCTCAACTCCACCAAAAAGCCACACAAAGACAGAGGCAGATAGATGGGTCAGCGAGATGACCATTCATTGATTTTTCTGGGGTTGGAAAGTGAATCTGTGTTTTTGAAACCTCTCGTTCTGCACTTCTAAGAATAACCGTGCATGACGTCCTTGCTCTAAGAATATCATAACACAGAGATCAACAACTAACAACACAAAAGGTAGATAAAATGCTGCGTGAGTATTCATCCTACAAAAAGAGCTCTTCACCTGCAACGGTGGTCAGTCAAGGACCCCTTGGGACGCCTGCATCCCATATCAATCTGCTTGGGTTCACATCCCAGCTCCAGTTCCTGTTCCAGCTTCTTGCTAATGTGCACCCTGGAAGGCACCAAGTGACGGCTCAAGTACTTGAGTCTCTGTCACCCACATGGAGGCTCAGGTTCAGTTTCCAGCTCCTGATTTCAGACTGGCCCAGTTCAGGCTGCTTGCTACAGACATTTAGGGAGTGAACTAATGAGTAGAAAATCTCTCTCTCTGCCTTTCAAAAACAAATAAGTAAACAGGTTTTAAATGGGGCAGGGAGGGATCTTATTCATCACTCCAGCTAACGCCTTCATTTAAAGAGGAGACATCCAAGCCTCCTTGTGCATAAGCAACAGGCCTAAGTCACTACTGTCCACAATGCCCACTGCATCACACTGCTTCCAGGAAGCAGGAAGGTACTGAAACACAGGACACGACTTAGTAAAGCCAGATGCATACACTGTTCAGGAACAAATGTTAGACAACTGTACACCTAACAGAAGATTCAGGAGTAGTCACACCAGGCTATGGCCAGGTGGTATGAAGCTGGGGAATGTGAAATAGGACCATACACTCTAACCACGCTCATACCTTGCCGCCGCAAGCACAAGTGTGCCTTCTCTCTTGGGCACCATGTCATACGGAGCTGGTCTAGAAATTGGGTGTGAGGCCCAGATTCAAATTTCAGTCTCCTTACAAGATCCCAGTGGGCCACTGTGCTGTTCTCACTGTGAGCAGGGAGCCTGCACTTTCCAGCTCCCTCTGTGGATAATGTTCCAATTCACCATCATCTCACTCCCGATCACACCTCTCTGTTCAACTCTCTCGGGACCTCCAGCTCCAGCCTCACAGCATGCCCCACCAATTCTGTGTCTAACAAGGTTTCTAAACCTATGCCATGTTCTAAACCGGCCCTCCATGTGCCTACCAATCTGTAACTTCTTTCCCTTGCTTCAGTTTCATAAACAGTCATCTTAAAGATGCATGGTGCTTCCTTTATACTTTACAAAGCACTTTGCACCCGTATCTCTGTGGAGATTCACAACCCACTGGAGATGGACAGAGCCTGCTGACTACCTTCCAGATAAACTGTCCTGAATGAGTGACCCTCTCGGCCCATTAACTCAACAGTATTGCAGGCCAGTAACAGCTTCCTGCATCACCATGCTGCTCCAAGCAGGCTTGGAGGTTTCTGTTTTGCCTTGGAAATGAAAAAGGAGAATCACGCATTTACCAAATACTCATCATATGCTGTGTCTGATGGTTGTTCCTGCAACAGGGATAACTTCAACACTGTCACCCATGAGCAGCTTCCTCTAGGACAGCACAAAATAGACACATGTAACTCCTATAGGTCTTCTGTAGATCACACATACCCCTTTGCTCTTAGTCCTATTTGAATACAGTAGAGCAGTAGTTCCACCAGTCTTACTCCCCAAACATAAGAAATGTTATCCTTTGAGGTGGATGCTGGTTCATTTTCCTCTGGTCTCATGTGCAGGGATGCCAGCAGAACTATGGCAGTCATTGCCTATGTTTGGTTCTTGCAACAGACTAAAAAATGCTCTCATTTCTAAGGGTGTGAGTGCTACACACATCTTCTCTGTGTACATCAGAGCTGGACTGTCAAGTCCTCCCTTTTCCTTAGCACTCTGGGGAAAGCCATGTGTGAAATACTTGAATGAATGAATGCCTATAAGCACTAGTTATTCAAGGGATGTTTAGAGAAGGGTTGCCTGTATACTGAAATAGATTTTGCTTATAATTGTACAAAGGAAAGGGGTCCCTATTTAAGAAAAAACTCCATATTAGCAGAAGATGCAAAGAAGAAAGTTTATAAGCCAAAATGCTAAAAGCTTCTTAGGTATACATATATTAGCATTAGCTGCTAGCATATCCAACCTAGGATGAGAGTCTTGGCTACTGAGAAGGGCATTGATAAGAAATCTTAACACACTGAGGTTCTGCACACAAAAGAAGCAGGGAAAAGAATAGGTTCTAGTGATATCCAAAGCAAGCCAAAGGAAATCTTGAGGATATTTTTATTTAAATGTATGGTCCTCAATGCCTGCCACCTCTCAAAGCCTACAGGGAGAACCTTTGCCTAAGACCCTCTCCCCAGGAGAAGGCTACATTACAAAGCCACTAAAGCAAAGGAAGGACCCAACAGAGGAGAGAAATTTGAAGGGAAAACTTAACTTCGTACTGCTCCTCACTCAGAAACATTAACACCGCCCTGGGATGGGGGAGGGGAGTCCCCAGGGAATGACCCTGAAAAGTGACAGCCAAGTTTGACATATCACAGACTCTGAGTCGGAATGTTCACCAAGGGAGGGAGGAGGGGATTAGAGGAAGGTGGGGACAATTCTCCCTTTACTCCTCCCCAGGGAGAAGTTTAAATTACACAGCTCTCAGTGCAAGGGCTTGGGGGAGGCTGTGGGTGTGTGGAGATAGCCTCCCATGCTTTTACTTCCCTTGCCTCAGATTCTATAACTTCTTGCACTTTCAAATAATAAAAGATAAATATGCAAATTCCTCCCCTTTCCACTTCTTGGGTTTATTGAGCTAGCATTATTAGATGGAGGTGTCTTTTTTTTTTTTTTTTTTTTTTTTTTTTTTTTTTTTTTTTGGACAGGCAGAGTTAGACAGAGACAGAGAGAAAGGTCTTCCTTCCGTTGGTTCACCCCTCAAATGGCTGCTATGGCCGATGCACTGTGCTGATCCGAAGCCAGGAGCCAGGTGCTTCCTCCTGGTCTCCCATGCGGGTGCAGGTTCCAAGGACTGGGGCCATCTCCAGAGAGCTGGACTGGAAGAGGAGCAACTGGGACAGAATCCGGCGCCCCAACTGGGACTAGAACCCGGGGTACCAGCGCCACAGGCTGAGGATTAACCTAGTGAGCTGCGGCACCAGCCAGGTGTCATTTTCTAGTAGTAACTGATCTGATAGGAGGAGAGCTGGGCAAAAGTCAAGCAGGCAGCCTAACTGTGGGTGAGGGAAGAGAAGGAAGAGGTGGCTCTGCAGATGGAGAAAGAAAGACCAAAGAGTGGATGGGCATAAACAGCAGCTGCCACTCCCTCCTCCACTTGTCCCACTGGAAGGCTGTGTCTAGCCAGCTTCTCCAACTCAAGGATCAATTCTTCACAGGGCTCTATCATGTGCTCCTTGCACACTTCCCAAACCCCCAACCTAGCCACTCCAAGATGCCCCTCTTGCTCTTCATAACCCCGAGTCTATGATCTTTTTTATGATTTATTTATTTTTTTGAGATATAGAGTTATAGATAGTGAGAGAGCAATTCAGAGAGGTCTTCCATCCTCTGGTCCATTCCCCAAATGGCTGCAATGGCTGGAGGTGAGCCGATCTGAAACCAGGAGCCAGGAGCTTCTTCTGGGTCTTCCTTGTGGGTGCTGGGGCCCACAGGCACTTGGGCCATTTTCTACTGGGCCATTAGCAGGGAGCTGGATGGGGAGTGGAGCAGATGGGACTTGAACCAGTGCCCCATGGGATGCTGGCACTTCAGGGGGAAGCTTAGCCCCCTGCGCTACAGTGCTATCCCCAAAGTCTATGACCCTAAGTCAGAAAACAGAGGAGCTATTTAAGAACTTTTCCCCATTCAATAACAGGTTGATGCATACCAGAAACTTTTCTCTTTCCGAGCACTTAAGAGAAGTGGTCCCACAGATCTAAAGTGTTTCTCTCCTATCTTCTTATTGTTCAACACATATCAGAACACACATAATATTTGCAAACTAGCATCCTTGAAGTAGACGGCACTAAGCATGGGAATAATCTACAATGAACAGCCTAAAATTATGACTGCACAGTAGACTTAGATGAATTAGCTGGTTCCTTCCTTACCTCTTTCAACTTTCCCTTCTTTCCTTTCATTCCTTTTCTCTTTCTTTTCTTCTACCAATAAACATATATTCCTACATACCAAGTGCTGTGCTAGGTATGCAAGGATGAGCAGGGCATGGCTCACCAGAGTGTGTCATCTGCAAGGGAAAGCTTACAGTCCTAGAGAAAACTGGGATCTCCGTCATTTTGTGCCATGTTCCAGGTTAAGCTCTGTGATACAGAGAGGTCACCTTCAAGGACCAGATCAAAAGCTGTTCTGAAGCTTCCTCTTCTTTCTCCCAAAGGGAAGCCATCCAAGGACATTTTTCTCTCTCTGCCAACCATAAGGATGTGTCCAGCCAATGCTGTTTAAATGGGAGAAGTGAGAAGAGAGAGAAGAGGAAGGGAGAGAAGAGGAGAGGAGAGGTAAGGAGAAAAGAGAGGAAGAAATGAGGGAGAAAGGGAACCAGGAGGGTAGTACATATAGTGGTAAACACCTAAGATTCACAACACTGGAAGAAAGCCGGCTGCAGAAATTATTTGCTTCCATCTCAGGGAGCATCTCCTTCCTGTCCCTCCCCAGTGCTTCTCTGAACTAGAGTCCCCGGAATCACAACGGCACCCACAATGCTGGCTGCCAGGAGAAATGAAACCCCAGCACTTCCTAGCCTAGGCTGCCAGGTGTAGACTGAAAGAGGGTCTTACTCCTTCTAGCCCAGTGACCTGGGGTCAGGGAGGCAGGGCTAATTAGTCAGGAATGGAAGGCTTTTTCCTAAAAGGGAAAGGAAATGAAAAGGGAAATCTACAAGACAATGGTCCCTCTCCACCCTCTCAGATGCCCTCAAGTCATTCTGGCTTTTTCCACTCTTGGCTTAAAGTTCTAAAGTCTAAAAGGACCTCAGTTGTATTGAGTATATTTTAGACAATTTTTACCTTATTTTGCAAAAGATAAAATATACACACTTTTATTCAAGAGATAAAAAAGTTCAAACCAGGCAAGAGGCCCGTGTATCTATTAATATGTGTTGGGGCCGGAGCTGTGGCATAGTGGGTAAAGCTGCCGCTTACAACACCAGTGCCAGCATTCCATCTGGGTGCTGGTTCAAGTCCCAGTTGCTCTGCTTCTGATCCAGCTCCCTGCTAATGGCCTGGGAATGCAGCAGAAGACGGCCCAAGTCCTTGGGTCCCTGCACCCATGTGGAAGACCTGGAAGAAGCTCCTGGCTCCTGGTTTCGGATCATTGCAGCTCTGGCCATTGCGGCCATCTGGGAGTGAACCAGTGGGTGGAAGACCTCTCTCTCTCTCTTTCTCTCTCTCTCTCAGCCTCTGCCTCTCTGTAACTCTGTCTTTGAAATAAATAAATACATCTTTAAAAAAAAATGTGTTTATGCCTAATAAACCTTAAGCACTCACTCAAGAGAATCTGAGTCAAGGGTAGCAAGAACTCGAACTCAATAAATGTTAATAAATGATTCTTCCCCTTTTGGGATAAGCAGATAAAGCAATGTTTCGATTCAGAAAATATTAAGGGAATGACATCATAAAGCAATAATCATAAAATCTGGTGAGTACTGTGGAGAGGTTATGTACAAAGGGCTATGGCAAAATATGAAATATAACACCACCATCTGGCCAGCTTACAAGCTAGAGGATGGGGAAGTTAGTCTAAGGGAGTTGTGAAAAGTGCCAGCCCCTCTACTCTGTCTCGGAACTCTGTCTCCTAACCGGCTTCTTGCCTCTGTTTCCCTGCATGTGCTCCAATAAGAATTAAATTCTTTCCCAGAGTGTCACAGGCTCCTTGGGTCTACTTAGTGGGCCACCAGGGTCCCTCTGACTATTGCTGAGGTTTTTAATCCTGGTGGAGGAGAGGTTTTTAATCAGGCCACCATTGTCCCCATTGTTGTAACTTTGCCTGGGGCTTTTAGGCAAGAATCTAGGCCCAACAACTTCAGATGCTATTGAATACATATGGATTAATCCAGATGATGAAGTCTTGGATTTGAGACACCTCCTGACCTGACTCCTCATCCCTGAGGCTGGTTTGACTGACAGACCCAAATCTCAAAAACAAAAAAACAAAACAAGAAAATATATGAAATGCTGTTAAGGACAATGTCCATCATATCACTTAGCATCTTCTCAATAGAAACAATGAAAGAAATGTGGTACAAGACCCAGTATATGGAAAAAAGAAGTCCTTTCTCAAGCAGCTGAGTGATTTTGAAGCCTAAATGCTTTGAAATTTGAAAATGATGCTGTTTCCTCTTTTGCTTTTGCTACCAGGAAGCACAGAGTTAAATCTAGAACTAACTTCTCTAGGATCTGGAGTGAATAAGGCCCTTGACTAATTTGATCCAAAGAGACAGGTAGCTATTACCTCATTAGCAAAAAGTTGGGATGTACACAGTGAGAAAGGACTTCATGCATGTAATTTTACACTCTAACATTCCTTCACATTTTATTTCATTGCTCTACCTGAATTTTCTCTTCCAATTTCCCCATTTATTTCATAAATCTCCTTGGTATCACTTGTACTTTTTGGTAAGCTGTTTGAATTCCTCTTTGAAATGAGAAAAGCAATAAATAAATAAGATACATAACAGGTTCTGTTTATAAATAGAAGAGAATCTCATCCCTGAATATGTAATCATCCTCAAGAAATGGAAAATTCCTATAGCCATAGGAAAATGACAGGGAGAATATATAAACACCAGGAAAACAAAAAATGGAAAACAGACTTTGAGCCAGGGTCCTACAATTAAAGGTGAATTTTATTCTACTTTTTTTGGTAAAATTTTCTTTTCTTTATTAAGGTTCTCTGGGTATTGGACTATTTTCTAAACAATAAATATACATGGGCCATGCTTTGGATTCTTTTTATGCCTTTCGCATCCAACACTCTGGTGATTTGAAGGTTAACAGATCTGGCAACAGCTCCCATCATCAGCAGTCGTCTCCACCCAGTTCCTGAACATCAGGCTGCTCTCTGGGCCTCCACCTCTCCTTGGGAAACCAATGTCCCCTCCTCAAAGTTGATACCACTCAGGGAGGTCTGCTGGCCTAGTGGTTACCATGCCCATGCCCCAGATCATAATGCCTAGGCTCAAGTCTTGACTCAGCTCCTGATTCCAGCTTCCTGCTAATGCACACCCTACAAGGCAGCAGCAATGGCTGAAACATCTGGGTCCAGGACACCCATGTGGTTTGAATTCCTAGCTCCTGATTTCAGTCTAGCCAGCCCCTGTCATTGCAGACACTGGGGGAGTGAACCCAAATAAGGGATCTTGTTCCCAAATAAATAAACTGAGGACACCCATTATCAAAAAGAGGAGCTGCTCAGTGTGTCATTCTAAGGACAGTGCTCTGTAACAGCAGGGATAAGACTTCTAGGTCTCACCAATAGAGCTTCCACCTGCACTACTCAGAATCATCTGAAGGCCCAGGAACTTGAGTCTGGCTGCACAGGAAAGTTTGGTGGAAGGATGGTGGGACCAGGAAGGGCATCCAAGAACAAGACTTGTACCCTGTGTTAGGATCCCATCCAATCACGGGCTTCCGAACAAGAATTAGAGAAGGTGACATATCTAACGAGCGAGGTCAAGCCTTGGCCCACCTGTGACCTTAAGTCAGGTGCCCTGCTAAAAAGAAATCAGATGGTTTCCAAAGAGAAAACAGAGGTCTATGCAAGCCAGGAAGCAGGCCCGAGGAGAAGATCGGACTTACCCTCTTTACCTGTATTTTGTAGCCACTTGCAGCCATTGCATAATAAGTCTCTGTACCTGAGAAACAGGACCAGAGATATCAGAGCCAAACAAAATGATATTTGGACAATCGAGAAGGATTACACTAAATTTTCTAGGAAGAATCACAACTTGAAAAGCTGTCCCTCAATGAGAATGAATATTTTTGTAGAAAAAAAATCTATACTTGGTAAATAACTGACCTAGTAAAACATGTCCCCTCTCAGCCTCTCAAGCAAGAGCTGCCTGACTTTGGGAAAATTCATTAAACTCTCAGTTTCTGGAGCTAAGAAACTGGAGTAACAGTAGAAGCTATGCATATAGGAAGTAGATTTTTTTTATGTGCATTTGGTGTTATTACGTGTGGACACAAGAATCCTCGGCTCTGTAGCGATGTAAGGACATCACTCCTGCTGACACTTTCTGCTAAGCTGCATTCCAGGAGGAACCACCACCACTCTTCCCCCCCGCCTGGGGCCCAGAGCACTCTTCCTTTCACATCACTTAGAGGACACCCGTATAAAGTAACAGCTTCGCCATTCACATCGCCTGTTCTGTTCCTCTGTTGACAGTCAGGACAGACAGACCTTGTGTCTGGGAGTTCCAAGAGTGAGAGAAGCCCCTGGGGCTTGCCTGTCCCTGTAACTGGACTGAACAAGCTCCTAGACCAGTCTGATCCAAAGAGACAGGCAGCTACTTCCTTACCAGCAGAAGGGCTGGGCAGGCCACAGTGAGAAAGCCGTCACCGGCGGTGTCATAAACCTTCAGGAGACAGGCAGTCTAGTGGCACAAGGTCTCCAAGAGCATTATGTTAACTCAATGTCTTCTACCAGCAGGGAGGGAGAGGAAGAAGAGAGAAGGGAGCTGTGGGGAGGGAGGGGATGAATGTGAAAGATGAAGCTAACCATGAAAATTTAATTTGTTAAAATAATGACTAGAGAATGACAGATAATGCACAAATTGTCTACATGCATTTATTGAATACATAATAAATGTGTGTATGACTATATAGATGTATAACTATATATGTGCACCGTGATAAAAATTCCTTCCCGCTTCTAGAAGGCATCATTGTTTGTCTCCGCGCTAGCAAGAACCCTGGAGCACAGAGGTAAATTTCACACTTCCTCTTTGCGCTCCTCCAAGGCAGCTGCAGACCATGTAGCTTAAGCTGCCCAGGTGAGCAAATGTCACAGAATGCCTATTCAGCGGGTGGTAAATTCCAGCCATCTCGGGGAAATGCCAAGTGGTCTCAGGTCACAAGTTTGGCAAATAGCAATTTGGGAGGGGAGTGGCGGGTGGCGGGGTGGGTAGGTCCCAGCAGAGAGGAGGAAGGGAACAAAAGAGAAGGAAAGGGAATGGCAGAAAGGAAATGACCAGGGTTACAGCATTCAAGAGGAGGCAAGAAGGCCAACTATGCAAGGACTCAACCCACGATATTTCTCGGGTCTCCTAAGTTTACAAACTAGAATGCTTTGATTCAGAGAAAACATATTCCTGTATGAACATCCAAGTGGCAATGAATTTAGTTCACAGTCATGACCCCGGCCTTAAGGAACAGTCCAGCCAAGGCGCAGGGCTTTGGGATCTGCTCAGCAGCCCATGGTACAATGATCATGACCATGATTCAGGCCCCCTACTGGGCCATAAGCTCCTTCAGGGTAAGGACCACGAATTACACACATTCACATTCCTCAGTCTGTTTATAGTACATTCACATATATGAGAAGTTTCATAAAGATTCACAAAAGCCATGAACACACCAAAACAGAAGACAGATTCTTCAGTCTCACCATGCCCCCAGAAGGTCTAAAACGAAAGTGGTTAACTGGTGCTTCTCAAATGCAAAACAACAAAAAATGAACCCAGCCAGGGCATCGTTCCACTCTGAACTTCTACGCTGGTCACCCTAGAAAGCACAAGAGTTTTTCCTCATGAGCTCCAGAAAGACAGAGCTCAAAAATACCCAGTGAACACTTCACTTTAGCTTCTGTAACCTCCCCTTAAGAAGGGCCACATTCACAAGGTCACATCATGGGTGAGATTCATTCAGCTGGGATCTTGACAAGACAACCAGTCATGTTTGAATACTGGAGCCCAAATGGAAGTGACTAGAAGCATCCCAATCCAAAACACCCCGTGGATCAGTGGGAGGGTGGGGTGCCCCAGTGAGCATCATTCCTATTCCTCATTAGCACCACTGTTGGTATTATTAGTGCTGCTTTTATATTTTAGTCCAATGTGTGCAACAGTCCAAGGCAGCAAGTGAACTCTCACCCTGCCTAACCCTTCCATTCTCTCCCCTCCAGGGAGCTCCTGAAATGAGAAATCATCCTGTGAAATTCATAATGGGCCTGGTTCTTGAGCTGGTGGATCAGAGCCGGGGCTGCGGGAAATTTATAGAGGAAATTAATTCATAGATTTTCCAAGAAATGAGGGAATTCAACCTTCCCGACTTGCAGCTCTCCCGCATTCATTCAACATAAAGTTTGTGGAGGGTCTGTCTGCCTTAGGAGCGGTGAGGCTGTAGCCGAGCAGTCAGAGAAAAGCTCAAGAATCCCTCTAAGAATAATAATCCCACATCAAGAACATCTTTCCTAGTGTAACTTTCTAAGAAGAAAAATAAAGGAATAGGGCTCAGTCAGGAGCATGATGACAGCCCCTTCCTGCCTGGCTCCAGCAGGCTGGGTGGGGGAGGGGAGGCAGTTTTCTGTGCACCGACAGGCGGGAGCAAGCTACCAAAATCCTCACTCTGTTCGTTGACGACTGGCTAGAACAAGGCCGCTTGAAGTTCCTTTCCACGTTCGTTAAAGACAAGACAAACCGCCGCAGAAGAAAGGAGGTACGTTGGAAGGCCCCGCACAGACTTCAAGCGTTCAAGAAATCAGACCGAGTTTAAGGAAAACAAACCTCAGTGCTGTTTAAAGTACATCAAGGCTCTCTGGGTTAAAACCTTCTCTCCCCAGGGGAAGATGAGCTGAGAGACAGAGGAGACCGGAGGTTTCTGCAGTAACTTCAGATTGCATGATTTCATTCATTTCAATACCACAAAGCCACAACTGGAACACTCACGGAAGACAGAGAACCGACACGGCGCCCACTGAGCAGGGAGCTGCACATTAACATGCGTGTGTGTGAGCGCGCGCGCGCGCACACACACACACACACTCACCCACGTGCTCACAAGCAGCCTCCTGGAATTCACTTCTGTATGCAAAACCACCACCACGGACGTCTGCACAGCACAGGCACTTTGCATACGGAAAGGAAAGCGCCGCTCGGGCGGCCCCGCGGAACAGGCCGTGCAGGCAGGAATGCGCCCTGGGCCCCGCTCCCCGCGGACAGCGCCCTCACGCCCTGCCTCAGAGGCGCCAGTTGGGTGCTCCGTGCTCGTCCTAGCCCATCTCCAGAGCTGGTCCCCTGGGGGTGCGGGGGGGCCCACCACAGAGTGAGGTCAGAGAGGAGCTGGGAGGCAGAGGGGATAGGAACAAGCCTGCAGCCGCGACCAAGGGCGGATCGCCTGCCACTGACCCAGTGTCAAGAGGAGGGGGAAGCATGAAAACTGGCCAAGCGCCCCCCTTCCCAGCCAAATCCCGGGACAGCACTCCCGCTGCCTGCCCCGGCTTCTTGATCCGCGCGGGCGGCCGGAGGAGGCAGACGCGTGGCCTGCGCCAGGCGCTTGGAGAACAGCGCTTCCCTGGAGCGAACAGGCTCTGGGTGCAGCCGCAGCGGAGGCCCGGGGCCCGGTGCGGCGCGGGCGGGCCGAGGGGGCCGAGCTGCTGGCGGGCGCTCCGGAGTGTCCCCAGTGCTGCGGCGCGTGAGCCCGCCACAGACTTGCGAGGGCTGGCGGCCTCCCTGGGCCTCTGCTTTGAAAGGCTAATTGTGCCGGTCTTGCCGCCAAGACCCAGGCGCCCGGCTCCCAAGGCCCAGCTCTCTCGGGCATGAGGAGCCGGTCTAAAAAGGGCCTCTGGATTCAGCACATGGCCATGTGGTTTGCCACCCGACCCCCGCACGGAGCCTGACTTCGCAAAGTTTATTTTGTGATGCTGCTCCTCCAATTCCGTCTAAACAGCTCCGATGTTCCTCTTGCCCATCGCTCTGAGCGAACATACTCTCTGAAATCGGGTGTTTGCGTTAACGGGCTTTTTCTTTTTCTCTTTTTCCGCCCCCTTTTCCCGTCTCCCTTAATTGGCCTCAGGCCGAAGCCGCTTTACTTTATTCCGCACGTGACTTGGTTCCATCTCAGGCCTTCCTATTCCGCACACAGCACCAGGCATTTCCCTCGCAAGGGGTTGGGGATTACAGGCACCCTAGCAAGGAGACCACACAAAGCACAGCTGTGCCTGCACGGCCCGCTCTTTGTTTTTAAATGTTTATTAATGTAAGCAGGGTGCGAGGCCCTGGAGCCTCCACATGCAAATACAGTAGGGAGGAATTAAGGTCTACACCCTTCTATCCACAGAGCGGGTCTTTCCCGGGCGAGCTAGGCCTGGCTCATCTGGAGGGTCTCTGAAAGGCTGGCTTTGTCAGGTACAAAAGGGAAATGCAAAGTTTCCATTCCACTAATAATGGTCATGATTAGGAAGATTCTTGTCCAGTAGGAACAACACTGGACGTCTCCAAAGGCCTAAAGCCATCAGACAAAAAAAAAAAAAAGGGACTACACTCTCAGGGCCTCCCCCCAGGCCTATCGCCACAGGCCAGCAGGTAAATTTATTCCTTTAAACTACTGGCAGACTCAACTTGTCTCGAGGCAAGCCAAATGTATACACCTTCTCCCAAGTACTGACCATGCTTTCTTAAGGAACACCGAAACACCTCTTTAAATGTCCTCACTTTTAAGTTTCCAGAAACCTCACGTTTAGGTAGGTGGGAAACAAGTTATCAGTATTTCTGTGCAAGCAAATGGTGAACAAGTGGCACTCCAAGGATTCCAAGATTGAAAATCAAAGCCAAACTTCCTAACTTGGGTTCCACCGTAGGAACTCGAAGAGGCATCCTGCACTTGCACCCATAAATCTTCCCATTTTTTTTAAGCTCCAGTCTAACATTCGATTGGTATAAAAATACTACGCAAACATTATTTGCATTCAGTCCTGAAGTCAACAAAGTGGATTAACCTGGGACTGGACTCCAACCAGTCTTGTAAATGTGATGCTGAATGCTTCCATAATATAAATTTTTTAAATTCCACTAATTTTTCCCCTCCCAGTGTGCCTTCTCCAATTCAGCTTGATTGATGGAGGAAGCTTTAACACCACCACAACCAGTTTTATGTGACTGTCTAGAGAAGATACAAGGACTCAAGGATAAGTCAGAACTGCCCGAATGATGAAAGAGAACTTTTATAAATGCTCCACCTGCCTCCCCTCCTGAATCTAGGCCTTGGCAGGGACCATGTTGGGGCTGATGACCCAAGGAACATGAGGTCAGATTAATGGCACCATAGAGACACCCATTCCATGGACGTGGAAACCTGAGACCAGGATGTTAAACGGTGTTCTCAAAACAACTTATTAACTTGGGAGCAGTCCGCAACAGGCCTCAGAACTCCCCATGCAGGGTCCAGCAAGCAAAACCTTTTGTCACCACCTCCCTGGCCCCCAGGGAGTCCTCTGTCCTTGTTTCACTGTATTCTAACTGAAGACAGCCCGCTCACTCTATTTTAGGAAACATTTTAGATTCTGCTATGGATAAGGAAACAAAGCAGAAAATCAGGAGTCATGGAAATACAGTAGAAAAAAACAGATTGGGTGATGTAGGGGAGCCACCCCATCCTGGCTCCCAGTAGTGACCTCAGAGGATGCAGTGCCAGTAAGAGATGCCTCAGATAATGCTTTATTCTGGAACATGGCTATCCATCAGGAACCAATTTCCATTGCTACAGATCTACCAGATTAAGTCTGAGTAGAGAACAACCATGTGTCTTCCTCAGAGTGCAAAATCGCTGCCAAAAAAAAGGAACAAAACAAAGACTTGTGCCAAAACAACCATTGACGGCTGTGTAGTCCAATATGGCGGCGACTCATCCCATGTGGCTACTGAGCACACAAAGCATGACTTGTCCACATCAAGATGTGCTGGGAATGAGAAACACACGATGACTTTCAACATCTAATTTAAAAAAAAATGTAAAATAACTCATTGATGATTTTTTTTTGACAGGCAGAGTTAGAGAGAGAGACAGAGAGAAAGGTCTTCCTTTAACGTTGGTTCACCCCCCAAATGGCTGCCACGGCCGGCACTGCGCCGATCCAAAGCCAGGAGCCAGGTGCTTCCTCCTGGTCTCCCATGTGGGTGCAGGACCCAAGCACTTGGGCCATCCTCCACTGCCTTCCTGGGCCACAGCAGAGAGCTGGCCTGGAAGAGGGGCAACCGGGACAGAATCCGGCACACCCAACCGGGGTGCCAGCGCCACAGGCGGAGGATTAGCCTAGTGAGCCACAGCGCTGGCCTCATTGATGATTTTTACGTTGATTAGATGAAGGAAATGTTTTAGTTCATTTTGGTTCAGTAAGATGTATAATAAAGTTAATCCTACCTTGTTTCTTTTTACTTTTTTGAATTTGAAATTACCAGTGTGTTCACTGAGCAACACCACTGTTGTATTGGGTTCTCTCCTGAACTCCAGGATAATGGGAGGAGGCTGTGAGAGTGTGAAGGTGCATTTTGAGCTTTTTCTAAAACCTTTTTTCTCCCACGCAGAAACCTAGTTAACATAAAGTGGGGTCAGCAAGCAGTTTGGTGAACCACCGAAATTACTCAGCAGTTAGGAAGAAATCCAACCTGCACAAGGCCAATTTGATAAGAGAGGTAGTCAGTCCTTTGCTATGTGGTTTAAAAACAATAACAGTAGTTGCCACACACTGAGCAACTCATTCAACCATGTGCTTTATATTACTGTCTTTTTAAAGCAACCCTATATAGTAGGTATTATTATCTTCTCTACGCGGAAGAGGAAACTGAAGCCCTGTTAAATCAAGTAACTTAGGAATGTTATACAACAAGCTAAGATCTGACCTAGGCTGGTTTGACTGGAAGTCCATGTGCTGTCTCTGTCATACTAGACTGCTATCCAGAAAATTCTCTCATCTTTTTCAAAAGTGTCTTTTTCTCCAGGAACCTGATCACTGAAATTCTAGTGTTATGAGAGTCATTCCTTTGACTTGTTTTTCTTTCTCTTTAAAATGCTAATTGTTCTGAGAGGTTTCAAAATAAGTCCTAATTATGCATTTTTCAAGTCAAATAAGTTTATCAAGTTTCTTTTTTCTTATAATATGTACTGACCAAAGAAGACAAAAAACAAAGTAAAGTCCCAAACATGGTGAAAAATGGAGTCCTGGCAGTAACTTATTGGCATTTACAATATGACTTAAGATTGCACTTGCTGCACTAATCAAACTTTTTACATTAAATATGTACAGGGTTTTTCTTTCCTTTTGTGATATGGAGGTATCAATTACACCTCCAAAAAAAAATAAATAAATAAAAGAAAGAAAGGAAAGGAAAGGAAAGGAAAGGAAAGGAAAGGAATGCACACGGCAATGATGAAAAGTTCCACAGTTCCTCAATATCTAAACACAAATTAACGATGCAGCATATGCATCCTATATCCGGAGGAATGTCCACACACAAAAGCTGCCTGCAAATATTCATAGCAGCATTACTCATAATAACCAAAAAGTGGAGACAACCTCATGATTCAGCAACGATGAACGCCTAAGCAAAATGTGGTATATCCACTACAATGGAATATTATGTGGCCACAAAAAGGAATAAAGAACTGATATGTGGCACAGCATGGATGACCCTTTAAAACATGCTAAGTGAGAGAAGCTACTCTCACAATGCCATAGGTAGTATGATTCTATTTGTGAAATGCCCAGAATAGGCAAAATTCATAGAAACAGAAAGTAGATGAGCAATACCAGGTGGTAGTCAAGGAGGGGAGGAGGAACTGATGTAAGGGGTACCAGGTTTGGGGTGGAGGGTATGTAAAGGTCCAAAAATCAGACTGATCAGTGCAGAGCTTTGTAAGATACTAAAAACCTGTAAGTGGGTAAACTTCATGGTATAGGAGATACAACTCAAGAAAGTTATAAAAAACATAAAGAAAAAGTCTGCTATGTATCAAGACTGTCCTTATGACAAAGGTAGTATTTTTCCTGAATAAGAAAGAAATTAGGAAGGCAGAAAAGGTCAAGTAGTCCTCAACTCACGTGAGGCTGCTTTTCCTGCTTTGAGGCACTGTAAGTTGAATGGATGAGCCCATGTATTTCCAGAAAGAAAATATTTTTAACTATGATTGCACAATGACCACAGTTGCTGATGGTAAGAAAAATGCTGTTGCTAATATATGCAAGTCTAGCTTTTCAGGTGGATGTTGTCCTATTTGTGGATAATTAAAAACCTTTGTCTCTGCTCTTACCCATTTTCTTCTTCCCTCCTCTTCCAACCTAGTCCCAGCCTTTTGGTCAGATACAGCTAATTCTCACTTTAAGAGAATGGTGAGAGAAACAAAAGAAAGCAATTCTTAAAATCAGCATTTTTTTGTCTCTTTTCAGCACAGAATCACAGAGACTTGGAGTTGGCTGGGTCTTTAGGGACCATCTGGTGTAAGCTTCTCTTTTTCATGTAAGAAAACAAAGCCAGGAATAATAAAAGCTAACAGTTATTGACTATTTACTCAATGCCAGGCCTAGTAATTTACATGTATTACCTTATTTAAACAACCCTCTAAGATAGGCCCCACCATGATCTCCGGTTTTTATAGATAAGGAAAATGAGGCAGAGAGAGGTTTAGGAACTTGTATAGGGCCACACAGTTAAAAGGTAGCAGATCTGGGATGCACACACAGGGAGTCTACACTTAGAGACTAAGTCTTAACCTATAATACAGTTCCTCCTAAAATTATTTAAGCAATTTGTCTATGGTTTTATAGCTACTTAGTGGTAGGTCTAGAACTAGCATGGGTTTGAGACATCCACCTCAATTCCCACTCTAATGACAAAAGCTTCAATGGGAGATATAGTTAAAACTATAGCTTAAACCAAAAAGGGTGAATTCTCCAGACATCACGATCTTGATTTTTACCAGTAACTGAGATGGAAAGAGAGCTGTCAGAGGTTGGAGAACCTTTGGGTGAGTCACTTCTGACCTTATTCGGCCAATAATGGGAGATAGATTTTATAATCTTATCCTATGGCTGCATTTTCCTCACTGGGAATCAACCTGCCAGGTTCTGAGAAGGAACAGCCCTGAGAGGCAGATGGGACAAAAACTGTCATCACAGCAACAACTCATGAGAGATGAAGATATGTGTTTCTTTGACCTGAAAGAGTTAATGCAACAACACGCTAAGAAGTGGAATGGGATATGCATCCTGAGATAATTGTTATAGAAAATAAGGCATCTTTTATTTATATAGCCCAGGGAGCATAATGCACTTGCAAACAACTTATTAATCTTCTATTTATTTATCAAGTATTGCATTCCTTAAATCTCACCACACCATTTCGGGTAGGGGGCAGGGATGATGGCAGAATTATTATATTCCGCTAAACCAGGTTAAGACAAATCAATGGAGTCACAGGCAAACAGGTAAAACCACCTTTGAAGCTGGACCGGACACTGCCTCTATCATGTGGTACTTTAGATGCTTTTTCATTTTAAGGAAAAGCAATAAAAATATATTTGGATTCACCTCACCAAGTTCAAACATGACAGCATCCATCCAGAAGACGTTTGAAACCAAAATTATGGAGAGTTTCCTAAGGCACACACGTAACCTATGTCTTAAAGGAAGCCAGAGTTATTCTTTAAATTAAAATGCTTTTCCTACTTAAATATGCTCAAAATTGAGAGTTTGGATTTGTTTGCTTGTTTGTGGTGGTGGGGGCATTTTTGTAACTATGCCAACAACAACAACAACAGAAAGTTCATGAATGTCAACAGAATACAAAGCTAAAGCAGTGGAAAAGGCCTGGCCCCCGCAGGGAGCAAAGTACATCAGCTACCGCCCCCCTGGCGGCCCAGAGCGCAGCCTGCAGCCCGGCCTGGGAGGCACAGGCTCACACCTCAACTCTTAAGCCCTTAAGCTCCCGCTTTTCACATTTCTCTCGGTCTTGACCCTCCAAAAGTCCTCTTCCAGATTCCTCAGCATAAACCAAGTCTCTCTCTCCCCTGTCCAAGCCCTGCAGACAGTCTTACTATATGTATCAATGACAACAGGTTTCCAAAAA
This sequence comes from Oryctolagus cuniculus, assembly GCF_964237555.1. Lineage (NCBI taxonomy): Eukaryota > Metazoa > Chordata > Mammalia > Lagomorpha > Leporidae > Oryctolagus > Oryctolagus cuniculus. The sequence continues at coordinate 34,076,846 of NC_091438.1, forward strand.
GCTAACTTCTGGTGGCTGTGAGGAACTGCTCATTGCAACATCTTCTCCGCTTTTCAGAAGCTGGCATTTTCCTGAACTCATTTCTGAAACTGGGGTACACAATAGTGACCAGAGAGAAGGGACATTTCTCATCACTAACTCATCTCACATTGCGATCTCTCGGAGTCACGTTATTGTAGGTCTACAGCTTGCATCCAGATTATAATAAATAATAGAAATGAACCACATTATTCCTCTTTAACACACTGCTTAGCCTGAAAGGTGGCAATCAAAGAAATCTGCCTTGAAACTTCATTTTAGTGCATCCCCCTTTCTCTGCTCAGCCCCTTCCACCATAAAAAAAAAAAAAAAAAAAAAAAAGGACCGAGTTCTACAGCAAGAAACTTTTTGCATTTGCCTGCTATACAAGGGCTTTTAGGAAAAGTCACTCCTGCCCTTTATCCCAAAAAGAATCTGATCAGAAAGTGCCCTAAATTGTCTAAAGTCATTTCGCTCCTATTCTAGTCAAGGCCAACTGATACTATAGAATTATTCCTCTGCAATATATGGGTTCCCTCCATACTAATCCCCATATACACAGATATATATAGATACAGACACACACACACACACACACACAGGAACACACAAATTATTCTCCAGTGCTTTAGAGAGGAAAAGCGTAGAAGTCCCATAAAATAACTGCTATATTAAAAAGCAGCAGCAAATAAGAATAAGGGAAGGTGTCATTCGTGAAATACGGTAGTAGACTTAGACACACACACACACAGACACTACAGTTCTGTGATGGGGGTGTTAATTGAACACAGAGAGAAAAAGAAAGAACAAAAGGGTGTTAAAGAAGCAAAAATAATTTTAACCTCCTCCAGTTATTTAACTTCAGTATAGACAATATGCAGAGGAAAACTGGCTGAAAAGTGCCATTTATAGCCATTTAATTCTAAAATTAAAAACTATTCACAACAATTGCAGCTATTCATTGCTATCTATAAATATTCTTCTTAGTAAGTGATATCTAATTTTTTTATGTTTTTCCAATTCTTAAACTCACATGACTTTGACACAGAAGTGAAAAAAAATTAAGAGTGTTCAAAAGTATGTTTAAGGTCTTTTCAAGAAATGCAGTAAGTTTGACTCATTTTTTTCCTTTTCTTCCATCCCGCCAATTCCATTACCACCATATATAGATGTATATATGTAACATAGCCAATTGCTAGTATATCAGAAGACAAGGAATGGTCCTTAAAAACAAAAGAAAATGCGATATTAAGTGGTTCAAAATTCTCTAAAAGTCTCTATGTTCTCACAAGAAGCAGCAGATAAAAGCCACATCTGAAATGCACATTGCTATATGTCTTAAAGGATTTTTCTTGCTGTGGTTTGAGTTTTGGCACCCAAGTAATTTGCTAGCATTCTTTTTTCTTGGCATTTAGTTTTTTAAAAAGCAACAAAGTATCAAAATAAAAACTTACCCACACTCTGAAGCAAGAAGACACATGGGTTTTTTTTTTTTTTAATATCCCACAGTAATTTCTGATTTAAATACCCATCAATCAACTGTAATTTACACGGTGCTGCCTACTTTGGGTTTTATGCACATGTGTTGTTGTTTTTTTTAAGTTCCAAAATGTTAGTGAGACAACTTAGCTAGCTTTCCTATTTACTTTTGAGTCTTCCAACTAAAATCGTTAATAAAAACCAAAAGTAAAAGCAGCAACTGAATGCAATTAGCAAGCCCCTCTCCAGAGCTCTACCTAGGTGAGCCAAACATGTGAACTTCCAACAGGAATACACAGAGCACACCCTCAACGGAGTCACCTCAACAATACTTGATGTGGAAGTTCAGAAACCATCGTTAAATGCCAGGGGGCTTGAAAGTAAGAGGAAAAGTCCCAAACAACAAAGGAACTTAGGTGAGCTGATCACTCAAGCGATCTTTTCACTAACTCTGTAGCAAGAGGGGAAAAAAAAAAAGTGCCTGCAACTTTGCAGACACATTCACTGCCTGCAAGTTTTTTAAGCTATGCTGGCACAGAGAAGGAGCATTGGGCAGATCCTGAGTAACCGAGCAATCGTGCTGTAAAATCAAAGGGTTCTTTTCAACATAGCACTGTTGACTCCTACCTTTAATGCAACACGCAACATGCTGGGAGAGGTTTCTTCCGTCCCTCAGTCCTTCCAACTCACAAGTTGAAAAGGGAAGAAGGCTTTTTTTTCTTTTTATCTTTTTTTGCTTTCACCCAAAGGTGCCCTCTCAATGCAAAATTCTGGGATGGGGGGAGGGGGTGTGCAGTTACCCCATAAGACATAGGGCAATGATCCTTATTGTTTCAATTTACATTATTTGATAAACTTCCTAAAAAAAATTAGCCTAGAAACAGCACACAAAACCCTTAGGTATTTAAAAAAATATATCAAAACATTAAATGTGTTGACACAGAATTTTAAAAACAAAATGTTATCCAAACACATATGAAACCTTCAGAGTATTGTTTTGACCAATGCAATTGCTGCACATCACCATGCTTTAGCCAATATGAACAAGGAGCAAACTCTTTAACCCACACCTGAACCGGATCTCCATTCACACCCACCCACTTTGATCTACTGCCTCAGTAGGTTTTAATTAGGAGACTAGAATTAAACACTTTGGCCACAATGTACATTGAAGTGTCCTGACAGGCTTCCTTTCAGCAAAAACCTTACAAAGTGTCTTCAAAAAAAATAGATTCTCCTTAGTCCAAACGATCACATATGCCTTTATATTTTGAGTCCTCATTTTACGAGCCACAGATCAGCAGGAGCTCATACTGTATTAGACACAAATTCCAACAAACCAAATATTCAAAGTAAAAAAGCATCAGAAAGCAAAGAAGAAAATGAGAAGAAAGAAAGAAAGGAGAGAAGAGGAAAAGAACATGTATACACACTTGGGTCTCCTCTGCGCTAATAGAAAAAGACCCTAAAAAGTGTGACAAACTGAAAAAAGCTCTTTTGATATCTGAAAGCACAATCCATAAATCTCTTAAAAGGTGTCTCACAGCTAAAATAATGCAATTAATAGCTTGGCAATAAGGGTAGGCTCTGACAAGGCAACCTGGAAGGCTTAAAGGGCTGACCACCACTACTCAGGTGCTTTGTGTAAAACGTAAGGAGCAACACAAACAACGTTCAACAAAGGAGCTGCTCACTAATTTTACCTACATTTCAAGTCCCAAATAATTACATAGTCAATCAACAGTCACATCTTGAAACTATTTATTTTTGCAAAGGAAAAAGCTCTCAAAAAGAAAGCCTGTCTGTGTTCTCCTCCCCCCTTTTATGTGTAACTATCAATGTATATCAACCGGGCATGCAATCATATTTATTGTCACTTTCATTCATGTCATGCCCTTGCTTATATGGTTTAGATATGAATTATTGACTGTTACACTCCTTGTTGTAAAAAATAAATAAATAAATAGAATGGCAGGTCCTTTGCACTGCCTTGAAGCCAGTAAGTCAGAGCCCAGCAGAAGCTCCGCTTTCTCTAACCACCCCCTCATCTTTATGCCTTGGTTTCAGATTGCCTCCTTAACTCTTTCTTCTTACAAGGGAGAGATTTACCCACTTTGGAAAATTAAGGATTAAAGTAAACAAACAAGAGGATGTTGCTAAATGTCCTTCCCAGAGCATCTGTTGTTTAAGAACACCTCTGATTGATGACTGCTATTTTTTAATTGTTGCTTTAAAATTTAAATGCCCTCCTGGGATGTGTTATAAGTGTGTTAGTCCATGATATGAGGTCTAGAAAGTAGAAAGACAACAGAGGGAGTGATCTCCTGGCAGTATACTCTCCTAAACCAGCGATTCCCCTAGCAATAAAATCACAGGCCACGCACATACCGATAACCTAAGGTTGTATAGCGCTTTCTACAAAGGTATTGGACAGCAGTCTCTGTGGAGAAACCTCTAGTCTGCTGCTTTGTGTAATTACAAGGGAGAAAGGAAAGGAAACTTTACACAGTTTACCATCCCCATGCCCAACTCCAAAAACACTAAGGTTTAAAATATGGGCCAAAACATATTCCTTCTGGAAGTGGACTTTTACTTTCATATTTTTCTGCACAGGTAAAGCACCCTATAAGTTTCCTTTCAGAAACTGTATTTTAGGCCCAGTTTTAAAAAGGCTAGGAAAAGAGTTAAGGGAAATAAACCAATAATCCATGACAATAACTGTCAAAGTAAGGACTTCTACTGAACATGCGATCAATCCTGGTAACACTTTTATTCTGAAATTGTAATATTTAAATAGGAATGAGACTGCTGGTCGAATGATTCAGTGGCCAAAGAAAATGCTAAAATGTTGGAATGTCATTCCTACCTGTTTTTTCTTTGATTTCACACAACACATTAAACAAGGCGGGCTTCATTCTGTGGCAGTTTAATGCATGTTTTCTGCAAGAAAAAACAACAACATGATAGCTTAGGTGGACTCTCAAGATCAAACTGCTGATGATGTACAGGAGGGCAAATCTGAACATTTAGCCAAAATTATATACCCAGCAAACTCTGTGACACGCTTCAATTGTTTTTATGACTTAATATACAGAGTCCCGCCGTAGAAAAAGAAATAATGTTAATTAGCAGAGAGAGAGCAGGGATTTAACTACAGAACAGAACTAACCTAAATTATGCTCATTTAGGGACAGTTTTTTTTTTTTTAAGTAGTTTAATCAAAGTGCGATTCTTAAGCCAATAATCCTACCCAGGACAATGAACACAGCAAAGCCAAATGCATAGGTTAACAGTTTTGTATAATCTATGCAACGACCACAGCCTAGGAGCTGTCTGCCTCTCGGTCTGTGTGTTTTCAAATTTAATTCATCCATGTGTTCGAATTCATTCCGCAGATGCCCCTGTATTCTCATAAACACAAGATGCTTGAAAGGTCTTCTGAGTAGAACTGTCAATTTATAAAATTTCAGTCCCCAAGTTAAAGAGTATGGAAATGCATTGCCAGGGGGCAAACATACCCATATGGGGAATAAATTCATTTCTCTGTGTTCACATTACGCCTCTTGTGCACACACCGCTTATTTGCAGGTGTTGAAATTCAATTATTTACAATTAGGATCTTGCACCCATTGGGGAAAAAATAAATACAATTTTGCCTTTTAGATTAGTGATTTACCTGGTGTGTGTCTGTGTGTGTGCGTGTGTGCGCGCGTGTGTTTGTATTCGGACTGATCTTGAGGAACAAAACAATATCTTTCCTTCTGTTTTATTATGGAATCACTTAATAGAATGATACTATTTTGGAAACAAAATACTGATCATATCAGCTATCTGTTAAAGGAATTCTGTTTACTAAGTAAAATTAATATCCAGAGATAACTGGAAACCCCTGGCACTCAAAACACATGTAATTCTGGTTTTGAAATCCCTTTGAAAGTTAAATAGAAAAAAAAACAAAAATACACACACATCCTCTTGAAGAACAGAGATCAGAAGCATGTTGTATATGCTGTGTAACAGGGGAGTCTAAACTCAAAATTCAAGAGTATCAAAATGAACACATACATTGTATCTAAAATACTAACAGCTTACTTTATAAACAATAAATATACATTTCTGAGGTGCAACTAGGAAAAGATGAAAAGTACACCCTTTATATTGTTTAACCTAAAAGAAGGCTGAGTGCCATTAAGTCAGTTCTCATATGGGGTGAAAAAAGGTGGGAAAGACTGGGTCTTTTAAAATAGTTTTCATTAATTGTATTCTAACACACAGGCCCAAATGCACACAAAAATTCCCACAGAGCTAGATGAAAATATTGCATGGCTACAGCACACTAATGGGGTTACAGAGGGAGAACTGAAAATTTCGCCAACCCCAAATTGCATCTGCTCTCTCTCAATATCTCAGCCATTAAAAGGGGGGCACCCAGTGAGCTCTGGGGAGCCCTCAGTTTCACAAGAAAGAGACGGACTACATATCACAGAAGTAGGGGCATCTATTCCTCCTGGCCACTTCCACTTCATAAACTTAATATTAAACCAGTTTATTGCTGTATCTGAGTGATTTTTTTCTGGAACAATATAATGCAGAAATCTATTCTAATTCAAAAGAAGTGCCAGGGGGAAATCTTATATTTAACATACCTAATAGCTTTTCTTCAGATAATAAAATTCAGAAAGAACATCAATTATTAAAAAAAATCTTTTCCTCTCTATTTAAAAAATATAATAATAAACTAGTCCCCAAGTCTTTGAAGCTTTCCAAGTTTTCAGACACCCATGAACCTCAGTACTTCTGAGTTTACATGTTGCATGTGCTTGTAGCTAAAATAAGAGTGCAATTCACAACATCTAGGCTCTGTGCTGCTTCCTCTCCTTTTCTCAGCACAAATTCCTATTTCCCATGGACAAAAATCACATATGATGATGTCTTCTCCACATCATGAAGTCACTGAAGGTACAAGAATTTTATATACACATGTAAAAAATTTTCAAAGCAAAAAAAAAAAAAAAAAAAAAAGAACCACTGTGGAGATTTAACCCAGCCGGGTAATTGTACAGACATTTGTAGCATTTTGATATTTAAAATGCTTGCTTTTGAGTTTGGCCTTGGGTGAGCAGTTAGTGGGGGTGGCCCTGAGCCTGTGTTTTATTTTGAAAGGGAATGGACTGTGAAATCCTAGAGAAGAGAGCTGTATACCTGGAAGTGGACTAAGTTAAGAAGCTACACAGTTCCTTTATTACGAGTTCTTAATGAAGATCTTCATGTCCTATGGTACTGGAAGACATGAAATTCACACAGGCTTTCATTTCTGTTCTGTTGCATACTAAGTGGTCCAGAAAGGAGCATGGAGAAGAGAGCATGCTTGAATGCTGGGGCCCCTCTCCCCTTTTTAAAGGACCGTGCATAGCTGTCTCTGTCCGGGAAGGTCAGCAGAGCGACTCCAATTAGGAGACAATAAAGTTAAACTAAAAATCCGAGTCTCCCCAAACTAACAAATACGCCTGGAAACAAAATCGTCTTTTCTTCTTCTCCATTAGCGGCTGCTTTTTTTTTTCTTTTCTTCTTTTTATTTTTGAAAACAGAATTAAGTGAATGCAAAAATATTTTCTGGATAGCTGACAACTACTGACAAAGAAATATCCTGCTTTTGTTTTGTTTTGATTCGGTCTGAGAGGGTAGGAGAGAATCGAGAAAAGACAAAAAATTTATTCGGAGGGGTAAGTCGAGAAAGAAAATTAAAGTCGCCGAGTTAGGTAAGGAGGCAACTCAATTTGCAAAAAAAAAAAAAAAAAAAGTGTTGTCGGGACATTGCATTTTGTATCGCGTCGGAGCCCCTGGCCAGGAAGCTGGGGCGCCGGGCTGGGAACTTGACAACCGTGCTGTGCCTCCTACTTTGGCGAGCGGCGCCCAGCGCGGAGGGCCGGCCGCTCTCGGCGTGCCTGGGCGTGTGCGGGTCCCTGCGGCGGCCGCTGCCCTCGCGCTCGCACGCGCACACACGCACCCTGCACAGCCCCAGCCCCGCGCGGCCGCCACACTTTCGATAACAACGCGCCGGCCGCCGATCCTGCTCCTCCGCCCCGCGCTCGCTTGTCAAAACGGTTAGAGAAAGAACATTTAGCAAGGAAGCGCCGCGCGGATTCGGTCCCTATTGTTTGCCCCCGCGAGAGGCAGAAACACACCACACACACACACACACACACACAGGAAAAAAAAAAAAAGGAGAAGAAAAGCCTCCATCTCACCTGGCCTGCGCCTCATCCAAACTCTGGTCTGTGATGGTCATGATCTGCTGTAAGATGTCTCCAATGTCCTGCTTCCTCCCGCCCTCCCCCTCGGTCCCGCCGGCCCCGTCCTGCAAGTGCTGGGACAGGCCGGGGTGCCCGGCCATCCCGACCCCAGCGTGGGAATGCATCAGCCTGGGCTGCTCGTCCATCTCCGAAGGCTGCGGCAGCCCCGGGCGCTTCCTCCTCTGCTCCTCGGCTCGGCTCCCGGGAAGCACCGAGGCTTTTTATGCTTCAGGCTGTCTTCAGATCCTTGGCAGGATAAACAGGGAAGGGGAGAGAAGAAGACCAAAAGAAGAAGAAGAAGCAGAAGAAGAAGAAAAAAAAATCCCTTTGCCTCTTTGGAGGATGGTGGGGGGATGGGGAGCGGGGGGTGGGGGGCGTGGAGGGGTTGCGGGGTGAGGGTGGGGGTAAGGGCTGGTTGGGGAAAGGGTGTTGACTCCGAAAAAAAGCGAGAAAAAATAAACCACCTTCCCACTTGGCGAAAAGAAATCAGAGCTGGCTTTTGGTTTTGCAGTCCGGTCTCCTTTGCGAGGCAGCAATGGGCTCCCGGCGCTTAAATCTGTGGCTTAATCCTTTTGCAAATAGGCATTGATCGGGAGAAAGGAGAGGAAGGCAGGGGGATTGCAATGCAAACTTTCCCCCCCGCCCCCCGCGGCCCCCCACCCCCACTCCGGGCCGGAGCGAGCTCAAAGGGGGTGGGCTGTTGCCAGCGCCAGATCTCCCCCAGCCGCGGCGGCAGGCAACGCACAGGCGCTCTCCTCCTCCGCGCTCGGCAAACTCCGGCAGCCCCGGCAGCCTCCTGCTTTTGTTTAGCTCGGGCTCAGGACTCCAGAAACATATACAGAAAAACCACAGCCTGCGAGGAGGAGGAGGAGGAGGAGGGGGAGGAGGGGGAGGAGGAGGAGGACGAGAAGGAGGAGAGGGGAGGGGGCCGAGGCGAGGGGGGAGGGGCGGGGAGGAGGAGGGAGGAGGGCGCGGGGCCACGCCCCCGATCCCTGATTGGCTAGCCTGGCCAAGACGGGCCCCTCCTCCCCTACTTTGCGGGCTGCGCCGCCTCCTCGGCCTCCTTCTGCTCCTCCTCGCCCGGCGCCCTGTCAATCAGAGTCCAGAGGAGGGCCGGGGAGAAGGCCGAGCTAATACCCGGGCTCCAGTCCTTAAAGGTGCCGCGGTGCCGCCGCTCCGGCTCCATGAGTCACTTTCCACTTTTCTCGCCTGCCTCGCTCAGGTTGCGTCCTTGAGGAAAACGTGGCTCCGCTTAGATGCGGACGTTGGAAATGAGCACGAGACGGCACAGACGGTGCGGGTCTCCCCTCCCCTTCCCTGGTTTCTTTAGTTGCAACAGTGCCATTTAGAACTGGACTCTGAAATCCTGACACCTCGGGGCGGCTGCTAAGAGCCAAAGTTAGGAAACACAGTCAAACTCCAGATAATTAATTATGACCTGTAATAAGTGGCAGATGTAACAATAGGTGACTTAAAAAAAAACTATCATTGTAGAGTTGAAAACAAGAGCATGCTGAGTTATGAATTATGAAACAAAATAATGCTGAAGGAAAAAAAGATTAATAAGTAAGTTCACCAAACGAAACTCATGCAGCATTTCTGTCTCTTCCCCCTGAGGGAAATTAGTTATTCACGTAATAAAGAAATGCATTATCAGAATCTAGTTCTAGTTTTTAATATAATCTTATAAGCATTAGTAACCAGGAGACGTGAACAGACATTTATTGAGTGCCTACTATGCACCAAGTAATTTACATGAGTTATTTAATCTCCAAGACATCTCTGGGAGTTATGGATAATTATTTCCATTTTACAGGAAGGGAACTCAGAAAGGTTAAATAACTTGTCCAAGGTCCACGGTTATTAAGTGTCGAAGTGGGAATTCAAACCCAAGTGTGGCTTCCTCCAAAGGCCTGAGGTTTTAGCTGTGCACCTTCACCAGTCTGTTACAAGTGCTCAACTGGTGAAATGAGTTTTGGACATGTTGGCCATCTAGAAACTTAAGGTGCTTGAAGGTTTCCTATTTCTGAACTGGCATACTGGTGCAGCAGGTTAAGCTGCATCCCATCTTAGCACCAATTGGCCTCCCAGTTGCTCCCCTTTAGATTCAGCTCCCTGCTAATGCACCTGAGAAAGCAGCCAAAGATGACCCAAGTGCTTGGCCCTCTGATCCATGTGGTATACCCTGATGGAGTTCTGGGCTCGTGGCTTTGGCCGGAACAACCATGGCAGTTGAGGGCATTTGGGCAGTGAACCAGTGGATATAATCTATCTGTCTCTCACTCTCCCTGCCTTGAACAGTAACTCTACCTTTTAAACAAATAGGCCTTTCTAAACGCAATTGAAGGTTTGATATTTGAACAAAAGGACTCAAATTAAAAATGGATAGGAAAAATAAAAATAAATAAATAAATAATTGCAATCAGGAAAAAAGCCACCAAGAAACTCTTAGCTGAAGTCCAAAACTATAGCTCCTGGTGGACTACTAATTTGTCTCCAGTCATTAAATTAGTTAAGGAAAGAGGGAAAATCTGGGCACATAGTCACAAGGGCTGTAAGATAAAATAGCAGGCCAACAAATTAGGAAAAGCCCAGAATATTTTGCAACATAAAATATACTATTGTATAAGCCTCAATGTAACCAATCTGCAAAGTGGAAGGCAGTTTCAATGTTATTATTTTCATCAATCATTATGCAAAACAAGTTTGGCAAGGTAAGAGGCACTTCTTAAAAGCATATCAAAGTGGCTTTTAACAAGTTATATGCCACTTGTTGGCATGAGGGTATACAATAGAAATGCCACGATGTCAAATTATTTAACAAGTATTTTTTTAACTTGCCATGGTACTCCAAATCCCATTAAGTTGGCAGGTTCCAATACCATCTTACTAGTTAAAGTGATCAGTTTAAGTTCATAACTGATCATAAAGATAGGATTAAGTGTCAAAAAGATTACATAAATAAGACCAAGTGTCTGCTAATAATGATTGATAGAATTAAGAAGGCGAGAACAATCCAACACGGGAAACAGGACACACAGCAGACTCATTGAATGACAAATGCCCTAGACAGCATTCTGGCCTCAGAATCAGCCCTTAAGGTATTTGGATCTGGCTAAAAAGCCCATGAGAGTTTCTTAGGCATGGAAAGCCAAGAAAGACACTTTGGCAAAAAATTACTTACATGAAAGTTATCTGTGAGTGAGATCCCGGTGTAAAGAAGGGGCCATGAAAGAAGGAGGTACTTTTCTCTGAAGGGAGGAGAGAACTTCCACTTTGATTATGGCCTTGTCTAAATAATGTCAAAGTTTGTGGACTCAAGAGGCTTCCACAGTCTTGGCAGCTCATGACAAGAGCCTCGGGTGATCACTGACGCCATAAACAAGAGTGTCAATTGTTAAGTCAACAACAGGAGTCACAGTGCATTTGCTCCCCATGTGGGACCTCTGTCCTTAATGTGTTGTACTATGTGAATTAATGGTAAAACTAGTCTTCAAACAGTACTTTATACTTTGTGTTTCTGTGTGGGTGCAAACTGTTGAAATCTTACTTAGTATAGTATATACTTCTGTATATAAAGCTAATTAATAATGAATCTTAATGAAGAATGGGATGGGAGAGGTAGTAGGAGGTGGAATGGTTTGGGGGTGGGAGGGTGGATATGGTGGGAAGAATCTCTATAATCCAAAAGATGTATTTATGAAATTTATATTTATTAAATAAAAGGTTTCTATAAAAGAGTATGGTTTTTTTCACATATATACTCTGACCTGTAAACTGGGATTTTTTTTTTTTTAATCAACACTAACCACAATTTCAACACAGGAGTATAAAAACTCAAATCACATTACAGGGAGTGTGAGAAGTGGTCTACCCAGAACCTGTAAGAAACCAGTTTGTGAGCAACTCTTTTTTTTTTCTCTAAGATTTATCTATTTATTTGTTTGTTTATTGTAGAGTCAGAGAGAGAGAGAGGAGAGAAATCTTCCAACTGCTGGTTCACTTCATAAATGGCTGCAATAACCAGGGCTGCACCAGATGGAGGTCAGGAGCAAAAAGCTTCTTTCTGGTCTCCCATGTAGGTGCTGGGGCCCAAGCACTTGAGTCATCCTCCACTGCTTTCACAGGCGCCTTTGCAGATACTTGGATCGGAAGTGGAGCATCCAGTACTCGAACCAGTTCCCACATGGAATGCCAGCATCACAGACAGGGTGTTTACTCACTATGTCATAATGCCAGCCCCAATTAATTCCTTTTTATAAGATTTATTATTTGAAAGAGTGAAAGAGAGAGAGAGAGAAAGAGGGAGAGAGAGAGAATGAATCACTCATCTGCTGGTTCACTCCCCAGCACAAATGGTCACAATGGCTTGGCCAGGATAAAGCCAGGAACTGGTAACTCCATTTGAGAGATGCCCACAAATTTGGGCCTTCATCTGCTGCTTTGCAGGTGCATTATCAGGCAGCTGGCTCAGAAGCAGAGGAGCCAAGCATCTGACCCAGTATTGGCTCTCAGATACCAAATGTGGACGTTTCAAGCAGTGGTTTAACCCGCTGCACCATAGCATCCATCCCATGAGCAATTAATCCTAATTGCAAACCCAGTAAAAGTTCACCAGGCAAAGTTTTGGAAAAAGTACTATCGAAACCAGATTATTGTCTTCTAAGAACATTTGAGTAAGGAGATAAGAATTGCACACAACAGTAATACTGAGGCTAGTTAATGTTTATTGAGCACTTATTATGAGTAGGTGTTCAATCAAAGGTACTTTGTTAATTTAATTATCACACTGTGTGACCTCAAAATAACTGTGCTTTCTTTTTTTTATTATTAATTTATTTGACAGGAAGAGTTAGACAGTGAGAGAGAGAGAGACAGAGAGAAGGGTCTTCCTTCTGTTGGTTCACCCCCCAAATGGCTGCTATGACCGGCACTGCGCTGATCCAAAGCCAGGAGCCAGGTGCTTCCTTCTGCTCTCCCATGCGGGTGCAGGGGCCCAAGCACTTGGGCCATCCTCCACTGCCTTTCTGGGCCACAGCAGAGAGCTGGACTGAAGAGGAGCAACAGGGAGTAGAACCTGGCTCCCATATAGGATGCCGGTGCCACAGATGGAGGATTAACCAACTGAGCCACAGTGCCTGCCCAATACCTGTGCTTTCAAATACTACTCCATACTTTTTCTGTGTTAACCAGCTTTTCATCACTAGAAGGAAATACCAATGACAGAGGAAGAAGGTTTATTTTTACTCATAGGTCTGGAGGTTCCCAGATCAATATCAAGCAGCTCTATTGGTTCAGTATCTGGTGATGGGGTTCAGCACAGAGAATCATATGGCAAGGGATAGTGAATGTTTATCTAGATCTCTCCTTACAACAGCACTGTTATTTGATTCTGGAGACTCCATCCTAACAACCTAGTCCAACCCAATCACCACTCAAAGTCCTCGCCTCTAAACACCATAATTAAGTTTCCACCCCCTCACTCAGTACCATTAATGTAAGTCTTTAATACATAAACCTTTGGAGACATCCAAACTAATACCAAAACCACAGCAATTGCCCAAATATATTCACTGTGTTATTCATACTGTAAATGTGATTGCATGCCCTAAATATTCTGTAGGAGATGAGACAGAGGTAATCTGTTTAGAGTTAATGGAAGTAGGCTTTGAGGTGGATCCAATAGATGAATTGGATCTGGACAGAAAGGTTAATGTATTTGTCACAGGTACAGGCTTTCGCTTTGGGCACAATGAGGTGACATTAGAAGGGCAGGGTCAGGAAGACTTTGAACAAAAGCACTTATGCCTCGTTCATGGGACATTGGAGAAGCATTTAAGTTATTTGTTTCTTTTAAACAAGGGATCTGAAAAACCTGTTCAGGAAGAATTATCTGCTTACCCAACACCTTGGAAAATTATCTTATTGCCCAAATCATTTGAGAAGGGAAGATTAAATTAGAAGATGAATTAGAGAATTATAGTAGAAACAGAAAGGAGAGGACTACAATGAGAATATGTTCAAGACAGAGGTGACAAAATTTGATGACTAATTTTATTTGGGTGGGAGGGATGAAGATGTTTTCAAGTTTGGATGAGAAGGCAGTGCATTAATACAGTATTGAATATAGCTATAGATATGATTTGCTATTGTGTTTTCTTTTCTTTCTTTCTTTTTTTTTTTTTTTTTTTTTTTATAGGCAGAGTTAGACAGTGAGAGAGAGAGACAGAGAGAAAGGTCTTCCTTCCATTGGTTCACCCGCTTAATGGCTGCTACAGCTGGTGCGCTGCACCGATCCAAAGCCAGGAGCCAGGTGCTTCTTCCTGGTCTCCCATGAAGGTGCAGGGCCCAAGCACCTGGGCCATCCTCCACTGCCTTCCCGGGCCACAGCAGAGAGCTGGAAAGGAAGAGGAGCCACCGGGACAGAACCGGTGTCCCAACCAGGACTAGAACCTGGAGTGCCGGCCCTGCAGGCGGAGGATTAGCCTAGTGAGCCGCGGCACCAGCCTGCTATTGTGTTTTGAGCACTGGCTTTATTTTACCACTTTCAGCAATTTAACACTTCATTTTAACAACTTCTGTGTGAGGCTATACTCTGCATTTTATGATGAACAAACCAAGGTTCCTAGGCGCTGCATTACCAGATGAGATATAATGTGAAACTCTATGTTTAATACATACAGGGAATAAAGGGACAAATACCATATGTTCTCCCTGATCGGTGACGACTGACTGAACACCAAGAGGGAAACCTGTTGGAGTGAGGTGGACACTATGGGAAATGGTGGCTTGATCAGCATAGCCCTGACTGTTAATGAACAACTTAATACATTAACCCTCTTAGTAGTTTTTTTTATCTGTTCTACTTAATATGACTGGTTTAGATCTGTAATTGATGCACAGTTATTCTTAAGTGTTGAAAATTAACTGAAATATGATCCCTGTTGAACATGGTGGTGGGAATGGGAGAGGGAAGAGATGTATAATTTGGGACATGCTCAGGCTGACTTGCCCCAAGTGGTGGAGTTGGAAGCATACCAGGGGATTCCAATTCAATCCCATCGAGGTGGCATGTACCAATGCCATCTCACTGTTCCAGGTGATCAGTTTCAGTTCACAGTTGGTCATGGTGGAGGGACTGGGAGTCAAAGGGAGCACATAGACAAGTCTAGTACCTGCTAACGCTAACCGATGGAGTAAATAAAGGGGAGAGTGATCCAACATGGGAAGTGAGATACTCAGCAGACTCATAGAATGGCAGATGTCCTAAATAGCACTCTGGCCTCAGAATCATCCCTAAAGGCATTCGGAGCTGGCTGAAAAGCTCATGAGAGTATTTCAGGCATGGAAAGCCAAGACACTCTGGCAAAAGATCTCTGTGAGTGAGATCCCAGTGGAAAGAACAGGTCATCAAAGAAGGAGGTACCTTTCTCTGAAGGGAGGAGAGAACCTCCACTTCGACTATGACCTTGTCTAAACAAATAAGAGTCGGAGAACTCAGAGGGCTTCCATAGCCTTGGAAACTCATGACTGGAGCATAGGGAGATTACTGATGCCATAGACAGGAGTGTCAATTGGTAAAGTCAACAACAGGAGTCACTGTGCACTTACTCCTCATGTAGGATCTCTATCCTTAATGTGCTGTACATTGAGATTTAATGCTATAACGAGTACCCAAACAATATATTTCACTTTGTGTTTCTATGGGGGTGCAAACTGTTGAAATCCTTACTTAATGCATACTAAACTGATCCTCTGTAAAAAAAAAAAAAAAAGAAATTATCGATTCCCAACTTGACTCTCACTGGGATTAAACATGACAATAGGTTTGCTCTGATTTCATCATCATTTAAAAAAAATCATCTATTATTTTTCACTTTATGTTTCTGTGTGGGAGCAAACTGTTGAAATCCATACTTGATGTATACTAAGCTGATCTTCTGTATATTAAGATAATCAAAAATGAATCTTGATGTGAATGGAAGGGGAGAGGGAGTGGGAAAGGGGAGGGTTGTGGGTGGGAGGGACGGTATGGGGGGGAAAGCCATTGTAACCCATGAGTCGTACTTTGGAAATTTATATGCATTAAATAAAAGTTAAAAAAAATACATACAGGGAATAAAGGACGCCAGGAGGAGAAGCTGTCAGAGATGGGGGAGAATAAAAATTAAGATCTGTTTGGATTAAAAAATGTCTAAATGTAGGTTCTCAGGAGAAACTTAAACATGCAGTATCCATACCTCATGTGACAAGATTGTGATTAGGTATGGGTAACACTTTTCCGTACCTTTCATATCACAGCAGGGGTTTAGTTGTAATGGATATTTAATAAATTGTCATTAAAATAATTAGTGATGTTTGTAATCAGGCTGTATTTCTTCAGAAGAATAATCGAAGCCCACTGAATCATGTTTGGAGGATATGAGCCACACTTAGAAGTTGCCCTGTGGCATAGTAGGCTAAGTGTCTACCTGCGGTGCTGGAATTTCATATGGGCACCTGTTTGAGACCTGGCTGCTCCTCTTCCAATCCAGCTCTCTGCTGATGGCCTGTAAAAGCAGCAGAGGGTAGCCCAAGTGTTTGGGCCCTACACCCATGTGGGAGACCAGGAAGAAACTCTTGGCTCCCGGCTTCAGGTTGACTCAGCTCTGGCCGTTGCAGCCATTTGGGGAGTGAACTAACAAATGAAGACCTTTCTCTGTCAATAACTCTGTCTCTCAAATAAATAAATAAAATCTATATTTTAAAAAAGTGGACCAGTTAGCAAAGTAGTTCTCAGTGTAACCTTATTCCAACATGTCTACAACATCATTTTACCATGTCTACTTTGATGGGAACAATCCATTGACACTGAGGATTCTCTTTCAAACTTCATTAGCAGCCCACTAGTACTTGGTCTCATCTGCACTAAGCAGCCAAGAGCAGGGATCAATAAGTGTGTGCAAGGGCTCCAATGCATTTCTCAGCAAACAAAATGGTGGCAATGGGGGATGGGTCTCTTGGCATGGTCTCAGAAAAACATCCAACTACCACATAATGTTATATCATCGAAGCAGACACTCATCTGTGTGTATGTGGGATTATATTTGAATTGGCCTCTAGGTTTCTGTAACACTTTTATTTATATGGGAAAAGGAATTCTTCTCTGCCCATGAGACTCAGGTCCAAAGACAGTGCCTTATGAAGTAGATAACATCTTTTCTCCTGACAACCGAGTCTTTTCTTTCTCTTTCACATATTCTCTTACCCCTTACTCTTTGCTTTTCTTAAACCTTCCCACCCACTTTCCATCCCCATTCCTCTAGCTCTTCCTTTGCTTCTATCCAGCCTCATCTGTTTTTCTAACAGATATCTCCCCTCCCCCCCAGCTGGGTTCTGTCTCCTGGCCTAATTGGGCAGGCCTTGAGGAAATGCTGAGACCATTGCAGGTGACACTGAGGTTGTATATTAGAGCAGGGAGATCTTAGAACAGAGACTTTGAGCCCAAGGCCATGAATGAGCTTCAGAAGTTTTATGAGCTTCCAGAAATTATATAAAAATTACACAAAAAATCTGGTGAAATGTACTATTTTATATTATTCTTACATCAGGAACCATTACATTTATCAAAAACTCAAGGGAGTTCAAGACTCAAAAAAAGATAACATCTACTACCTTAGATTCTTAAGTACAACAACTTTACCCTGCTGGACTGCAGAAAACCATATAATGCTTTATTTTTATTTTTTAAAGATTTACTTGTTTATTAGAAAGGCAGAGTTACAGAGAGGCAGAGAGAGAGAGGGAGAGGGAGAATCTTCCATCTGCTGGTTTACTCTCCAAATGGCTGCAATGGTCAGAGCTGGGCCAATCCAAAGCCAGGAGCCAGGAGCTTTGTCTGGGTTTCCCATGTGGGTGCAAGTCTTCAAAGACTTGGGCCATCTTCCACTGTTTTCCCTGGGCCATAGCAGAGAGCTGGATCAGAAGTGGAGCAGCCGAGAGCTGAACCAGCACCCATGTAGGATGCTGGCATTGCAGGTGGAAGTTTTACCCACTGTGCCATAGTTGCAGCCCCCCATGTAACTCTCAGAAGATGAGATTTTCTAGGAAATATCAGGTTCTATTTCCAAAATAGAGCAAGCCCATACACTGCCAACAACCCATACACATTGACTATTGAATGATAGTCAATCAAATATCAATATCAGGACTAAACTGCAACAGGTATGGGTCATTGAAAGCATATCAAAGGGAATGGAGTGGGGTTGTGCAGCTAAACACTGACCTCACTATATTGTTCAGGATACTGAGAATGTAGTAGTGATGAGACAAACTGGATTCCTTGATTTCATCAAGCTTGCAATCTAGTGTAGGAAATAAATGAATCTGTATATATACATACATTTGTATATACATATATATATACATATTCAAAGACTCTTTTTGCTATGAATAAGATAATGTAGGGTGATACAACATGGAGTTTGGAAGGCAGTATTAGCTCGGGTGGTCAGGAAAGCTGTCTTCAAAGCCGACAGTTAGGTTTAGTTTTGAATGATTAGAAGTCAAATATGCACAGATCCTGGCAGAGAGGAGGGAGGAGCAAGAAGGAGGGAGAAATATACACAAAGGACCTGAGCTTAGATAATCTGAAAGAAAGGAGGCCAGAGGACAAGAGCATACAAAGCAAAAGTAAGATAGATAAAGGTGAAATAAGAGAGGGAAGCACAGACTAGATAACATATGGGCTTTTAGGCTATGGTGAAGGTTTTGGATTTTATTCGAATTACATTTGAAATCCACTGGAAATTGCAAAGCAAGGGAATGACATTGAACATTGACCCAACGTAGATTCATTGTCATTGTTATATAGTAGGTACTTTCTAGGTACTGGTGAACCTGCCAGCTGTGGATATGCCAGGCACAGCACCTCTCTCGGGAATTTACACTCTAGTGAAACAATTATAGAAGCAAACTTCAGGGAATGGTAAGTTTTATAAAGAATAAATGAGGTACATGGTATGATGGAAAGTGATCTGGGAGCTGTTTTCGATTGAATGGTCATGACGGACACCTTGAAAAGGGACATGTAAGTTCTGACATGAGAGAATAAGCCCTCTCATAAGCTCTATGAGGCCAGGCAGAAGAAACAGCCAAGTCAGTTGCCCTAAGTCAAGAGTGAATGTGCCTAGAATGTTTGAGGGGGAAGAACAAAAGTCAGTATGTCAAGAGAGGAAAGTAAGTTTCAGATTAATGAGCAGGGAAAGCATTGGAGAATTTTAAACAGAATGTCTTGTTCTAAAAATATTATGTGCCTGATTCCAGGGAATGGACTGCAGGGATAGGAGTGGGGATACGTGGAAGTAGGACGACTACTTCAGGACTGCTGTGGTGGCTTTGGCCTGTAGTTATGAATCCTTTGGCAAGGACAATAGGACTAGATATGGAAAAAAAAGCTTATATTCAGGATATTTTTTTGGAAGGAAAGTTAACAGGTCTCACTAGAGTCTGAGATGCGGACGGAGGAGGAGAAAAAGGAATGAGAGCTCCCTTCTGGATTTTGGTTTTTACCAGTTACATATGAGATGTTGCCATTACTGAGGATGGAGAAGGCATTCACTCTAAGATAAATATTGCATTCCCATTTTACAGATGAGTAAACAAAGGACCAACAAATATAATTCCAAAGTGCATGCCTTATCTACTACAGCCTCTTTGATAGGAATGATGGTGACTTCAATTTGATGGTTTAGAATAAAGAACATATACGAAAAAGTCAAGGAAGCAGTCTTACAGGGTATTTGTAGTGTGTGTCTTTGTGTTCCAATAATCTTGTTTAGGAAGACATTAGAAACAACTATCTTTCTGTATCATTTCTGATATCTTCTCTCTCTATGATGGGAAATGATAGTAGAAAAAGAGAACTTGGACTTCATCCCAGTTTGTGCTGGTGATACTAGAACGAACTCTGATTGACTGAGGCTGACAATGTAACAAGAAGTTTTGATTTCGTTACCCAAATATCATCTGTGATCCGAGTGCAGCACTACCATCAGAATCCTAGGCTCAAATCTGAGGAACAGAGCCCCATGCTTGAAGAACAAGGAGATCCTGGCTTTGGAACTCATGAAGATTTTTACTCTGACCAAATAAGTTAATTTACCTAAAGCCTCATTTTCACAACTTTTGAGATTATAGATAGGTTGAAATCAGATCACAATTTATTTTATGGTATAAATAGAAGTGTAAATACCTGAGATTATTGTAAGTATCCCAAAGGTCTCTTTATTTTAAATAATCCCAGTTGTCATGATATCAGCTATGCATTGTTGTGCATTTAATCATCCCCATGTCACTAACTTGAAACCATAACCACTTTTTATTTCTTGTAATTCTATAGCTCACAACTCTAGGGTGATTCTGCTAAACTGGGATCTGTTTAGCTGAATTTAACTGGGTTCATAAAGACAACTGGAAGATTTGATGAGACCTGCCTGGTTTACAATGGCCTTATTCACATGTTTTATGTTGGCTAGCTATGATTTGGGGCAACAAGAGTAATTGGGTCTTGCATTTCTCCTCAGCAACTGGTCTAGTTCACATCTGCTTACTTGATGGAGACAGGGTTCCAAGAGATAAAATGCAAGTGCATGAAGTCTTTTGTGTCCTTGGAATTGAAACATATGCATAGCATTCTATTGGTGAAAATAAGTCCCAAGACCAGTCTATACTCACAGGCTGGGAAATTGACATGATCTAAACCATTTTTTGATGGTAGCAGCTGGAGTCATGTTGCAAAGAAAAGGGTGAAGAATGGAGAACATGTTTGGAATTTTAGATTAAGAAACAGGATGGCTCCTTGATCTGGGGAATTCTGATTTTCTTTGCTTACCCTCAGTATCCCTCACTGCTTACCTAGTCAGTCATTGGGATTTGGCTTGCTTCTCATTGCTCTAGTAATACCAGTCTAGGCTATACTATTCACTACAAGTCTCCTCTTTCTGGAGCAGTTTGGTTTTGGGGCCCTAAGCACTTCTTTTTCCCTATGAAAGGGAGAAATTGAAATGGAAAAAGGAAGATATCAAAGGCTCTGAGATTAGGACACCTGCATCTCACATTAGAGTACTTAGGCTCAATTCCTAGCTCTGACTCCTGATTCTAGCCTCCTGCTAATACAGACCCTGGGAGGCAGTGGCGTTGGCCCAAGTGGTTGGGTTCCTGCCACTAGTGTAAGAGGGCTGGATTGAGTTCCAAGCTCTCAGCCCTGACCATTGTGGACATTTGATAATTGAACCAGTGAATGAGAACTTTTTCTGTCTTTCTCTCTATGCCTCTTATATTACAAAGAAAAAAAGTTTTATGTATAAGTTTTTAAATTTAAGATTGAAAGAAGGTTGTTGAGCTGCTATATTGGCAGATGATTCCATTTATCTGGACATTGGAGATAAAATGGTAAACAAGAAAGACAAGCCCCTTGCATTTGTTTTAGGTAGAAAAGACAGACAATAAGCAGACAGATATGGGGCTGGTGCTGTGGCATAATAGGCTAAGCCTCTGCCTGTGGTCAGCATCCTATATCCATGTCAGTTCATGTTCAGCTGCTCCTCTTCCAATCCAGCTCTCTGCTATGGCCTGGGAAAGCTGTGGAGGATGGCCCAAGTGCTTGGGCCCCTACACCCACGTGGGAAACCTAGAAGTTCCTGGCTCCTGGCTTCGGATAGGTTCAGCTCCAGCAGTTGCAGCCATCTGGGGAGTGAACCAGCTGATGCAAGACTTTCTCTCTGTCTCGCCCTCACTCTGTCTGTAACTCTACCTCTCAAATAAATAAATAAAAATCTTTTTTTTTAAAAAAAGCAGAGAGATATGAACAGAAAGACTTCTAGTGGTTATAGTCAAAGATGTCTTGAAAGAAATACTAAATGGCAATTGGTGGGGGATAGAGACTCTTCTAATTAGGTGTTCAGGGAGGGCATTGTGGTTTGAATCAAGGTTGAATGACAGAGACCACAGGAATGATGGAGTGCAGAGTATTTCAGGTGGAAGGAACAGTAATTGAAAGATCCAAAAATGAGCATGGATTTACTGTGTTCTAAGAAGAAAGTTAACGAGATTTAAATGTAGTGAGGTAAGTGACTATCAAGAAATATTTGAAGAGGGGACTTTTCCTGTCGGGCCATGGTGAAGAGCATAGACTTTCCTCAAAGGAAGCCACCGAGAGGCTTTGAACATGGGTGAGGTGATGGGATAGGTATTGTGATGTCAAAGTACTGTAGACTGGTGGCAGATTTGGTCAGAGTTTGGCATATTTGAATTATCAGTGTTTAAGATATAGCACATGTGAGTGTAAGATATTCTGCCCAGACATATTTAGTTTGGCCAAACTACTTTTAAAAATTGATTTATTTGCCCAAATCATGAGATTCTTCATACAAATTGTATTTCTGTCTTATCTTGTGAGGTACAAGATCTAATAAATCTCAGAATGGTATTCCTGAAATCCTAAATGGCAGCCTCCTCTGGTGCTGGGTGGCAACTGCCCCTTTAGAAAGGAGGACTCTGGGGTGGACTTTGGGTTCCCACCATTCCTTATCTGATTATCAATTGATTAATCAGATTACCTAATCAGATTACCAATCTGATTACCTTACCTCATTCCCTCACTCTGTCTTCCCTACTTGGCTTCTGCAGCTAAGTGTGAGCTTGTGATCAGCTGTGGCTCTCAAGGGTGTTTGGGAATGAGTGGCTAAGGGAACAAGAACAATGAACAATGAGGTGAGGTGGTTGCAGAGCTGCAAGGCCAGGCTTGTCCAAGTGGGTGTCCATGTGCACACTGGCCCTTGAGTAAAGAGGAAACCATAGAATGCAAGGAAAGAGGCTTGAGGGTGCTGTCCACATGCTGTGTGTGTGTCATTGTCCAGTAGAGGAGTTAGTGACAAAGGCATGTGGTCATATCTCAATAGAACAAGGTTCAGAAGAGAACAGTGGAAGTGGTGGCAGAAAGCCAGAGGACTTTACTCAGGCTTTCTTGCATTTAGGTATGATCATGATTGTTATAGTTTGGGGCACTGAGATATAAGAAGAAATTTCTTGGATTGAACTTGTGGAAAAGCTATTTATTTTATTGTTAAAAATGGGCAAGAAGTGGGCAATGGTCTACTTCTTAAGATCCTGGTTAAGATGTCTGTTCTGTGTCTGATTCCTGGCCCTGACTCCAGCTTCCTGGTCATGGAGACCCTGGAGGCGGCAGAAAATGTCTCATATTCTCAGACACTTGGGTCCCTGACACCCATATAGGAGACCTGGATGGAGTTCTCAGCTCCCGGCTTTGGCCTGACCCAGTCACAGCCATTGTGGGCATTTGGGGAATGAACCAGTGGATAGAAACTGTTTCTCTCTTTCTGTTTCTCTCTACCTCTCTCCCTCCTTCTCTCCTTCTTGAATACAAGTTGTTTTTTTTTTTTTTTAAGATGGACAAACACAAAATGTTCAAGCCTTTTGTCCTTTCCTTTCTTATTACTGTCTAGGACATAGATGTAATACCTAGAAACAGAATAGTCATTTTTAGATCATGAGAATGTAAGGCATTTCCAACTCCTTTTAAAAACTTTTTAAAAAAAGTTTTATTTGGAAGCTAGAAAGCAACTAATAGAGACAGAGAAACAGAGATTGTCCATCTGCTGGATCACTCCCTAAATTCCTGCAACAGCCAGGGCTAGGCCAAGCCAAAGTCAGGAGCCCAGAACTTAATATGGATCATTCATATGCATGACAGGGACCCAAGTACTTGAGCTATCACCTGCTGCTTCACAGGGTGTGCATTAGCAGGAAGCTAGATGTAGAATAGAGGTGCTAAGACTCAAATCAAGCACTCCAATATGTAGGAAATCCCAAGCAGTCACTTTACTGCATGAAATACCTGTCCTCATTCATCCCCTTGTGGATGATAGAAGAGGTAACTAGAAATTGTCTGTATCCTTGGTGATTTCCTTGGAAATTATATCAGTCCTTGATCACCCACTTCTGTGTTTCTTATTATACAAGGGGACTTCAAAAAGTTGATGGGTAGAATTTATAACATTTTCCATGAACTTTTTGAAGCAACCCTGTATCAGAAACATAATTCCATATTTGCTAAAGTTGCTATCATTGTTTCATTGATACATATAGGCAAACATTATGTTAACAAACACAACTGAAATAAATCATGAAAGGACAAATTAATGTTAGCAAAACATCACTCAGATAAGAAATAAAGGGCCATTTTCCTCCTTCCACACAAGCTATTATCAAGTGTGTGGCATCTTCCTGGATCATCAACTCTGGCTGGACCCCAGGGTGACAGGTAGGGGATGGGAATCATGTAAAAGTAAGGCAAATCTTCCAGTAGCTACATGGAGTGGACAGGGTGAGAATCCAAGAGAAAGAAAGTATAGGTGACCCAGTCAATAGACGGCCACCGTCTCACAAGTTTTCTGAATGTTAGACTAAAAAGCCAATGGAGAGCTGACTGAACTCATCATTCCTCTCTTGTACTTTTTCATATTGTCTTATTTTCTAAGTTAGGGGCAGCATCACCTACTCATTATCCTTAGACAAAAAGAAAAAAGGTTTTCTTCTCTTCCAGACCCAGAGCCGCTTGACTCCCGAATCCTCATGAATACACTTTTTGACATTTGCCCCTCTGTGTATGTGGATGGGGAAGACAGATGTGTAATGATCATTATACATCATCTTCGTCTCTCACCTGGGCAATTGCATCAGCCACAAGCATGTCCTCATTCTCATCTTCAATATGAAATACTGGCACAGTTGTATTTCTAAAAACCAAAATGCAACCTGTCACTCCCTGGCTTTAGGGTTATCAGAAGTTTCATGTTTGGATAATGTTCACATTCCTTTGCATAGTGTATTAGGACTTCCAAATTCTATCCACTGGCTATGTCTCCAGCCTTATTTCTTATTGTTGCCCATGCACTGAACTTCTGCTTCCCAAGTGTGCCATGTACTTTTTTTTTTTTTGCCATGTACTTTCATAATTCTACAAGAACTATCCTTCTGTCTCCTTTCATTGGCTAAATCTAACTCAAATTCTTTTCTGACTTCTCCAGGCAAAATTAATTATTAATTATTTTGGTCCCCCTGTGTGCTATTCACAAAACTGTTTTTAGGTAACTCTCTGCCGGTGGATGGTGAGTGCCTTGAGGGTAGCTGCAGAGCCTGGTTGGTTGGTAGATGGAAACATCTTCATATACCTGCAAAAGAGAAAAGGAGGGGAGAGTTCACATTACACATTTTCTTTTTGTTTGTTTTTGCTTGTTTCTTTTAATTAACATTAACTTGTGTCTATATCATGATATCTGAAGTGAAATTATTTCAGATGAACAGAGATTCCTGCTGCAGAGAAGGGTTGAATTAGAGACATCTAATTAAATATAAATTAATATTTATAAGTATTATAAAATAAAAAAATTAGAACTCAATTATAGTCATGTGACTAGTGATAGAAAATGTTCCTTGTACTTTGAAGATACACATATATTGAATATCTGTATAAAATATATATATATAGAATCTATCTCTTTCTATATATATAAACTAAAGAGAAATTAAAAAGCTTTACATTCCTGAATTACTACTTGGAATTTCACAAATTTCAACAAATTCCAAATTAAACAGCTTAATAGAGTAAATAATGATGACAAAGCAATGGACAATTTTGTTTCTCTTCATTGCCTTATATACATGAAATATATATGTTAATAATCATTATCTTTTATAAATCAGTATAAGTACCTACATTAGCTGTGAATAAAGAATTATTTTCATCTGACACTCCCCCAGTAATGATGTAGCTGACAGTGAGACACGACTCATCCATCAGGAACAGAGAGTCTAGTAGCACTTCACGATTTTTTTTCTGGATCTACTTCTTCCTGTTTGAACAAACCAGGAGTCAACCAGAGATGTGAGCTGCAATAAGTATATACCTCGCCCCTATGGCCTCCCATGCAAAGGTGGTACCTCTTTCATCTTGTGCCCACAAGTGGAAGCTCACTCTCTAGAATGGAGGCTTATTATATGAACACAAGGACTGAAATTTATTTCTTCTTTTCATTATAAAACAAAATCTGTCAAGCTCAATTCTCTGAGGTTACAAAAAGAAAGCAGTTCCGGATTTCCACTTCTGACCATAGCATACTATCTTGTATCAGATAAATACTCCTGACAATAACAAGGAGAGATAGTTAGATAAAAAAAAACAATCTGTTTGAAGGCACTTGAGAACTGCTAAGACTCCAAGATCCAGGAGACAAGAGAATTTGGGAGAGACAAGCCCAAGTTTCAAATCTGTTTTTCTCTTTGGATCATTTGCTGATTATTTTTTAAATATTTATTTATTTGAAAGGCAGAATGTTAGAGAGGCAGAAGCAGAGAGAGAGAGATAGATAGAAAAGGTCTTCCATCCGCTGGTTCACTCCCCAGATGGCTGCAATGACTGGAGCCAGGTTGATCTGAAGCCAGGAGCTTCCTCCGTGTCCCCCAAGTGAGTGTAGGGGCACAAGCACTTGGGCCATCTTCCACTGCTTTCCCAGGCCGTAGCAGAGAGCTGGATCAGAAGTGGAGCAGCTGGGACTGGAAACGGCATCCATATGGGATGATGGCATTTCAGGCAGCAGCCCCACCCACTGTGCTACAGTGCCAGACCCTGCTGATTTTTTTTAATAAAGGTTTGTTTATTTATTTGAAAGTCAGAGTTACAGAAAGAGAGACAGAGAGAGATCTTCCATCTGCTGATTCACTCCCCAGAAGGCTGCAACAGTTAGAGCTGAGCCAGGCAGGAGCCAAGAGCTTCATTTAGGTCTCCCACATGGGTAGCAGGGGCCTAGATACTTGGATCATCCTCTGTTGCTTTTCCCAGGCCATTAGCAGGGATCTGGCTCAGAAGTGAAGACGGAACATGAACTGCGCCCATATGGGATGCCAGCATCACAGTAGTGACTTTACCCATCACTCCACCACGCCAATCCCATTTGCTGATTATTTAAAAATCTGATTGGAGGGAGATACAAATAGAGACAGAAAGAGCTCCTATTCACTGATTCATTCCCCAAATGTGGGTACAGACTAAGTGGTACAGACTAAGCTAGTCCAAAGCCAAGAGCTAGGATTTCTTTTTTTTTTTTTTTAAGATTTTATTTATATTATTTGAGAGAGTTATAGACAGTAAGAGGGAGAGACAGAGAGAGAGGTCTTCCGTCCGCTGGTTCACTCCCCAAATGGCCGCAACGGCCAGAGCTGTGCTGATCCGAAGCCAGGAGCCAGGAGCTTCTTCCAGATCTCCCACATGGGTGCAGGGGCCCAAGGACTTGGGCCATCCTCCACTGCTCTCCCAGGCCACAGCAGAGAGCTGGATCAGAAGAAGGGCAGCCGGGACTAGAACCGGTGCCATATGGGATGCTGGCACCATAGGCAGAGGATTAACCTACTGCGTTACGGTGCTGGCCCCAAAAGCTAGGATTTCAATCCAGGTCTCTGACATGAGTGTTGTGGACCAAACTACTTGAGCCATCACCTGCTGCCTGAATCTGCTCTGGCAGGAGCCTGGAATCAGAAGCCTGACCTGGGAATTGAATACATGTGCATCAATATGGGACATGGCTGACTTAACCTGCATCTTATCTGCTAGGCCAATTTCCTACTTCAATTTGCTGATTTTTAAGTAGCTGTCTAGAGGCTGAGAAACTTTACAAATAGTATCACTATGCAAGGGCAATAAAAATTATACTTCAGGAGCTCTTTAAGGAGGATTTTATCTAGCTATCCATGTATACAAGGAATAGAGAGGTGAACTGAAAAGAAAATAGCTGGACTGCCTGGGTTTGAGGCCTGGTTCTGCTCCTGATTCCAGCTTCCTGTTAATGTTCATTCTGGGAGGCAACAGGTGATGGTGGGCATTTGGGGAGTGAATCAGCAGATGGGATGGAGGTCTCTGTCTTTTTCTCCTTCTCCTCTCTCTCTATTTCAAATAAAATAAATCAAATTTAAAAAATAAAATTGCCCTCACAAAATCTAAAATGCTGATTCTAATTCTAGACTGGATTCCATCAGTGTGACCTTATCAATCTGTGACTTAGAAGTGAAAGAACATCCTCTCTAGAAGTAGATAATCTGAATCTCAAATTATTTCTACACATTTTCCTATGCAACATTCTTCACTATTAAAAAATAACAAGCATATTAGTAAAAAAAAACCGTATGAACAAAACTTAAGAGGAAAAATAGACAATAGTATCAGAACCACACACAGGAGAGTGTGTGAATTCTTACACAGAACTTTAAAATAATTATACTTAGGAAAATAGAAAAATATGGAGAATTTTAGCAGAGAATTATAATTGATAAATCAAGAAAAAGAAGAAAGAGCTAAAGGAAGGACTAGTAAGAGAGATAGGTCAGAAGAAAATAGACAGACTGAAGCTAGAAAGATAAGAAGATGACAATTACAAGAAAGACTCTGTGAGATAAATGGAGCGCAGTGACAATATCCAATGCACATGTGATTGGAGTCCTGGACGAGAAGAGAGAGAGGAATTAGGGCAAGAATATTTATAAAGAAATTTGTGAATTTTTCTAAAGCTGATAAAAGGCATGAAGAATATCATGAAGTAGAAGAATACCTATGAACTCCAAGCAGGATAAATTAAATGAAAGCTATACTTAGGCGCATGAGGGTATAACTGCTGAAAATCAATGGGGAAAAAATGTCAAGAGCAGTCAGAGAAAAAACACACATTGCTTTCAAAAACAAGAGACTAACGGCTAACTAACTTTTTCTTTGAATGTCACATTTCTTTTTCTTTTTTCTTTTTTTAAAAATTTATTTATTTGAAAGGTAGAGTTACACAGATAGAGAGTGAGAGAGAGAGAGAGATCTTCCATACTCTGGTTCACTCCCCACATGGCCCCAATGTTCAGGTCTGAGCCAGGTCAAAGTCAGGAGCCTGGAAGCCCATCTGGGTATTCCATATGGCTGGCAGGGACCCAAATACTTGGGCCATCTCCCTCTGCTTTCCCAAGTGTATTAGTTGGGAGCTGGATCAGAAATGGTGCAGCGAGACACCAACCAGTGCTCATATGGGATACTAGCAGTGCAGGCAGCAGTTTAGTCCCCTGTGCTACTCCACTAGTCCCGACAGCTAACTTCCTAATAAAAACAATTTAAGCCAGAAAACAGGAATAGTAATTGTGAACTGTTCAAAGAAAATAAGGCAAAACTAGGTGTTAAGCCCTAGGGGAAAAAAAGCTTTCTGGTGATAGCAAGGCAAGTAGATTGGGCAATAATGTTATCTTATTCCTGAGGAAAGAATTCTTCCTCATGAAGGAAAGTGAGCTGTGGAGATCATATCATGGCCTTTATAATCGTAGAGTGTATCAGGACTTAAAGACCTTTGTAGAACACACGAAACATTTGTAGCGCTTGTGCTTTTATCAGTTGTTCAACTTAGTACACCTGGGCTGAATTGAAGCTGACTCAATGCTCAGGTTTAATGAAAGATTTTAGGATCGGCCTCACTCCTTCTTGGTTGTGTGATACAGACAGATTATTTAACACCTTGTATTAACTTCCTAGGTTGGCCACAACAAATTACCACAAACAGGGTGCTGTAAACAACAGACGTTTAGGCTTTTGATTCTTTTTTTTTTTTTTTTTTTTTTTTTTTTTTTTTTTGACAGGCAGAGTGGACAGTGAGAGAGAGAGACAGAGAGAAAGGTCTTCCTTTGCCGTTGGTTCACCCTCCAATGGCCGCCAATGGCCGGCGCACCGCGCTGATCCGATTGCAGGAGCCAGGTACTTATCCTGGTCTCCCATGGAGTGCAGGGCCCAAGGACTTGGGCCATCCTCCACTGCACTCCCTGGCCACAGCAGAGAGCTGGCCTGGAAGAGGGGCAACCAGGACTAGAACCCGGTGTGCCGGCGTCGCAAAGTGGAGGATTAGCCTAGTGAGCCATGGCGCCGGCCTAGGCTTTTGATTCTAAAGCCTAGAAGTTTGAAATCAAAGTGTTGCCAAGGCAATGCTCCTTCTGAAGGCTTGCAAGACACTTCTTAGACTTCCCATAACTTTTGGAGATTGCTGGAAAAATTCTTGGCATTCCTTGGCTTGCAGCCACATCACTCCAATTTCTGCCTTTGTTTTCACATGGCTGTCTTCACTCTGAGTGTATTGCTGTGTCTTCAAATCTTTCTCTTTAGTTCTTGACTTTAGGGCCCACCTTAATCCAGTATGACTTCATTTTAACATGTTTATCTCTGCAAACACCCTATCTCCAAATTAGGTCACATTTGTAGATACTGGGAGTAAGATATCCTGTATTTGGAGACTCAACTCAACACACTGTGTCTCTAAATCTCACTTTTCTATGAAATAAGCATTATAACATCAGCTTTGAGGGATAATCATGAACAATAATCAAATGACGTCCCAGATCCATACAAATGACTAATACATTTTCAAGGCAGGCTTTTACAACTAGTAGGTAAAAGAATGATATATGAACACTTATTGATAGACTCAAAAAGGGGCAGTTGGATGATTGAAAGCTCCTGCTAACTCTACATTTTAATAAGGTTCTGTCAACTAGGAAGCTTCATTTTTCTTTAAGAAACTGTACTATTAAGTCAAGTATCAAATGAATCGCTAAGAAAATATAAGGGCCAAAGGGACACAATCAAAGGATTTTTTTCACCCTATTTTTCCTGTATGTCAAAGTTTGATACATTCCTTTTTGACTCTACCCTATTTCTGCCATCAACAAGATGTTTCAACTTTGGCTATGCTGTTTAATCCTCACCTTCATTTCCCCATCTATAAGTCAAGAGATTCCTGTTCTATTTTAATTAGAAGTCGAGTAATAGAAAAATCTAACTATGAGTAGCTTATACACATATGAGTTTTATCTTCCTTATGAAACAAAACCAAAGAATGACTGTTGCTGGCTTTGAGTAAGATGTTCATGGATGCCTTTAGACACTGAGATCCTTGTGTTTTTCTATTCAACTAACCCTTGAATTTTGGCTTCTACTATGACAATGATACACCTAATAGAGATCTAGCCTTTACATCCATATTTAACGCAAAAAGTAAGTCTGGATCAGGAGCTCTTAATCATGTCTGTCTTCCCTCCTCAATAACACAAAGGTTTCTCACAACTCATCCTGAGCAGAACTGGTAATGAGCAGAACTAGTACTGTGACCACTCTTATCTGCATTGGCTGAAGCACAATTGCCACAATGGCTAAGCAAAAACTACAATCTCTCTCCCATTGTGACTGCAAGGTCAGCCTGCTCTTAGCGAGGAAAAATCAGAGGATGGAAGTTAGAAATGGATATGAATAGATAACTAAAAGGTTTGTTACATTCTCATCTGTAAAAAGGCTTTATTTTTATTTTTATTTATTTGAGAGGGAGGGGGAGGAGGAGAGAGAGAGAGAGAGTGCACTCCCATCCACTGGTCCGCTTCCCAAATGCCTACAACAGCCAGAGGGCCAAAACTAGGAGCCAGGACCTCCTTCTAGGTCCTTGCAAGGGTGGCAGGAACCTAACGAATGGCGTCATCACCACTGATTCCCAGGGTTACCATCAGCAGTATCCTGGAATCAGAACCTGGAGCTGGGAAAGAAATCCAGGCACTGTAGTGTAAAACACAGGTATGCTCACCAGTGTCCCACCAAGTTGACCAAATGCCACTCCAAAATCTATATTTTAAAATCTCAAACAGTGAGACACCTAGAAACCTCTCAGGTTTCTATGACAAACTTAGATGTTCAAGCCACAATTTGGGAATGTCTCAAATATTTGCAGCGACCTAGAGAAATCAATCCTGGAGTTACTAATATCCCTGGACACTGGTCATGTGATTAGATTCTCTTTTTTTTAACTTTTATTTAATGAATATAAATTTCCAAAGTACAGTTTATGGATTACAATGGCTTCCCTCACCCCATGACTTCCCTCCCACCTGCAAACCTCCCATCTCCTGCTCCCTCTCCCCTTCCATTCACATCAGGATTCATTTTCAATTCTCTTTATATACAGAAGATCAGTTTAGTATATATTAAGTAAAGATTTCAACAGTTTGCACCCACACAGAAACACAAAGTGAAAAACACTGTTTGAGTACTAGTTATAGCTTTAAATCACAATGTACAGCACATTAAGGACAGAGATCTTACATGGGGAGTAAGTGCGCAGTGACTCCTGTTGTTGACTTAACAAATTGACACTCTTGTTTATGGCATCAGTAATCACCCTAGGCTCTTGTCATGAGTTGCCAAGGCTATGGAAGCCCCCTGAGTTCACTGACTCTGATCATATTCAGACAAGGTCATAGTCAAATGACAAGGTCATAGTCTCCCTTCAGAGAAAGGTACCTCCTTCTTTGATGAAGAACTTCTTTTAATTTTCCTTTCTTCAGAAAAACAATATACCTTAATCTTTCATAAACCCTATGGTATACAGTCCTGTAGTAGTCCAGTTGTTAAAATCTGGTTTCACTGGCTAGGAGATGCACATTGGTTGCAATGCTGTCCTGTAAATGTTCTGTGATGATGGGAATGCTCCATGCTGTTCAATAAAACAGCCAATAAACTAAAACACGTAGATAGTTAAAGAGAAATTGAGGCTTACATTTTATTTAATTTTAATTTAGGCAATTACGTGCAGGTAGAGGCAACAATACCGAGCAGCACAGATCTACAGGCTGTAACTTCTCCTTCTGGAAAACTTTCAGTCATATTCTGAATTGTATCCTCTAAGTCCATCTTTAGATATAACCATGTCTTCCATGCTGAGCCTTTATGGTTTCTGCTTGAAAAACCACCTGGGGCAGCTGTGGCACCGGCATCCCATATGGGCACTGGTTCGAGTCCTGGTTGCTCCTCTTCTGGTCCAGCTCTCTGTATATGGCCTGGGAAAGCAGTGGAGCATGGCCTGAGTGCTTGAGCCCCTGCACCTGCGTGGGAGACCCGGAAGAAACTCCTGGCTCCTGGCTTCGGATGGGCCCAGCTCTGGTGGTTGCATCTATTTGGGGGTGAATCAGTGTATGGAAGACCTTTCTCTCTGTGTCTTTTTCTCTCTGTCTGTGACTCTGCCTCCCAAATAAATAAATTAAATCTTAAAAAGAAAAAAGACGAAGAAAAACCACATACCTTTTGTTGGCCTGCACTGACCGTTGCCCTCACCATCTAGGCACATTCAATAGAATGGATAAACCTGATGTGAAGGTGAGACAGCACTGATCCAGGCACTTTCCGTCCTCTGTAACATTCAACTGTTCCCATTTGCTATTATCTTCCTTCCAACTCTGTCATAGTTTATTTTTTTTTAATTTTTGAATTTTTTTTTGACAGGCAGAGTGGACAGTGAGAGAGAGAGAGACAAGAGAGAAAGGTCTTCCTTTGCCGTTGGTTCACCCTCCAATGGCTGCCGTGGCTGGTGCACTGCGCTGATCCGATGGCAGGAGCCAGGTACTTATCCTGGTCTCCCATGGGGTGCAGGGCCCAAGCACTTGGGCCATCCTCCACTGCACTCCCAGGCCATAGCAGAGAGCTGGCCTGGAACAAACAGGGGCACCCGGGACAGAATCCAGTGCCCTGACCGGGACTAGAACCCAGTGTGCCGGCGCCGCAAGGCGGAGGGTTAGCCTAGTGAGCCGCGGCGCCGGCCCCAACTCTGTCATAGTTTATGCATATCCTTTCCTCCTATAATCCCTTTAGAGTAAAATTAGCTCAGTTTTCAGAGATCCATTGGAAAATCAGAATGTAATTTTCGAATTAAAATTATATGTATATATTACTTAGTTCTCATGTAGGTTTATTATCATTTGAATTCAAAAACAGTTCTAGAATTTCTATACATGTAAGGTAAAGGAGGGGATTTTTGGGAGTTGGAAGAGAAGCCTGGGATTTTGTCTTGAAGTTGAGTTTGCACAGCAAGCATAGGTATGTGCTTATATGAGCTGACTGAACAGTATATGCTGATGGAAATTATAGAGGGGTTAAAGTGTTCCCTAAATCACACCTTTCATGCTCCACTATTAATTGCTATTTTTAAATTTTATTTATTATACATCAGTGGGTTGTAATTGTTTTTCAGAATAATAAAGCATAAAAATAAATAGAAAATTTGGAATAAGGCTATATTTTTTTTGCTGTGTTTTCAAATTTATTTATGTATTTGAGAAGCAGAGAGAGACAGGTAGATGGAGAGAGCATTCATCTAATGATTCACTTCCCAAATGCCTTCAAGGAACCAAGATCCTGAAGCCAGGAGCCAGGAAACTAATCCAGGTCTCTTCTGTTGGTGGCAGGGGACCCAATGACTTGAACCGTCACTGTTGCCTCTCAAGGTGAGCATTGGCAGGAAGCTAGACTTGGAAGTGGAGCCAGGACATGAAAACAAGAACTCTGGTACTAGAATCAGCTGTCCTCACCAATGTGTTAGCCACCAGGCCAAACCCTCCCCCCAACTTTTTTTTATGTGAAATGAATATGTATATTTGTATGTGCTGGGTCAGGATGCAGGATGCATTTCTCAGTGTTTGTCAAGTTCATGAATGTTTTAAAGCCACAGGTTTTAATTGCTTTACAGTGTATAAAATTTCATATTTGTTTCAACAGTGTTTGTGACATATATATTTCTGTTAATTGTTCTTTAGGACATGGAACATCATTAATGCAATTATGAATCATCCAAAATTTCATTGGCAAAGAGGAAGCATACATAATAGTCTTCAAGGGGCTGGCACTGTGGCACAACGAGTTAAAGCCCTGGCCTGAAGCGCTGGCATCCCATGTGGGCACCGGTTCTAGTCCCGGCTGCTCTGTTTCTGATCCAGCTCTCTGCTATGGCCTGGGAAAGCAGTAGAAGATGGCCCAAGTCCTTGGACCCCTGCACCCATGTGGGAGACCTGGAAGAAGCTCCTGGCTCCTGGCTTTGGATCGGCGCAGCTCCGGCCGTTGCAGCCATGTGGGGAATGAACCAGCGGATGGAAGAATTCTCTCTCTCTCTGTCTCTACTTCTCTCTGTAACTCTGTCTTTCAAATAAATAAAATAAATCTTTAGAAAAAATAATAGCCTTCAATTTTTTCTATAGTAATTGTTTCTTGTTATCACAAAATCAATTTTCCTCACAGAAAGTGAGAATGGGTGAAGCAGATAAGCCTAACAAAAGCTTTTGAGGGTAACTGTTTGAAGTCTGTGAATTTTTATTTTTTTGAACATCAAATTATTTATATAGTTCAGCTCTTTAAAGGTAGAAAACAGTATGCAGTGAAAAATCTTCCTCCCTGTCCCCCCAATTCCCTTGTCATTTAGGGAATCTTGGACTGCCATAAGTAGACACTATTCTTATGGGTTTCTTGTGCATACATTCTAACATACATGGTATATTTTAGTATATTAGCAAAGTGTTCATATTATCCTATCTTTTTTTACACAGTAGTAGCATATCTTCTACACTGTTGTGACTTTGTTGATCTTACTTAACTATACACATGTATACTTGTTTTATTACCAGTATGCCATGTTTCCCACTTTTCTTATAGTCACAGAACATTCTGTCGTCAGAGGAAAGCATAGTAGCTTAATCAGCCCCTTACTAGGTTGCATTACATTTCTTTATATCAGTGCTGCAGTAAAGTCTCTTTTTTTAGGGGCTACAGGAGAGCCTGGGGATGGAGTTGATGCCAGAAGGGCTCTCAACTGGGTAAGTCACTTCACTTATTGGAGTCTCATTTTTCTTACCTGTAAACATTAGAAAACGACAATAGAATATGGACTACTTCAGAACTTTGTGTGTCATCCCTGTGCGGGGGCCATGACAATCTTCTCTTTATCTTTCCAAGTTTAGTATATGCACAGGAAACAAGCAAGGGATACCTCTTATACACGTTATTGTGTATATGTGCAGGTGTGTTTGATAAATTCTTAGGTTTGAGAGTATTGGGTAAAAAGGTATTAAATAAACATTGATAAATGTTATTGTCCTCTATGGATGTTGTATCATTTTTTAATTTTACAATCAATATGTAAGAGTTTCTATTTTCCTCTCCACTCAACAAATCAGTGATGTATCAATGTTGACAATCTATGCCAAATTGATGATGAAAGAAATTATATCTCAGTGTAAATTAATTTTGAATTTTTCATATTATGAATGGCCTATCATACCATAGGCTTAACCTACTTGTGTTGCCTTTTGATTGAACTACTTATTAATACTCTGTCTATTTTGTTTTATACTATTATTGATTTGTACAGTTTTTTTACAGTTTTTTTTTTATTTTGGAAAAATGAATGTGTTCCTTGTGATCTGATTTGAAAATGTTTTCCAGTTTGTCATTTATTTTTGGATTTTACTTGCTGTATTTTTCCAAACAGAAAACTTTTATTTTATATAGGCAAATTTATCAACATTTTATTTTAGGAATTCTAAGTTTTCTGAAATAAAAAAATCACCGTATAACCAGCATATCTTTGTATCAGTAGTCAAGAAGAGCATTATGAGAAAGAAAAATGATAGACTTGTTTCTCTTTTGAACACACATGCCAAAATCCTAAACAAACAATTACTAAAACAAATTCTGTAATCCATAAACAAGGCATATACCATCACCAAACTGAGTTTATTTCATTAATACAATTGGTTTAGCATTAAAATAGCAACATAATTCGACATGTTAGCAGAATACAGGAGAAAGATAATAGTATCCTTTCAAAACAAGTGGTAAAGACATGTAGAAAGTCAAACCTTTATTTAAAATAATTTTTTTTATAAACTAGGTACAGAAAGGAGTGTTATTAGTGTGGTAAATATTATCCCCCAAACACCTAAAATAATGTAATTCTTTAATTTTTTTAAAAAAGTTACATTTTAAAAGTTAGTTTTATTTGAAAGGCAGAGAGACAGATAGAAGCATCCTATCTGCTGGTTTACTCCCCAGACGCCCACACAACCCAGGAAAAGCCAGACCAAAACTGGGAACAAAGAACTCAATCTGGGTCTCCCATGTGTCTGGCGGGGAACCCAAGTACCTGAGCCATCGCCTAACGCCTCTGCAAGTGTACATTTGCAGGAAGCTAGAATAGTGAATGCAGCCAGGTGTTAAGTCCACTCATTCTGATAAGGGATGTGGGCATCCCAAGCAGCAACTTAACCAGTGAATCAAATGCTGCCCTCTCCACTTCTGTTAACTTTTGTTTATTTTTTTGAAAGGAGAGAAAGTTGGGGGGAGGAGAGAGTGTGTTTCCATTCCCTGGTTCACTTCTCAACTCCGACACTTGTTAGTGAGGCAGCCTTAGACAAGTCACTAAAACTTGTGGTCTTTCTCTTTTATAAAATAAAGAAATACAGTCTACCAGGATGGGTCATTTTTAGGATTTAGTGTAAGATTAAAATCTATATGAGGGGCCGGCACTGTGGCGCAGCGGGTTAATGCCTTGGCCTGACATCACATATGGGCGCCGGTTCAAGATCTGGCTGCTTCACTTCCGATCCAGCTCTCTGCTATGGTCTGGGAAAGCAGTAGAAGATGACCCAAGTCCTTGGGCCCCTGCACCTGCATGGGAGACCTGGAAGAAGCTCCAAGCTCCTGGCTCCTGGCTTCGGATCAGCGCAGCTCCCATCGTTGCGGCCAGTTGGGGAGTGAACCATCGGATGGAAGACCTCTCTCTCTCTCTGCCTCTCCTCTCTATGTGTAACTCTGACTTTCAAATAAATAAATCTTAAAAAAAAAAATCTATGTGAAGTATGTTCTTATGTGTGTGTGTATGTACATTGATTTAGCAAATGCTAAACCACTACTCCCGGGGGTTCAGTATTCATAGAGGGCTCTTCAAAATGTTCATGGAGAAAATGTATTGTGAAAAATTATACATGGATTTAAAAATGTTTTGTACCAAAGTAAACATTTTAATTACACTTTCCAGGAACTTTAAAAAAAGTTCTTATTTATCACTTAATTTTTTTTCCTAGATTTCCTCTAAAATGAGTACTACACAGTGAAGAAAAAGATTACGTACAAAAGTGAGATTGAAATTCCATTTACAACTGGAGTTTATTTTTTAAAAACTATTTTTAATTTTTTTTTGAGAGAGAGGTATCATTCTTTCATTTTCATCCACTGGTTCATTCCCCAACTGTCCTCAACAGCCAAGGGGTGGGACAGGTCCAGGTCAAGAGCCTGGAATTCAATCTAGGTCTCCCAGGAGGGTGGCAGTACTTGAGTCATCATGTTTTTATTAACAGAAAGCTAGAATTAGAAGTAAAGCTGGGGCTTGAACCCAGGAACTTTAATATGGGATGCGGGCATCCCAGGCAGCTTTTTAACTGCTGTACCAAACACTTATCCAGAATTGGAGTCTCCTCCCTTCCCTCCCCTTTAAAAAAATGCTGGTAATAAAGATTAACTGACCAAATAATTAACAGAATAAAAACACTCATCTTGACCATTAAGAACCTTGTGGGATTCTTGTCTAGTGCTTGGGAATTTCAACTGGAGTCAGAAATGACCATTCCTCTATGTGAGCAGGATTTCTCAATGTCAGTATTATCGACATGTGGGACTGGATAACTCTTTGTTGTGGAGGACTTTCCCGGATAATGAAGGGCATTATGCCCTGCCCCTGGCCTCTACTCACCAGTAGTACCCAGCCACCCTCTCCAGTCATGATGACCTAAAATATGCACAGACATTTGCCTAGGCGACAATGTCACATCTGTTGAGAAGTACTTCTTCAGAAGGTTTTTAACTTTCAAAGTGAGGACATGTCTTTATGAATAATCCTTAAATGAGCATTTCTCAAGCCCGTTAGGATCACCTGCATATTCTATGAAGATGGTCTACCTTCTTGTGATTCCATTCAGATGTTTCTAAGGATCACACTTTGAGAAAACTTCCCCTGAGATGACTTGCTATCTGGAATGAAATCTCCCTAGGATCTATTAGAACACTCCAGATAAATTTAGAAATCAGTGGATAGATGAATGTATTGAGAGGATGAAGAGGTATTTACTGGGTAAGAAATCATATAAGGGGCCAGCACTATGGTGTAGCAGGTAAAATCCACCATCTGAAGTGCCAGGATCCAATATGGGCGCCAGTTTGAGACCTAGCTGTTCCACTTCTGATCCAGCTCTCTGCTACAGCTTGGGAAACCAGCAGAAGACATCCCAAGTCCTTGGGCTTCTGCACCCCTGTGGGAGACCTAGAGGAAGCTCCTGGGTCCTGGGTCCTGGGTCCTGGGTCCTGGGTCCTGTGTCCTGGCTTCGGATCAGCCCAGCTTTGGCCGTTGCAGCCATTTGCAGAGTGAACCAGCAGATGAAAGAACTTTCTCT
This sequence comes from Oryctolagus cuniculus, assembly GCF_964237555.1. Classification (NCBI taxonomy): domain Eukaryota; kingdom Metazoa; phylum Chordata; class Mammalia; order Lagomorpha; family Leporidae; genus Oryctolagus; species Oryctolagus cuniculus. Next base: position 34,116,010 of record NC_091438.1, read on the forward strand.
CTCTGCCTCTCTGTAGTTCCACCTTTCAAATGAATAAATAAATCTTAAAAAGAAAAAAAGAAATCACATAAAACATCCAGCAGTGCTTTATGGTGCAAATCTAGTATAGTACAAATACTAATGTACTGGCAATAGTCAATTTTTTTTTTTTATAATCACTCTCTGGGACATTTTCAGAGATGAGAAGGTGAGTGTTGGGGAACTGAAGAAACTGAGTCTGACCTTTGTGAGCCCATGATTTTCAGAAAGCTCGTTTTTCAGAATGAAACAGAATCCTCAGCGAAGATGCTGCTGTGGCATTGCCAATTACTTCATGCCTGATAGAGAAGCTGAAATGCCTCCCCATACTTCAGGACTTTTTTTCTTTGCAGTTAATTGTTCTTACTAAATTGAATGATCTATTTTTGGAACTAAAAGAGATGCAGTGTTGAGAGAAAGGAACTGACAGAGCCGAAGGCAGAGCAAAGAGGTAGACAGAGGAAATTGAGAAAGGAGCAGGGGTACTGTCTGATCCATCTTCCACATGAAGTGAGAAGGAAGAGCATCTTGTCTTCCTGGGAGCAGTTGCATGAGGCCTTAGGGGCAGGAGATTTTGCTTGTGAAACAACAAACACATGAAATGGAAAAATGTAAAATTCTGAAAATAGTTGTGACCTGAAGACTGAGGTCTTAAAGTCTACTGGGCTCTACCTTTAAGCTCCACAGGTGGCCCACATGTTCACATCAGTGAATCAGAAGAAGAGAAACCTACTTCTTTATATTTCTTGATATAAATTTATTTGACTCTCAACAAAGAAAAGCCCAGAACTAGATGACTTCACTGCTGAATTCTACCAGACTTTTAAAGAAGAATTAATTCTAATTCTTCTCAAGCTATTCAAAACAATTGAAAGGGAGGGAATCTTCACAAACTCCTTCTATGAGGCCAGCATCACCTTAATTCCTAAACCAGAAAAAGATACAACAGAGTAAGCAAACTATAGATCAATATCCTTGATGAACATAGATGCAAAAATCTGCAACAAAATACTAGTTAATCTAATCCAACAACACATCAGAAAGATCATTCACCCAGACTAAGTGGTATTTATCCCTGGTGTGCAGGGATGGTTCAACATTTGCAAATCAATAAATGTGATACATCACATTAACAAACTGAAGAACAAAGGCCATATGCTTATCTCAATAGATGCAGAGCAAGCATTTGATAGAATACAGCATCCTTTCCTGAAGAAGACTGTAAGCAAATTGGGTATAGAAGGAACATTCCTCAACACAATCAAGACAATATATGACAAACTCACAGTCAGCATCTTATTGAATGGGGAAAAGTTAGTAGCACATCCACTAAGATCTTGAACCAGACAAGGATACCCACTTTCACCATTGCTATTCAATACAATCCTGGAAGTTTTAGCCAGAGTCATTAGGCAAGAAAAAGGAATCAAAGGGCTACAGTTTGGAAAGGAGGAAGTCAAATTATCCCTACTTGCAGATGACATGATATAGAGGAGGACCAAAAGACTCCACCAAGGGACTATTGTAAATCATAAAAGAGTTTGGTAAAGTGGAGAATATAAAACTAACAAACGAAATCAACAACCTTTGTATACACAGACAATGCCATGGCTGAGAAAGAACTTCTAAGATCAATCCCATTCATAATAGCTACATAAAAAATTAATAGCTTAGAATACATTTAACCAAAGAGGTGAAAGATCTCTACAATGAAAATTACAGAACATTAAAGAAAGAAATAGAAGAACACACACAAAAAATAACAATCTTCCATGCTTGTGGATTGTAAGTATTAATGTAATCAAAATGTCCATACTACCAAAAACAGTTTACAACTTCATTGTGATCACAATCAAAATACCAAGGACATTTTTCTCAGATCTAGAAAATTGATGCTGAAATTCATTTGGCAACATCAGAGATCCTGAGGAACTAAAGAAATCTTAAACAAAAAAAGCAAAGATGGAGGCATCACAATAGCAGATTTCAAGACACACTACAGGGCAGTTATATTTAAAAAGGCTTGTTACTGGCACAAAAATAGGCATGTAGACCAATGGAACAGAATAAAATTCCAGAAAGCAATCCATACATCTACAACCAACTAATCTTCGACAAAGGAGCTAAAATCAATCCCTGGAAAAGGACAGTCTCTTCAACAAATGATGCTGGGAAAAGTGGATCTCCACATGTAGAAGAATGAAACAAGACCCCAAACTTACACCTTATATAAAAATCAATTCAAAATGGATCAAAGATCTAAATCTACACCTTGATGCCATCAAATTAATAGAGGACCCCAGAAGCACAGGCAATCAAAGCCAAAGTAGACAAATGGGATTACATTAAGCTAAGTAGCTTCTACACTACAAAAGAAACACTCAGCAAAGTGAAGAGGCAACAGACAGAATGGGAGAAAATATTTACAAACTTTTAAACTGATAAAGGATTAATATCCAGAATCTATAAAGTGTTCAATAAACTCAACAACAACAAAATAAACAATCTAGTTAAGAAATGAATAAAGTACTTGAATAGCATTTTTCAAAAGAAGAAATTCAAATGGCCAATAGACACATTTAAAAATTCTCAGGCTCACTAGCTATCCAGGAAATGCAAATCAAAAACACCACGAGGCCTCATCTCAGCTAGAATGGCTCTCATATAGAAATCAACAAGTGATAAATGCTGGCAAGGATGTGGAGAAAAGGTTAACCTAATTCATTGCTGTTGGAAATGTAAACTGGTACAGCCACTGTGGAAGACAGTGTGGAGATACCTCAGAAATCTGAATATAGACCCACCATATGACCCAGCCATTGCATTTTTGAGAATTTATCCAAACTAAAAGAAATTCCCATATGAAAGAGTTATCTGTACCCCCATGTTTAGTGCAGTTCAATTCACAATAGCTAAGATATGGAATCAATCCAGATGTCCTTCAACTGATGACTGGATAAAGAGATTATGGTAGGGGGCAGCACTGTGGCATAGTGGGTAAAGTTGCCACCTGCAGTGCTGGCATCCCATATGGGCGCTGGTTCGAGTCCTGGCTGTTCCACTTATGATCCGACTCTGCTATGGCCTGGGAAAGCTGTAGTAGATTGCTCAAGTCCTTGGGCCCTTGCACCTATGTGGGAGATTTGGAAGAAGCTCCTGGCTCCTGGCTTCAGATTGGCACAGCTCTGGATGTTGCAGCCAACTGGGGAGTGAACCATCGGATGGAAGACCTCTCTCTCTCTCTGCTTCTCCTTCTCTCTGTTTAACTCTGACTTTCAAATAAGTAAATAAATTTTTTTTTTAAAATTGTGGTGGGGCCGGTGTAGTGGCTCACTTGGTTAATCCTCCACCTGCGGCTCTGGCATCCCTTATAGGCACTGGTTCTAGTCCTGGTTGCTCCTCTTCCAGTCCAGCTCTCTGCTGTGGCCCAGGAGGGCAGTGAAGGATGGCCCAAGTGCTTGGGCCCTGCACCCACATGGGAGACCAGGAAGAAGCACCTGATTCCTGGTTTCGGATCAGTGTAGCACCGGCCGTAGCGGCCATTTGGGGAGTGAACCAACAGAAGGAAGACCTTTCTCTCTGTCTCTCGCTCTTACTGTCTATAACTCTGTCAAATAGAAAAAATTATGGTATATATACACTCTGGAATACTACTTTGCCATAAAAAAGAATAACATCCTGTGTTTTGCAACAAAATAGATGCAACTGGAAACTACTCTGCTTACTGAAATAAACCAGTCCTAAAAAGACAAATATATATTTTCCCTGATATGTGGTAACTACTAGAGTAAAAGTATGTAATGTATGGGAGTGAAATTGACATTTTGAGCTTCAGTGATTGTTCATAGCCCTTGTCTCTACTGTTGAGGAATAGTGCTTTTTCTTTTTACTATTTATTGAACTCGTTACTTAGTGTTGGGTTAATCTTATGAGTATATTATAAACTGAATATAGATCATTGTAAAAAATTAAGAGAGAGAATAGGAATGGAAGGAGGAGAAAGGATGGGAATGTGGACAGAAGGAAGGTCAGGGTGGGAAAAATCACTATATTCATTAACTGTATGCCTTAAATAAAATTAAAAAGAAAAAATAAAAAGTAAAGAAAGAAATGCAACAAACAGAAAAGTAAAAAAAATTGAAAAACATCATGGTCTTAGTCATGAAATTTTTGAGTCTATTTAGCAGGACATTTTTAAAAAGTTTTATTTATTGTTTATTTTCATTTTATTTGAAAAGCAAAGAGAGATCCTACATCTGTTAGTTAACTTTCCAAATGACCACAACAGTTGGGGCTGAACCACAGGGAATCCAGTAGCCAGGAAACCAATTCAGGTCCCCCACAAGGGTGGCAGGCATCCAAGTACTTGAGCCATCACTTGCTGCCTCCTAGGATGCACATTAGCAGGGAGCTGGAGTTGGATTCAGCTGTGACATGAACATGAACTCAGGGACATTGGTACAAAATGCAGATGTTCCAAGCAGCATATTAACTGCTGCACCAAAGTCTTGCCTGTAGCAGGATTTTTGATGTGCTTAGTTCATCACACACATGTCTGATGAAGCACATATGTACACATACACATGTGTGCACTTTCAATTAACTCAGACCTGAAAGTAACGTTCACCTCTCCCAGATTGTTTGGTAGTACTAACACACATTTGAAAGAAGAGTCAGCAAACGTTTGCTGCTTTTGTAGCTAGTGCTTTTGTTAACTTCTGTGAGTTTTCTGATCCTCCTTCAGACTGAACATCATGCTAAAAGCCTTAGAGCTTGCCTATCCTTGCCTTTTCTGCCACTTCTGTTCTCCAGGCATTTCAACTGCAGCTACATTTTGAAAGGACTTTTGTGTTTAAATGGTTAGCAAAACTACAAAGCAGAGCACACATCATTTTCTTCAAAACACATAAAAATTTGCCATGTAAAGGAAACCACACCAAAGACAGCCAGCTGAACTTTAAAATGCACTAAAAAAGCAGAGACCTTTCAAACGCCATAGGATTGTGCTGTTCTTTTCACCCCCACTGGATATTTCAACAATGCATCTAGTTCACTCTTGAAATGACTCAACTAAGGCAGGAAAAGACTTGCAAAGATTGTGCTCACATCCCTTTCACTTCCATGAGGTGTCAGGAGAGGAGCCCCTTGACTGTCCATAGTGTCAATTTTTCCCATTCCTCTGCCATTTGAGTGTCAGCATCTGGTGGATAGCACATTCTTAGTTTTCTATGTGTCTGAGTATTGAATTCCAGCTATCCTAGTAGTAGACTATTTAAGGTGGTAGAGAATAGGGCATAGGGAGACAGAAAGGAAAGATCATGGAATGACCATCTCCATCCAAACATGGTCTGCATGTGTAAGGTTATAAAACAAAAATTGTAGGGTTAGAAAATCATTACTTTTCTCATCATGTGTGTAAATGTGTAGGTTAATCAAACAATTCCCTGTTTGATCCTGCATAGTTTCTACCAAACTCAAACTCTGTAAGCAGAGATAAAGAATGTAAGCCTTCCGGTTAACCAGTCTTTTCCAAAATCTGGCTCCTTATGGTTTTGTGCAACCTTAGGAAAACTGATTGACCTTGAGTCAATGACTCAACCTCTGCATCCATCTTTACTCATCTGAAAAATTGGGGTAGTAGTAGAACATGCCTGAAGGCCTTTTGTGAGCATGACATATGTGATTGTATGTGAAAACAATTAGAATAGCTCTTGTCTATTAATTTTAAAAAACAGGAGTTATTAGAATTGCCTTTTCTATAAAAAATCACTGACAATAATGTGATAGTAGGGTAGGTGATAGTCTAGCAAATTTTCAAGGGAAATATCACCAGTAAGAAGCGGGTACGGCCGGCGCCGCGGCTCAATAGGCTAATCCTATGCCTAGCAGCGCCGGCACACCAGGTTCTAGTCCCGGTCGGGGCGCCAGATCCTGTCCCGGTTGCCCCTCTTCCGGGCCAGCTCTCTCCTATAGCCCGGGAGTGCAGTGGAGGATGGCCCAGGTGCTTGGGCCCTGCACGCCATGGGAGACCAGGAGGGGCGCCTGGCTCCTGGCTTTGGATCAGCGCGGTGCGCCGGCCGCAGCGCGCTGGCCGTGGCCGCCATTGGAGGGTGAACCAACGGCAAAGGAAGACCTTTCTCTCTCTCTCTCTCACTGTCCACTCTGCCTGTAATAAAAAAAAAAAAAAAAAAAAAAAAAAAAGCGGGCACTGCCCCTGTCCAGCATACAGAGACGGACAGCTCAGAGCTTTGAGCAACCCTGTCAAATCCTCCCAGAAGCTCTCTGGATTTTTCTACTTCCAGAAAGAGCGAAGTGGTGTAGTTATAACAAGACCTGTCTGGAATGCACAATAGAATTTTCTCCCAGAATTTCTTGATGGCATTCCGTTTTAATGATTCTTTCTGAGGAGTCTTATTGAAGAAAGAAATGGTCAAGAGCACTTCTGATTATTTGGATACAGTTCAGATAGTGTGGTATCATTGTTTATTTCTGTTATATTCTGGGATGTGCTTTTTGGCCCAGGAGTTCAATGATGCTTGTGACACTTACATTGTCACATCTACCATTAATTGAATAATGTACTTCATCCTGTTTTTTTGGTCCTACACATGGTTCTAGTGCCTAAATCTCTATTTTCATACCATTTTAATTTTAGATGTAGGAAAAAGCTACACTAAAACCATCCCAATACCCTATGCTTACCAAAAACTCTGATCTGGGAAGCTCACTGGATTATTCTTTATTAAAATGAGCAGATGAGCATAAAGATTGTCTTCCTTCTTTGAACATGTATTTGCTGATTCAATATTTAATCAGCACTTACTATGTGCATAAGTTACTGTGCTTACTACTGAGAATACAACTTTGAAAAAGATAGGTCCAGTATCTACCATCATGGGCACATTCTGGTGACAGATATTAAATAAAGAATTCAAAGATTTTTGTTTAATTATAATTGTTAAAATTAGGGGAGGAAGTTATGAATTGCTTAGTGAGTGTATAAGTAAGATGGCATGTACTTCATCTGAGGGGTCAAAGTTCCTTGGAAGAGTGACACTGAGCCAAGGCTGAACGATTGAATAGGAATTAGTTAGATGAGGATGAAGGGAAGGTAGGCTATTCTAGATGGCAGAAATAGCAGGTGCCTTGGGCCCTAAGGATGCGGAAATAGGGCATTTAGCGAAGTGTGAGCAGGTAAATGCTGCCAGAATGCAGAGAGAAGGGAAGATGGATGTGAGAAGGGAGTGAGAAAGGCAAAGTCTGCCAGATAAGGGCTCATGGCCATGTTAAGGCCCAAAAATGTCAGAGCTGAGAGAGAGAGAGAGAGAGAGAGAGAGAGATCAGAACTGTGTTATTGAATACACTGGCGGCTATGCAAGAGAAGGTACTGGGGTGCTGGAGTGGAGGTAGTGGTATGTAGGAAAACCAATTTGTAGGCTATTGGTTTTGTGAATGTAGAAGAGTGGTGATGGCAGGATGGAGATGGATGGATACAAATAAAAATAACTGAGAAATATTTAGGTAGTGGAAACAGAACCAGTGAGAGAGTGTAAGCCTAGTTATGAAGTGAATTTCTGATGGCATTATTCACCAAGATGGGGATTACTGCAGAAGAACCAAGTTAGGTAAAGAAAGGACAGTGTGCTTTCAGTTCCAAACTACTGGACTTGTGGAGCCTTAGCAATGGTTTTTGGAAACAATTAACAGTGATTCTTCAAAAAGAGGAAAAGGCAAAGCTGAATTTGTATCACTTGGCAATTTTTGTGGTGTAAAAAGTCTCATCATGGGGGCCGGTGCTGTGGCGCAGCGGATAAAGCTGCCGCCTGCAGTGCCAGCATCCTGTATGGGTGCCAGTTTGAGTCCTGGCTGCTCCACTTCCAGTGCAGCTCTGTGCTATGGCCTAGGAAAGCTGTAGAAGATAACCCAAGTCCTTGGGCCCCTGCACCTTTGTGGGAGACCTGGAAGAAATTCCTGGCTCCCGAATTCTGGCTTTGGACTTGCGCAGCTCCGGCCGTTGCAGCCAATTGAGGAGTGAAGCAGTGGATGGAAGACTTCTCTCTCTCTCTCTCTCTCTCTCTCTCCCCCTTTCTCTCTCTCTCTCTTTCTCTCTCTCTGCCTCTCCTTCTCTCTCTAACTCTGACTTTCAAATAAATAAATAAATCTTTTTTTTTTTTTTTTTTTGACAGAGTGGACAGTGAGAGAGAGAGACAGAGAGAAAGGTCTTCCTTTGCCGTTGGTTCACCCTCCAATGGCCGCCGCGGCCGGCGCGCTGCGGCCGGCGCACCGCGCTGATCCGATGGCAGGAGCCAGGAGCCAGGAGCCAGGTGCTTTTCCTGGTCTCCCATGGGGTGCAGGGCCCAAGCACCTGGGCCATCCTCCACTGCACTCCCTGGCCACAGCAGAGGGCTGGCCTGGAAGAGGGGCAACCGGGACAGAATCTGGCGCCCCGACCGGAACTAGAACCCGGTGTGCCGGCGCCGCTAGGCAGAGGATTAGCCTAGTGAGCCGCGGCGCCGGCCAAATAAATCTTTTAAAAAAAAGTCTCATCATGGCATATTCCAACTTATCAATATGATGGTGATGAACATGAAATTGTAAAGAAATGCATGCAATTGGCTGTCATAATCCAATGTAAACTGGATGCAGCACACCACTGATTTTGAGATATGTAAGGGGAGATGTCAAGAAGTTAATGGATATGTAAGTTAGATATGTAAATATTGGGCTTAAAGGAGTGGTCCAGGCTGGAGTTTGGAGTCATCAGTGTATAAATAAATGATAACCATTTGGATGAGACTGCTGAGAAAGTGTACTAAGTGAAAAGAGGAAATAACTGAGGACTGAGATTTTACAAAATAGAGATTTCGGAGTTCATTAAAAGTGGGCTAGAAAAAAAAAACCAGTAATTCTCCCTTAGGTTGATTATGTCTCCTAATAACTTCCCCAACCTCTTTTTTTTTTTTTTTTTTTACAGGCAGAGTGGACAGTGAGAGAGAGAGAGACAGAGAGAAAGATCTTCTGTTTGCTGTTGGTTCACCCTTCAATGGCTGGCGCTGCCGGCGCGCTGAGGCTGGCGCACCGCGCTGATCCGAAGGCAGGAGCCAGGTGCCTCTCCTGGTCTCCCATGGGGTGCAGGGCCCAAGCACTTGGGCCATCCTCCATTGCACTCCCTGGCCACAGCAGAGAGCTGGCCTGGAAGAGGGGCAACCGGGACAGAATCCGGCGCCTCGACCGGGACTAGAACCCGGTGTGCCGGCGCCGCAAAGTGAAGGCTTAGCCTATTGAGCCATGGCGCCGGCCAACTTCCCCAACCTTTGATCTATCACATGGGCCTTGCAAATTCTAGTCTCTGACTGGTGGCTGTGTGATCTTGAATCAATTATCTAAACTCTCTGGAACTGAAATTTCATCTTGATAATACTAGATTGTGCTAGAGAAATTCTGAAGACTTTCCTGGACCTAGTGATCTTCTTTTGTAAATTCTAAAATTTTCAGTCTTCTTTCATATCTTATTTCTTTTACCTTCTAAATTCATTTAGATTTCAATTTTTATCAGTGTTGCCTCCACAATCTCTCTCATGCCTAACTTCTGTCAATCCTGCTCTATCACCTTTTTAGAAATTCCTCTAATTAGTTTTTCTTCAGTTATGACATCTACCATCAGATCTTTGGCCATTGAAGTGACTCTCTAGTCACTTTTCCTATTTCTCTGCTGTTTCTTCTTTTAGTACATTTTGTGATCGCTTCTCAGCCTTTTGGCTAAGATCAAGTGCAGTACATTTTATGCAGTACCAATTAAATTATCCACATTTTCACTTAATTTTTATTCTTATCCTTTGTCCAAACCATACTCTTCTTTCCAGGCTAATCCAAATAATAGACTGTTCTTTAGTTTAGCTTTTGATTTTTTAAAAGATTTATTTATTTATTTGGAAATCAGAGTTATACAGAGAGAGGAGAGGTAGAAATAGAGAGAGGTCTTCCATCCGATGGTTCACTCCCCAATTGGCAGCAGTGGCTGGAGCTGCGTCAATCCGAAGCCAGGAGCCAGGAACTTCTTCCAGGACTCCCACGCAGGTGCAGGGGCCCAAGGACTTAGTCCATCTTGCACTGCTTTCCAAGGCCATAGCAGAGAGCTGTATCGAAAGTGGAGCAGCCGGGTCTCGAACCGGTGCCTATATGGGATGTCGGCGCTTCAGGCCAGGGCGTTAACCCGCTGTGCCACAGCACCAGACCCTAGCTTTTGATTGTTTTCTGTGGAAAAATTTAGTAAGTCATGTCAATAAACAGCATCATCACACCATTTTGCTTCAATTCAAAGTTCATAAAAAATATTGGTGCTTTTGTCAGGATGGTTGATATATATGGAACTAGAGTGTTCATAGGTCAATTTTCTATTTTTAGAGAGACTGTTTTCTATATACACACAAATTTGAATGAATTTATTAGTTAATTTCTTTGTGAAGGATGCTAATAAAAATGTATTATTTGGTGACCTGATATTTTTTCCATCACATACACATAGTCATTTTTTAAAATGTAGTTTAATTCATCTGGTGAGTTTATGCATTTACCAGGTATATCTGTTATATTTTTCCATAAGGTTTGTAAACACACAATCAATAATTAAGGAATAGCTATCAATATGTTTTCAAGTAAACTGCTGATTTTGTGTTACCGTGTCATTTAAATATCTGAGTTGCAGTTCTGGATCTTACTTACTTGTTTCTTCTTTGACCAAAAGATTGATTTTGTAAAAGTAATTTAGGTGGAATCAAAATCCAATTAGCTTGGCAGTTCTATGAACCATAACATTATTTCAGCCAATGACTTGAGTATTAAAAACTCAAGTCCTTGCTTTCTCTCTTTAGTAGTAGTAGAGAGAATGATTTTAAAGAAAAGAAAATGGAAGGAAGAAAGTATTTCCAAGCATCTATCCTTCCAGGTATTAGACAGAGTATTGGATAAGACAGCTGGAGATGGATACAGTCTTTAAGATGTCATATGATTTCTGTGCAATGATTTCCATGTTCTACGTGGCAAGGAGAGTAGTAGATAAGACGCCCATGTGCTTTTGGTGAGCTTTAGTGATACCACATTCTGCAAAGTGAAGATACCATTCACTTTTTCTGATGCTGTTGTTGTCTAATAGTATGCCACATTTTAGTATACAATATTTTTCTGTTATTCTATTTACTGACCTAATTGTAACAATCTGGTAAGCCATTTAAAAATGTGTCTTGAAATATTTGAGTTCAGGTCCTTGTTTCATTGTTTATATATTTGTTTTATATACATATAAATGTGTGTGTATGTGTGTATGTAAATACAGGTATGTGTGTGATACTATAATGAAAGCAATGATTTTTCTGGGAGAGATGAATTTCTCTAACACATTTATAAGCAATTGCATTCTCTCTATGAGGTATAATATGAAATCTATTTGGTGAAATCAAACTCTGTCATAACCCTTGAATAACAAATGTTGACTTGCTACCGGACTGCTGAGTACCAGAAGGTGCTGAGAGGGTGGCACAAACAGGGAGGATGGGGAAGTTCAGTAGCCCTTTCTCCTATCCCTTGGTACGCCTTCCATTTGGCTGCTCATTTGTATCCTTTTTAGTATCCTTCATGACAAGCAAACAGATGTAAGTAACTATTTCCTGAGTTCTCAGAGCCTCTCAAGATTAATTGAACCCATGAAGGGGTAATGGGTAGCTCTAATGTATAGACGGTTGCTCAGAAGAATAGGTGACAACCCATTGCTTGTGATTGGCATCTGAAGTGGGGGGGTTGTCTTTGGGTCTGAGCCTGTAACCCATGGATCTGACATTATATCCAGGTTGACAGTATCAGTACTGAATTGAATCAGAGGACACCCAGCTTGTGTCCATTGGAGGACTGCTCCTCCTATCCAGTCACAAAGGTGTGCTGTGAGTGTGTGAGCAGAACAGGAGAAAGCAGTTTGTATTTTCTTCTCATTGTGTGCCTCTCATTGGCCTCAACATCCTCATGGTTCTTCAAGCAGTGCATTGCTCAGTGAACTTTAAAGCAAACAAATAAAACAAAACAAAATTATGCCTGTTGTCAATAGTAGTGCTAAAATAGGACCATGGATTAGGATACTTTTTTTAGTCTGTAAAAATATTTATACAAGAATTAAATACTTTCTAACTATATAATTTCCTGACTTGTACACATATTTTTTAGTTTTTTTTTTTAAAAAACTTGAATGTTTTTAAAGGGATCTTTCACATTTTTAACATTGATTATTAATTTCTCCTTTCCTGTAAAAATCAAAGATCATTGACTTTGTTTGGTTACTAATCTGGATGTGGCAGAATTTGGCATAACATAATGGTATTTGGATACTTAAAAATAAAGGCTCTTAAATAATATTTAATTAAACAAATCTTAAGAATAAGAATTTAATTTGGAATAAATTATGTAATGAGAGGGAACTAATACTTGGGAATAAGAAGTGTTTCTCATTTAATGTGAAAGAGAAGCAGAGTTGGCAGAACTGACAGTAAGAAGGTAGGTACAGACAGGATGGTCACATGGGATTCCAATACATTGCATTCCATGCTGTTGCTTTCAATGAAAAATTTGTGACTTAATGAATTTTCTGTGGAATTATATAGATTGCATTTCTACTTAAGAAGAATTATATGGCTTGCATAATAAAAATGGCAAAATAACATGATCATAGTTATAGTGTATTGTTTGTGGTCTTAGTACATATTTATAAGGCTAAGATTAAGTCTTATTCATTGAGGATGTGTAGATAGATGCCAAACACCTTACTTTTCTTATCTCATTCAATTCTCAAGACTATTTTATCACACAGACACAATTTTTCATCCTGCCTGTCGGCCCCGGCAGTGGCCTTGCCCCTCCACCACTCTTCTCCATGCATGCTACCTGGCTGCCCATCAGCAGCCCCTTGTTCCCAGGCTCATCCTTTGTGCAGAGGAGCTTTAAGGCACCTTAGTCCTGTAGCATGATTTCTTTCATGCACATCCGTTGAGTTTTCCATGACATAACTGTGAAGACCAGCCCTGCTCTTAGTATCAGAGAATGGCTCCTTTGCACAAAGTCTTGATTTTGCTTCTTTCTGGCATTGCTTGGCTGTGTTAAAGCATGTCCAGGGACTTTTGCACATGTCAGTCTGAACATACCATAGGCATCTCTAAAAAATACAGTCAGAGAAAACTCCTTATTTTCCCTAGGATCCCTCCACTCTAGCCACAACAACTACATATAAAAATTCCTTTGCCCTTTATGGATTCCTTGATCTCTGATGGTTATCACTGTCTAGGACATCATCCAACATAGTAGCATTTCCATTGACCACCATATCGTCATAGCTCTAATGTCATTAGAATCAATAAATGTTATCTCTGAAATGTCTCATATCAAGGCTATAGACATAAGCCCTGACTTCAATTCCACCTTCCCTACCCCCAAATGCACCCATTCTTCACAATATAGCTAGGTTGATTTTCCTAAAATACAGGTCCGATGATGTCATTCCCTTGACTTAAAATCTTCATTATTGGTTGTAGAACAGAGTAAGGCTGACTCAGTTTTCACAATTCACCTATGTGGCTGCATACTATGACCCCATGCTTTGAATGTGGGCACACATTGATAGTCATGCCTTGTTCTTTCCTACTCTCTGCCACTGTTCTGCTTCCTAAGAGCATGTGGGTGAACCACCACCCAACTTTCTGGACTCCAATGTCACTTCCTCTGTGAAGCATCCCTGGGTCTTACTTTCTCTTTTGTTTCCCTGGTAGGGTTGATCAGACCACAATTATATTTCTAATGTTTCACCTTATTAGATATTTTGGTGTCACCTTTTTCAGGGCCCAGTAGTTTCATGTTTAATACATGATTAGATGAGCTAAACATCTCATGAGAGTGGCTTTATCTTATCACACAAGACAAGGCAGGGGCTAGTAGTAATAGCAGTTAAGCCCCAGCTTGTGACACCAGCATCCAATATCAAAGTGACGCTTCAATTCCTGGCTGCTGTGCTTCTGATCCAGCTCACTGCTAATGTACCTTGGAAGGCACCAGAAGATGGCTCACGTAGACCCCTGCCACCCACGTGGGAAAGCTGGATGGAGTTTCAGGCTTCTAGCTTTGGCCTAGCCCAGCCCTGGCGATTGTGGCCATATGGGCAGTGAACCAGTACATAAAAGAGCTCTCTCTCTATCTCTCCTTCTCTGTCTCTCCCTCTCTGTCACCTGCCTTTTAAATAAATACATACATAAATACATACATACATAAATATTTAAAAAGAAGGAACATGTGAATAATTTAAAGAGACACAAGGCAGAAGTGGTGAGTATGGCACTCAAGATATTCATTAAACTCACTCCTAATGCAAAAGACTTTGAAACTCTAGATGTGGTAAAGCACAACTGTGATGCTGTTTTCTCTTATACTGAACAAATAGACATTGTAAGGATTAATTTTTTTATTTTACCAAAAGATGGGACACAGAGTTATTTAATCAAGCAGCTTTCATCCTGTCTTTTTAAAATCAAGTATATAATCTCCCCTCTCTGGCTGAATGAACTGCTTGAGAGAAATTTACACAACATAAAGTGTCTAGTGCAGTATGTGGCACCAAGTGGGTGTGGCAAAGTGGAGTTCACAGGGAGTGAGAGTGGAGAGGGAGACAGAGACATAACAGCACCCAGCGAGAGCCTTGATGCTTGATGAAGGCCCATCAACGATGAGGATAAACCATTCTGAAATGTGCTGTTATTCAATAGCAAATATGTAATTTATTTTAGAAATAACTCACCAGGGAATTCATTCTGAAAAGTGAATTATGTCCGTACATGTTTTGGCATCATTATTTCCAGGCTTCATTGTTTTCACAGAAACACTCGGCTGTGTTTGGTGCAGTGATTTCGGCAGAAGGGCCCAGGAGGTCCCTGGCAGGGGCAGTCTTTGGTTGGTGGGTGATGCAGCCTTACAGTCACATGGCATGCTCTGTCTTTCACCCAAGAACTTCTACTTCACCTGTGTTATAAAAGGAGGTTTCTATGTATTTGTTTGAAGAAAGTCTCCTAACTTTCAAAAGTTTTTGAGATCCCTGATTTACTGCTTATATCTCATTTTATTTTTATAGATGAGGAAAATGAGGCTTAGAAACTTCAGGTGACTTGTTCCAGACCAAACACCTATTAATGCAGTAGCAACTACTTAGCAAATTAGTCTCATTTCCTTTTTGTGAGTGTTGTTGGCTCAGTCTGGACAAGGATACGGCAAGTTACAACCACAAGGGGAACAGTGAGAGGAAGAGAGTGATATGTTAAGAACTACATTAGAGAGTGTATGACAAGGGCTTGTGCTTTTTATGCAAAATGTGAAAACAAATTAAGAGCTCTTCCTCCACTTTGTCCCTACTAGAAGGCCGCTCTTAAATATATGAACTGCATTTCCTTCCTAGAATGCTCCCACAGGCTAAAATTGAAGTACTTGCATTGTTATACACTTTTATATATATAATATATATTATGGCTTATATATTATATAGGTTTGTATATTATGTATGAAAATACTATATATGAAAAAATACATATGAGAGCACTTCAATAAGTTCCTTGGTGACAGAATTAAAAGATGTTTGTTTTGTAGCAAAAGAGCTTAAAATCCATGCATAATCTTTTATAATACACATTTTCCATGAAGGCCTCTCATACTATTTTGATGGTGAGATTGATATAACATTTGAATGGTTTATAAAATATGATCATGGAATTTGGAGAAGATTCTTTGCAGAAAATGTCCAAAGGTTCATTAAGCACAGGCTTTATAGATTGGATTTGCCTTGGGGAAAGAGTTCTTTCACCTCTATGATTCAATTATTCTATCATTGCTGGAGGGCTGGGTGTGACCAATAGCACAATAGAGATAGTGGACAGTAAAAAGTTTCAAAGATCATTAAGTCACTTGGTTATGATCAAAAAATTAGAAAATTAGTTTTAGATGAAAGATCAACACATTTAAAAGAGGGAGAAAGACACTACAGTGATCATCAGTGAGTGAATGGGAGGAGACAGGTTACAATGTAGAGACAGAATAGGAGATTCTGGGGCATCTTGCCAAGGGGAGCTGGTCCCATTCAACATCAGAGACTAAACAAAGTGACATAATGGTCTAATCTGAAGTTCAGGAATTAAAAAATAAATTAGAGAATTAAAGTAGGAAATTCAGACAAAAGAAGCAACATTAAAGAAAGACTAGATTCTACAATAGGAAAAAGATTAACAATAGACCAAACAAGAATAAGGAGATGCAATTATGATTGAACAAACTTCCGAAAATGTTAAGAGGGAAAGACTATTGCAAAGGAGAAGATATTGAAAAGCAGAGTAGAAAACTCATGGGTGTTTAATGGAAAATGAACACAGAATAATATTATCAGAGGAAGTTGTCCATGAAGATGTCCTAGGCAGCTTACCAGGTGATGGCAGAGGAGTAAATAATACAGTCATTAATATTGCAAGATTAAGCTTCTCTCTTGTTTTGGGGGGAATTAGAACGAGTTCATGCAGAATAAAGCAATTACCACACATGAGCTCAAGTTAAGGTTTCCTGCCTCCCGATGGCATGCATGGCTTTGTGCCATGAAATCAGAGTAGACAAGACTCAGGCGTGTCATTGGAATTCCAGCAACTTGTGAGCTATGCAATTCAGGGCAGAATCATGCTTTTTCAACTTGAGGAATGAATTCATGAAGGCTTAGATTTAACATAATGGGGATTCTCACATAAAATAAAACAAATTGGAAATGGTTATACTTATGAAAAAATGTTTAATATCTGTGTGTATGTGTGTGTGTGTGTGCACATGCACTCTGGTGCAATAAAAATGGACTGGAGCATGAAGTAATTTAACCGTTTAAGGATACAATTGTTTCATTAATATTTAGGTATATCTGATTAAATATTCATGATGCCTTGCCTTTCCTCCTTGTCTAACAATGTTGCATTCATTGCCATCTGCACCAGCTCAGCACACGGGAGGTCTCAATTAGCCATTCAGACTCACAGAGGACTCTCAGCCAAGGGGCCCTTACCCTGCAATGGACTGAAAACAGAAAACGAGTTTGTCCATTGGCATAAGCAACAGTGAAACAGACTTGCCCTGGGCTGGGATTACAGTAGATAAGAGGCTAAAGGACTATAGCCCTGTCAGGAGCACCGAGAGGATGGTTTCAGAACTGTCTACAGAGATACACAGAAGGCTAGTGAAAAATCCCTGCCTAAGGTCCACGATTCTGTAGGGAACAGTACTCAAGGTATGAAGAAGACTAGAATCAAGGCCCTTGACACCTAGCCCCATGCTCCTATATGCTACTATTAGTCAGGGCAACAGATAAGCTAGCTTGCTATCCTAATGAAGAAATCTCTAAGGTAGGACTGGAAGAATGTGCTGCAAAGGCAGTTACATGTCCCAGCACTGCTAGTTATTGAGTCTCTTACTTTTCTCTCTTTTGAAAATTTATTTATTTGAAAGTTGGAGAGACACAAAAAGAGATATAATGACAGAAAGAGATCTTCCATCAACTGGTTCACTCTCCAAATGCCCACAACAGCCAGGACTGGACCAGGATGAAGCCAGAATTTTGTTACTCAATGCAAGTCTCCCACACTGGGGGCAGGGACTCAGGTTCTGCACTCTGATATGGGAAGTGGGTATCTCAAGTGGTATACTAACTCCCGTGGAAGCACCTGTCTTTTTTCAGTAGACCTCAGTGGCAGCAGGAGTTCATCTAATGTTTGGTTACCTGCTCTGTGCTTATCTGTCTTTTATAGCGTAAGCTCCTGGCAAACTCAGAGTATTAGTGTTCACTGTGGTATTCCATGAGGGCAGCTACAGTTCTAGCTAATAAATACAGAAATTACTTTTTTCAATAGTTTAGCCTTTGGGGAAGCTAAGGTTTGATATTAGATGATGGCATTAAATATAGCCAGACTGTTCTATGCACTGTGTAAATGTAGATCCACCATAGAGTGCTTACATTCAAAGCATGAACATTGTTGTCCTTTATTATAAATAAAATGCTTTTTTTGTTTTGACTAGACTCTCCTGACACAGGATGAGAGTAACATAGAACCATCACATCTGTGGTGGCAGAATAATGGCCTCCTCAAGCCTGCCTACATCCAAATCCCCAGAACCTGTGAATAGGTTACCTCTATGGCAAGAGAGAATTTTTGGAACTGATTAAAGTGAAAAAACCTTGATGAGGGGATTATTCTGGAATATTCTGGGCAGTTCAGTGTAATCACATAGATCCTCAAAAATGGAAGTGGAAGCAGGTGTTTGGCCTAGAGGTTGTAATGCCAGTTAGGATGCTCATATCACATATGGGAGAGCCTGAGTTTGATTCCTGGATCCGCTCCTAACCATAGCTTCCTATCAGTGCAGATCTTATGAGGTAGCACTGACAGCTCAAGAGATTGGATTTCTGCTGTCCATGAGGGAGACCTGGATTGTGTTCCTGGCTCCTGGCGTCAAGCCTTGAGCTCAACCTCAGTTGTATGCATTTGGAGAGTGAACCCATAATTGAGAGCTCTGTTTTTCTGTCCCTTTCTGTCTTTCTGCTGTCTTTGGAATAAACCAACAACAGCAATACCAACAACAGCAAAAGGGAAAAAAACATAAATGAAGAGGAAGTCAAACAAGTGGCTCAGAGAGCTGCCACATACTCGCTGGCTATGAAGATGGAGAAAGAAGCTAAGAGCCAAGGAATGTGAGTGGCCTCATTTCTACCAAGAACGATGGAGCGGGAGTCTCCCCCAATTGTCCAGAGATGAGCAAAGATGGCTGACACCTGAATTTTCATCCAGTGAGATTCATACTGTATGACCAATTTAAGGTAATAAGAGCTAAAATGCAGTTATATTGTCTTATGTCACTAGAGTTATGATAATTTTTCAGGTCAGTCACACATAGCTACTATGGCATCCTTGACTAGCAGGCCACACTACCCACTGAGCTTCCAGATCCTCTAAGTATTTAACAACACCGGGGCAGTACTTAGACATTTACCAGTGGTCAGGATGAAATCAAAGAGCAAACAAAATGTCCTTTCTTCTCCTCAGAAGGAGGCATCCCATTTTCCTTTTTGATCCCCGTAATTTGGATGCTCTTTGATGTCCCATTTGGTTGAAGTGGGGGGTCAAGACACATAACCCAATTTTTAATTTGTATTATTCAGTTTGTTTCAGCAAATGTCTCCAGAGCTGTGTCATGTGCAAAGTGAAATCACCTACGCGCTGTGTCTTTAAAAGCCAGGGAAGTGCACAGAGCAGCAGCAGCAGTCAATACCAATTTCCACATCTGGATCAATACCATCGGATGGCTCTGTAGCTGCAAAGATTGTTTCACACACATACTCAGGGAAAGGGAGGGCCAGGGAGAGAAAGGGAATTGGTTTTAATGATTTCATGGCTCTGAGTATTCCCTCTCTCCCTCTTTTCTTTAAAAGAAATAAATACATAAAATTAGAAACCAAATTTACAGACCTGTCAGTCTGCATCAAACCCAGCTTCTTTCCCTGACCTGTCACCCAAAGTGGCATCCAATCTAGCAAATAGCCTAATTCTTTGTGGGGGGTTGTACGTACTGAAGAATAGAAGTGATAACACTGTCTGGAGTGATGCCATAATAGAAACGCCTTGTGTTTACAACAGGCCTCTCCTCGAGGACTTTCTAGGCAGTTTGCTCAATTTACAAACAGAAGAACAAGGGCCAGCAACCTGTTCAGCATTGCCCACGGAGATACAGCTCGCGGATTAACTTCCAGCTCATATCTCTATGCAAGTGTTTGGACGACGTGGGACCCCACGTTTTCCCGAGCTTCTTTCAGTGCAGCCTGATTTTGTAGTTCTGAGTGATGGAGTCTGGTTCCTAAGTGGGACTGGTAGCTGTTTTTCACAAGGCACAGTTGTTGGATCTGCCAAGAGAATGCAGCCACGATTGAGACAGCACTGCAAGGGCAGCGAGCTGACGCCATTAGCTTTGCTGGAAGCTTTCCCAGTAGGTCAGGGTCTCAACCATTTCTCCTCCTGTGAGTGGGCACAGCTTTGCTTCTTCAGCGTCCCTGTGAGGCCCCAGCGAGCGCGCCCTGCCGCCACACAGCCCATTAGCTCACCCCCAAAGCAGGCTGACCCTCACTCAGTGTAGGCAAACTGATCGTCAGGATGAGCTAAACAAAGGCATAAATATGTCTCCTCGGGGCCCTGACATAATGGAGAAGCTTAATCCTCCGCTTGGTAAATGCCACAGCTACAACCGTGACCGGCTCGATCTTTAGCGCTGATCAAATGACTTTCAGGGGGTGGGGACGTGCGGCCCCAGCTGGACAGCCACAAGGTTTTGTGAAAGGCTGACTTCTCTGGATAGCCAGGATCAAGGTCCTCTTACGTTTTCTTCTACTCTGCAGTTTAGAAAGTGTTGTAGTATACTTGTTGTCAGGGACGCCACACAGCAGCCCCGTGCACTTCGGCCTTTTTCTACAGCGAGGCTTGGAGAGAGCTAGTCTCATGGGTCGGAAAGGTATCCTGCTGAAAGGGGACTAGAACTGTGGAGCCGGGGATCCAACACACCGGCTAGCCCCTCGAGTGTCAGGGACCGGACAGGACCCGAGCAGCAAAGTCTGGTACACTCCTCTGTGATGCAGTCTGCTTCCATAAATAGAAGCAGAATCACAGACTACTCAGGTCCTAGCTGCCTGATTAAAAATAGGCCGGCTCTCCACCTGGACGTCAGCCATCTGTGCCTGGGTTCACTGCTTTGCCACTGGCTTTCCTGCCTTCTCTCTGCTGCCTGTTCCCCTGAAGGGCAGGCTTGAGGCAGTCAGTTGGCAGGGAGAGCCCTGGACAACAACATGTTTCTGAAATTATGGTGGCTTGCCTTTAAGAGCTGGTAAATCCCCACTAAATTAATCTTTGCTCAACAAGATTTGGGAGGAGCACAAAATGTCGAATAACCATGGAAAACACCACTGCAACTTTGTCAAAAGTCTCCCTGCTTCACTCACCTTCTCCAACTGCCTGCACTGAATTTAATTCTTCCTGATGCTTCCTTTATGTTCACCCGGATACGGCCTAAATCAATGAATGCAATTAGTTTGATTATGAAACTACAAAATCAAATAGAGAAAGCCCCCATAAATCCTCCAGTAAAGCACCCAACAAAACAAAATTTTCTGGGCAACAGCTACATGGGGAATTTTAGTCATGGATTTCTTTTTGGGTTATTCCGAGGCTCTCGCTTAAGACTAACCAGATGTGTTCTTTATGAAACGTTCACCGGAGCACAGCGTGTAGACCTCAAAGGTCTCTGGTCAGGGAGAGTGAGCAGAATGCTGCTTTCCCAGATCACTGGTCTGTCTTTCACTGTCCAGAGGCCACTGTGTCACCCTCTCTCAATGCAAGGCGATTTCCTCCTCAGGGACGATTATTTCCAGTTATCACCTCCAGCCTGATTGAGGGAATTATGTTGGTGCTACATCATGAGTCAGAATTTGCAAGTGCTCATTTTTTTGTTGTTGTTGTTGTTGTTTCTGTGAAAGAGTTAAAAAAGATGTAAGTCTTCCATCAACAATCAGATAAATGTCCAAAGGGAGGTATCCAAAAATGTTTGTTTAAAGAATGTCATTGGATGGCCATCAAATTTAATGGTGTGGCCAAGGGGTATGTATGGGTATCTGGTCCATGTCAGCACACAGACCCCCAGGAGAGATCCACACAAGATGTATTATTTTCTGTGTATCCCTCGAGGAGCTTACGAATGTTTTGTGTGTGTGTGTGTGTGTGTGTAACTGGGAATGATAGCCATATAGTTTAAAATAGCCATAAACAGCAAAACACCAAAGTAGCCATTACAAAGAAAGAGACACAGCGTGTTTACAAGACCTAAGTTAAAAAGTGCCCCTTTTTCCTGGTGGTCTGAGGACTTCCTCCTGTTTCCCTGTGGTTTCTGGAGAGAGAGGCAGCCAACCTGTAACATGTCATGGAAGAAGCTCACTTGCGTAAGTCTTGCTCAACAGCTTGGCAGTACAGGCATCTGCTTGGATTGATGGGCAGTCTAATCCTGTCCTCAGGAAAGGAAACAGAGTTGACATCAGATATAGATAACATCCCTCAAGGTTTTCCCTGTGTATGCCAATTCTAACTGGATACCATTATGACACACTTGGTTAGGGTCACAGTGTAACTTCTATGTGTTGTACATTTCGTTTTCACTCATTCCATGAAATTTATTGAGCGCCTACTAAATGCACAGTGCCATGTGCATAGGCGTTTATTTAATTACATCTTGCATCATTTGGCAGATTGATTTCATAACCACAGATTAGTTGGCTGGGATTCTGATTCTAATTTTGCCCACAATTTGCCATGTGGCAATGAGTTAGGCACCCTCCTTCTGTAAGACACCTCAATTTCTTCCTCTGTATTGTGGAAATAATAATAACTGACAGCTGCTTAGAGATGTGCCATGATGATTCAAGTTCAAGTCAAGGTAAAGCTTGTGAAGTTCAATTATTTCACCTTCAAAATGCCACTCTGAGATTGGTACAAGTGAAGATTTGTTTTTAATTTATTTTGCAAAAGTTTCAGGTTCCTCCAGATATTTTCTTTATTTCTATATTACTTTTTCTAATTTAATGGCTGCTAGCTGGATTTCAGGTTTCAAGATCAAAGTCATTAACTTGGATTGAGTTCTCTCAGTGATTTTTCATTGGCAATGTAGAAGTTAAGAACTTATATATGCCTGAAAGGTGGATGAACATGAATTTGAGGGAACTGAATTTAGATCTGAACTTGAATTTGGTCTCCTGACTCTAGTGCTTGTTACATAGTATAGGGAGAATTTTGGTTACTTGTGCAGCAATTTGCTTTGTTCTATAGGAACCTCTTTATATTATACATCACATTCACCCATGCACTCTTAATGGGCAAAAACACACAGATGCATTGACCATCAAGTTGGCAGATGCCATCACCAAAGACTATCCTTCGTATAATCGGTGTGATAAATTTCTAACTCCCAGCTAAAGCACTGTGTTTGTGCTTGAGTAGGGCAGGGCTGAAGCATGTTAGTAAAACCTTAGCTGGCTTGTGAGAGCAAGTCAGATGACAGAGTTCTTGAGGCTAAAGCAGAAGTCAGTTCTCTTGAGGTCACAGAGGCTGCAGAGCAGGTGGGAAGAGGCAAACTGTGAGCTGAAAGAGGTTAACTTGTGAAGGCCAGAAGCCCTAAACCACTTCAGTAATTACTTTTCATAACTATGAGACACCCTCTCTAGTCTTCAGCTATTGAAAACAATCAAATGCATGTGGTTGTTGTGCAGAGTCCCTGAAAGCACATGAGGCTACCTTAAAAAGTACATGTACATGGAATTAAAAGATAGGCTTCTCTTGGTGTAAAAAATTTGAAATCTATTCATATTTTTCATATGCTCATTTCCATGAGCTCTTAGATCCTTCTATGTCTGGAATTTTTAAATAAAGATTTATTTTTTTGAGAGACAGAATCACAGAGAAAGAGAGGGAGACAATGAGAGAGGTCTTCCATCCACTGGTTCACTCTTAAATGACTGAAATGGCTGCAGGTGAGCCGATCTGAAGCCAAGAGCCAATAGCTTCATCTGGGTCTCCCATGTCAAGCATTTAGGCCGTCTTCTACTACTTTCCCAGGCAGGGACCTGGAACAGAAGAGGAGCAGCTGGGACACGAAACAGCACCCATGTGCCATGCCGGCACCACAGGGGAAAGCTTAACCCACTCTGCCATAGTGCTGGTCCCTATGCCTGGATTGCAAATATTTTTTTTTTTGCATCAAAACAAAGAATTGTTTAATTTCTCCTGAACTTTTCTGAGTACTCCTCTATATCACATTGTTTTCTAAACTATAAGTAGGAAGAGGTGTAAACAATGTTACCAAGGGAGAGAATCTTGATCATTGCTATCCAGAAAAGTCAGTCTTTCACAAAACCTCCTGTCCCTCCATTTGAGGTTGTACATCTCTACCCTCTGAAAGTAATTTCATCAACTTTGAAGACTGAGCTGGTCTTGATGGCAGCTGTGGCATTTACCAAACTATGGGTTAAGCTTCAGCATTATGTTGGCCCAGAGGAGAGGTATTTATTCCTTTGGCTCATCCTGATGATGAGTTTGCCTTCTTCTGGGGTGAGCTACTGGGTTTCTATGGAGGTGAGCTAATGGGCTGTGTGGCAGCAGTGCATGTTCTCTGGGGCTTCAAAGAGGACTGCAGAGAAGCAGGGGGTAAATCTCAAGCCCAGGAAAGGAGGGACTTTGCAGCCATATTGGGAATTTGGTATGCTTTTTGTGTTTGTGATTTAGAATCTGCTACAGGGTTTTGATCAGGTGAGCCATGTAAGACAGAAAAGAAAAAGGTGATACTAGAAGATAATTTGTTTGGTGTAAAAAATATTTGAAATCCTTGCATTTTGTTTCATAATACACATTTCAGCACACTTTTTGAGGGATCCTTGTACAAATTTATAGTTGATTTAAATCTATGGGTTGAGATGGGATGACTTTGGGATGATTAAAACTAGAAAAGAAAAAAAGAAGCCCGTGGAATGATTTCTGGCGCATTCCAACAATCAGGACTCAGGACAAGTTGAGAGAAGTAGGGAAGGAGACTGAAGAGAGTGGTCTTCTAGGTAAGAGGCAAGGAGGAAAATATGGTGTCATGGAAACCAAGTGATAAATTCTAGATTGGATTAAGATGGCATACTAGGGAGGGAGCTTGCTGCTCTAGTCTAGGAGAAGGTAGTTTTAAAGAAGTGGAAAGAGTGCAGTCTCAGGGAAGAGTTAGGGATAAAACAGCAGAGGAAACTATGCAAATTGGAGAGACAGAGTGGACCTATGTGAAGGGTGAGGACATGCACAACTCAGGAACCCAGTAGCCAAGAACCTCCACACCAACTTTGGAGAGTGAGGTAAGACCAGACTGAAGCAGCCCAAGCCACTGATGAAAAAGCTGCAGGAAGAGCCTAGAGGGAATCGTCTTGGAGCCCTGGGGTGGGGGAGGATAGTGTACCTGCCAAACTAGTGGAGAAAAAATAAAGGCGGGAGCACATTTTCTCTCTTCCCAATTACCCTGCAATGGCGGCCTGTAACAAGCTGATAGAGGGCAGTCGCCATTTTGGACATATGTAACAGCTGTGCCAGCTCATGTTCATGCCTAGCAACCAGACCAGTGGTGACTCCTAAGTCTAGTGGGGAGAACATACAGAAATCAACAAACAACAAATGCTGACAAGGATGTGGGGAAAAAGGTACCCTAATCCATCTTTGGTAGGAATATAAACTGGTAAAACCACTATGGAAGACAGTTTGTAGATACCTCAGAAATCTGAATATAATCCTACCATATGACAGCCATCCCACTCCTGAGAATTTACCCAAAGGAAATGAAATCAGCATATGAAAGAGTTTTCTGCACTTCCATGTTTATTGCAGCAGCTCAATTCACAATAGCTAAGACATGGAATCAACCTAAATGCCTCTCAATTGAAGATAGGATAAAGAAATTATGGAACATTTACTCTCTGAAATACTACACAGTGGTAAAAAATGAAATCCAGTCATTTGCAACAACATGGATGAATCTGGAAAACATCTTACTTAGTGAAATATGCCAGTCACAAAGGGACAAATACCATATGTTCTCCTTGATCTGTGATAACTAATAGAGCACCTACAAGGAATTCTGTAGGAGTGAAATTGACAAGTTGAGAAGCCAGGACTTGAACAGCCCTTGTCTTGACTGTCGAGAAACATTTTTTCACCTTCTTCATACTATTGGTTAACTCTTTACTTAACATAGAGTTAATCATATGTGTATAACCAATTGAAAATAGATTTTAGTAAACAATAAGTGTGGGAATAAGAGAGGGAGGAGGAAGTTTGTAATAAATCTGTATAGTTCTGCATACATTCCTATGGTCTTACTTCTAAGGGTACAGTTTAAATACATGCCATGGGACTCCAAATCCTATTCAAGTGGGTGGAAAAAATGCTATCTTAAGTGTTAAAGAGACAATATTAAGTGTTAAAGTGATCATATAGATAGGATTAAGTGTTAAAGGGATCATATAAATAAGATCAAGTTTTTGGTAATAATAGATAGAATTAAAAAAAGAGAGAATGTTCCAACTTGGGAAGCAGTCCACACAGCAGATTCATAGAATGACAATAACTTTAAATAGCACTCTGACCTCAGACACAGCCCTTAAGGCATTCTGGTCTGGCTGAAAAAAAAAACAACAAAACATGAGAGCATTTCAGGCATGAAAAGTCAAGACGCTGTGGCAAAAAAAAAAAAAAAAAAAAAAAAAAGAAAAAGAAAAAAGTGTCCTACATGAAAGATCTCTGTGAGAGAGACCCCCGTGGAAAGAAGTGGCCTTCAAAGAAGGATGCACTTTTCTCTGAAAGGAGAAGATAACTTCCATTTGCTTGTGGCCTTATCTAAATACTGATGGAGACCATGAATTCAAAAGGTTTCCATAGCTTTGGCAGCTCACGTCAAGAGCCTTGGATGGTCACTGACATCATACGTAAGAGTGTTAATTGTGAAATTAACAACAGGTGTCACTGTGCACTTACTCTCCATGCAGGACCTTTGGCTCAATGAGTTTTATTATGAGAATTAACCCTAAAACTTGTTCTCAAAATGTTTTTTTTTTTTTTTTTTGGTGTGTGGGCACCAATTGTTGAAGTCTTTACTTAGTATAAAGTTGGTCTTCTGTGCATAAAGTTAATTGAAAATGAATCTTAATGGAGAATGGGACTGGGAAGAGGAGAGGGAGTAGGTGGTCATGTGGGAGTGCGGGTGGAAGGTTGGGTATGGTGGGAGGAATCACTATATTCCTAAAGATGTACTTATGAAATTTGTACTAATTAAATAAACAGTTTCTTTGGAAAAAAAATTCTAGAGGAACCATGTTTTAAGGATTTATTTTCTTTATTTTGGGGTTTCTGAAATTGGCCCTTTAATTTGATTGGACTTAATGCCAAGGCCTCCACTTCTAATAGTAAAGAAAATGCTGATCGTCCATGGTAAGAACCTGTATATTTATATGCAAATATCAATGTTGATTGTATTATCTTCATCAGTCACTTATGAAAAGGAAAGAACTCAGTGAATCTGTTTATGATACTTCCAAACACTTGTGGAAAAAACCAAGGAATATAATGATGTTGGTTGGTTCCTTCTAATATTGATAAGCAAAATCATGACAGAAAAGTATGTGCTCAGGGACGTAAATTCCTGCCTCTAACTCCACATAAATAACCTAAGAATGTGTAAATGTGCCTTGAAGGAGCATCTTCCTTACCAGAGCCATGGGACCCAAACTACTGAAAATCAAACATATGTTTTCCTCATGCAATTGACTGAATTATAATGAAAGTTGAACTTGCAGGCTTTCAAGCTGTCTATTGTAAAAGTCAAGACATAGGTTGGGGGGCGGCAGCGCTGTGGCACAGTGGGTTAACGCCCTGGCCTGAAGCGCCGGCATCCCATATGGGCACTAGTTCGAGACCTGGCTGCTCCATTTCCTGTCCAGCTCTCTGCTATGGCCCAGGATAGCAGTACAAGATGTCCCAAGTCGTTGGACTTCTGCACCCACGTGGGAGTCTGGGAAGAAGCTTTTGGCTCCTGGCTTCGGATTGGCACAGCTCCAGCCTTTGCAGCCATCTGGAGAGTGAACCATCAGATGGAAGACCTCTCTCTGCCTCTCCTCTCTCTGTGTAACTCTTTCAAATAAATAAATAAATCTAAAGAAAAAAATGACATAGGTTGGGAAAGAGGTGGATCCTGAAAGTTAGGAAGGATCATTGTGTGTGTGTGTGTGTGTGTGTGTGTGTTTTTGACAGGCAGAGTGGACAGTGAGAGACACAGAGAGAAAGGTCTTCCTTTGCCGTTGGTTCACGCTCCAATGGCCGGCGCGCTGCAGCTGGCGCACCGTGCTGATCCAATGGCAGGAGCCAGGTACTTCTCCTGGTCTCCCATGGGGTGCAGGGCCCAAGCACTTGGGCCATTCTTACTGCCTTCCCGGGCCACAGCAGAGAGCTGGCCTGGAAGAGGGGCAACCAGGACAGAATCCGGCGCCCTGACTGGGACTAGAACCTGGTGTGCCAGCGCCGCAAGGCGGAGGATTAGCCTAGTGAGCCGCGGTGCTGGCCAGGATCATTGTGTTTTTTTCGCCACTGGATGTGACTGCCATATCCCAAGTGGCAATGACGTCTCGACTCAGAGTAGTAATAGCCTTTCTGACTCTGACTGAAAGGAGTAATTATTGCCTGAAGAAGAAATATTGGCTCTTCTATAAACATTTCCATGGAAGACCATGCTGACTTTCTTCAGGATCTACCTTTATAGCCTTCTTGACTGCTGGAGCTATGACTAGAATCTGGTTCCAGAAACCCCCAAAAAGGTGAAGCACAAAGTGTGACCCTTAGGTAGTGTATTACTCTCCAATAGAGGTGCTTGGTTCTTCATTCGAAAAGAACTGCATTTTCTAATCTATTTAGTCAGAAGTCCAGGTAACATTTATGGACCTGATATTAAGAGTGTGAACTAATGGAACATTAAGTTGAATCAGGTCAAATTTATCGATATGGGTCCGCTAAGCAGA
The DNA here is from genome assembly GCF_964237555.1 of Oryctolagus cuniculus. NCBI lineage: Eukaryota > Metazoa > Chordata > Mammalia > Lagomorpha > Leporidae > Oryctolagus > Oryctolagus cuniculus. The sequence goes on from NC_091438.1 coordinate 34,144,736, forward strand.
TAGCTAACATTTACTAACTGTTGGTTGTTAGACTGAAACATGGACCAAAAGGTGTCCTGTTGTGAACTCACTTTCTCTGGCGTACCCAGATCAATACAACAATCTTGTGAAATGGATTAAAAAGGTATGGGGAACGAGGCACTAGAGATAGAAAGATGGACAATTCTTTTGAAGAATTTTGTTCTAAAGGGGAGAGGAGAGATTAGCAGGAGGTAGACATATAATCAAAGGGAAATTTGTTTTTTTCTTTTTAAAAGATATTTATATGTTGATGAAATTATTCTGTTAAGAAAGAAAAACTGAAGCTACAAGAAAAAACAATCTCAGGAGCAAACATTTTTTTCCCCAAAGGTTTATTTCTGCTTGAAAGATGGAGGTACAAAGAGAGGAAAAAGGGAGAAGGGAGAGAGAGAGCAAGCTAGAGAGAGCAAGCCATCTTCTAGCTGCTGATTTACTCTCCAAAATGGCCACATCAACTGAAACTGAATTAGTCTGATGCCAGGAGCTTGGAACTCTATCCAGGTCTCCTGTGTGAGTGACACGGACCCAAGCACCTGGGCCATCTTCCACTGTATTCCTATGTGCTACAACAGTGAGCTGGACCAGAAATGGAGCATCTGGGACTGTACCTGGGGCTCATGTGGGATGCTTGCATCACAGATGGTAGCTTAACCTACTGTTCCACTACATCAGCCCCAGGAGCAAAGTCCTTTTTCAAATGTAAGGAAATCTAAACCAGGGCATAATTTCATGGCCAATAAGTAATGAAGGTGGTATTTAAACTCAATAAGTAATAAGTAATAATTACAATAAGTAATTTAAACTCAATAAGTAATGAAGGTGGTATATTAAACTCAACCTGTCTGGCAGTAGAGCCAGCTATGACAATCAGTATGCATACTTCCTAGACTCATTATTTCCATTTTTTTAAGCAGTGAAAATTTTCTCTCCTAATGCCATTTTATAATTCATATATAAAGTATCAATCACAGTGGTAGAAATGGACAAGAGGTGGATAGAAGACTAGGAGCTTACTAGCTCTGCCTCACCAGCTCCCTGGTGGTTAAATTGCTGTAACAAATGTTGTAGACGGTTTCTCAGAGTTCTGGAGGCTTGGTGTGTGAGATGAGGTGCTCCCATGTCTGTGCTTTGGTGGGGACCCTCCTCTGAGTTGCAGACTGCCGATTGCTCATGAGAACATCACACGGTATAGACAGAGCATGCTCACTCTCTGGCATCTTCTTCCATAAGCACCAATCCCATTCATGAGGGCTCTATCCTCATGATCTAATTACCTTCCAAAGCTTCCACCTCCAAACACCTTCACATTAGTGACTACATTTCTATATAAAAATTGAGGCAACACAAACATTCAGACAATAACAGCCTCCCACTTCCCAAAAGCCCCTAAAGCAACTTTTCCCAACTCTGAGAACCCCAAGGAGTAGTCTGAGAACATGTGGCTGAATTCACCTCTTTTACCACTGAAGTTGTATGAGTTCATTATGGTATAAATTGATGGTCCTTAACTCCCTTCCTTGTTTAGGATACTGGCATTGTCTATATACCTCAGTTCTGTGACAACAGCTACACTGGAGTGGAAGACATGAACGGAAATGTTTGCCTCATTGTGACCTGTGTTCTCCTCTTCCTACCCCAGAGAGCAAAGAAAACAAAACAAAACAAAAAACCCTCCCCAAACCTAGAAAGTCATTTACAAAACAAGACATCCTTGGGGAGCTGGCAATCTTGTTAACAATTTAGGCTTGTCTGCATGAACATCTGTTTTAACAGCACATCTGTATGAATGTAGTACTTAGCAGGGTGACCTAGGTTTTATCTTAGAGAATTTAATGGATTTTTCCCCCCTGCTTGTTTTAAAGCCCATTCCCTACACAATTAGTCAGTTGAAAGTGAAATCGTTCTGCTTGGTCCTGAAATGGCAGATCAATAACTGTTGGGCAATGCTATGTGCAGAATCCCAGGTAGCGGCCATAGCTAATGAAGCAGCAGATAAGTGATTTCACCAGTGTCTGGGCTCTGACGCCAGGAAGAAAGTAGGAACGCTGCCCAAAGATCCACCATGCCACAAAAGAGTAATGAGGGCAGCTCCTGGCTGAGACAGTGTGGATGTAATACCTGGGATGGGAGAGGGTGCCACAGCCACCCTGGAAATGAGGCAAGCATTAGAGAGCATAGCGTAGAAGCTCAGATCACCCTGGTGTCCATGAACCTGAAAGGCTAGAAAGACAATGGCTAAATCTCTATTGAGAAATTCTAGTTGGCTATTTGTTCATTTGCTCACTCATTTATTCAACGAATTCTTATTGAATACCTACTTCATGTCCAGCAGCTAGTTATGTACTGGGAAGATAAACTTGACATAGGTCTTTGCCCTCAGGAAGTAAATAGTCTTGTAGGTCAGACAGAAATTAGATTGAACTTCATAATTATAAAACATTATATCATGTCTAATGATGGAGATATGTACATGAGTTGTTTTTTCATTGCATATTTTAATATTTTAATCTCAGTGGTCTGAGGTTAATTCCCTAAAAGGAGAATTTGAACAGTATCTGTCTGGCTCAGGAACAATTCTATGTCGTTGGCATATAGGAGTTGCCGTGTAAGTGCTGCAGTTGAAATTAGCTAGCACTTCTCATTTCACTGCTTTTGTATGCATTATTTCATATATTACTCAGAACAACCCTTCAAAATAGACAGACCTAAGTATTATTATCCTCATTTTCTGGCTTAGGGTAGTCTCACATTAGAAATCACAAACTAGTTCACATTATGGTGCCAATGACACATAAGTGCATGGTGGGTGGCCAAGTCAGAAGTCTGTGCGTGTTCACATGGGTTAGTATCCCGACTCAGATCTGAATTTCAGATAAGGCCTCAGCCACGAGCTTGTATTTTGTGAGTGATGGAGGATTGCTTAGCACCCCTCAAATTATACCACAAGGCCCAGCTGCCATGGGCACTACTTGAGAAGCTTAAAGGGTATGTGAGACTCAGAATCTCTCTTCACCCATAAGACATCATTATGCATGATTTACCTATGATAATCAGGCTAAGAATCACTCTGAAGCCATGTATGTAGCTAGGAGATAATTGAGCTAGGATTCTAAACGGGAGGAGTGCTCTGTCTCTCTAATATGGACAAATTTAAATTTCACCCCCGGGATCAGATTGTGCTGAATTCTGGGCCTGACTATTGGAGTATGAAGAATCCTTTAATGGCTTGAGCATGAATTGGAGAAACACCACCAAAAGTCACCAATGAGAAGCTAGCCTCTCCTGGTTATGTGGGCCCACAAACCCCAATATCTGAATATGCCATACTGTTAGTACCACCCCTTCTTGAGCTGGAAGTCTCAAGTGCAAATCCCAAATTTGCAACCTCACAGCTGATAAACCTTGGAAACAATTATTTCTTTGTGCCCCTCTTTGAGCCCCATTAATGCTAAGAAGAATAGTACAATTGCTTTCCAAAGAGGTTTTTTTTGAAGGATTACATAATTTAAAGATTTTTTAAATTTATTTGTAAGGCAGTGTTACAGAGAGGCAGAGGCAGAGAGATGTCTTCCATCTGCTGGTTCACTCCCCAGATGGCTGCAGTGGCCAGAGCTGGGTTGATCCGAAGTCAGGAGTTAGGAGCTTCTTCTGGGTCTCCCATGTGGGTGCAGGGGCCCAAGGACTTGGGACATCTTCCACTGCTTTCCTAGTCACAATAGCAGGCAGCTGGATTGGAAATGGAACAACCAGGACTTGAACTGATGACCATATGGGATGCCAGCCCTGCTACTCCACAGCACCAGCCCCAGATTACATAATTTAAAACACATAAAATACTTAGATTAGTGCTAGCTATGGAGTAGATATTATCTAAGAGTTGGCTACTACTATTACTAGTTTTCTGCACAATTTCTAGGTTTTTCTCTGCCAACATCAAGCATGAATATTCTTAGGGCTGCTTGGGGTCATATGTTTTAAAAATGGCCTGTAGTCTTAGGTAGGGATCCAGCTGCTGAACTGTTCTCTCTCTATCTCCAAGGCCAGCCAACAATGAGCACAAAGGACAAGAGGCAAACTCACCTAGTTGCCTGTACCATACCCCTTCCTTATTGTGCCCTCAGAAACATGCTAGGGTAGCAAATGCTTGTGATTAATTTATTTTATCCAGCCTCCTTTAGGCCATAATCTTACTTCTTCTAGTCCTACTCATGATACTTATATGAAATAAATCCTCTAGCATTCTATATTGTCACATAGACTCCTGTGATTTCTTAGAAACAGAAAAGTTGCCCTTCTCCCTTGCCACTCTCTAAGTAGGTCCTTGATGGCTCAAGGGTTTTTCAGAGTAAGGAGTGAACTCCGTTGAACATGGTCTATGGGTCAGACATTGTTGCAGGCACTTAACATATATAATCTTATTACATACTGGTAGCCACATTGTGAGGTGGATACCATTGCCCTGCTTTACTACAATGAAGTTGAAGCTCAGGCTAGATAATGCCCACACTTGCCCCAGTCACAGAACAAGCCAATAGCTGAGTTGAGATCTCAAATGGAGTTGACTTAATTGCAACTAGGAGGCTTTCATTTCACTTTTATGGACAAAGTTTTATTTTATTACACAACTAGACAACTGAAACTGTCACTGGGAGAGGTCCTTGATAAGGGGCTCAGATAACCATCAGAGCTTTCATTGAAAAGAGAGGTTGATAAGAGAGAGCTGAGGAGAGAGTATGTGTGACAATCAGTGACATAAAGCAGGTGAGTGGGCGAGGGAAGCAATGGTTCAGAAGTGCATTATTTTCAATGTTGTTGCAGCAAATTACTACCCACCTGATTGCTTAAGCTACACAAATTCATTATATTTCTGTAGGTCAGAAGTCTGGTTACAGGTGTCACCAACCTAAAATCAGGTTGCTGACATGTGATCCTTTAAGGAAGCTCTAGGACAGATTGATTTCATTCCTTATTCAAGTGGCAGAATTGAGTTCCATGGGGCTGTAGGGCTGTAGCCCCTGTTTCCTTGCCTGGGGACCCGTAGAGGCTTCTCTAGGCTCTGTACACATGGCTCCTACATCTGAGGACTCATAATGGAGTGCCAGATCCTCCCACTGCCACCTCCAGACTCATTCTTCTGCCTTTGTTTATTGCATCTCCCTGACTCAGTCATGAGAGATTTTCCACTTACAAAGACTCCTGTGATTAAACTGGACCATCCTGGATAATAGAGGATATTCTCCCCATCTCAAGTTCCTCACAGTTAATCACATCTGCAAAGCCCCCTTTTCCATGAAAGGTAAAATATAACAGCTTCTGATCATTAAGGCATGGACATCTTTGCAGGGGAAGCATTATCCTGTCTCCACAAGAGGAGATGCTGGGACTCACCCCCAAACTATGCCTGCTTCAACAGCTCTGACCTGGATCTCCTAGTCTTGAGAAACACATTATTATTGCTTCACATTACTCTCCTGAATGGATCTGGAAGGTCAGGATCTGAGTGAGGGGTAGGAAAACTGAACTACAAATAGATCCTGACCTACCTCTGAAGGGTTTTTGGTCTACCAGCCTTTCCAGTGTCCCTTTAAAGCAATTTGTACTCTGTTATCCTGTATCATTAACCTAATTAGTATAATTGTACCCAATTACGTAATCAGTGTAAATACATGAAGGATCCCATAATTAGACGATGTAATTAGGTAATTAATAGATGACGTGGGAAAAATCCATAGAAAACATTCTGAAATGGACATGGTGCCTGCATGAAGCAGACAATTTGCTAACTTCAACATCTCAGCCAACTCCTTCTGTTCTAAAAGAAGATCCACAAATTAATCCAGCTATAAAATGCTTGTTCTAAAGATGCCTGCTATCTTGTATCATGCCCTTCTACTCCTATTTTTTACAAATATATAACCAGGTTATCTCTTTATTGCTCCTGGGGAGAGAAACTTACACAGAGCTGAGTAGGATGAAAAAATCTGGTCCAATGCAAACCAGATTTGACATTGAGTCTTTATATAGAATGAGACTGTTATTAAGGCCATGTCTGTAGGACCAAAATAACAAGATTGCAACAGAGGCAGAATTGGGCAGCTTAGCTGGTACTCTCATCAGCTGATTCACTTTGAGGTAATGTCAGTTTGAACATTGGCATATGTTCCTTGAACAGACCCTGAAACTCAATGGAGCAAGAGGGTCCTGTCAATCCAATCTCCAAATAAATTTTCAGTTTATCCACTTATTTCTGCCTTTATGGCCAACGCTGTTGGTCTAGTCACCATAGGTCTTTGATCCATAGCAGCATCGTCCTGATGAGCCCCTGCATCTATTCCTACCTACTTCCTGTCTGCCTCAAGCAGCCAGGGTGTCCTACAAGAACTTCCATCTGCTGACTAAAATATTTTAATGGAGAAAACCCACATCTGCAATATGACCTACAATGTTTCATGTGATCAGGCCTCTCCCTGCCTCTCAAACTTTTCTCATACTCTTTCACCAGTACTTTCCTTCCATGCTGGCTTCCATGTCTTTAAAATGTACTAAGTCATTTTTTTACCTAAGGTATTTCCCACAAGCTCATCCCTTGCTTGGAGTACTCTGCTTGTCATACATTCTTAAATCCATTCATCTTTAGGCTCCCAGTTCCTTAGGGAAGCTTTCTATCTTTCCTTGATTTAAAACGTGTCCTTTTTTCAATGTCCCATACAGATTATAACTTTTCTTCCTGGTATTTATCATAATCTGTAATTCTGCATCTATTATATGTGATACTATTTTATGATCTGTGCCATTCACTACATTGTAAATTTCATGAAGACAATTGTCATATTTGTTTTGTTCAACAATGAATCCCAAGGATACAACATGTAGTAGAAACTTAATAAATACTTGTGGAATGAATGACATGTTGAAATTGAAAGCTCTGGGAACCAACAGGAAGTTGTATTGGTGTCAGGGTATAATCAGGGCCAGCAAGGTGGAAAGCTGGAATGGGAGCTCAGACTCTGGAGACCCATCACTGGGTGATGACCATTATCTTCTTTTCACCAAGACAACCACAAAAACTTGATGTTTATACACAGTCATTCAGGAATGAATGGTGCCTGGAGTGAGAAGTCAGCTCCTATCTCTGCTTCCTAATTTGGTGATAGAGCAGAAGATATGATCAAATCTAAAGTTAGCATGTTGGCTATAATCAACGCTTAACATGAGTTAAATTAGAGAATTGTCGCTCCCCCTCTTCATGGAGGAACGACACTAAACCCTGCCTAGGCTTCATATCCGAGTCACGGCACCATTATGTCGCTCCCCCTCTTCATGGAGGAACAACACTAAACCCTGCCTAGGCTTCATATCCAAGTCACGGCACCATTATGTCGCTCCCCCTCTTCATGGAGGAACGACACTAAACCCTGCCTAGGCTTCATATCCGAGTCACGGCACCATTATGTCGCTCCCCGTCTTCGTGGAGGAACGACACAGGACCCTGCGCTGTTCTTTCGTCTACTCGGCCCTCCCCAGGTTGGCTGCTGGTTCTTCCCGGGTTGGCTACCGACCCTTCCACCTCCGTGGAAGGGCGGTTCCCCCTGCCACTTTCCCCACTTCCACGGGGGAGCGGCACACCGCCGGCCGGCTCTCTCGGGGGCTGCACAGGTGTTCCTCTTAGATGTTCCTCGTGCATGTTGTCTTTCTCCTCCTTTATAGTCCTCTTCCACCAATCCCAACTCTGCTACCCACACGCCGAGTACGCTGCTCTCCTCCGATCAGGAGCAGCTCCTGCAGCTTGTCAAGTTGGTGAGAGGCAGCTGGGTAGAAGCTGTTTGCTCCTCTCCCAGCGCCATATTGTGGGAGAGCAGATGCATAGAATAAGTCTTAATTCCAGTAACAGTATAGTCCGAATTGCTCCCCACAGAGAATCTGTAGCATTAAGGTCATCCCTGGAAGAGCTGATTTGTAGAATCAGACAGAAGCCAGTTGACAGCTCTGGTATCTGTGCCCTGGGCCTTTTCCAGAATCTACTACACCCAATAAGAGAAATGCTAATCTCTTCTTCTACAGTTGTGATCAGTCTCTGTCATTTCTTCCCTGTTCTTTTGATTTGAGCCTTGCTTTTAAACAGAAAACTATGCCGCCTTTGCTCTTGACCAAATTTAGTGTATCACTAAAGTGGTTTTCATCTTTTGCCTTACATTACACATTTTAGAGAAAGACAGTGGAGTGGTTGAGATGGTACAGCCATATGGCCATGTAGACTCAAGAATGCATTCATCTCCATTGTGAACAAATGGAGGAGTTTATTAAAAAAGTGAAAGATATTCTTTCAGGTAAGAATATTCATTCAAGTTAAAAAAGTGGTCAATTCCTATAAACACGGAACCAAGCTAAATGAAGAGTAGCATGACATTGGATTTTCACTTTAATTTGCTGAACACTATTGCATTCATAGCCACGTGAGTACTTGATTGTTCTGTGATAATTTCACCTACTTATTCATTCATTCACTCTTTAAAACAATATTTATTGAACACTTGTTATTTGCTTGTGACTAACCTACTGTCTGGAAATGTACAAAATGCTCTTCCTAGCAACCTGCCTTCTTCTCACAGAATCATATCTCTGAGTCAGCCCTCCAAGAACATGAAGAACTGAATATATTTTCCAGAAGATAGATGACTACAGGTGGATTTGTAACCTGTGCCAGATGACAAGTCTACTGGATTGATATGACCAAGACAGACATAATCTCTCATAACACGTACAACCTTGCTAACAAAATAGAGCAGCAACCAGTAATTCTAGTTAGCTATGTATGGATAAGTACAATGTGCTTGATAACACATTTTAAGGGAATCTGAGCAGTCTAGGGCCTCAGGAGAGGTCTAACACTTAGCTGAGATTCACAAGATTTACAAGAAAGGAAAAAGACTTAGTAAAATGAGGATACTCCTGGTATAATAGGATATATCTACCTCTATATATCTTCTCTATCTGTCGCCTCTCTCTCTCTCTCTCTCTCTCTATATATATATATATATATATATATATATATTTATCTATTTTTTTTCTTTTTGGGAAGGGAGGATATAGATGCAATGGCAATGATGCAGGTTTGGTAAGTGATGTTCAAAGACCTAAGGGTGAGAGGTGAATGCCACGTTTATTGAATTGAATGGAAGAAGGGACTAATATTGTATCGTAAATTTCTAGGCAGTGTCTTTCTTATGCCCCCAGTAGGATGTATCTCCTTGTATCAAGAAAGTTATTTTTTATACCTCATTCAAGCAAAATATATTTTATAGATACAAAGCATTTCACATTTCATCTAATTCATATTTCCCATATAATGTAGCATAAATGTCCAAATGACCCAAAGTTATTCTGCATGAGTTTTTTAAAAAGGTGAATTACAGAAGGATGGTGCAGTGAAGAATTTCCAAAGAGAGTTAAGAAGGGAAGCTTGCTGTAGCCTATCTTCTTTCTAGTGACCTGTATCCTCCCTGCAAATCCGTATCTCTGGGTCAGCTCCCCACACAGCTGCACCACTTCTAGGGAGATGGATGGCTACATCTGGGTTTATTGTCCATACCACCAGGACACAGTATGTCTGTAGGACTGGGTTGACCAACTTCCAGCAGTATCAATGGCTCCAGTGGGATGCTAGCAGGTACATCTATTGCTCATAAATAATGTCTAAATTTCCCATGGTAGGTCATACGTCAAAGAGATTATGAAATATTTTTCTTTCCAGTTTGTTGTGATGGGCTCCCTTCTGGCCTGGAACTTTGTTTTTTTAGCTTCAGTGCTTGATCTGGTCTTCTTGTCTACTGTGGGTCAAATCCTTTTCTTAACCTCTGGTTCCAGAGGTTCTGGAGAGCATTGTTAAAAGCATCTTTGTCTCTGTCTACATCACTGGAGTAACCTAAGAGTTGCAGTGTTTTATACTCTGCCCCTTGTTAATCCTGTCAATGCTCTGGTTGCTATGTGATAGGCTGTACTATTGCTTAAAAGTAAACACTTTTCCTCAGTTTTAACACTATTACACAAATGCACAGAGCCAGAAAAAATTTGATAGTTCATTAAGTTCAACTCTCTCTTGGACCAATTGAGGTTGGAGAGAGAAATGATTTACTCGAGCTTACCCAAGACCTTTGGGAAGAAGAATCAACCAATCAGATAGAAGTTTTGAAGGAGGAGTTTGTCATCCTTGCTTCACTTCCTATTGAGTGGATGCATTTAGATTGGTGCTTTGATCACATAACACATTCCTGGGCTTAACCACTAGGGGAAGCGAGGAAGTGACTGCCAGTTGTTCATCTACTAGATGGGCACATTTATTCTGGGATAAATACCACGTAGCCTAATATTCTTTTGGACCAAGCCATGTCCTCCAATTCAGCCTTTCATAAAGTTAATGCTTTGATCTTCATTTGCCCAACCCTTTTTTTATATTCTATTTTTTATTTAATGAATGCATTTTTAAATAGATACAACTTTAGGAATATAGTGGTTGCCCAACTCTTTTTTTTGTTTGTTTGTTTTTGGACAGGCAGAGTTAGACAGTGAGAGAGACAGAGAGAAAGGTCCTCCTTTCCGTTGGTTCACCCCGCAAATGGCCGCTACAGCCGGCGTGCTGTGGCTGGCATGCTGCACCGATCCAAAGCCAGGAGCCAGGTGCTTTCTCCTGGTCTCCCATGTGGGTGCAGGTCCCAAGCACTTGGGCCATCCTTCACTGCCTTCCCAGGCCACAGCAGAGAGCTGGACTGGAAGAGGAGCAACCGGGACAGAATCTGGAGCCCCAACTAGGACTAGAACCCAGGGTGCTGGCGCCGCAGGTGGAGGATTAGCCTAGTGAGCCGTGGCACCGGCAGTTGTCCAACTCTTGAGTCTATCTCTTATTGGTTCCAAGCTCAAAAGAGAAAGAGGGATGTTATTTATTGATTACCCTTGAAACTACCCACAGGGACTCTTTTAATGTTGCAGATCACATTATCAGGCTGATCTCCATAATCCAGCATTGCGCTGGCTTCAGCCACTGTTTCATCACCTATCTCTGACTCTAACCCTAACCCAGTGACCACACTGTCAGAATAGGGGTTGCAGTAGAAGCAGCTCCCTTTTTGGAGATATTTGATAACTTTATAAAAGGCCTATTGCATTCTTGATTGTCCAGAGTTCCCCGATGGTCTAGCATTGGTGATTCATTTGCTTAAGTTGCATATTTATTTTCAGATGCACTTTTTATTAATGAATATACCTTCTCAGCACTTTCAGGTAGACTGTTTTAGAAGAAAAACATGCATTTTGGATTCAGGTAGAAAAAATTTCAAATCCGTGTCTCAAGTTTGTTACCTGAAAAACTAGAATGTATCAACCGAATAGACCAGGTTCTGCTACAACCAAAAATACCTTACCTTCTCTTTGGTTTACCATAAAAAAGATTTATTTCTGATTCACACAAATTCCATGGTTAGTCCAAGCAATCATCCTCTGTGTTACATCATTTTGTAGCAACACCATCTGAAAGAAGTGGCTCCCTAGATCATTATGGCAGAGGGAGACAGGACGCAAGAGTTATCACTGGCGATTAAACTGAGAGGTGAGGTATGTCACTCTGCTTGCATTTCTTTGACCATAACTAGTAAGAGGGCTGTGCCTAACTGCAAGCGGGTAAGGAATTTTAGGTCTCCGTGTAGAAGGAACCAGAGGAGAACAAGATATGCATGAAAATTGAAAAACGCCATACAGAATTATGATAAGGTTTTGTTAAACAGGTAATACGTGTACAATTGATGCCATTTGGTGAGTAACCCGTAAATGTTACCTGAAGCTTAGGTAGAGGGAAGGGCAGAAGTCTATACTGAAGGCCTTCTTGGAATTTTTGGGAACCCAGAAAATGTGGAACAAGTGACCTCAGCAAGCATGAATTTCATAGACGTTATGCAAAAGGTGGATAGTTTCAACTATGTTCTTCTCCTCAGTCTCAGGAGCCCCATTTTCTGTGTCTAGCATCATTCTCATTGCATGATTCGTATTTTCTTACTTAATCCTCTTAACAGTGTGGTAAAGAAGTCACGTTTACTTTCATTTGGCGGAGAAGTTGACTCTTAGAGAGCTTACATTACCCCTCTATGTGCTGACGCAAGAGAGCTGGTAGGTGCTGGAGCTGGGCTTCAACCGAGGGATGTCTGATTCCAAAGCTTTCATTTTCCTACCAGCCTGGGCTGGACTGCTTCTCTTTGCTATGCCATCCTTAGTGTGGTGCCTGGCACGCGCCAGCCAGTGAGTACTTGGTGAAGAGCTCTTACACAGTCAAACTTGGTCAATCTCAGTTCTGCAAGGAGTAAACCTTTTAGTTCCACCTGCGAACATTCTGATTGAAGATGACCATGCAAGGGTGTGGTCTGGGGAGAAAATCTGATTGGATTGTGAACTCATCAGCCAAAAGTTTACATAAATGTTGGTCATTGCTTTTCTCAGACTGGAAAACATGGATTCCAGCAAGAAGAGTGCCAAAGCCTGGAACAAAGCCTAAAATCTTTTTGTTTGTTTGTTTCAAAATGATCTCTTTCTCTCTCTGTCACTCTGCCTTTCAAATAAGCGAAATACATCTTAAAAAATGGCTGGCAGCACAGCAGGTTATGTGACACCTGTGATGCTGGCATCCCAATGGGTGCCGTTTTGAGTCCCAGATGTGCCACTTCTGATCCAGATCCCTGTTAACACACCTGGGAAATCGGCCGGCGCCGCGGCTCACTAGGGTAATCATCCGCCTTGCGGCACCAGCACACCGGGTTCTAGTCCCGGTTGGGGCGCCGGATTCTGTCCCGGTTGCCCCACTTCCAGGCCAGCTCTCTGCTGTGGCCCAGGAGTGCAGTGGAGGATGGCCCAAGTGCTTGGGCCCTGCACCCCATGGGAGACCAGGAGAAGTACCTGGCTCCTGCCATCGGATCAGCTCAGCTGGCCTGCATTTGGGCCCAGACCTGACATCACTAGCTTTGAGAGTTTATAAATTACTTAAATTATGCTGTCCCTTAATTTCTCATTTGTTAAATAGGAATGATAACAATGCACACTTTTTAGGGTTATGGGGTTGGTGAGGATCACTCCATACATGTTAGCCATTATTATTAAAAACATCCCATGGTTATTTCCATCTTGAGGTTTATTATGTTATTAGTTGATTTGTTTAGTTAATTGCATCACTAGGAAGTAAGTGCCATGAAGCAGAGACTGTTTATTTTATTTATCACTGCCTCTTCAATATCTAGCATAGCACCTGCTTACAGTGTGCTGAGTAAATGTTTGTTGAATGACTAAATGATTAATGTGCAAGAAATCATATGGAAGAAGGCTACAAACATGACATAGACAGCAGCCTTGCCATTTAGGATTGGGCAGTCAAGAGAGAAAATAATTCAGGTTAAAAAAACCTTGAAGGGACTGGTGCTGTGGCATAGTGAGTAAAGCTATGGCCTGCAGTGCCAGCATCCCATATGGGTGCTGGTTCGAGTCCTGGCTGCTCCACTTCTGATCCAGCTCTCTGCTATGGCCTGGGAAAGCAGTGGAAAATGACCCAAGGCCTTTGGCTGCTACACCCACATGGGAGACCTGGAAGAAGCTCCTGGCTCCTGGCTTCGGAGCCAGGTCCAGCTCCAGCCATTGCAGCCACCTAGGGAGTGAACCAGCGAATGAAAGACCTGTCTGTCTGTCTGTGCTTCTGTCTCTCTGTAACTCTACCTTTCAAATAAATAAATAAATCTTAAAAAACCCTCAATACTGGGTACAATGTAACTGGTGTTCAGAAACAATATGCACGGAGTGTGATGATGGTATCAGTAGAAAGAGGATGCCAGTCTGTAGGCACATTTGGGAAAACTTGCAAATGGCCTTTATCATTGAAACTAGGATAAATAACTAAATACACATTTTTAAAGGTTTATTTTATTTATTTGAAAGACAGAGTTAGAGAGAAAGGTAGAGACAAACAGAGAGAGGGGTTTTCCATCCACTGTTTCACTCCCCAAATGGCCGTGATGGCAGAAACGGAGCCAAACTGAAGCCTGGAGCCAGGAGCTTCTTCCGGGTCTCCCATGTAGGTACATGGGCCCAAGGACCTGGGCCATCTTCTACTACTTTCCCAGGCACATTAGAAGGGAGCTCGATCTTAAGTGGAGCAGCTGGAACTCAAACCAGTATCCATATGGGAAACCAGCACTGCAGGTTGGGGCTTTAACCCACTGTGCCACAGTGCCGGCCCCCTAATTGCACATTATTAAAAAGGTGTTTATTTGCTTACTTATTAGAAAGGTTCAGTGACAATGAGAGAGAGACATCTTCCATCTGTTGGTTCATTCTCCAAATGCCTATAACAGCTAGGGCTAGACCAGGCTAAAAGCAGTAGCCAGGAGCTCTCTCTGGGTCGCCCATGGAGAAGACAGGGACTCACGTACCTGAGTCATCACCTGCTGTCTCTCAGGTGCGTTGGTGGGAAGCTGGCTGAGAAGCAGAGGTGGTATTCAATCCCAGGCACTCCAAAATGACATATGGGCTTCCCAATGGTGGCTTAACCTGATGTACCATGTCAACGAGCCCTTATTAGACACCTTTATGGCATTTCCACTCTAAGTGACAAGAGCCAATAGGTGAAATGCAGATTATCTGCATTTAACATGAAGTTTATTGTGAAATTTTCCTAGTTCTTTTCTTGCTTAAACAAATAACAAAGATGGTTCATCTTATGGCTCTCATCAAGCCTACCCAGGAGAACCCACCACAGCTCCACTTCATTCTGGCTATGGAGAGCCCATCTCAAGGGTTAGGTGCACTGGGGCCTCGCAAGTCAGAATACTCTTTCCTTGTCCACATTGATCTACATGGGCTGAGTGTTTTCCTTGTGACATGGAGTTATGTGGCCCGTTTTAATTTGAATGTTCACCTTATCCCCCCCAAAATTTGAATAAGAATACTTAGAAACACAGAGTCTGTTTTGACAAAAAAACCAAAGGAAAAAAAAAAAAACTTTGTTTTCCTTTTCTGAGGTTTCATTTCTTTTTTTTGACAGGCAGAGTGGACAGTGAGAGAGAGAGACAGAGAGAAAGGTCTTCCTTTGCCGTTGGTTCACCCTCCAATGGCCGCCGCGGCCGGCTCGCTGGGGCCGGCGCACTGCGCTGATCTGAGGGCAGGAGCCAGGTACTTCTCCTGGTCTCCCATGGGGTGCAGGGCCCAAGTACTTGGGCCATCCTCCACTGCACTCCCTGGGCACAGCAGAGAGCTGGCCTGGAAGAGGGGCAACCGGGACAGAATCTGGCACCCTGACCGGGACTAGAACCTGGTGTGCCGGCGCCGCAAGGTGGAGGATTAGCCTAGTGAGCTGCGGCGCCGGCCGAGGTTTCATTTCAAAACGCGACTCCCTTCACACGATACCTAATCCCCTGTTGTAAAGTTTTAAAATGGTTAACAATAACAGATACTTTCAAAAGCGACTGTAGTGGAACCCCTCTCAGGGGACTCCGAATTTCTCATAGGTCTAAGAAAAGGCCCAATATGTAGAAAACAAGAGGATGCCTCTGTCTTTGTCTGTATCCTGCTGCCTGTGCATCTGTGAGCAGGTCTGAGATGTGGTGGTCAGGCAGGTGAGGGCACTGTTTGTACCTGCAGTTGGCAGGTAAAGCTGGAGGCACCCAAAGAGGCTGATACCATTGGTTTTCCAGTTCTTACTTTACTCTGTTGCCTTGACAACTTCCATGGAATGGGGAATTTCTGGAACATGTAAAGTTTAGAAACCCCTCATAGAGATCATTCATAATCCTCTGGTCATGTCCTTTTTTTCAAAAGAGTGGCTTCATTTTCCTTCACACAAATGTGGAATGTCCTAGTCTGGCCCAGTGCAAAAACCATCTTTCTCTGTAGCAGGTGGGGCAGAATTTCCATCATGCTGAGAGTTCTCTGGAGGGAACAAGTACCCCAGGGAGTCTCTGAAATCACAAGCATTTAGAGGAAAATTGAAGCTCTGTGGAATTTCAATCTGCCTCCCCTAAAAAGGCATATAGTTTTAAATCATTGCTCCATTAAGTCTTTTGTATTCCCAAGTTAGTACTTTCTGTGTGTGTGTGTGTGTGTGTGTTTTTTTTCCTCCTTTAGCTTCTCTGCTACTCTGCCACAAATCGCCTTCTGATGTGTCCCTGTGACTCAAAGGAACTACCAGAGCTTCTTAGTTTGACCCTGTGGAGATTAACGCCTGTCCCAGTAGGTGTGACCCAGTTATCCCAGGGAGATCCACTGACTGGACTAAGGGAAGTTTCTCCCCAGGTCCCTCGTCTGGGGATGCTTTTTATCCTAGAGCAAGTGTCCAATATCAGAGAGAAGTTGCACAAGTGTTCTGAGCCCCCAGCCTCCATAGCTCTGCTGTTCTGCACCAAGACGAAAGTTCTGGGATAAGAAGGGGCTGCTGGCTCTCTGGCGGAGGGAGGAAGACTCCAGGTCACAATGGTCATGTCCTTTCAGGATTCCAGGCAATGACAGGTGACTGGCAGAGATCATTGAATTAGACATGAATGCCTGGTCTTTGCAGGCAGCATTGTTAACTCTAGAGAAGACACCCTAGAGGATAGTCAGTAAAATTAATTTATTTCATACATGAGAAAACGAACTCTCAGAGTAGGAAAGAAGCATATCCAAAGCCACATCAGAAAACAGCATATCCAGAACTGGAATCTAGATCTCGATTCTAACCAGTGCTTATTCTGCCTGTTCTGCATATTAATGGCATTTCTCTAGAAAAAATGATCGCTGCTTTAATGAAAATTACATGGACATTATAGAATTGGTAGATCTTCATATCATTAAACATTCTTGGTGAAAGAAAAAACTCACAATGTCTTAGAAAGAAGTCAACTTACTGATTAACAATTCATGTGAACTTTATTCTCTGCAAAGCGACATTCATCAATTTTTAACCATATATTTAATAAACAACATAAAGTACTGAGTTTCTTTCTTTTCTTTTATTTAAAGATTTTTTTGAGAGGTAGAATTACAGACAGACACACGGAGAGAGGTCTTCCATCCTTTGGTTCACTCCCCAAATGGCTCAACAGCTGGAGATGGGCCAATCAGAAGCTAGGGGCCAGAAGCTTCTTCCAGGTCTCCCATATGGGTACAGGGGCCCAAGCACTTGGGCCATCTTCCACTGCCTTCCCAGGCCATTAGCGGAGAGCTGGATCAGAAGAGGAGCAGCCAGGACTCAAATGGTGCCCATATGGGATGCTAGCGCCACAGATGGAGGCTTAATCTACTATGCCACAGCAATAGTCTAAAATAATGATTGAATTTCAAAGAAGGTTATGAAAGTTTTGTGCAGGAGACAGCATTTGACTTGAATGTTGAAAAAAGTGGAGTTAGCTTCAGCCAAGGAAGTAGAAGAAGCACCAAGAGTACATGCCAATAAGAAGTATTTGGGGGGCTAGCACTGTGGTGCAGGAGGTTAAAGCCCTGGCCTGAAGCGCTGGCATCCCATATGGGTGCCGGTTCTAGTCCTGGCTGCTCCTCTTCTGATCCAGCTCTCTTCTATGGCCTGGGAAAGCAGTAGAAGATGGTCCAAGTGCTTGGGCCCCTGCACCCATGTGGGAGACCCAGGAGAAACTCCTGGCTCCTGGCTTTGGATCAGCGCAGCTCCGGCCATTGCGGCCATTTGGGGAGTGAACCAGCAGAAGGAAGACCTCTCTGTCTCTATCTCTCTCTGTAACTCTGTCTTTCAAATAAATAAAAATAAAATAAATAAAAAAAGAAGTATTTGGTCCTGGAACACAAGCTTCCTATAGGGAAACAATGGCAGATAAAGCTAGATAACAAAGGTTTTATATTCTTCTACTAATATATTCATCATCCTATTCAATGCAGTAGGCATAGTAACCTTGCTTAACTTCTGCAAATCTTTTTAACTTGTCCTCCACAAACTTCTCATCAGTCATTTGGAAAACAAGTTTTAGATCAACCTATTAGATGGGCAAGAAGTAATTTAAAATTAAGTTGATCATTGTCTATCTATCAATATAAATTTAATAAGCATGAATTAATCAGAAATGGAAGGAGCAGTCACTAATTTACAACCTGAGGACCAGACCCAGATCCTCACCTAGTTTTGTAGATAAAGTTTTATTTGGATACTGCTCTGGACACCTGTTACATCATGTCTATGGCTGCTTACCTGTATTCTGACACTGAGTAGTCAAAGCAGAGATGATAAGACCTAAAATAACTGGCTGTTTCCAGAGAACATTGGTTAACCCATGGAATGCAGCTTGATGATTAAGTTTGCAGATAAATCTGGTTTATTTGAGAGGGCTTGCTAATGTGTTGTAGTAAAAAATCCTGTAAAGTCAACAACAGGAGTCACTGTGCATTTACTCCTCATGTAGGATCTCTGTCCTTAATGTGCTGTACATTGAGATTTAATGCTATAACTAGTACTCACACAGTATTTTTCACTTTGTGTTTTTATGGGTGCAAGCTGTTGAAATCTTTACTTAATATATGCTAAACTGATCTTCTGTATATAAAGAGAATTGAAAATGAATCCTGATGTGAATTGAAGGGGGGAGGGAGAAGGAAAGGGGAGGGTTGTGGGTGGGAAGGACGGTATGGGGGGGGAAGCCATTGTAATCCATAAGCTGTACTTTGGAAATTTATATTCATTAAATAAAAGTTAAAAAAAAATCCTGGTGGGTTGAAGAGTATTCCCAGCAAATAAATGACTTTCAATAAAGGCAAGGACAGATGTTAAATCTAGGAGAAAGAGAAGTAACTGTACATATGAGTATAACAAGGACTGGTTTTATTTAAGACAACAAAAAGATGAAGTAGTTAGTCAAGGTAGCCAGCTGATGATAGGTTAGCACCATAAAACAAGGTAGTCCTGTGGATAAGCAAGAGGTACCAAATTGTAATAGAAATTATGAAAATGCTAGCTAACATTTATTGAAAGCTCACTTTTACTTGGTTATATTGAAGTGCTTCATATGTTACCTCAGATAATCATGATAACAAAAAATGTGATCATTAAGCCCATATTGGATGTGCAGACATTGAGACTGGATAGTTTTTGCCAATAGGTACACAGCAATTGAACTTAGCCAGGTTAATTCAGCAACCATGCTTTTACCCAGTATGAAATATTGCTTTTTGAGCAGGCACGAGCTGATGAGAAAGATGGCAGGCATACAGCACCAATGAGCAAAGAGAGCAATTAATCCACCCATAGAGGCAAACTGCATTCGATATCCTACATATTTTTAGGAATTGTTCCAACTTGATAAACTCTTAAAAATAAGAAATCTTGGGCCTGGTATTGTGGTGCAGTGGGTTAAACATCTACTGTGATGCCAGCAGCCTATATAGCTGCCAGTTGGAGTCTTAGATCCTCTGCTTCTGATCCAGCTCCTTGCTAATATGCCTGGGAAGGCAGTGGAAGATTGCTAAAGTGCTTGGGCCCCTACCACCCACATGGGATACCAAGATAGAGCTGTAGGCTCCTGGCTTCAGGCTACCAGGTCATTGAGGTCATTCGGGCAGTGAACCAGCAGATGGACGATCACTATCTTCTGCCTCTCCTCATTTTATAAATCTGCCGTTCAAAAAAAAAAAAAAAGAAATATTGATGTTCTGATTTTTGGAAATGTGTGAATAGGAAGAGAAAATTCAGTTAGCTAAAGAAATTCTCAATTTATTCAACAAAATGAGAGTCCTAACAGAGTAAGAAAAATGCAAACTAATTTGTTTTGTGCAGAACTTCAGGGCCAAGGGGAGTGGTTATCATTACAGCATTCCTTATGCTTGTCTGCATATGCTTGTCTTATTCCTCAAGGAAGAAATGGTGTGAAAATTTTTTTCTGGAGATTACTGAAGTTGAGAGAAATGGGTCTTTCAGTGTATATTGGGTCGAGTTCCTGGGGAGCAGAATCTGAGATGGAGATTTACATGCAGCAAACTACTGGGAACTTCTGTTAACTCTGTAGGAAACAGAGGACAGAAGGGGTAGGAAAATGTAGAAGTTGAACTACTGTGAAATCTCAGCATGTCTTGTACTGGTAAAGCCCTTTAAAGCAGTCCTGAATGAAAACAATATTGATAGACCTATGTTCTCTCACACTGATGTGATGTTGGCTTTTTGTTCCTAGGAAATGGCATAACTTTGGGCAAGGTTGCTCACTTTGGACAAGGACAATTCCCCAAGAAGTGCTCAGTTTCAGTCATAAATAGCCATCTTTTCTGGAACTTGGAGAAGCCAGTCCCTCAGTCCTGAGGAGGATCTGAGAAGGGTATCACAGTGTCCACCACAGCATCTTACACATTTTATTTTGCTCCACAAATATGGGGTTGAAAGCTTCAGGGAGGCATCAGTGAAGAATGCTTTAATTAACCTTCTCAATACTCTATTCCAAATATTCTGTCAAATAAAAGAGCATTAAGGGGCCAGCGCTGTGGTGTAGCAGGTAGAGCTACCGCCCGCAGTGCCAGCATTCCATATGGGTGTCAGTTTGAGTCCTGGCTGCTCCACTTCTAATCCAGCTCTCTGCTATGGCCTGGGAAACTGGCAGAAGACAGCCCAAGTGCTTGGGCCCCTGCATCCATGTGGGACACCTGGAGTGAACCAGCAGATGGAAGCCCCCTCTCTCTCTCTGCCTCTCCTTCTCTCTCAGTGTAACTCTGACTTTCAAACAAATAAAAAAATCTTTAAAAAATATAAAAAGAGCATTAGGTCTTATG
The DNA here is from genome assembly GCF_964237555.1 of Oryctolagus cuniculus. NCBI lineage: Eukaryota > Metazoa > Chordata > Mammalia > Lagomorpha > Leporidae > Oryctolagus > Oryctolagus cuniculus. Next base: position 34,165,523 of record NC_091438.1, read on the forward strand.
ATTTGATAGCCCTGAGATGCTGTGTCCTTCATAGTTTTTCATCTTTAAGACTCTTATGTCCATTGTCCTTGGTGTGCTGGCAGAACATGTGAAGGGAGTGGTTGAGGTATGAGTTGCACTGAGATGATTTAATGGTGTTACATGTTCAGGAAGGTCTCTGTGTTGGGTGTGAAGTTATAATCAGTCTCCAAGGTCCTATTCCCTTTATCAGGCTTGGATTTAAGGTTTTCTCCAAAATGCATTTTATGACGTGTTGGCTAAGTTTCCATTTCTGCCTCAGAAGATTCAGTGTGGGTGTGTAGGGGCCCAGGAGAATGGGTAGGGAAGAGAAATAAATATGTTTTCAAGATGTCATGATTTTTGTGATTCTCAAAATTTAAGGTGAGATTACACCTTGAACATGATTTTAAAAATTTAATTTTCTTACCTGGAACTTTCCCTTCATAATTTCTTCTGTTTAACCTTGACGAGTGACACACTGGAACAAACAGCATCTTTTATTTTTTTTTTTATCTTTTATTTAATGAATATAAATTTCCAAAGTACGTCTCATGGGTTACAATGGCTTTCCCCCCCATACCGTCCCTCCCACCCACCACCCTCCCCTTTCCCACTCCCTCTCCCCTTCCATTCACATCAAGATTCATTTTCGATTATCTTAGTATACAGAAGATCAGCTTATTATACCTTAAGTAAGGATTTCAACAGTTTGTTCCCACACAGAAACATAAAGTGAAAAATAATAGATGATTTTTTTTTAAATGATGATGAAATCAGATCAGACCTGTTGTCATGTTTAATCCCAGTGAGAGTCAAGTTGGGAATTGATAGTTTCTTTCTTTTTTTTTTTTTTTTAACAGAAGATCAGTTTAGTGTACATTAAGTAAAGATTTCAACAGTTTGCACCCCCATAGAAACACAAAGTGAAATATACTGACAAACAGCATCTTTTAATTAAGTACATCATCAGACCTGCAAAAGTTAATGTACTTAAGCTGCCATACTGTAATGTGCTGGGAAGAGTACCCACTGCCACACAGGGTCCCGAGAGAAGACAGCATGGTCTTGCAGACTTTGTGTGGATAATGAAGGGTGGCATCTGTGAATACTCAGGCCATCTCAAAGGAGGGCTGCAGGAACTGTCTAAAAGGGTTCACAGATAAGGCAAAATGGATTAGGGACAGGAAGTAAAATATTGAATCCAATTGTAATGCACTTAGAAAAGAGTGACAGGCAGGCGAAATTGGCTAGAATTTTGGATCCCACATTCAAATTTCCCAGAAATACCGAATTTAAGATCAATCAGCTTTTTGTTTGTTTATTTTTTTTTCTATGCTAGGTTATTTGATACCCATGAGCTCAATTTAACTGCAAACTCTCAAGTTCTGTGCTAGTCACCTCATGGAAACTATGAGTGATTAGTCTCGGTTATGCCTGGACAAGGCTCTAAATATTGACCAAGGAAAAATTATTTTTTATAATATTTTTTTTATTTATTTGAAAGGCAGAGTTATAGAGAGAGGTAGAGACAAATAAAGATAGAGAGGTCTTCCATTTGCTGATTCACTCCCCAAATCGCTGCAATGGCTGGAGCTGAGTCTATCTGAAGCCAGAACCCAGGAACTTCTGGGTCTTCCACATGGGTGCAGGGGCCCAAGCACTTGGGCCATCATTTGCTGCTTTCCCAGGTGCATTAGCAAGGAGCTGGATTGAAAATGGAGCAGCCAGGACTCAAACCAGTGCCCATATGAGATGCTGGTGCTTCAGGCTGGGGCTTTAACCTGCTGACCCACAGAGGCAGAACCCCCAAAATTCTTTTGCGTTCAGTGCCTGAAGACCACAGAGGCACTCAGAGATGTAAACACTTGCATGCTTATAATATTTATTCAAAATTAATAATATTAGTTCCCCACTGAAGTCTTGATCATTTACTATGTGGCAAGATAACTTAAAATTTTTTCTTGACTTATTTAAAATCATTTAAATAGTTCCTTTATTTAAAATAATCTATAATTCACATGTAGATCCTGGGAAAGGACTAGGGCTAAGCGTGGTAAAACTGTCCAAAATATATAACATTAACTAAAAAGACATTATGATAATTTGCCCATAAATGAGGCTAGGCAGAATTATTTTATTCTGATTGCTGTAAGAGAAATGAATGGAAGTGGGCAACCAGTTCAGGTTTAGGATGTAAAGTAATACAAGGGATGGTAGCCCACAGAGGAGTTAACTTCATTGTCGCCAGTAGCTTTCCATATCCTTGAAATTCAAGTTTCCATTTGTCTTAGCATGATAACTTTGTGCTTTTTTTTATGACTGGAAGATCATTATATCTGGAGTCAAGACCAATGAGTTCTTATAATAGTTCCCTGCCTTATTATCTTATCGCCACGGTGAATATTGGCAAGCTATGTACCTTTCTTAAGTTTTAGTTTTCTCATTTTACAGTGTTGACCTTGATTACATCTCAGGTAATTGCAATTTCCAAGTGATCAAGTAGCTTAAAATTCATTGACAGCTTTGCTATTTATGCAAATATGCAAAATATCTTGTTAAAATGTCTTCAACCTCATGGAATTTACAATATTTCATTCACATTGATATACTGAAAACATATTCATTTTTATTTAGGAATTAACTTAAATTTTTGGCAAGTTTCATAAGACAAAACCTGTAATATTGCCAGGATCCATAAATACTGTACTCTTGGAGGAGGTTATCCTTATTCAACTGAGAGATATTATATATATTGATGGAGAGGGGAACATGAATCAGTTCTCATGTCATCTCATAGTGCATAGAGCAAGGATGGTTGTCTCCTCACAATCACATGACGTGAAGGCACAGCCCCAACTCCAGAAGCTTTGAAGAATGACATCAATTTTTACCAAGCATTTTTTGAAAGAGGCTAATCCCAGGTTATTTCCCACGTACCAAGTATGAAGCTTCTCAGAGAACCTCTCCAGACCCTCCTTTCTCCCCCAAGTTCCATGCTTATGCCGGCCTCTGATCATCCCTTCTGCTGTCCTTACTCAATCTAGCTTTTCCCCTCCACCTTGCCTTCCCCACCTGCTTCCTTCTGTGCCTTTGGGCCTTGCTGCTCCTCCAGTTCACAGCGGCCATTCTTCTTCTGCCCACTTGCCAGGTTGCACTATTCTTTGTTAGCTCTGTTTTATTGATCCAACTTGCTCAAAAAAGAAATCATATTTTCTGTCATCCTACTTTTCTTGTGAGTCATTCCACTGGAGCATTATTTCTTTGCTTTTTAAAATTTTTTTAAAAGACAGAGTTACAGGGAAAGAGAGAGAGAAGCAGAGAGGGGAAGAGAGAGAGAGAGAAAGTCTTCCATCTGCTGGTTCACTCCCCAAATGGCCCCAAAATGCCTGGGGCTGGGCCAGGCTGAAGCCAGAAGCCAGGGGATTCTTTCAGGTCTCCTGTGTGGATGCAGGGGTCCAAGGACTGGGGACATCCTCTATTGTTTTCCCAGCCACATTAGCAGGGAGCTGGAATGGAAGTGGAGCAGCCAGGACTTGAACCGGTGCCCATAAGGGATGCTGTATTGCAGGAGGTGGCTGAACCAGCTAAGCCACAATGCCGGCCCTGGAGCATTTCTTGAGAATAAAATTTTTCACCCATTTTGTATGTAACTGGTAGTTCCTTGGTGAGGTTGACTTCAGAACCATCTGATGGTTAATGGGAAATTTACAACAGTCAGATGCATTCTATTTCTTGGTCATCTCTCTCTCCCTCCTCAGTACCTCATCTTGGTCCATAGTTTACCAATACAAAACCTAAGATATATTAAACTGGAATGAGAAATTAGTCATCATGAATACCACTGACCTATGGAAAAATTAGCTTTCAAGGTTCAAACATTCATAAGTTACAAATACTCCTTTGGCACATGGGCTGTGTGTAGTTGTGGATTGCATGGCTAAACAAATCAGCTTCTGATCTCCACTCTTTTCTTTCTGAGAAATGTGACCAGTGATATTTACCTGTGCATGTATTTCCAAGTGCCTCCTCTATTGTAGAGGCTGTAGGTTATCTGCAATTTATCTTAAAGTTTCCTATTTAACTTTACTCATTTCGATCCATCTCAAAATTGCATATCAGAATTAGAGTGGGTGAAATTGCTTGTTGGCCTTTTGGCTAAGATCAAGTGTAAAGTGGCTGAGAGTGATATTATTTCTGGGATAACTTTGCATTCACTTTCTGTTTTTTGAGTAAATGATTTCCAAATGCTCATGCTAATTTTGTAATAGACTAAGTTGGCTTCATAACCGATCATGATTTACCCGAGTTCTGTGACAGTATGGTTGAGAACCGTCAGTTTGGGATGTGAAGGTAAATTCATAATGTTTTTTTGGGCTTCCCATTCCTCTCCCCCATAGCATGCTTGCTGCGGAACAGAGAGCAATTACAAGCATCCTGGTGTTAGTATGGATCGCAGTCATCTGTATTTCCCTGAGAAGGGTATAAGGACTAAGCGTGTGCACTGCAGAGGCAGTTAAGTGAGCCAGATATAGCAAACTAAGGCAGATAACGATATGGCCTCAGGCCTAACATGGCTGAAGTCATTCCTCCCTGACAAGAGGAACGGCTCTTTTGCCCTTAAGGCCCTCCATTCCACGGAGCTCGGGCTGTCATCCTCCTCTCCACAGAACACGTGAGGTCATTAAGAGAAATGCTGATGCCATGCTAGCGGCCATGATCTTCCCCGCCACCAGGCTGCAGCTGACACATGGATGACATCTCTTTGGTGTCAAAATCCAGGCAGAGCATTGTCCTACCTGTCCCATATCTGTTGGAAGTCAGCTCTTGGAAGGAATTTAATTGGTTCTACCTCAAATCAGTTGACTGTGAGGAGAGGGTAGAGACTCACAGGCCATCCTGGATTCCAAATAAGTCTGGAAGATTCCTGTATGTAAAGAACCCTGTGTGAACTGTATGACTCCATTTAAATCATAATATGTGTACGATACATCGTATTTATGTGGATTGAATGTGTGTATTTCAGTCTCTGAGTATTGTCTTTGCTAACAATGATAATATGGTCATTTGAAATTTACTTTCCAGTACTAGAAACAATGAAGTGTGTATAATATGTTATTCCATGGTGTAGCTATTTTTTCTCTTATGCTTCATTTAGCTCTATCTCTGTCTATTCTCCCTCGCTCTTCACCTTGACTTTCTTCAACTAGCAAGGGCCAGTACCCGAGTCAGTGCCACCACCACCATTACCTCCATTGCCACTGTGGCCATTATCATTACCATTACCTCTATCATTGTGAGCACCAATACTACCCTCACCACCACCACCACCACCACCGCATGTGTTCCCAGCATCATCCCTATCACTGCTCTTCCAGCTGAAGCCATGTCTAAAATCTTCTAGGGTTAATTTGTTGCAAGGCACTTTTCTCTTACAGAATCAAGTGGGCATAATACTATTTCAGGTTTCAAGAAACAAGGATATTCCAGTAACTTCTGAGGACAATGGCTTATTTTAAGGATTTACAGAGAAATAAACACAGCAAATTGTTTTCTCACCATTACAAATTTAACTTTGTAGAACTGGAATGTGACTCATCCATTACAGAGTGAGTGGCAGCTCTAAGACCCAAGAGTTTCTCTAGTATTTGTTTCCTCAAAGTCAGTTCTTTGCTGGTTCTGACCCTTGACACTAACCTTTTTTTTTTTTTTTTTTTTTTTTTTTTTAAGTTTTAAGCTTTTTATTCAGTGAGAGAAGTGTGTAGGACTATGAGAGCTCTATCTAAAAGAGAGGGAAATTTGGATTCATACTGAGTACCAGGAGCATTCAGGCCAGAAAGCATGGGGTGGGTGGCCCAAAGGCCACGTGCCCAAAGGTGCAGGGCAGCATGGGGCCTTCAATAGCGAAAGAGGCAAAAGGGCCAAAAAGGGCTGAGCCCATCATGTCCCAGGCCTTTAATCTACCTCCAAAGGGGAGTGGTTAATTAGCCTGACTGGCAGGTGGGTGCACAAGTGGGGCCAGGCGACACTAGCATTTTAAGAAGTTAGCTTCTGCCTAGTTCTGCTTCTATTTCTATCTTTTTCTTTGAACCAACAGCTTCCTCTTTGTCTCTCCTCTCTATCAGCTGGCTTCCGTTCACTCATGTTTTATGGTTGCATGCCATCAGTTTGCTGCCTCTCATGTTGCTTCTGCTTCTCTGCTTACTGTATAGTTATAACATCTTTTGCAAATTCTTTAGGTGAGATGCAGACCTTACTGATTCTCTACAGTATAAAGTGCCTTTGTTGGCAGAGTTCTCATACTAGACTGAACAGCCTATAAGTGACTGCCATTGACGCAGGCACCAATTCCTTGTCCAGTGACTTATGTCAGTGTGATGGTCACATGATTCTATCACTTGTGCTCTATTAGCAAGGATTTGTTTTTGTCTATTTATTCCACATGTAAGGGCAGGAGACTCTTCAGCTGAGAAGCCGCCTTTGTAGCCTCTGAGTGGGTATATTAGGATTATCAGATTTGTTAAATAAAAATTCAGGTTACCCAATTAAATTTGACTTTCTTTTTTTAAAGGTTTGTTTATTTGAAAGGCAGGTTTACAGAGAGAGAGAGAGAGAGAGAGAGAGAGAGAGAGAGATCTTCCCTCTGTTGGTTCACTCCCTAAATGGCCACTGGGACTGGTCCAGGTTGAAGCCAGGAGCTTCTTCCAGATCTCCCACGTGGTTGCAGGGGTCGAAGCACTTGGACCATCTTCTGCTGCTTTCCCAGGAGGATTAGAGGGAGCTGAACTGGAAGTGGAGCAGCTAGGCCACCAACCAGTGTTCATATGGGATGCTGGCATCACAGGCAGTGGCTTAATCCACTACACCACAAGGCTGGCCCCTAAAGCTGAATTTCAAATAGCAACAGATAATACTTTTCATTTAGGTATGTACCAAATATTGCAGGAGGTCATCCTACAAATCAATGGCACTTCCACCACTGCCAACCCAGAAAAAAACTGAGTGTTTCCTCATGTCACATCACATTTTCTGAAGATAAAACAGGGTGAACCATGTGTGCTTTTCTACCTCTCTCTATTCAAAGGTGCCAAGGGTTCTCATTTTCTTCTCAGCCCCTCCAAATCTTCCATCTCCAACTCTTGTATTCTCTAATCATACCTACTTATAACCTTGCTCAATCAATAAAGGAGACATTTTCATGTGCTAAGGTAGGAGATATGAGCCAAGTAATGCACAAGACATATAATTTCAGCTCTGGCCATTAAATAAATGTCAGATAGGGAGGCACCTTAGGTCATGCAGTTCATGATGATGATTTAGCTGGGGTGCGATCGTGTATCCTTAATGAATCATTCTATACAGGATGAGTGACACCGCTCAAGACATAAGTAAGTCTTGCATAACCTTGCATAACCATATGAACATTTGACACATGTGTTATATTTGAAAGTTTGCAAAGTCCTCTTAGGTTGTTGATTTAGGTAATACTTACACATTTTCAGATGAGGGTTATGTTTTCAACTTTACAGATGAAGGCGAGGGAGGTTCAGAGAAGTTACATGGATTGTCCAAGTTTAAATATGCTGTAATATGGAAATGTGTGGTGTTTAAACAGACTTTTTCATTCAAATTTCTGATTTTTTATCACACCAAAGGATATTATAAACATTTCACAAACAAATAGTGATAAGTAGCATTCATCAAATGTTTACATGTATCACTGCTATTAATTCTTATCATATTCCTAAAGGCCAAGTGCAATATTATTTTTTCTATTTTGCCTACGTATATGAAGCTCAGAACAGCCATATGGCATTGCCACTTAGAGAAGAAATCACGAATCAGACTCCCTAGATTTTTTTTTTTTGACAGTCAGAGTAGACAGTGAGAGAGAGAGACAGAGAGAAAGGTCTTCCTTTTGCCGTTGGTTCACCCTCCAATAGCCACCGCAGCTGGCGCACCGCGCTGATCCGATGGCAGGAGCCAGGTGCTTCTCCTGGTCTCCCGTGGGGTGCAGGGCCCAAGCACTTGGGCCATCCTCCACTGCACTCCCTGGCCACAGCAGAGAGCTGGCCTGGAAGAGGGGCAACCGGGACAGAATCCGGTGCCCTGACCGGGACTAGAACCCGGTGTGCCGGCGCTGCAAGGTGGAGGATTAGCCTAGTGAGCCGCGGCGCCGGCATTAATCCAGCTTTCATTGTTATCAGCTCCATGACACAGGGCATGTTACTTAACTGCGAGCATTTCTGTCTCCTCATTTGTAATGCAGGCAATAAGAGTACCTATCTGTTAGAGTTGTTAACATTCTATAAGTAAATATGTATTAAGTGTAGGAAACAGTTCCAGACACACAGGAGACACTTAACAAATGCTAACTACTTTTACTTTTGTGCTTGAGAAATTTACTTACATCCCAAAAGGAAATAATCTGAAGATATCGAAGTAAAATTAGGGTTTATGCTGGAAAATTCTGTGTTCTTAAGAATTACACAATTCTACCCCTTAAAAACATCTTGTCTGAGTAAATTGATAGTCTGCATTCCTTCAAGTGCATCTTCATATCTCTTAGACTTTAGGACTAAGGATTATCCATACAGAACTGGATCTTTTTTACAAAACTTCTCTCAGCTCTCTAGCCTTCACTGAACTTGAAAAATTTTTAATTCCTTATAATTTACCAAATTCTGTTGTTATATTTGTGAAGAATGTCTCCCCAGTTACATTACTGGTTCCTCAAGAGATGAGAACATTTTTTTCTTCTCCCACAATGGCTACTTCAGTAACACATAGATATATTAGTATGTTGGGGAGCATTTCCTTTCATTTGCTCATCCTCTCTTTTTGGTGAATCACCCCTCATTCATTCTTAGTCTGTATGGCTCCGCCAGGGTTGACTCTGTCTTCTATTTCAAGCCCATCTCCATCAAAGGGTGAGCATGTGACTTGGCCAGGCTTTCCATGTACCATCTACTTCTTCTTCCTGGTCAACACAATTGGTTCAGGTACAGACACATGGATCAAACCCAGGTTCTCACGTGCCTTCCTGAGAATTTTTGGAACTCTTGGGAGATAGACAGTTTCCTTCTCTGGAATGATGAGTACCAAAGGCCATATGTCTTCTTTGCCACAACATGAAAATAATGGACCTCAAAATCAAACTCATGCAGAGGAGGGAGGGTGGGAAGGAGTAAGGAAGGGATAGATAGATAGATAGATAGATACCTGAGTTCCATAATTCAGCTATGTATGAAGCCAACCATGTTCTTGACCTCCTTTTTTTAAAAAAGTTTAGTTAACTGAGTACAATTTCTATCACTTGTAACTCCAGGAGTTAAGATAATATGGTGGTATATGAAGCTCAATAACTTATTTTATACCATGGACTCTTGTGGTGTATCTTTCCATACTATAATTTGGTAACAGTGGGGTTGCCATCTTCTGCTTTCTTTACAACCAGGCAATCTGACTCTAGCTGTTTTTGAGAAATCTTCATAAGGCCTTGGAAGACAATCATAAGTACATTTTTTTCTTTCTTTTTTTTTCTTTTTTAATCATAAGTACCTTTAAATTAAGCTTGCCAGAACAGGTTTTAATCTAATGAGGTCTTTACCACCTGGTGACATATCAAGGCTGCCCGATACGACCACAGAATAAGGGATGATTTTTTCCTTCTGTGAGAATTGAGAGTGTCTTCTGCATACAGACCAACACCTTGTGAATGTCAGATGTGGGATAGTGATGAAACAGGTATGAATTTTTTTTTGACAGGCAGAGTAGATAGTGAGAGGGAGAAACAGAGAGAAAGGTCTTCCTTTTGCCGTTGGTTCACCCTCCAATGGCCACCATGGCTGGCGCGCTGCGGCCAGTGCACCGCGCTGATCTGATGGCAGGAGCCAGGTACTTCTCCTGGTCTCCCATGGGGTGCAGGGCCCAAGCACTTGGGCCATCCTCCACTGGAAACAGGCATGAATTTTTAGCTGAAATAGAATAAATGTAAAGTAAATTTCCTTGTTATGATTGACTTCAGGTTTCTATTAATGAAACTGGTAAAATCTTTCACTGAGAGAAGATATCTGCATTTAACTTTTAGAAGCAAAAGTATGCTAAAGAAGCCTGCTGATGTTGGCATTCATAGACCAGTTTCTGCTCTTGATATGGCACTACCATGTTTTGTGATTTAAAGGGTAGATTTGAATAACCTTTTGCTATTTCCCCTTTGTGACTAAGGGCATTCACTGGGGAGATAGCTATTTGAAGTTATCACACAGCGCTCATCACCTATCTGATCCTAGCAGCCAGACTCAGCACCATGCTCCATCCACTGTGGTTAAATAGCCTAGATCTTTGACAAAATGCTCGAAAGTTCTTGGATAAACTCCATCATTTTATAATTTTTATATGAATCCAGCACTAGCTTTTCAAATGTTATGTGAGCATGAATTTAGTGTGTAACTGACAATAGTATAATATTTTATAGAATGATCTTACAAGTAAAATCAGTTTTGTGGCAGTTTAATGGAATTGCAATGAATTTGCAACAAAGAGAGGTATGGTCTTGTGGTGGCCTCTGAAATGCCCTACTCAGAGTACCCTTCAAAAGAACTTCTTGCAGGGAGAGTATTGACTAGTCTTTTTCAGTTACTGCTCTTTGGATCAACTATGGTATTCATTTTGAAGCTGCATTTCTCAAACACTATCCTCAGTCTTTGAGCAAGACAGTGATGCTAGATTCAGCCCATTTTTGTACCTGCCTTTTGCAGATCTACACTCAAGAAAAGCATTCTGAGAGGGCTCTATAAAACAGGTAGTCATAAGGGGCTCAAGGATGGGTGCATTCATTGACTAGTTGGCAAGGAGTATTCCTTCCTGAGTAGTAGGTGGGAAAAGGAGAATCCCAGGCTAATGTGAATTCCTAAATATTTCATCTGTATTTATTGACTAAAAAATACCAGTAGAGAGAAACACTCTTATCAATTTACTCATTTGAAAGCTATAGAGAAAGCAACACCTATAAGGATAGTAAAGTTGGCTGGTTGGTACTAAGTTCTATCAATACCTTGAAAAGTGATGATGAGGGCCGGTGCTGCAGCTCACTGGGCTAATCCTCCGCCTTGTGGCGCCGGCACACCGGGTTCTAGTCCCAGTCGGGGCACCGGAATCTGTCCCAGTTGCCCCTCTTCCAGGCCAGCTCTCTGCTGTGGCCCAGGAGTGCAGTGGAGGATGGCCAAGTACTTGGGCCCTGCACCCCATGGGAGACCAGGATAAGTACCTGGCTCCTGCCATCGGATCAGCACGGTGCGCCGGCCGCAGCGCGCCAGCCACGGCGGCCATTGGAGGGTGAACCAATGGCAAAGGAAGACCTTTCTCTCTGTCCTTCTCTCTCACTGTCCACTCTGCCTGTCAAAAAATAAAAAAAAAATAAAAAAAAGAAAAGTGATGATGAGAAACCATGAACTGTTAAACATAATTTAAAAAGAGGCCCTTATCTACCCCGGAGAAGGTGTGAATTCAGGATTAGACAGTTATGGTCATGGGGCTCTAGAGGTGTTTAAAACCTTAGCCACAACGGTTCTGTTATGTTGAAGAATAATGGCCTTGAGGGGGGAGAACCAGGGGCACCAAAACATGAGATGAGAACATCTTGGTGAATGTCCTTGAGGATTTTGGCCCTTGCAGAGTTGACCCAATTCTCTGGAGTAAGCAGTAACATTTCTTCCATGTGAGAAGTTACTATGGAGGTTTGTCCACCACAAAGGAACAGGTGAGCCCCTCAGGAGCTAACCCTCTTTCTTGGTTGCCAGGTCAATAACTAGAGTTGATCACCGACATGATCTAGCTGAGCCTGATAAGTGAAGAAAGTGATTACAACTCAAGGAGCTGTGAAAATCAGAAGGCACTGTAAGAGGCTGGAGGATCATAGTGAGATTGAATTTTGGTCAAAGGGATTAGAATATCAGATTGGAAAAGTAAGAATTTATCAATTTGAGGACATTTTCTCAAGATGATGAAATTTAGCACCTGATAAATATCTAAGGGAAGAACAAACGTACTACTACATGGTACATGGTTCTATATGAACCTGGAGAAACCAATGGCTCATCAAACAAAGTGGAAATGGCTGCTAAGCTGCCCTAGTGGGTAGCATCATGAATTAGAGCCTGGGAGAATAGGGACTCATCAGAAAATTGTGTTTAATGGGTGTGCCAGGTTCAAGGGAAGGTAATTAGGAATGAGCAAATGAGAATGGCACCAGCATCACTAAGAAGTCTAGAAAGAGGTTGTTCTCCTCTGCCAAAGCTGTTAGTAGGAATGGTAGGTACATATATAGATCCATTAATAACCATGGAGATGCAATAGGTGTTGTAGTAATAGAGAAAGTGGCAGATTACCTGCTAGATTACCAGTCTAATTAACATAACAACTGATAAGGATGCAGGAAGTTACAGAGGTGGCTAAAAGAACGTTGTGTATCCAGAACCAAAATATATGGGAAGACAACAAATTTGCTGCTGAACAGCATCTACAATGTGAAGAAAGAAAAAATGGATGGATAGGAGGATGGTGATTGCCTCAGTAAAATGTTATGGCACCTTGCTTAGCTTCTGGGTGAAAGACAGTTTTCAGAACTCAAGCCACTGAATGAAGATATGGCTGAGTCCTTTGGGTGAAAGACACTACAATTCTATGAAAAAAATATTTTTTGCTTGTCCTTGTCCTTTCCTAAAGGTATGTATGGTCTTTTACTCTGATTACCATAAAACTGTGAGAGACATATCTAGACATTTTTATTTTAATTTTTAATTTTCATAGTAATTAATTTTAACAGAGTCAATATGACTTATAGATACATCTAAGAACATAATCATATTCCTTTCCTCCTTCCCTCCCTGGCACTCTCCCTTCTTCTACTTTCCTTTTTTTTTGTTTTTGAGATAGCATATTTTAAATTTATATTATATTAAAAAGGCTTAATACTTCACCAAATAAGAAGTTTAACAAGTAAAAAGCAAAAAGATCCTAGCTTAGTAGGTATATAAACAATGGATGTAAATAATAATTGAATGAAGAAATGACTATTTCACCTATGTACAGTATTATAATTAATCATTCATAATTTCTTTCAATGAAATAGAACTGATGATAATATAACACTAAATATTTCCTGTGTGGGTACAAGAGAGTAATTAAGTTCATTTAGACTTTAAGCCACTTCCTTTCAATAGTTTATGCACAAGAATGATTTTATGCAGATTGCAATGCAAATAATTATCAATTACATTGTTTTGTGCTCAGTTACACAGATCAAAGAAAACATATGGTATTTGCCTTTTTGGGAGTGGATTATTTCACTAAGCATAATGGTATACAGTTGCATCCAATTTGTTGTGAAAGACAAGATTTCATTCCTTTTTATGGCTGTGTAATATTCCATTGTGTATATATACCACATTTCTTTAATCCAGTTATCAATTGATTCCATATCTTAGATGTGGTGAATTCAGCTGCAATAAACATGGGGTACAGATCTCTCCTTCATATGATGATTTCATTTCTCTTGGGTAAATTCCCAGGGGTGGAATGGATGGGTCCTATGGTAGATATATTTTCAACTTTCTGAGGAATTTTCATACTGTCTTCCACAACGCTTGTACTAGTTCACATTCTGACCAACAATGGATCAAGGAATAGTTTTCTCCAGATACTGGCCAGCATTTATTGTTTGTTGATTTTTGTATGAGAACCATTCTAACTTGGATGAGGTGAAACATTGTGGTTTTGATTTGCATTTCCTGGATGGCTAGTAATCTTGAGCATTTTTTCATGTATCTGTTAATCACTTGAATTTTCTCTTCTGAAAAGTGCCTGTTCAAGTCCTTTGCCCTTTTCTTAACTGGATTGTTTATTTTGTTGATGTTGAGTTTATTGAGCTCTTTATAGATTATACATATTGATCCTTTATCAGTTGTATAGTTTGCAAATATTTTCTCCCATTCTGTCAGTTGTCTCTTCACTTTGATGAGTGTTTTTTTTTGCAGTGCAGAATCATCTCAGCTTGATGTAGTCCTATTTGTCTATTTTTGCATTGATTGCCTGGGCTTCTGGGGTCTATTCTGAGAAGTCTTTGCCTATGCTAATCTCTTGCAAAGTTTCTCCAATGTTCTCCTTTAATAACTTGATGGTTCCAGATGTAGGTTTAGATTCTTAATCCATTTTGTGTTGATTTTTGTATAAGGTGTAAGATGAAAGTCTTGTTTCCCAGCACAATTTGTTGAAGAGACTGTCCTTTCTCCAGGGACTAATTTTATCTCCTTTGTCAAAGATTAGCTGACTGTGGCAGGCACTGTGGTGTAGTGGGTAAAGCAGATGCTTACAGTGCCAGCATCCCATATGGGCACTGGTTCCAATCTCAGGTGCTCCACTTCTGATTCAGCTCGCTGCTAGTGGACCTGGGAAAGCAGTGGAAGATGGTTCAAGTCCTTGGGTCCCTGCACCCATGTGGTAGACCTGGAAGAATCTTCTAGCTCCTGGCTTCGGATTGGCCCAGTCTGGCCGTTGTGGCCATTTGGGAAGTAAGCCAGCTAATGGAAGATATCTCTTTCTCTCTCTCTCACTTTCCCTCTCTCTCTCTCTCTCATTCTGCTTCTCTGTAACTCTGTCTTTTAAATAAATAAATAAATAAATTTTCAAAAACAGTCTTAAAAAAAGATTAGTTGGTTGTAGATACATGGATTAATATCTGGGTCTTCTATTCTGTTCCATTGGTCTACATATCTGTTTTTGTGTCAGTAAGAGGCAGTTTTGATGATAATTTCCCTGTAATTTTTCTTGAAATCTAGTATTGTGATGCCTCCACTTTGTTTTTGTTATTTTTTATTTATTTTTTTGTTATTTTTGTTATTGCTTTAGCTATTCGGGTCTCTTATGTTTCTGGATGAATTTTAGCAGTGTTTTTTTTTTTTTGATATGAGAAGGATGTCATTGATATTTTGATTGGGATCATGTTGAATCTGTAAATTGTTTTTTGTAGAGTGGACATTTTGATGTTATTAATTCTTCTAAAATGCCAATATGGAAGATTTTTCCATTTTTTTGTGACTTACATTTCTTTCTTTAATGTTTTGTAATTTTTACTGTAGAAAACTTTCACATTCCTGGTTATATATATTCCAAGTTATTTAATTTTTTTCTGCAATTATTGTGCATAGGATTGATCGCAGAAATTCTTTCTCAGCCATGACATTTTCTGTGTAAACAAAGGCTATTGAGTTTTTTGTGTTTATTTTGTATCCTGCCACTTTACCAAATTCTTTTATGAGTTCCAGTAGTCTCTTAGAGGAGTCTTTTGGATCCCCTCTACATATAATCATGTCAACTGCAAATAGACATAGTTTGATGTCCTCCTTCCCAATTTATATCCCTTTGATTTCTTTTTCTTGCGTGATGGCTCTGGCTAAAACTTCCAGGACTATTAAATAGCAATGATGAGAGTGGGCTTCTTTGCCTGTCTCCAGATTTTAGGGGGATTTTATAGCTTTTCTCCATTCAATAGGATGCTGACCATTGGTTTGTCATAATACAGGTATGGAGAAATAGATTTGAAACCCATGGCATCCACTTGTGTCACTCTTGATTTTTCCTTTTAATTCAATTTCCTTGATTCTCATGTATAAGCACAAACAGAAAGAAACATAAATTATGCCAAGAGAAGAGTATTATTGGCAATGATTCACATATCTTGGGAATTAAATTTTGAATCAAATCTTTAAATAAGCACAGATATGCAGTGATAATAGTTAAAGATGAGGAATTTTGAATAGAGAAGGGGAAATAAATGATGCCAGTTGTAACTCCAAGACTAAGTATAGAGACCGGGCTGACAAATTTTAACATATCTTAAAGGAACTGTAATTTTAGGTATCACTCCTTATTCTTTCATCTTCCACTCTACCCTTACATCACTAAGCAACCACTAATGTACTTTCTATTGTTATCTATTTGCCTAATCTGGATATTACATATAAATGAAATCATATAGTATGTGGTCATCACTGCCTGACATCTTTCACTTAGCAGAATGTTATCAAGGTCCATCCATATTATAGCATCTATCAATATTTAATTACTTTCTATGACTGAATAATATTTCATTGTATGGATTACCACAATTGTTTTTCCACTCATGAGTTGAAGGATACTTGTGTTGTTTCCACAACAGTCAACTGTTGTGAATAATATTGCTACAAGATTCATCTGTGGGTAGATACCTAGGAGTGGAATTATTAGATCATTTGATAATTCTTTATTTAACTGGTTGCAGAGCTATCAGCCTTCTTGCATAAGTGCTTGCACTATTTTACATTCCCACCAACAGTTTATTAGGGTTTTTATTTTTTATTTTATTTTTATTTTTCTATTTTTTTTTTGACAGGCAGAGTTATACAGTGAGAGAGAGAGACAGAGAGAAAGGTCTTCCTTCTGTTGGTTCACCCCTCAAATGGCCACTACGGCCGGCGCACTGCACTGATCCGAAGCCAGGAGCCAGGTGCTTCTTCCTGGTCTCCCATGCGGGTGCAGGGCCCAAGCATTTGGGCCATCCTCCACTGCACTCCCGGGCCACAGCAAAGAGCTGGCCTGGAAGAGGGGCAACCAGGACAGAGCTGGTGTCCCAACTGGGACTAGAAGCCGGTGTACCAGCGCTGCAGGGGAGGATTAGCCTAGGGAGCTGCGGCGCCGGCAAGTTTATTAGGATTTTTATGTGTCAACATACTTATCAACAATCATTATTCTCCTTTTAAAAAGATATTTAAATTCAGGTTTGCTTCCAAGACTTGCTGCCTTGTTCCATAACAAAGGAATTCCCATTTTTCTTCTTTTCCTGAAACTCATATAGACTCATGTTTACATGGTCATCCAAATATTCCCCCTTAAATACAAGTAACCCATTATCTTTTGGAGATTTTGGGCTAAAGGCCCATAACCTGTAGTTTCTTTGGGGCTGAGGACACATAGGTGCAGAGCTGGTTATGGGTTTCCTTCTCTTGCTGTCTGCTGTATGGCATTCAGAGGTGTCCTGGGAAATGATTGTCTTGCATGGTCCAGAGGATTGGTCACATCATCCAAAGGGATAGACTAGAAGCCCTGTTTCATGACCATCTGGAACTGGATGGCTTACTCTGTTAGAGACAAACTGGAAGATAGATTTAATGACACATAGTCCAACAATAAGCAACAAGAGTATGGAGATTATAGAGCCAATGAAGAGCAAAAGCCAAAATTTCCATGACCAGATGTTAGGCCAGAAATTCCAGCCTTGTTCAGCCTGATCCTGGAGTTGTCTGGCCTTATCTAAGAAATGGTGAACATAGTTTCATACCTGTCCAGTTTGATTGTATTCTACCTCCCCAAAAATGCTTAGAGTATGACAGAGATACTCCCTTGGGCAGCAGTTAACATGTCTAATTGCTTGCTTGTTTTGAAGGACTGGGTTTAGAATACCTAGTGCAAGGACCCCAGTCATGACAGCCTCTGGGCAAAGGCTGTGTTTTGTTCCTTCCCAAAGAAAGGGACCCTGCTCTGCCTTGCCCTTGAGAGCCTGTTACAGAGCCTGCTATGGAAGCTTTGCTATTTTTCTTTACCTAGGGATATATAATGTGTTAGTTGGAGCTATATTATAGTTGTAGTAACAGGAATATACTACATGGATTGTATTCTCTCTGGGGGCCAGTTTCTGTACCCCAGAGGTGAGGATGAGCCCCAAGTAGTTTATTTCCTGATAGACCTTTGTGCTTTTCCTTGGATACCTAGTAACCATGTTCTACTAGTTAGTTTGGGCTAGTCAAATGCCCGAAAGTAGAGTCTCAAGTGGGAAAGAGACTGTAAACCATACACATTTAAAATTGCATCTCACCACCCACCCCCAAGAGATTGGTCCTTGGGTCCTCCACAAGAACCTATCTAAATAGGTAGGAGCTGAGTATAAATCCTTGTTTGACAGTACTGTCCTGGTGAACTATTTAACTTCAGTCAATAGATTTTTGAAAGCAAAATGGGGCTGGCTTCCTGGGTCTTGAGGTATGCAGAAAAATGCATTGTCAAGATCTAGTACAGAAAATAAACAGAGTTTTGGGTATCTGGGTCAGGAAGGTATAAGGATTGGGGCCTATTGGATGGAGTAGGACCACTGCCTCATTATTGAGACTCAGGTCCTGGGCCATTCTCCATTTACCTGGCCCCTTTTCAATTCCTATAATGCATGCATTGTAGGAACTGATTTGTTAACTATTCCCTGCACAAGGTGACACTTAATGACAGTCTATAAACATATATTTACCTTCAGACAGGGAGGATATTATTTTTGATGGGGAAAATGGACAGGATCCTTAAGCATGTCATGGAGATGATGTCTTTGCCCATCCCACAGTTGTTCCATCCATCCATACCTGAGGTCTACCCTTAGCTTGAGGAGGGAAAACAGCCTGAGACTCTCAATGGTAATAGGAGCTGTACATTAGTCGGAGAACAAATGTCTTGGCCTAATAGTGCATCAGGCATTTCTAGGATATTTGATAGGAGTGGGTGAAGCGGAGGTCTCCCTAAGACTAAGCAGATAGAGAGAAATATCTCTCTACAGATCCAGAAACCCCCTGGAGGACACCTTCTCGGGGGGAGAAGGGAATGGCAGAAAAATAGGTTCCCATATCAACCAGGAGGTTTACTGCTTGGTGCCACACTGTTCGTGTCCCCAGGGGCTCCTTGAGTTGTGGACCTGAGCAAGCTGGGCCTGTAGAGTATGCCCTGTCTCATATGTCCATTTATAAATTGGGTTATTTGTCTTTTTATTATTGAGTCATAAGGGTTCCTTATATATTCTAGCTTTAAATACTTTTTCAGATATATAATTTGAAAATATCTTCTCTTATTTTGTACATTGTATTTTTGTTTTCTTTAGAGTGACATTTGAAGCAAAAATTGTTTTAGTTTTGATGGAGTCCAATTTGTTTATTTTTCTTTTGTTCATTATACTTTTTGCATTTCATCTAGAAATCCATTATTAAATCTGAGATCATGAAGATTTTCTTGTAAATTTCCTTCTAAGGGATTTTGAGTTTTAGCTCCTAAATTTAGATCTTTGATTCCTTTTGAATTAATTTGCGTAGGTGGTATGAATTAAAGGCTGTCCAATCTTATTCTTTAACAGGTGGCTATGCAATTGACTTTGTACAATTGTTGAAAAGACTATTTTTCCCCACTGAATAGTCTTGGCACCTTTGCTGAAAACCAATTGATCATAGAATGTGGTTTGATCTCTAACCATTCAATTTTATTCTATTGATGTCTTTGTCTATTTTAATGCCAGCACCATGTTTATGATTACTATTGCTTTGTAGTTAGTTTGACATTAAGAAACATAAGGCCTTCAACTTTGTTCTTCTTTTTTAAGATTGCCACTACAGATGCAAGAAAAAAGTGTCCTCACACTTTCTATCTGTGCGATTGTGGCTGCCAAGATTGAATAATCGAATATAAGGAAAAAGAAAAGATTCTTTTGGCTATTCTGAGTCTCTAAATACATTTTGATAAGGTTTTCATTGAATCTGCAGATCAATTGAGAGAATATTGCCATCTTAACAATGTTAGCTCTGATCTATGAGCATGGATGAGTTTCAGTTTATTTCTATAGTCTTAAAGTTCTTTCAACTGTGCTTTGTAGCTTTCAGAATGTAAAATTTGCACTTCATTGCTTAAATTTATCCCAAAGCATTTTATATCTTTTTTGACTGTATTGTAAATATTTTCCTAGGTTCATTTTTTGGTTACTTATTGCAAGTATTTAGAAATATTTTTTGTATGTATGCTTCAGACATCCTGCAAACTTGCTGAAGTCAATTATTTGTTGTGATAGTACCTTAGGATTTTCTATATGCAAGATTATCATCTTCAAATAATTTATTTCTTGATTCCCAAATGCATCTATTTTCTTTTTTCTTTTTTTTTGGTCTCTTTATGATTCAGTTTAGGTAAGTTGTATCTTTCTAGAAATTTGTCCATTTCATCTGAATTATTTAATTTTTTTTTGACAGGCAGAGTTAGACAGTGTGTGAGAGAGAGAGAGAGAGACAGAGAGAAAGATCTTCCTTCCGTTGGTCCATCCCCCAGATGGCTGCCACAGCTGGCGCTGCGCCGATCTGAAGCCAGGAGCCAGGTGCTTCCTCCTGGTCTCCCATGCGGGTGCAGGACCCAAGGACTTGGGCCATCCTCCACTGCCTTTCCAAGCCACAGCAGAGAGCTGGACTGGAAGAGGAGCAACCAGGACAGAACCGGTGCCCCAACCGGGACTGGAACCCGGAGAGCTGGCGCTGCAGGTAGAGGATTAGCCGAATGAGCCACAGCGCTGGCCTAAATTATTTATCAGTATACAATTATGTATAGTGTTCCTTTAAAATCCTTTTTAGTTCTATAAGTTTGGTTATAATTTCTGTTCCTTTATTTCTTATTTTAGTATTCAGTTTAGATAAAGATTTATCAATCTCTTTCACCTTCTCAGAAAATTAGCTTTTGATTATTGATTTCTCTTTACCAGTTTTCTATTCTGTATTTTATTGATTTCATGTCTAATGATATTATTTCCTTTATTCTGCTTACTTTTGCTTTATATTTAATTTTTTCTTATTTTTCCTGTGGACTAAGGTATAAGTTTTGGTTATTGGACTGAAATCTTTTTCAATAAACATACTTCAAGGTGTAACTTTCCTTTTAAGCTCTTTGTACTTCCCTTATATAGATGTATTTTCTTATTCCCATTTTGATTCTTTCTTTGATACATTGGCTATTCAAAGTTTATACTGTTTATATGTAATTGAGCATTTTCTACATATATTTCTATTATTAAGCTCTAATTTCATTCCACTGTACTTGGGAGATATACACTGTAATATTTCTATCTTTTTATATTTACAAATTTTTGTCTCTGGTTTTGCACACATTCTATCCTAGAAAATGTTTCAGATGAACTTGAAAAGAATATGCTGTTTTGAAAGAGTTCCACAGGCCTCATTTATACAGGATTTTTTTTATAGAATTGTCAAAATCTTCTAAATCTTTTTGATTTTATATTGCTATCCATTATTGAAACAGAGTATCAATGTCTCCTTTATTATTGTTAAATTGTTTCATTCTTCATTCCGAGTGGTTTGTACTTTCATGTATTTTGATACTGTCTTGCAAAATGTATATATGTTTGTAATTTTTGTATCGTCCTGATGGATTGAATTTCTATAATGAAAAAACATTCTTTTTGAAGAAATAGAAATGACCAAATGAAGAGATGTTCAACCTCACTAGCCCTTCAGGGAAATGCAAATCTAAACCACAACATGGTATCTCCTCATTCTGGTCAGCATGACTATTATCCAAAAGACAGAAAGTAACAAATGCTTTCAAGGACGTGGAGAAAGCACAACACTTATACATTGTTGGTGGGAATATAAATTAATGCAGCCACTGTAAAAAACACTACGGAAATTTCTTAAAAAGCTAGAAATAGACTTGCCATATGATTGAGCAAATACACTACTGAGTATATGCTCAAAAGACATGAACACACTGTGTCAAAGAGATACCTGCATCACCATGTATATAGCAGCACTGTTCACTAGAGGCAAAATCTGGAGTCACCCAAGGTATCCATTCATCAGATGAATAGATAGAAAATGTGGTATATACACACAATAGGATATTATACAGCCGTAAAAAGACTGAAATGCTACTATTTGATGCAACTTAAAGACATGATGTTGAGTGAAATAAGCCAGACACAGAAAGATAAACACCACATGCTCTCCTTTGTATGTAAGAACCAAAATTTAAGAGAAAAAAATGTAAAAAAAGAAATGTTTGTGTGTTTCAGTATTGCCGACAAAGTCTTGTCAAACTTTGTTTTATATCTTTGTCAAAAAATAGTTAAGAATGACATACTACTGTAGTTTTAATGACCTGTGATTATTTTAAAATTTACTGCATGTAAGTTGAAAAAATCCCTCCAAGTTATTCTTTTTAATCTTTAGGACTTTTTTGAAAAAAAAATCTATCGTCACTTTTGTCTGATATTATAATTACTCCAGCTTTTGTGGTTGTTATTTGCTTGAGATATGTTTTCTATTCTTTTCCTTTCAATCTATTTGTGTCTTCAATTTTTTAAAGATTTATTCATTTATTTGAAAGGCAGAGTTACAGAGAGGCAGAGGAAGAGGCACAGAAACAGACAGAGGTCTTTCATCTGTGGTTTCACTCCCCAAATGGCCATAATGGCCAGAGCTGGGCTGATCAGAAGCCAGGAGCCAGGAGCTTCTTCCGGGTCTTCCACATGTGTGCAGAGGCCCAGGGACCTGGGCTATCTTCTTCTGCATACCCAGGCCATAGCAGAGAGCTGTATTGGAAGAGGAGCAGCCTGGACTAAAACCGTTGGCTTTACCTTCTAGCCACAACGCCAGCCCCTGCATCTTCAATTTTAAAATGTGTGTCTTATAGATAGCATGAAGGATTTTTTGTTTCTTTTTTGGATACTGTCTGTCTTCTGGCCAGGTTGTGTAATCTATTTACATGTGTTATTATTGATATAACAATTTATATCAGCTATTTTTTGATAAAGATTAGAAACTAAATAATATATTGTTATAAATATGACTATATAATTTTATGACATTTCAATAATACTGAAGATGAAAGGAACTGTATATTTATGATTGTTTGAAAATATTTTTCTGGGGGTGGCGCTTTTGTGTAGCAGGTTAAAGCCCTGGCCTGAAGCACTGGCATCCCATATGGGCACCGGTTTGAGACCTGGCTACTCCACTTCCGATCCAGCTCTCTGCTATGGCCTGGGAAAGCAGTAGAAGATGGCCCAAGTCCTTGGGCCCCTGCACCCACATGGGAGACCCAGAAGAAGCTCTTGGCTCCTGGCTTTGGTTCGGTATAGCTCCGGCCATTGCGGCCAATTGGAGAGTGAACCATTGGATGGAAGACGTCTTTCTCTCTCTGTGCCTCTCCTCTCTCTGTGTAACTCTGACTTTCAAATAAATAAATAAATATTTAATAAAAAATAAAATATTTTTCTTAGTTTTCATTCCTGGCTTCTTCATTTGTTTCTACAGATTCAAGTTGCCATTTGTGGTAATTTCCTTAGAGTAATGAGCTTAGCTCCTAACCACCTCCTTTGTCTTATTTTTGACATGTGTATCTTATTTCTTTTCTTTCTTTCTTTCTTTCTTTCTTTCTTTCTTTCTCTTTCTTTTTTTTTTTTTTTTTTTTTGACAGGCAGAGTGGACAGTGAGAGAGAGAGACAGAGAGAAAGGTCTTCGTTTGCCGTTGGTTCACCCTCCAATGGCCGCTGCGGCCGGCATGCTGTGGCTGGCGCACCATGCTGATCCGATGGCAGGAGCCAGGAACTTATCCTGGTCTCCCATGGGGTGCAGGGCTCAAGGACTTGGGCCATCCTTCACTGCACTCCCTGGCCACAGCAGAGAGCTGGCCTGGAAGAGGGACAAACGGGACAGAATCTGGCTCCCCGACCGGGACTAGAACCCGGTGTGCCGGCACCGCAAGGCGGAGGATCAGCCTAGTGAACCGCGGTGCCGGCCTGGCATGTGTATCTTATTACTATATGCATTAGGCCCAACAGATATTTTGTAAGCATTGCTTTATACAACTGCTTTGGAAATCAGTTAAAAGTGAAGTAAAGAAGCAGATATTTGTACTATCTTTTATAATAGCAGGATTATCTTTACAGGTGCTCTTTGTTTTTTGGTGTAGATTTGAAATACTGTCTGGGGTCACTTGTTTTTAGCCTGAAGAATTTCTTTTAGTTTTTCTAATGAAGTGGCCATAGTAATAAATTCTCATAGTTTTTGCTTTTATGAGAAACAAAACTTAATTTTATTTCACCTTCAATTATGAAAGACAGCTTTGCTGTACACAGGATTCTTTTTTTTATTTAATTGAAAATTTGAATTTATTATTCACTACTCTGCTCTCATTGTTCCTGATAAGAATGTAGCTATAAACTTACTTGGTTTCACATGTGAATGGTGAATAATTTATTTTTCTTGGTGATTTTGAGATGTTCTCCTTTGAATTTTAACACATTTAATATAATGTGTCTGTGGATCTCTTTGTATTTTGTGTACTACTTGGAGTTTGTTGGATATCCTGAATGTGTGAATTAGTGTTTATTATATCATATATTTTTTAGACATGACACTCCTTCCAGACTAGGAGATCTTTTTGCCAGAAAGTTTTCTGTTTCTTTTGACACTAATTAAAAGGTAACTTAACATCATGAATAGCTAGAATACATTCATATGCTTAAATTGTAGCTATGCATGCAGACAGTTCAACTTACTCTTTTGTTTTCCTATTTAAGACTATCTTTTAGAGATGGCAGCGGGGAAAGAGATCAGTGAGTTTCATTGACACTGAACTAATTCATCCACGACTTTCAGTATTATCAGCAAGTTTTGACAATATGTTTTGTTTTTGGATTGTAAAGTATATCAAATGCAAGCTGGACCAGTTTGTGGTTAACTCCTTTTTTATAGAAATACAATAGATTTAGTACTATTATTATGACACTGCTCATATTCTCATACATTTTTATGAATTTTGGAGAACTGAGTAGAATTACAATTACTGGGAAACATATCTGACCCATATCCTATTTCATCTGTTTTGCATATTTGAACACATTAGAGAAAAGAGGTTAAGAATCATTGATTCAACCAATCAAGCATAGTCTCTCACCTTACACATTTTGTAGCTGAATTAAGAGATATGATGGATAATTTAACATTTTTAGAACTTAATAAGTTTAAGCTGGTGTTGACTCAATGCTGGAAATCATCTTGTGGAGACTTTAAGCAAGTCTTTAAAATTATTTCTCTTTTTCTTCACTGGACTTAGATTTTTAATTGGCTATTAGATAGGTACAAATATTATTCAACAATTGTTTTACCAGATACATTGAATTCATAGGCCTTCTTAGCACACCTTTTCAATAGCCTGAGCCAGTCTCCACATATGAACTTGAACATAGGAGCTACTACTATAACAGCAGTTCCTTCCACTGGGTGTCAGAAGGTATCACAGAATAGGTAAGCTGCTTAAGAATGAAAATTGCTATAAGAATGCAAGATATTATTATGTGAAATGAGAATCAAAACAATGGAGAATAAATAGCGTTCACCTGCAAGGAATCAATAGCACCGACTTTATGATTTTCAACTCAATAACTTGCTGTTTGAGTTGGAGAGGTCGTGGGGGAGTGGAAAAATTATCAGGTGCTTAATAAAATATCAAAGAATCCTGCACCAAGCACTGACTCATGATTTCCGGGCTGAAAGTAGATGTCTTTAATGACCCTTTTTATTCATGCAGAAGTTCCCAAAGAGAAGTGTAATGTTCCATTAGTAATAATTGAAAAAGTCTCTCTTCGGAATTATGTCAAAACCTACAGATGATGCTTCTGCCAAAACATTGGGGTGGCAAATGTGTGAAGAATTTGACAGAAGGTGCCATCGCATGGTGAAGAGGCTTCCTGAGGAGATCCTCAGAGGCTTTGGAGGGAACGGGCTATGCCGAAGCTATGGGAATTAGTATGGAATTTCCCACTTCCGTCTCAGTCTTTAGAATCACAGAGCTCCTTGCTTGTGAACGTCCAACCCTTTTTCAATGCTCTGGTTTTAACTAATACTGGAAACGTGAAACTATGGCACATTGTGGATCTCCTCATGATGTAATTTTGGCTGCTATTCTTTCTGCATATTGGGCATCTCTGTGAGGTCATGGGCAAGAGAAGTGATGTGGATTATAATATTAGAGATCCAGTTTCAACACATGCTGTAGTCATGCTTTACTGTGTTGCTGGTAGACATCTACTTCATTTTTCATTTACATTTTTTTTTCTGATACTGATTCAAGGTCCTGGATGGTCAATAGACCAAGAAAAAGCTGAGTGTTGCCCTGGAAATCATTTACGCTGACCAAAAATGAAATAAAGAAGTAAAACGTCACTCTTGTCCAGTCCTGCAGGTTCCACTATTCCCTTTTGTCCCTGTCATTTTCTGTAGAACCTTTGTTTATGGTGTGTATTTTGCTTGTATCTTTCCATCAGAATGCAAATTCCTTAGGTCATAGAACGCTGCCTTACTGAATCAAAACCTTGGCTCTAAACACCTATGTGAACATGAGCAAGTTGTTTAACCTCTCTGAGTCTTGGTTTCTTTATTGAAATTGGAATAATAGAAGTTAACTATTTTTGTACCTATGAAAAATGCATTCATTAAATAAAAACTTTAAAAAATTATATAAGATGTATGTTAGTTTGATTTTCTTAATCATTTCATATGTATATGTACAAGGGAACATCAAAAGATTTGTGAAAAACAGGATTAAAAAATAAAGTGAATTTTCCATAAAAAAAGAAGTTAAATTTTATGTTGTAAGGATCAAAGCAGATAAAAAAGCCTACTAATCAAGAACTTTACATAGCATAAATGTTTACTATAAGCAGAAAAGTGGGCATTGGGTTTAAGGCAGATGTTAAAAACTAACTATGGGATGACATGTGTTTAATAATTTTCTATTCCCTGGACTATGGAATTGTCAGTGCTGACACAAAATAAGCCTTACCCTAAATGTATTCTTGTACTCTTTGGATGAAGCTAGGATTTTGACTAGATGACTAAAAGAATCATTGTAGAACCAACAGGATTAAAGGACTCAGGACAAGTAAGCAGCTGGGGTGATAAAATGGAATAATATCTATTATACCAACAGAGTCATATGCTCAATGAGTTTTGGTAGTAAGTGATGTAAAAGAACATATCAGCCCAAATAATGATTACCGAGCACCCATTCAGTGTCTCAGGATGTCATGGCATATGAAGATGTATCAAAGATCCTAAAAGAGAATCAAACATTTTTGGGCAATTTGTTTGTAAGCTTATATTCTAATTCTAAATAATATATACATACTATTTCCACACAATGTTTGTATAGATTCTTGGTTTTTCTTCAGAAACAGAGGTGTTCTTTTTGCCCTTGCAGACTTGCATGCATCTAGAATTCCTTCTCTGACATGAATGGTAAGTTTGAATTGAACCACCTGGTTTCCCTTGTCATGATAGGCTAGGTTTTGTATCATGTCTGATCAGTTAACTTTAGCTTCTGACCTGACAACAGGCTGAGGTTATAACTGGAGATTTTCCACAACTGTGATGGAGTCTGACTAGTTTTGCAGTGGTAAAGAGATAGCCATAATGGATACCATCTGGAAAATAAAACTAAACTTTTTTCTTTATTATTATTTGTGATATATACATATCAAAAATATATATATATTTGTGTGTGTGTGTATGTATGTACTACTACTACAGTATGAGTCAGGAAGCCAAATCCAGCTTACCTGTTGTTTTTGTGAATAAGGCTTTCTTTGTCTTTTTTTTTAAAAACACAGCCTTACTTATTCATTTACATATTGTCTATGACAATATGGACTCAGAAAATGCATTTTCTACCATATGAAGATGGAGTTGAATAGGTCCAATAGGGGCCATATGATTCACAATGCCTAAAGTACTTTACAGAGAAAGTTTACTGACCTCTATACTGCTGAGAATTAAAGCAAAACAACTGCCTTGCAGGTGGTTTTCTTATAAACTACAGGCTGTGCACCAGCATGCTTGGTGCACACGTCCTTGAGGACAAGAATAATTGACTTAAGTCCTTGTTCGTTAGTGTTGCCTTTGGACTCTTTTCTTTATTCTCTTTTGTACAGCCCAGCTGATTTCTCTATTTTCCATTAAGTGTCCTGTGACCTAATTTTTTCCTTCCCAGAATGCCATCTTTATTCCCCACCATACGTCCTTTCTCAGGGAGAGGTTAAAATGTTACCTCCTCTTTATGGGAATTACATTAGCAGGACTTTCTTAATCCATAGCTGGGCCCCTTAGAGGCATTTCAGATTGGCAAGAGATAGGAGACAGACAAGGGGCTTTTCCATATGTTTGAAACCAAGCTGTTGAGGCACATACTTATTTCTACTGACATGTAAGACTGTTCTCAAGAATCTAATACATAGATACAGCCTGAATTAATAGATACTGCAAAGTACACAGAAAAGAGCAGGTAATTTATAATTTTTAATAGTCTCTATTTTACAAAGTTTCCAAATAGCTATCAGCTTCTACTCAATACTATTTTCTTCCTGTTCCTATAAGGAGCCTGAATTTGTCTTCCATAGCAGCAGTTCATGTTTTATACTATGTTTTGCATAAATCTTTATTGTATATACCCGACTAGGTCCCCATTTGATAAAGAGAGGATCAATCATTTTTCCTTCACCTTCATGTCACAGCCTCTACGTTCATGGTAAGTCCCATCTGGCAATATTACCAGCTGTTTCAAGAGGCTGCGTGGCTTCTGCCATGGATGACTTCCTAAGCTCTGGCAAAATTGCCCTGTAATTTTTTGTTTTGACAGGCAGAGTGGACAGTGAAAGAGAGAGACAGAGAAAAAAGGTCTTCCTTTTTTGCCGTTGGTTCACCCTCCAATGGCCGCCACGCTGCGGCCGGCGCATTGCACTGATCCGAAGCCAGGAGCCAGGTGCTTCTCCTGGTCTTCCATGCGAGTGCAGGGCCCACTGCATTCCCGGGCCATAGCAGAGAGCTGGCCTGGAAGAGGGGCAACCGGAACAGAATCCGGCGCCCCGACCGAGACTAGAACCCGGTGTGCTGGCACCGCAGGCGGAGGATTAGCCTATTGAGCCGCAGCGCTGGCTGCCCTGTAATTTTGATGCCTCACAGCTATCTGACTTTTTCTAAAGTCCTCAGTCTGCATCCCGGCCCATTCCTTGTTTCTTGTGCTAACTTGTTTTTTCCACATCTCTTACACTCTTTCCTATCCATGCCTGCCTGCCCTTCGAATCTACTCTGCTTCCTGACCAGTTTATTTTTTAAATTCTATGAGTCATTTCAGTTCCTTCAGATCTTCACTAGATCACATCATCCATCATCCCATCCACTTTTTTCTGCCAATACTAGTAGATACCTTGCTTCTTTATTTCCCCATCATATCCACTGAGCTCAAACAGAATCTGGATCAATCCAGTCAATCTTTCTCTGCTTCTGCACTTCAGGTTTATAGCTATTAGAGAAAAAGATACATTTAATATAAGTTATAGATCCTATAAATTAATAGCTTATTTACTTAGAAAATATTAATTGAACACTTACTATGTCCTAGGCACTGTACTGTGTTCTAAGCTGGAAAACATATAGACAGAGAACTTCTAAGGTCTTTGATCAGTATGAATTACAGAGAGGAAGAAAGAGTTGATGGAAAATGGTTTCATTCTGGGATGCAATCCTTCCCTTCTATCAGATGAGCAGGCCGAAAAGGTCTGTGGGAAGGCAGTGTAGCGTAATGAAAACAACATAAACTTCAGGTTGGATAGACAAGATACCAATAGAGAGCAGGCTGAAATCGAGGATAGAGAGAAGACTGCTGCAGGAAACTGGCAGAAAAGAGCATAAAGATGTCAGATGGGCAAGATTTGACTCAGGGAGAAGGCTAAAGCTGAGGGCAGTAGAAAGATGTGGCAGGAAACTGGCAGTGATCAGAACTTGAACCAGGAGAGTGACAAGGACACTTGAGGAGAAAGTTTCATCTGCTATCATTCAGCGCTTTAAAACTGAACAGCGTAACAAAGGTAAGAATTATTTTTCTACTATTGGGAACTCTGTTTACGGTATGGAAGATTTTTAGATCAAAACACAACATATTCTTTAAAAACTTCCAGGACAATAGCTCAGAAAATCAGAGGCAATTTAGAAAGTACAAAGTCTCTAGTTTTCCAGAGTTAAACAATCTGCCGTTATATGCTAGTTAACTAGTCTGGAGCTAAAATTTAATTTATTACCATCTCAGCACAAACCACATATAACCTTCTTTAAGTGTGTCTGCAGAAACCTAGGAAACCCAGAAAAGGCGCCTTTCAGCCAGCCTGGTGGTGCCTGCTGGCAGTTTGGGAGCACATCTCTTTCAAAAGGTCACCAAGTGAGGGACCGTGTCCAAATCTATACTCAGTGCCACATTGCGGGGGCATCTCTGTGGGTGCTAGTTTCCCTGTGCTGGTCAGACAGCATATTTAATGCCCTCCTGGGCACAGAGGGGAGCTGTATACTTCCACATTATCCCTTCTCTTCCTCTTTACTCTCAAAATTCTTTTTTTTTTTTTTTCAGCACAAAAATGTCTAGCAGAGGATATGATAGTGAGAAGCACCCAGGGCTCTTACACTGACTGGAAGGAGGGGTAATTTTTGGTGAAAGAATAGTAATCTTTCTTCTTGTTGTTGTTCATTTGCTTGTTTCTTTGGTGAAAATGTCAGAAGTTTTATTCATTACACACTTGATCTTAGCCAAAAGGCAGAGAAGCGATAGAAGTTTTATTCATTAAATGTGTTGTAAACTTTCCAAACCACCTTTCCCTTAAATTCAAGCTAAGATTTCTTCTTCTCTCCTCTTTATTATTCCTTATGTATGTGAAGATCTGTATGTAACTGATAAAGTAAGATTGTTAATGCATTTGGACATTTGCTTTCGACCAGAACTTTCTGGTAGAAAGGTTTTAAAATAGGTGCAATCAATCAATCAAACAAAACAAAACATCAAGCAAGTGTGCACACACACACAGGCACACACAAATTAAAGTGAACTAAAAAAAAAAAACAAAGCAGTAGGAAAAAGTTATCAGCCTATGAAGGCAAAAAACAAAGACGGAGATGAGAATACATGGGAGAATTCAACACATTTGGAAGCAAAAAGTAGAGAGAGAAGTGTTAATTTTCTTAGCAGACTGGATAGAGTTGTAAGGAAGTGCCTGTAGTTGTGCTCACTGATGTGGAATGAACCAATTCTTTCTGCAAAACCCTGAGAGGGTCGGTCAGCATTTGGAGGCTTATGTGGAAGACAGGGATGAGACACTGGAGTGAAAATGAAGTTATGTGAAAGTTTGCATGCAAAGCAGCTGGGTCCACAGGTACTGACCTGTCCATCTAGCAAGGGGGTAGAGTCTTATCTTCTGTTCTTTCTTGGTAGAATAGATGTTTGTACTGTGGAGAAATTTTATAGCAGCCATACCAGTGTCTGGTTCACTGGTGAAAATAATGAAGTGCAGTGTGGGACTGAATGTGGAGTGAAAAACAAAGAAATTAAAAGGCAATCTGTGTGGGCCCTGTGGCATAGCGGGTAAAGCCGCTGCCTGCAGTGCCGGCATCCTATAGGGGCACCTGTTCGAGTCCTGGCTGCCTCACTTCCAATCCAGCTCTCTGCTATGGCCTGGGAAAGTAGTAGATGACCCAAGTCTCTGGGCCTCTGCATTATCATGGGAGACCTGAAAGAAGCTCCTGGCTCCTGGCTTTGGATCAGCACAGTTCCAGCCATTGTGACCATCTGGGAAGCGAACCAGTGGATGGAAGACCTGTCTCTCTGCCTCTGCCTCTCTGTAACTCTGCCTTTCAAATAAATAAATAAACCTTACAACAAACCCTATGTATTTTTTAAAAAGGCGATCTACACAATGAAGTATAGGATACCTTGCTTGATCAATTAAGTTATAGTGTTTCTAGAAAGAAAGTAGAGAAAGTGGAAGGTAGGTAATGCCAAAAAATAATACAAGAAAATTTCCAAAAGCTGAAAGAGCAAATACATACATGAATATTAGGTGAGCTATCTTCTAATTATCTCTTGGAAAAGAAGGGGTGACTTTTTCTTTGATCCTGTGATCTCTCATATTCTGGCATGCTCCTTCAGGTTTATTTTCTAAACAACAAAATACTTTTTAACAGTAGACAAAATACCTGTAAATCATTTCAATCAATGCTAGTTATATTAATAACTTAGTCATTATTTCTGAGGATACTATCTTATAATTGCAAGTATTTGACATTATGGTGAATAACTTCAAAAAGCAGTATAGATAAGAGGTTAAGTTGTGGGAAATATATAAAATAAATTGCAAGTCTATAACTATCTTAATTAGACTTATAGGGTGAATGAAATGATCATCTCCCAAGGGTTATGTGACTGAATACTTGTGAGTTGAAATACAATTTCTGGCAATGTATGACACAGACTCAAAAGTGTTACATCTCAAATGACTTCAATAGCATTGGGGATGTCAGAAGTCCCAAATGTAGCTTTAATGGTAAAAAAGGGTATTCATTCATACTCAAGGTGCACGTGACAAGTTAGAGTTAAATTATTTCACAAAACGTGAGTTAGAAGAAGCATTATTTCTAAGATAACATTTTAATTTATTTAATCTGAGATTTTAAATATGCATGTGTAACTAAATTAAGAAATGTTATTAAATTTATATGGGATACTAATGGCTGAAAATTGCTTTTATGTAATTGTAGTGCAATTTAAATCTTTTCAGGATGTCCCTCAATGAATACCACTTTCCATGCTTGAGACCATTGAAATTTATTCTTCTAGATTTGCTCTAGTTCCTCAGTCTGATTCAAGAGGTGTAGCAGCTTGGAACATGTTCAGAAGGGAGCGGGTTAGTCAGTTCTGAGTAAATGATAAATGTTTTATACTTTGTGTTTTATAATGCCCTTTTGGTTAATACTTATTTTATAACTGACCTCTGAGGCCACAGCCCATTGAACTGATGTCCTCAGTAGTCTATAATAAATTACTGTATCTATTTCCCAGACCACACCTGAGAGCTCACAGCCCCTTGTCTACAGTTAAGGTTTGGATAATTTCTACCTAACTGTATTGCTTTCCACTGTACTTTCTTGCAATGAAGCTTAAGTACCCTTTCTATCTCAACTCACACAGGACCTAACACATATTTAATCCAATCATTTTGTTTTATGTGCAAAAAAGAGAAAACCCACAGGTCAAATGGTTCATTCGAAGTCATAGCTGCTTGGTGAAAGAGTTGGAGGTCTTTGCTTCCCACACCCTGTCAGCACATTGAGAATTCCTGCCACCACACTCTTGAGAATTTGATGATAAAAGGAAGTTGTTTGCTTTCAGTCCTGGATGGGAGTTTCCAGGGAGGCAAGAGGAGCTTCAAATACCAATCCAGAATGGAAAGTCGAATACCAAGTTAAACCCACATGGAGGCACAGAACACTGGGCCTATCCTATGCTTGAGGTTTATCCCAGATAAATTTCCAAAAATAGCATTTGAAAGTATGAAATGTCAAGGATCTCTACTCAAATTCCTGATCCAAAATTTAGTTTGGTAACTAAGTAAACTTGAGTCAGTCAACTAGACTTTTCTGAGCCAAGCTCTACTTTGCCTATCTCTAAAATGGCCAACCAGCAGTCCTTGCCAACCTGCTTATGAGAACAAAGAAAAAGAGGCAATGCAGGTGATCTCCATTCTGTTGACTAACAAATTCCCATGATGTTAGCTTCTGGTCTGAACATGGGTAGCCCAGGTGAGTGTCTCCTCCTTCCACACCTCTGCCTTGGAAGGAGGAATCTTGAGCATCTCCATACTGCTGGCGTTGTACAATCATGCTCTCTTGGTGAAGGAGACGTCACACTTTTTTCCTGAGACATCTTCTCTGGGGATGCATATGGAGGGAATAAATGTTTAAGTGGAAGAGATTGCTGCTTTCTTTGTGTGTTTCTGTCTGCAAATGGATTGGTTGATTTAGCTTGTCACTAGGCATCTTAGAGAAACATGGTATGCCTATGTTCAGCAGTGGTAAGCCAAGGCTATAGAAAATGTGTGACTAGAAATGCCTACAAAGTCATGGTGGGCTGGTTTCATAGGTAGAGGGGCCCAAGTACTTGGGCCATCTTCTGCTGCTTTCTCAAGTGCATTAGCAGGAAGCTGTGTTGGAAGTAGAGTAGCCAGGACTCCAACAGATACCCATATGGGATGCCAACGGAGGAGGCAGTGGATTAACCATTATGCCACACCACTGGCTCACCATTACCACTCTCTAAGATTTATTTAGTTATCTGAAAGGCAGAGAGAGAGAGAGAGAGAGAGAGCGAGAGAGAGAGAGAGATGGATGTTCAATCTGCTGGTTCACTCCTTAAATGGCCACAATAGCAGGAGCTGGGCCAATCTGAAGCCTGGAGCCTAGAGTTTCTTTCTGGTCTCCCATGTGGCAATTAGGGACACATTTGCATTATTTTCTAGACTCCAGAGATTCTCTGATCAGGGCCACCTTTCAATCCCAACCTGATGCACTATAGTGGGAGATGCTCCCTGGAGTTGTGCATGCTGTGGCTCTGAGACCTGAAGTATAGGGATTTCTCCCAGGAGATAAAGTTAGCCCCAATGGCTTTATAGCTGTAAGGGCAGCTTATCAAGGTGATATAATGTGGAAAGGGAAAAATATGAGGTTTTGTAGCCTTTTTTGGTGGATAGTTTATTTCTATAAATTTTCACTAGTGTATAATAAAGGTAGTTGGCAATAAAGGGTTGGGGTAGACATAAGTCACATGGAAAAGATGTTTCATTGGTTCTGTGTAATTTCAAAAGTTATGCCAGGACCAAACTCAGATAACAGGAAAATATTCTTCTCAATGAAAGAAAAGCTTTTGAATAGTCAAAAACTTCTCAAATATATAAGGATCTGTTTATGGTAGAGGTCAGCTCCTATGTCTGTGTATAACTGGAGACAGGGAAATTCTGTGTGTGTGTGTGTGTGTGTGTGTGTATGTGTGTATGGTGTAAATATTTACTTGCCAGGATAATGCTAACTATTGAGAAAAGTAAATCCCTAACATTAGCATCTTAACACAATTCAAGGTTCTTTCTTTTTCTCTTTTTAGAAAAATATTTATTATTTTTTAATTTAAATGCAGAGTTATAGAGAGATAGAAGGGGAGAGAGAGAGGGAATAAGGGAGGAGAGAGAAGGAGAGAGGGAGAGAGGGAGAGAGGGAGAGAGGGAGAGATTATGTTTTTCATCCACTGGTTTACTCCCCAAATGGACACAATGGCCACAGTTGGGCCTATTCAAAGCCAGGAGCCAGGAGCTTCTTCTGAATCTCCCATGTTGGTGCAAGGGCCCACACACTTGTATCATCTTCCACTGCTTTCTCAGGCCATAGCAGGGAGCTGGATCAGAAATGAATTACCCGGGACTTAAACTGGCACCCACGTGAGATGCTGGTGCTGCTTAACCCACAGCACTGTCCCCCAACATTATTTCTTGCATGTGTGGTGAGCATGTGAGTGTTCCTGTTGCTCACATAGTGAACAACATGAGTACTCTTTGCAAATGACTGTCTTTGTGGTGATTCAGGGCACCAGACTCCTTTTCCATTAGGCTCCACCATCTCTGTTGGCCTCAGTGTCCTCTAAATCAGAGAAGCAGAAAGTTGAGAAGGAATGCTGAACTGCTCCTTACCTATATTCTGCCTCAAGTGATGTATATCACTTCTTATACTACTGGCAATAACTGGTCATATGATCCCATTTATGCTAAAAATCTAGAAAATATGGTCTCTGCATGGGAAGCCAGATCCCAGTTAGAAGTCTGTGCTATGGAAAGAGAAGCCTAATTTTGAATGGACAACTGACCATCATTGCCATGGGAGTGAAGCTTCTGATGAGAGGTTTCACTAGATGACCTTTAAAGTCTCTACAAACGTGGAATTCTACAGTTCCATTAAGCCCTAATTTCCCCCTGTAATTACTTTTGTGCTTTTGGGAAAGTCACTTACATTCTTTGAGCCTCAGTTGATTCATCTGTAAAATGATATTAACAATTCCACTTCCATTAACAATGACTCAGGGTCATTGTGAGATTCAGATGATATAATGTATGTGAAAGCATTTTCTAAATTTAAAAGTGTTCCAAAGATACGAGACATTATTTTAAGATAGTGGTTTCAAACTTAATTTTGGCTTGGATTGTAGTTGAGCTTAGATATTTTTTCCATGTGTCCTTTAAAGGTTATTATAATGCTCTGATGTAGGAACATATTGCCTGACTTACGCTTCTGTGGTTTTGTTTTCCATCTTAAATGATATTAAGCTATCTTTCTTACTCTAGAAAAATGTGCTATATAAACTGTAGCAAACAGAATCTCTATGTCATGTAACTGTGTCCTTTTCAATATCAAATACTTGACAGGGTTCAGAAAAATAGATCATTTGTTAGTTTTGAATAATATTTCAAAGTTTCATTTATTCATTCTTTTTTTAAAAGAAGATTTATTTATTTATTTATTTATTTGAAAGGCAGAGTCACAGAGAGAGGGAGAGACAGACAAGAAGATCTTCCATCCACTGGTCCACTCCCCAGTTGGTTGCAATTGCCAGAGCTGGGCAGATCTGAAGTCAGGAGCCAGGAGCTTCTTCTGGGTCTTCCTCATGAGTGCAGGGGCCCAAGCATTTGGGCCATCCTCCACTGCCTTCCCAGGCCATCATCTGTAGGGAGCTGGATCAGAAGTGGAGCAGCCAGGACCTGAACCGGCGCCCATATAGTCCAACCTACTATGCCACAGTTGGGGCTTCCATTTTGAAGTTTCAATAAGAGTCTAGCATATGTTAAAATGTTTGTGAAATGTACTGATGTATAGATAAAATATTTAACTATTATTACCATTATAGAACTACATTGACTATAATGTGGAAGAATGACTATTCTATTTAATTGAATGTCTTATTTTACTGAGTTATACCATTCATAGTATTTTTAATTTTCAAGTCATAAATGTTAAAAGAAACAAAGAAATAACCTACTTTGTCTCTCTGTTGCCAAATCAGGAAACTGAGGCCTGGGGTGATTGCCAAAGATTACAGAGCTTGCTTCCAGTGGCCTTGCACTATACAGCATGATGGATGCATTTCAGTCTTGGATCTCTAAATATTAATACTGTTCTTAATACATTGAGCATAGTGATTGGCATATTTTTGAAAGTTGTACCGCTGTGGAGTAACTTAAGATAGGAAAGCACAAGAGATTGATGAGAATGTACCCATTCTTCCCAAACCCAAAAAGTTTTCTATTTCAGACAATGATTTTATGTAAAATTGTTTTTTATAATTTGATATCTTCTACTACAATTTCTGGTTTACTGAGGGATATAGCAAGATGAATTCTGGTATTGTATTATTAGTAGTTGTGATATTATTATGCATAGTGTTCCACTACAAGAATTATCTTGTAGTAGAATAAAGGACCTGGAAATAACTAAGTATTATGATGAGAAGTACTGCAAAATAGAGAGATAAGAAGATAGTGATAGATGGAGAGACAGGAAGAATTAGAATTTGTCTGGGACTCTGGAGTTCTCACTCAGCCCTTTAAATTCTATATTTAACATCAAATGGCAGAACAAGGTCAGTAAGAGTAAGAAGCT
Organism: Oryctolagus cuniculus; assembly: GCF_964237555.1. Lineage (NCBI taxonomy): Eukaryota > Metazoa > Chordata > Mammalia > Lagomorpha > Leporidae > Oryctolagus > Oryctolagus cuniculus. The sequence goes on from NC_091438.1 coordinate 34,202,926, forward strand.
GGAAAGCATCCAATGCACTGGCATCAAAGCCATGTACTTTGCAACTCTACTTCTCCAGGCTGTTCATGTGAGGAGGATGGATGACAACAGGATGCCAAAGAAATTATTTCCCCTGAGCTGAGAGGACAACCATCAGCAAGCCTTCACCAGTAGGTCACAGGAAGCTCTCCAAGGATACATAATGAAGCGTACATAAATGTACAGAGACATAGTGGAGCCTAGTCACCAGCTGCCACAATAGCTGTGGACAGAGTACTTATCAGAGTGAGTGTCATTACAGTTTGGAGTTTTGGATTCTGGTGGCTGAAGCTGTATGTGTGTGTGTACCCTCATACATATGTATGTACATGCACAGGTTTATGTGAATGTAGACAAACATCACTTTTGTCCACTGTGTTATGCACAATAAGTGCTTTGATCCTATCTCCATTTTTTCTGATTTACCACCAAATGCCTCTAATTGTCAAAAGTGTTTTTCTTTGTCTTCTCTCTGCATTTTTACTTACATTCTTAACTTTTCCCCAAATGCTCTCTTCCACTTTAATTGTCATGAGGTAGATTGTATTTTCTGAAGTTGGCTGCAAGAATCTTTCCTATTCACACACGTTCTTGTAATAGTACCTTGGCCCTCTTCTCATAGAGTTATAAGGAGAGTCCTATATCCTTCCTGGAATCTAGGAGGGACCGTGACTCTCTTGTAACCAGCCGATTGTGATCAAGTTTCCACATTGTTAGCTAGAATTTTGTGCTTGAGCCATAAACCTTTATGCTGGCAGACTTACTGCCCTGATGCCTCAATACTATGAGGAAACCCAAACTAACTCATGTTGAGAAAGCACATGGAGAATTCCTTAGACCACATGAAATGAGAAAGATGCATAACTAGACAGATCCCAATCCTCTCTGTCAGCTTCTGTGGCTATCTGACAGCAGCTACATGAGAAACCTTGAACAAGAGCCACCCAGCTGAGCCCTTCCTGAGTTTTCGATCCACAGAAGGCATTCGATATTGTAAAATGATGGCTTTAATCTACCAAGTGTATGATGATTTTCTCCTCAGTAACAGAGTCCAAATCCTCTCGATTTAAGGTTTTTCTCCCGAGTACCTTCAACACTTATTACTTCTACTATCTTGCATTAAGCTGTGTCTGTGATTGTGAATACATCCTTTTCTATGTGTAGTTTTAAATTACACATATTGGCTTAGATGCTATCTAAAGGAGAGCTGGCAAATTGTTAAATAGTGTCTTGAGTTGCCATTTCATTGCTCTGTATAAGTGTTTTATCAGTAAACTATACATGATCAACAAGCATGATGCTGTCAGATTCTCAACATAGCTTGCACATATGGATTATAATAACCCCATACTCTATTATCCACATAACAGAAAAAGTGAATCTTTTTACAAATATTTTAAAAATATTTTATTTATTTATTTGAAAAGTAGAATTACGGACAGAGAGAAATGTCTTCAATCCACTGGTTCACTCCCCAAATGACTGCAATGACCAGAGCTGGGATGATCTGCAGCCAGGAACCAGGAGCTTCTTCCTGGTCTTCTATGTGCGTGGTAGAGGCCCAAGCACTTTGGCCATCTTCTATTGCTTTCCCAGGCTAGTTGAGAGCTGGATCACAAAAGGAGTAGCTGGGACATGAACCGGTGCGCACGGGATGCCAGCACAGCAGGTGGAGGCTTAGTCTAGCACATCACATGACTCTTGAAACATACTCCTGAATGAACAATGGGTCATATAAGAAATCAAAAGAGAAATCAAAAACTTTCTGAAAGTAAATGAGGATAACAGCACAACATACCAAAACTTATGGGATACAGCAAAAGCAGTGTTTAGAGGAAATTTTATATCAATAGGTTCCTACATCAAGAAATTGGAAAGGCACCAAATAAATGAGCTTTCAATTCATCTCAAGGATCTAGAAAATCTGCAGCAAACCAGAACCAAATCTAGTAGGAGAAGAGAAATAATTAAAATCAGAGAAGAAATCAACAGGATTGAATCCAAAAAAACATTACAAAAAATCAGCCAAACGAAGAGCTGGTTTTTTGAAAAAATAAACAAAATTGACACCCCCTTTACCCAACTAACAAAAAAAAAAAAAAAAAAAAAAAAGAAGAGAAAAGACCCAAATAAATAAAATCGGCGATGAAAAAGGAAACATAACAATAGACACTACAGAAATAAAAAGAATCATCAGAAATTACTACAAGGACTTGTATGCCAGCAAACAGGAAAACCTATCAGAAATGGATAGATTCCTGGACACATGCAACCTACCTAAATTGAACCAGGAAGACACAGAAAACCTAAACAGACCCATAACTGAGACAGAAATTGAAACAGTAATAAAGATCCTCCCAACAAAGAAAAGCCCAGGACCAGATGGATTCACTGCTGAATTCTACCAGACATTTAAAGAAGAACTAACTCCAATTCTTCTCAAACTATTCAGAAGAGGGAATCTTCCCAAATTCTTTTTATGAAGGCAGCATCACCTTAATTCCTAAGCCGGAAAAAGATGCAGCATTGAAAGAGAATTACAGACCAATATCCCTGATGAACATAGATGCAAAAATCCTCAATAATATTCTGGCCAATAGAATGCAACAACACATCAGAAAGATCATCCACCCAGACCAAGTGGGATTTATCCCTGGTATGCAGGGATGGTTCAATGTGCGCAAAACAATCAACGTGATACACCACATTAATAGACTGCAGAAGAAAAACCATATGATTATCTCAATAGATGCAGAGAAAGCATTTGATAAAATACAACACCCTTTCATGATGAAAACTCTAAGCAAACTGGGTTTGGAAGGAACATTCCTCAATACAATCAAAGCAATTTAGGAAAAACCCACGGCCAACATCCTATTGAATGGGGAAAAGTTGGAAGCATTTCCACTGAGATCTGGTACCAGACAGGGATGCCCACTCTCACCACTGCTATTCAATATAGTTCTGGAAGTTCTAGCCAGAGCTATTAGGCAAGAAAAAGAAATTAAAGGGATACAAATTGGGAAGGAAGAAGTCAAACTATCCCTCTTTGCATATGATATGATTCTTTCTTTAGGGGATCCAAAGAACTCTACTAAGAGACCATTGGAACTCATAGAAGAGTTTGGCAAAGTAGGAGGATATAAAATCAATGCACAAAAATCAATAGCCTTTGTATACACAGGCAAGCGATGGCTGAGGAAGAACTTCTAAGATCAATCCCATTCACAATAGCTACAAAAACAAATACCTTGGAATAAACTTAACCAAGGACGTTAAAGATCTCTACGATGAAAATTACAAAACCTTAAAGAAAGAAATAGAAGAGGGTACCAAAAAAATGGAAAAATCTGCCATGCTCATGGATTGGAAGAATCAATATTATCAAAATGTCCATTCTCCCAAAAGCAATTTACAGATTCAATGCAATACCAATCAAGATACCGAAGACATTCTTCTCAGATCTGGAAAAAATGATTCTGAAATTCATATGGAGACACAGGAGACCTCGAATAGCTAAAGCAATCTTGTACAACAAAAACAAAGCCGGAGGCATCACAATACCAGATTTCAGGACATACTACAGGGCGGTTGTTATCAAAACAGCATGGTACTGGTACAGAAACAGATGGATAAACCAATGGAACAGAATTGAAACACCAGAAATCAATCCAAACATCTACAGCCAACTTATATTTGATCAAGGATCTAAAACCAATCCCTGGAGTAAGGACAGTCTATTCAATAAATGGTGCTGGGAAAATTGGATTTCCACGTGCAGAATCATGAAGAAGACCCCTACCTTTCACCTTACACAAAAATTCACTCAATATGGATTAAAGACTTAGATCTATGACCTGACATCATCAAATTATTATAGAACATTGGAGAAACCCTGCAAGATATAGGTACCGGCAAAGACTTCCTAGAAAAGACCCTGGAGGTGCAGGCCGTCAAAGGCAAAATTAACTATTGGGATTGCATCAGATTGAGAAGTTTCTGTACTGCAAAAGAAACAGTCAGGAGAGTGAAGAGACAACCGACAGAATGGGAAAAAATATTTGCAAACTACACAACAGATAAAGGGTTGATAACCAGAATCTACAAAGAAATCAAGAAACTCCACAACATCAAAACAAACAACTCACTTAAGAGATGAGCCAAGGACCTCAATAGACATTTTTCAAAAGAGGAAATCCAAATGGCCAACAGACACATGAAAAAATGTTCAAGATCGCTAGCAATCAGGGAAATGCAAATCAAAACCACAATGAGGTTTCACCTCACCTCGGTTAGAATGGCTCACATTCAGAAATCTACCAACAATAGATGCTGGCGAGGATGTGGGGGAAAAGGGACACTAACCCACTGTTGGTGGGAATGCAAACTGGTTAAGCCACTATGGAAGTCAGTCTGGAGATTCCTCAGAAACCTGAATATATCCCTACCATACAACCCAGCCATACCACTCCTTGGAATTTACCCAAAGGAAATTAAATTGGCAAACAAAAAAGCTGTCTGCACCTTAATGTTTATTGCAGCTCAATTCACAATAGCTAAGACCTGGAACCAACCCAAATGCCCATCAACAGTAGACTGGATAAAGAAATTATGGGAACATGTACTCTATAGAATACTATACAGTAGTCAAAAACAATTAAATCTGTTCATTTGCAACAAGATGGAGGAATCTGGAAAACATTATGCTGATTGAATTAATCCAGTCCCAAACGGACAAATATCATATGTTCTCCTGTCGCTCCCCTTCTTTGAGGAGGAACGACACAGGACCCTGCGCTGTTCTTTTGTCTGCTCGGCCCTTCCCGGGTTTGCTGCTGGTTCTTCCTGGGTTGGCTACCGACCCTTCCACCTCCGTGGAAGGGTGGTTCCCCCTGCAACTTTCCCCACTTCCGCAGGGGAGTGGCACACCGCCGGCCGGCTCTCTTGGGGGCTGCACAGGTGTTCCTCTTAGATGTTCCTGGTGCATGTTGTCTCTCTCCTCCTTTATAGTCCTCTTCCGCCAATCCCAACTCGGCTGCCCACACGCGGAGTACGCTGCTCTCTTGCAATCAGGAACAGGTCCTGCTGTTTATTGGTTGAACTGGAGGCAGCTGTGTAGAAGCTGTTTCCTCCTCTCCCAGCGCCATATTGTGGGAGAGCAGATGCATAGAATAAGTCTTAATTCCAGTAACTTAGTCTAGTCCGAGTTGCTCCCCACATTCTCCCTGATCAGCGACAACTAACTGATCAACAAAGGGGAAACCTGTTGTAGTGAAATGGACACTTTGAGAAACAGTGACTTGATCAGCTCTTGTCCTGACTGTTGATGTACAATGTAGTACTTTACCATTTTAGTCTTTTTTTGTTGTATTCTAGTACTATTGGTTGAACTCTTTAATTAACACACAATTATTCTTGGGTGTTTAAATTTTAACTGAAAAGTGATCCCTGTTAAATATAAGAGTGGGAATAAGAGAGGGAGGAGATGTACAATTTGGGACTTGCTCAATCGGACTTGCCCTAAATGGTGGAGTTAGAAACGTGCCAGGAGATTCCAATACAATCCCATCAAGGTGGCATGTACCAATGCCATTTCACTAGCCCAGGTGATCAATTTCAGTTCACAATTGATCACACTGATAGGTCTAAGAGTCAAAGGGATCACACAAACAAGACTAGTGTCTGCTAATACTAGCTGATAGAATAAAAAAGGGAGAGAACGATCCATCATGGGAAGTGGGATACACAGCAGACTCATAGAATGGTAGATGTCCTAAATAGCACTCTGGCCTCAGAATCAGCCCTTAAGTCATTCGGATATGGGTGAATAGCCCATGAGAGTATTTCAGGCATGGAAAGCCAAGACACTCTGAAAAAAAAAAAAAAGACCTAAATGAAAGATCTCTGCGAGTGATATCCCAGTGGAAAGAACGGGGCCATCATAGAAGGAGGTACCTTTCTCTGAAGGGAGGAGAGAACTTACACTTTGACTATGACCCTGTGGGAATAAGATCAAAGTCGGTGAACTCAAAAGGCTTCCATAGCTTTGGCAACTCATGACTAGAGCCTAGGGAGATTATTGACGCCATAAACAAGAGTGTCAAATTGTTAAGTCAACAACAGGAGTCATTGTGTACTTACTTCTCATGTGGGATCTGTCCTTAATGTGTTGTTCAATGTGAATTAATGCTATAACTAGTACTGCAACAGTATTTTACACTTTATGTTCTGTGTGGGTGCAAATTGATGAAATCTTTACTTAATATATACTAAATTGATCTTCTGTATATAAAGAGAATTGCAAATGAATCTTGATGTGAATGGAATGGGAGAGGGAGCTGGAGATGGGAGGGTTGCGAGTGGGAGGGAAGATATGGGGGGGGGGAAGCCATTGTAATCCATAAACTGTACTTTGGAAATTTATATTTACTAAATAAAAAAAACATGAAAAACAATTTCATAATACTGCACTGCTCAAAACCCTCTGGTGACTTCTTTCACGTTGGTCAAATTCAAATGCTTTCCTCTGATGTAGAAGACCATCTGTGATTTGTTTGCTATTCACCTCTTGTGTTTTAGCTTCTCTACTTTTTCCCCTCATTGAACTCTGTCTGCACTGGTTGCATTCATACTTCATGCACAATCCTAGTTTATTCTCATTTTAGGGTTTGTGTATTTATTTCCTCAGCTCTGTTGCTCTTTTTTGTGATTGTTGCAAGATTCAGTCCTGAATTCATTCAGGGTTCTGCTTTAATGTCTTTTTCTCCAAGTGATCATCTCTCACCACTCTAACTGGCGTTGTCCATACAACTTTCCCCGTTTACACTCTGTGGTTTTCTCTGTATTACCATTTTTCAAAACATTCATTACTACGTGCAATTGTATTTCATATGTAACAGGTCATATAATGAAAGTTTTTCTGCTGTCTTAGATTTATCTGAGGTTGGTAAGGTGAAAGAAAAGGGAGTTAATTGCTTCTACATTATAAAGAAATGGGTCAGACTTTCTACATATATCCATGAGAGGACATTTTAAAAATTGTCCAACAGCCCTTAGACTTTCACCTATCTCAAAGGTATGTAAGCAGAGGTGAGATGATGGATGAGAGGAAAATTAGAGAGCAAATATCTCTGAAGAGAGTTTCCAGTGGCTACACTGTGCATTGACTCCCTACCCTTGGGGAGAGAACTTTGTTTTGAACATAAGCTGAGTAAATTACCTACAAGGAAGCTCTCAGCAAACCTGGCCTATGTCTTTGGCTTTTGGTGAGGTTGGAAGTTTGGTTGCCAGATTTCTGTCTGAAGAGACTCAAAGTGGGAAGGCTGGCTAGAGCCTTCCTGAAGGCAAAGTGATTAAGAAGGGCCACAGTGAGATACTCAGCAGACTCATAGAATGGCGGATGTCCTAAATAGCACTCTGGCCTCAGAATCAGCCCTAAAGGCACTCGGATCTGGCTGAAAAGCCCATGAGAGTATTTCAGGCATGGAAAGCCAAGACACTCTGGCAAAAAGATCTCTGTGAGTGAGATCCCAGTGGAAAGAACAGGTCTTCAAAGAGGGAGGTGCCTTTCTCTGAAGGGAGGAGAGAACCTCCACTTTGACTATGACCTTGTCTAAACAAGATAAGAGTCGGAGAACTCAAGGGGCTTCCATAGCCTTGGAAACTCATGACTGGTGCATAGGGAGATTACTGATGCCATAAACAGGAGTGTCAATTTGTAAAGTCAACAACAGGAGTCACTGTGCACTTACTCCTCATGTAGGATCTCTGTCCTTAATGTGCTGTACACTGAGGCTTAATGCTATAACGAGTACTCAAACAGTATATTTCACTTTGTGTTTCTATGGGGGTGCAAACTGTTGAAATCTTTACTTAATGTACACTAAACTGATCTTCTGTTAAAAAAAAAAAAAAAAAAAGAAACTATCAATTCCCAACTTGACTCTCACTGGGATTAAACATGACAATAGGTCTGATCTGATTTCATCATCATTTAAAAAAAATCATCTATTATTTTTCACTTTATGTTTCTGTGTGGGAACAAACTGTTGAAATCCTTACTTAAGGTATACTAAGCTGATCTTCTGTATACTAAGATAATCGAAAATGAATCTTGATGTGAATGGAAGGGGAGAGGGAGTGGGAAAGGGGAGGGTGGTGGGTGGGAGGGACGGTATGGGGGGGGAAGCCATTGTAACCCATGAGACGTACTTTGGAAATTTATATTCATTAAATAAAAGATAAAAAAAAAAAAAAAAAAAAAAAGAAGGGCCACAGTGAGAGTGAACCTTATTCACTGATGGGAGGGCAGGCTTTTGAGAAGCCCTGAACAATGTATACAACCTTTAATCTTCTTGAAAAGGAGCTTATTAAAAGAGCTTCTACCCAGTAGAGGCATCTGACAGGAAGCTGAGAGGTGTGGTGTTGACTGTCACAGCAGGGCTGCGGGTTGGAGGAGAGGGTGAGTGGCAGTGGAGTGGGATCATGACTCTACTGATTTGGAGGCAAGATACTTGCCAGCTGTGCTTCTGAAAGCGGGCTCCACTGACAAGGAACCACGAGGGTACCTACAAAATTCTTTCATGAAAGAGGGGGCCAGACTACAATTCTGTGAACTCATCCCGCCCCTCAACCATCCTCTCTTTTCTCCCTCTTCAGAATCCTCCCATACTCGAGCAATCAGAAGCAATAATATGAGCAATGAGGAAGACTAAAGAAACAGAGGAATCAAATCATGTCCCTACCCCTTCTCTGTTGCAGGTTTTTTAGGCTAAGCTGGAGGACACGCAAAATCTAGAAGTGGCTAACACATGATTTTCTGATAGTAAGTCGAATTTGAATTTAAAATTCACGAATATAAGACTGTTTACCAGTGCCTGAAAGTGATGAGAAAAGCTATAGTAGGCACTGTAGATTTCACTCCTGGATCAGGAAGAAAGCTTCAACATGCCATATTTTACAAAAAGGTTATGATGATTAAAAAAAGAAAGATTTTGTTTATACCCCAATGAATCTAAGTCGTTAAGTAAGCTTGTCTCTTTCTCTCCTTCCCTCCCTCCTTGTCTCCCTCACACACACACACACAAACACACACACAAACACACCCACGAATAGTCTTCTCTTATGTATTTAGTATTTTCTGTCTCTTATACCAGAAGATAAATTCCTTGAAAGCCAGGCTTTGGTTCACCCTTGTTCCTGTTGGATTCTACGGTTTAGAAGAATGTTATATTTCAGAGTTGTTCAATATTTTTTACTTGAAAATCCTAGAAAGACTGAAATAAACTATTTTTATTTAGATTTTTATAACTCCTTAGTATAAAAGTCTTCTGACTCATGAGTCCTATAGGAAGCATGTCTCTGTGGATTCCAGTGGACTAGCTGGAGAGAAGGCATCAGGTATAGACCTCAAGTTTCTGGGGCAAGCTCACTGGGTGTATCTCCACTGGGTCACATAACTGTTCTGAACTTCACTTTCCTTATCTGCTGAACAGTCCATCACTTATTTGACAAGGTCATGACAAAGATTATGTTCACGATGTGTACTCAGTCTCTAGCGCATTGTGCTTGCTAACTGTTTCTTCCCCTCTTCACTCCTGCAGGAAGAATAAACTCTTGTTGGGCCTTGCTGAGGTTTTTCTGGCAGACAACACCGTTGAACTTTTGAATTCAGAGGGTGACTGTGATTTGCAGCAGGATTGGTGTTTTCTGTGGGAGTTCTCTGACCTCAAAGGTGATGGATGGGCACCTCTCAGGCATAGTTCCTTGATCAATAAGCCATAAAGTCTCAAATTATTTTGTTAGATCCATTGATCAAATCCATTGAGTTTGTCCTGACTCTTTTATTGTCCAGTAAAGATGGCAATGTTCAGTTTCTCTCTCCTTGCTACATTCTCCCTTCCATTTGGCTGTAGGATACTATGCAGCAGTGCAGGAGACACTAGAAGTGGAGAGTGGAAGCTATTAGCTTCACATTTTGAAGGAAACTGGTTTATTCTGTTGTCTGTTTTAGAAAAAAGAAATATGGTTCCCCTTTTTGGTCTTATTTTTTTTAAAGATTTATTTATTTGAAAGGCAGAGTGACAGGGAGTGAGGCAGAGAATTAGAGAAAAAGATCGTCTATCCTCTGTCATCCTCTCGTTCACTCCTCAGAAGGCCTGAATAGCCTACACTGGGGCAGGCCAAAGTCAGGAGCCTGGAACTCCATCTGGATCTCCCATGTGGGTGATGGGGACACAAGAACTTGGACCATTTTCAACAGCTTTTCTAGGCACATTAGCAGGGAGCTGGGTGGGAACCAGGGCAATTGAGACTGAAACTGCTACTTAGATATGACATACTGGCATTGCAAATGGTGGCTTAACCTGCTATGCCACAATGCCAGCTCCCCACTCTCACAAATACCTTTGGTCTTTTAAGATGTCCTTTAGGGGAGGCACTGTAGCTCCATGGGTTAAATCACATCCTGCAATGCTGACACCCCATATGGGTGCCTGTTCTTGTCTCTGCTGCTTCGAAGCTCTCCAGCTTCACTTCTGGCCTAGCTCCCTATAATAAGCAGTACAAGATGGCCTAAGTGCTTGGGCCACTCACCCACACGGGAAACACAGATGGAATTCCAGGCTCTTGGCTTTGGCATGGCCCAGCCCCAGCTGTTATGGCCATTTGGAGAATGAAACAATGAATGGAAGATTTCTCTCTCTCTCTCTCCTTGTCTTTCAAATCTATCTATCTATCTATCTATCTATCTATCTATCTATCTATTTATCTATCTACCTAAGTTATCCTTGATAGTCTGGCTTTGGTGCACCATTGTCTTTCTTGCACACATGCACACACACACACACACACCACTCATTCATCCGTTCATTCATTCATATAATCATTCATTAAATATTTAATAGATGCCAAGTGCTCTGATTGAATTCCACTTGGATGGCTGTTTGTTTCTCTGTGTGGGCCAACTAGGATCAGATTCATAGGGAGATACAAAATTTGTTTCTATGCAATACATGGAATTTGCTAAATTTTTGTTGTATGAGTGAGTTGAGTTGTTTCTTGAGTAATTTGATAGATTAGGCATTATTCACTACTTTCTAATGTAAATTATAATGCCTAAACTTCAGCATTTTCATGCTGTTGAAAGAAAATATAGAATCCCTTGAACAATTTTATTCGTAATATATTCTTAATTTTTAAAAATGAACTTTTTATCCTATTTTTTTTGAAAAGTAGATAGATAGCTAGATAGACAGAGTGGGAGATCTTCTATCCACTGGTTTACTCCCCAAATTCCTGCAATAGTCAAGGCTGGACCAGACTGAAACCAGGACCTAGGAATTCAGTTTGCATCTCCCACATTACTGGCAAGTACAGAACTACTTGCACCAACACCTGCTACCTCCTACAGTAGAAATTCGTAGTTAGCTATAACCAAGAGTGGAGCTGAACCTCAAACCCAGACACTCAGATGTGGGATAAAAGCAGCATTGACTAAAACAACTACACCAAATACCTGCCCTACAAAATAATTTCTTAAAACTGATAAATATTATCAAAATTGTTTTCTGATAGATTTGAGTTATAGCACAGGAATGGCATTCCCTATTTATTTGGTTAGTGTGTTTTATAAAATCCTACTGCTGAGAATCTCTGGCCCTATACAATAAACAAGGTGATTCATTTGGGTACAATTCTTTGTATGTTACTTTATTTCAGCCCCTACCCGAACAAATACATAGTTATTTAATTCAGGAAGAGTATCGCCATCACAGAATTACCCTGCCCTTGGGGAGTCTAGAAAGGAAAGGGATAATCAAATATTACCTTAGTGAGTAAAACTCATTCATCCCTAGAAATAAAGACATTTAGTTCCCTGAAAAAGGCAAGCAGCCTCAGGAAGCTGTTTCTTTGTTTTTTGTTCTTTTTTTTTTTTTTTTTTTTCCAATGAGAGTTTTAATCACTTTCCTTGAGAGTGAATCCAATACTTAGTAATCAGTTTATTTGTTTTTTAGAGTCATTTTGTACAGAAGACTTTCAACAGAGAACTTTAAAATTGCACAGATTTTTTAGATGTTATATTCAAAAATGGAGAATGCCTTAATGCCTTTATTTGTCTCCTTTCTCCCCTTTTTCTGTTCTTTTTCTGTTTCTGACTAACAGATGACTTTCAGATGTCCTCTTTCAACGTCTTCTCCAGGCTTTTGTCTGTGGGCTTCCTTGTACTTAGAATGTATTCTCTGTGTTCCTACTCTGGAAGTCTTCCCACAGTTTAAGGGTCTTTCCTCTGCACTGCTATAAGCACCAGGGGTTACTCATTACTCTGCATTATAAGCACACATGTAATACATTTAAAATTTCATGGAAAAATAATGGACTATGAAAAAAAAATACGTGGACTTTAATCTTTTTGGAAGCAAAATACCTCTTTAGAAAATAAGCCAGCCCCCAAAAGACAAATATCATGTTTTCCCCAATTTGTGATAACTAACATACAGAGTACAAAAAATGTAATGTATATCAGTGAAACTGACATTTTGAGATTTGATTATTGTTTATAACTGTTGTCTATATTCTTGAGGAACAATGGCTTTTCTACTTTGTTCTTGTTTAATTTTCTTTTTTAAAGATTTATTTATTTATTTGAAAGGCAGAGTTACGGAGAGGCGGACACACACACACACACACACAGAGAGAGAGAGAGAGAGAGAGAGAGAGAGAGATCTTCCATCCACTGGCTCACTCCCCAAATGGCCGATCCAAAGCCAGGAACCAGGAGCTTCTTCCAGGTCTCCTACATGGTTGCAGGGACCCAAGGACTTGGATAAATTTCCACTGCTTTCTCACACACATTAGCAAGGATCTGGATCAGAAGTGGAGCAGCCCAGACTCAAACTGGTCCCCATGTTGGATGCCAGCATTACAGGCAGCGTTTTAACCTGCTACACCAAAGCGCTGACCCCACTGTTGAATTATTTATTTAGTGCAAGGTTAAATTTGTGATTAAAAGTAACTTAAAATTATGTCATTGAAAAAATTAAAAACAAATAAGAAAGGAAGGAGGAGGGAGGGTGGGAACAAGTAGGGATGGGTGGGTAAGGTGAGAAGTATCATTATGCTCTTAATGAAACTCATGAAAATTGTTACTTTTATATAAATAAAAATATAGTAAACAATAGAAACAAATAAAGGAAAAAACTGTGCCTTGATTCCATAAGTTTTTGTACAAAGATAAATTTATCTTTTAACTCCACTTACCCAGGTATTGCTGAAACATCTTCCTATTTGTTTCTCCACTAAACCATGTCACTGGATTCCTGGTATTCAGCACAGTGTTTGATGCATGTTAGTTGTTCATCAAATACCTGCTGAATGAATTAAGGAATGAATGAAAGAAGGAATGAGTGGCTTCTGGCCTTGTGTATCACAAAGGGAAGATGGGCTTGGGGAAATGAGGTTCTCACAAATTAAGTTAGAAAGCAGAAAACCATAATAAGAATATTATCAATACTTTACTCCATGACATGGTATATTTTAAATGTAAATTAAAGACAAATAAAGTGCTCTTGATTCACAGAGGTGAAGATCCATGCAAGCTGAGGGGGTAGCTGATGTCACAGAAGATGTGGTATTGAGGATGAGCCTAAAGGATGAATTGGCAATAAAAATAATCACTGCTGATAATTGGCATAAAAATGAGTTACATAACTTTGAATTTTCTAGTTTTTTAATTTAAAGCAAAGAAGATCATAGTTCAGCAGGATTACAGGTAAGAACTATAAACAGTAATCAAATAGAAACATGTCCACTTCACTCATATATGGTAAATTTTGCAATCACACATCATTAAAATTATGGTAGTATATCATTCTTAACTATTGGTTTGACAAAAATATAAAATGAACCTTGATAAAACTATATTTGTGGGGATGACGCTGTGGCACAGTGGGTTAATGCCCTGGCCTGAAGCGCTGGCATCTCATATGGCACCGGTTCTAGTCCTGGCTACTCCTCTCCCGATCAAGCTCTCTGCTTTGGCCTGGGATAGCCCCTGCACCCATGTGGGATACCCGGAAGAAGCTCTTGGCTCCTGTCTTTGGATTGGCACAGCTCTGGCCGTTGTAGCCATCTGGGTAGTGAACCATCAGATAGAAGACCTCTCTCTGTCTACCTCTCTCTGTAACTCTGTGTTTCAGATAAATAAAATAAATCTTTAGAAAAACAAAAAAACCTATTTTTGCTATACAACTATATTACAACTATATTTGAAATACACAGGCATTTATTTCTGTTTTTTTTTTGTGTGTTTGTTTTTTGATTATTTTTTCTTTAACACATATAAGGGAGAACATGCGGTATCTGTTTTTCTGTGTCCAGTTTATTTTGCTCAACATAATTTCACTAAAATTGTATCTTTCAATGGAATCTTATCAGATATTGCCAATGAAAGCACAAAGAATTTGAATGAAGCACTTTGAATAATATTTGATCTAGGTCAAATACTTTTTTCATTTTTAAAAATTTTATTTAAGTTATACAGGTTTCATGTATTTCACATATACAGATTTAAGAATATAGTGACACTTTTCCTCCAACCTACCTCCCACCTACGCTCCAAGCCTTCCTCCTCCTACCTCTCACATTCCCACTCTTAATTGTTACAAAGATCTACTTCAGTTTACTTAATAATTATATAGTTAACCCTATACTGAATTAAAAGAGTTCAACAAATAGTATGGAGAGAAAACAAACAAACAAACAAACAAACAAAACCACACTATTCCTCAATGAAAGAGGCAAGGGCTATAAACAATTATTGGATCTCAAAATGTCTATTTCACTCCAATACATTACATTTCAGATACTTTATTAGTTACCTTGGATCAGGGAAAACATATGATATCCGTCTTTTTGGGACTAGGTTATTTCACTAAGTATAATGATTTCCAGTTGCATCCCTCCTGTTGTAAAAGACAGGATTCCATTTTTTTTTTACAGCTGAGTAGTTTTCCATAGTGTATATATGCCACAATTTCTTTTTCCAGTCAACAGTTGATGGACATCTGGGTTGATTCTATATCTTAGCTATTGTGAATTGTGCTGCAATAAACATGGGAGTACAGATAACTCTTTAAGTTGCTGATTTCTTTTGATTTGGGTAAATTCCCAAGATTGGAATGACTGGATCATATGGTAGGTTTATATTCAGATTTCTGAAGTATCTCCATACTGTCTTCCAAAGGCTTATACCAGTTTACATTCCCACCAACAATGGACTAGGGCACCTTTTTCCCCACATCCTTGCCAGTATTTGTCATTTGTTGGTCTCTGAGGAGAGCCATTCTAACTGGGGTGAGATGAAACCTCACCATGGTTTTGATTTGCATTTCCCTGACAGCTAGTGATCCTGAGCAGTTTCTTCATGTGTCTGTTGGCCATTTTAATTTCCTCTATTGAAAAATATCAATTCAAGTCCTTTGCCCATTTCTTAATTGGATTGTTTATTTTGTTGTTGTTGAAATTCCTGAGCTCTTTATAGATTCTAGAGGTTAACCCTTTATCAGTTGCATAGTTTGCAAATATTTTATCCTATTCTGTTGGTTGCCTTTTCACTTTGCGGAGTGTTCTGTTGCAGTGCATAAGCTTCTCAATTTGATTTAATCACACTTGTTAATTTTGGCTTTGATTGCCTATGCATCTGGGGTCTTTCAAGAAGTCTTTGCCTATGCCAACGTCTTGAAGATTTTCCACAATGTTCTCTAGTAATTTGATGCTACTGGGTCATAGATTTAGATTCTCGACTCATTTTGAATGGATTTTTGTATAAGGTGTAAGGTATGGGTCTAGTTTCATATTTCTGCATGTGGAGATCTAGTTTCCCCAGCACTATTTGTTAAAGAGACTGTCCTTGTTCCAGGGATTAATTTTAGCTCCCTTGTCGAAGACAAGTTGGTTATAGATATATGGGTTGATTTCTGGCATTTCTATTCTGTTCTATTGGTCTACAAGTCTTTTTCTGTGCCAGTATCAGGCTGTTTTATTGTAACTGCCCTGTAGTATGCATTGAAATCAGGTATTGTGATGCTTCCAGCTTTGTTTTTGTTGTATAAGATTGCTTTAGCTATTTGGGGTCTCTTGTTTTTCCATATGAATTTTAGCATAATTTTTCTAGATCTGTGTAGAATGTTGTTGTCTTTTCATTGGATTGCATTAAATCTGTAAATTGTTTTTGGTAGTATGGACACTTTGGTGATGTTGAGTCTTCCAATCCATGAACATGGAAGATTTTTTTAATTTTTTAATGTCTTCTATTTCTTTCTTGTTTTGTAATTTTCATCACCGAGATCTTTGTATGTCAAATACTTTTAGATTCCGTGGATACTGCTAGAGGTACAATCAATAATAATTTAAAATTTAATGGTGTTTATAGACATACAGATTTTGAATTATATAAAGCTTTTTTAGAAGAAAATTTCAAATCCCCATGTATTCTGACTTTTTCCCCTCATATGGTACAGTGTAGAGAGGGGAGCTAAACTTCCCGTATGTACATATCCTTTGTATTAAAAAGTTTCATGGGTTTCTAAATTGAATTAAGGTTTGTGCTTTTCTAAATTTATAGAGGCCAAAAGGGGTTCAAGGCTGCAAATCTATGCCAAGTAAGCAGTAGATAACTGAGGGAATAAGTTACTGAGGAAAGACATCATTATGGGGTCAGAAATTGCAGACCTATTGCTAAATGAGACATGGGACACCAGTGTTGCCAAAGTTTTAAGTTAATTGCTGGCACTTGTCTTTGTGCATTTGATCAGACATAAGAGGGAGAAATTCTTCTTGCCCTTCATAAACTGTCAACAAGCCAAATGAAATATGTGTTGAGAGTCAATGCAAACCTTTTTCACAGAGAAGAACATGATGCAATGATTTAAGCACCTGGAAAACATAGCTCTTTCCCCATTATACTTATTTTTTTATACTACAGTAATGTACTGATTGTACACTTGAAAGGATACATTTGGATGGTCTTCTTAAGATTTTCTTCAACTTGACAATGAAATAATATATAGCCATCTCTGAAATGCCCACATGTGGACCTTCCACTTGTGAATTCTCTGTGGCAAGCTCTCTGATTTTGATGATCTAACCCTGTTACCCAGCAGATCTTAGGACTGGGCCTCCTTGCTCAGAAAATGAAGAAAGCATTTGAATATGAACCCAAACAAAATAGAAGTCCTCAGACCACTCTTTGGCAGAAAAAAAAACACATCACATGATAAATTTTGTAAGTTCTCTAGCAGAATGAATAGATTTTTTTATATTCCTATAACATTTTTACTAGCTTCTATTAACAACATTTATCACATTTTTATTATAGTTTTTCATTTGGTTGTCTGACCCTTAGGCCTATAAGAGCCAATAGTAAGGGATATTTTAAATTCATTTTTCTTTTTTTTTTTTTTTTTTTTTTTTTTGACAGGCAGAGTGGACAGTGAGAGAGAGAGACAGAGAGAGAAAGGTCTTCCTTTTTGCCGCTGGTTCACCCTCCAATGGCCGCCGCTGCAGCCGGCGCACCACGCTGATCCTGGCAGGAGCCAGGAGCCAGGTGCTTTTCCTGGTCTCCCATGGGGTGCAGGGCCCAAGCACCTGGGCCATCCTCCACTGCACTCACTGGCCATAGCAGAGAGCTGGCCTGGAAGAGGGGCAACCGGGACAGAATCCGGCGCCCCCAACCGGGACTAGAACCCGGTGTGCCGGCGCCGCAAGGTGGAGGATTAGCCTATTGAGCCACGGCGCCGGCTCTAAATTCATTTTTCTTCCCTTAGTTCAAAATAACTTTATATCTAATATTTAATAATGTTAATTAATATATAACATTAATTAAAGTACAAATGAATGGATAGACAATGTTCTGCATGTCTGGTTTCTATCAGGACATGTAGAATTATTCTTAAATAACATATTTTATAGTAATAAAATCTGTGAAGATTCCTAGAGAACAACCAGGACAATATGTTTTTGTAAAGCTATAATAATTTTATTTGAAAAACAGAGTGACGCAAAGGGAGGGAGACAGAAAAAGAGAGATATCTTTTTTGTTTGTTTATTTAATGATTTATTCATTTATTTGAAAGTAAGTGTTACAACAAGAGAGGGAGAGACAGAGAGGGAAATATCATTTATCTGCTGGCTCACTTCCCATAATGGGGATAATGGCTGGGACTGGGCCATGCCAAAGCCATGAGCCAGGGGCTTCTTCTGGGCCTCCCATGTGGGTGGTTGTGACCCTTTTTTTTTTTTTTTTTTTGACAGGCAGAGTGGACAGTGAGAGAGAGAGACAGAGAGAAAGGTCTTCCTTTGCCGTTGGTTCACCCTCCAATGGCCGCCGCGGCCGGCGCGCTGCGGCCGGCGCACCGCGCTGATCCGATGGCAGGAGCCAGGAGCCAGGTGCTTTTCCTGGTCTCCCATGGGGTGCAGGGCCCAAGCACCTGGGTCATCCTCCACTGCACTCCCGGGCCACAGCAGAGGGCTGGCCTGGAAGAGGGGCAACCGGGACAGAATCCGGCGCCCCGACCGGGACTAGAACCCGGTGTGCCGGCGCCGCTAGGCGGAGGATTAGCCTAGTGAGCCGCGGCGCCGGCCGGTTGTGACCCTTACACTTGGACTACCATCTGTTGTTTTCCTGGGCATTTATCAGAGCTGGATCTGAAGTAGGGCAGCCTTTTGGCCGGCCCTGCAGCTCACTAGGATAATCCTCCGCCTGTGGCGCTGGCACCCCAGGTTCTAGTCCCAATTGGGGTGCCGGTTCTGTCCCAGTTGCTCCTCTTCCAGTCCAGCTTTCTGCTGTGGCCCGGGAAGGCAGTGGAGGATGGCCCAAGTGCTTGGGCCCTGCACCTGCACGGGAGACCAGGAGGAAGCACCTGGCTCCTGGCTTCGGATCAGCACAGCGCACCAGACATGGTGGCCATTTGGGGGTAACCAATGGAAGGAAGACCTCTCTCTCTCTCTCTCTTTTAAACTTTTATTTAGTAAATATAAATTTCCAAAGTACAGGTTATGGATTACAATGGCTTTTCCCCCCCATATCTTCCCTCCCACCCGCAACCCTCCCATCTCCCGCTCCCTCTCCCATTCCATTCATATCAAGATTCATTTTCAATTATCTTTATATAGAGAAGATCAATTTAGTATATATTAAGCAAAAATTTCATCAGTTTGCATCCACACAGAACATAAAGTGTAAAATACTGTTGCAGTACTAGTTATAGCATTAATTCACATTGAACAACACATTAAGGACAGAGATCCCACATGAGGAGTGAGTACACAGTGACTCCTGTTGTTGACTTAACAATTTGACACTCTTATTTATGGTGTCATTAATCTCCCCAGGCTCTAGTTATGAGTTGCCAAGGCTATGGAAGCCTTTTGAGTTCGTGGACTTCGATCTTATTTAGACAGGTCATAGTCAAAGTGGAAGTTCTCTCCTCCCTTCAGATAAAGGAACCTCCTTCTTTGATGGCCCATTCTTTCTATTGGGATCTCCCTAGCAGAGATCTTTCATTCAGGTTTGGTGTTTTGTTTTGTTTTGTTTTTTTTTTTTTTTTTTTTTTTTTTTTTTTTTTTTTTTTTTTTGCCAGAGTGCCTTGGCTTTCCATGCCTGAAATACTCTCATGGGCTCTTCAGCCAGATCTGAATGCCTTAATGGCTGATTCTGAGGCCAGAGTGCTATTTAGGACATCTGCCATTCTATGAGTCTGCTGTGTATCCAGCTTCCCATGTTGAATCGTTCTCTCCCTCTTTTATTCTATCAGTTAGTATTAGCAGACACTTGTCTTGTTTATATGATCCCTTTGACTCTTAGACCTATCAGTGTGATCAATTGTGAACTGAAATTGATCACTTGGACTAGTGAGATGGCATTGGTACATGCCACTTTGATGGGATTGTGTTGGAATCCCCTGGCACATTTCTAACTCCACCATTTGGGGCAAGTCCGATTGAGCATGTCCCAAATAGTGTGGCAAGTGGCAGCTTTACATGGTACTCCACAGCACCAAACCCCAAGAGAAAGATAGCTTTTATCCTCTGGTTAACCCCCAAATGCCTGAAATAGGTGGGGCCAGGTAAATCTGAAGCCGAAAGCCAGAAATTCCAGCTAGGTCTCCATGTTGGTGACAGAGGCCCAAGTAGTTATGTCATATTCTGCTGCCCTCCAGGCATATTAGCAGCAAGCTGGAAGGACAGCAGAGTAGCCGGGAGTTGAACTGGCATTCCCATATGGGATGCAGACACTGCAGGCAGTGGCTTAACCTTCCGTGCCACAATGCCAGCTCCAGGAAAATGTTTTTAGACCTGATTCTCTTTAGTTTAAGTGAAATAATTATTACTTGATTTTGTTTACTCAAGAGGCAGAGATTAAGAGAGACAGATAGACAAGACAGACAGCAAATGCTCCCATCTGTTGGTTTACTCCTCAAATGCCCAGAACAGCTGAAACTGGACCATGCTGAAGCCAGGAGCTGGGAAGGCAATCCAGATCTTCCCTGTGAATGATATGGGCCCAATTACTTGAGCCATCACCATTACCTCCCAAGGTCTGCGAGGGCAAGAAATCAGGAGGCAGGGCCTCATATTGAACTGAGGTACTCTGATATAGTTTATCTGGGCATCTTATCTACTAGACCAAATGCCCATGCCACACACTGATTCTTATTTTAATAAAATATTACTTTGAATAGGAGTTTTTTAAGTTTTTATTTAATGAATGCATTTTTCCATGGATACAACTTTAGGAATATAATGGTTCTTTGCCCCATACCCATCCTCCCACCCAAATTCTCATCCCACCTCCTTCTCTCCCTTTTTTAGTTTGATTTTATATACAGAGGACCACCTCCATGTTAAGCATAGATTTCAACAGTTTGCACCCACGCACACACACAACATATAGAGTAAAGATTGAGAACATGATTTGCAGTTGATTCTCATAGTACAACTCATTAAGGACGAAGGTCCTACACGGGGAGTAAGTGCATAGTGACTTCTGTTGTTCCTTTAATAATTATTTATGATGTCAGTGATCACCCAAGTCTCTTGCCATTGATGCCAAGGCTATGGAAGCCTTTCATATGGAAGACTCCATCGTTATTTGGACATGGCCATAAGCAAAGTGGATGTTCTTTCCTCCCTTCAGAGAAGAGTACATCCTTCTCTGATGACCCTTTCTTTACACAGAGATCCTCTGTGTAGGATATTTTTTGTCAAAGAACTTGACTTTCCATGCCTGAAATGCTCTCACAGGCCTTTGGCCTGACTAGGAATGTTTAAGAGGGGTTGAAAACTGAACTCAACAGATAGGAGACATGAAACACAGCATCCCATCCACTTTGCTTTTTTATCAGAGAGGCCAGAACTCTATCCCCAACACACAACTCCACATCAGCCAGCGCCGCGCCTCAATAGGCTAATCCTCCGCCTGTGGTGCCGGCACACTGGGTTCTAGTCCCAGTCGGGGTGCCGGATTCTTCCCGGTTGTTCCTCTTCCAGTCCAGCTCTCTGCTGTGGCCCGGAAAGGTAGTGGAGGATGGCCCAAGTCCTTGGGTCCTGTACCCACATGGGAGACCAGGAGAAGCACCTGGCTCCTGGCTTCGGATCAGCGCAGCGCGCCGGCCACAGCAACCATTGAGGGGGTAAACCAATGGAAAAAAGGAAGACCTTTCTCTCTGTCTCTCTCTCTCACTGTCAACTCTGCCTATCAAAAACAAAACAAACAAACAAAAAAAAGCAACAACAAAAAAAAAAAAACCAAACCAAACCAAAACAAAACAAAAAACAAACTCCACATCGCTATAGAAAGCAATTGGGAAATAAGTTATCTGTATAACCTCATAATTTTATAAATGAAGCCTAGAAGATTACTGGGGCTCCCCAAGGTTATTCCCCAAGTCAAATTTGGATCACAAGTCTCTGGAGGGAAAAATACTTTTTCAACCTCAATGGGTCTTCAAAAAGTTAATGGAAAATGCATATTATGAAAAAACTGTGCATGAGTGTCAAAATATTTCACACCAACATAAAATAATCTTTTAATTCAATTCCCTATTAACATTCTGAAGTAGTCTTGTATGCTGCTTTTACCTTGTTATTCTGTCTATGGTAGTTTCAGAGGCACCACACTCCCATTCCTCTTTAACAATCAAAGGAAAGGAAGCAGACTGTAATATCAATTAGTTTGAAAGGGAAAGACCCATGCAACTGAGCTGCTGTGGCCAAAGATGCTCTCTGGGCCTTGTGTCCAGCAAACCATCACCCTAAGTAGGAGGCCATGTGGTATAGTTGAGAGCTGATTGCACGGGATGTTGCACAAAGCCAGATGGGAGTTCCTAACCTGAATGTGCATTAGTCATCTCATGGGAAAGAATGGCTTAACCAACTCTTGACTATATGGTTGAGGGGAATTGGTGGAAGAACCATCACAGAAATTTGCAGAGAACTCAAAGGCTCACAGGGGTTTGACAACTTCAGTTCAAGTTTTTCTTCTAAACTTTTATCTGAGTCTGCCACAAGGCAGCTGTAGAGAAAGTCTTATTTTACATGATGGAGATGCTAACAGGTAATTAGTTGTAGGATTGATGATGGTGATGGTGCTATTGATAAGAATAGTAACATATGCAAGATGAAGCTCACATTTAAATTTACAGAGAGTACTGGAGGGCTGGCGCCGCGGCTCACTAGGCTAATCCTCCGCCTTGCGGCGCTGGCACACTGGTTCTAGTCCCGGTCGGGGCACCGGATTCTGTCCCGGTTGCCCCTCTTGCAGGCTAGCTCTCTGCTGTAGCCAGGGAGTGCAGTGGAGGATGGCCCAAGTCCTTGAGCCCTGCACCCCATGGGAGACCAGGATAAATACCTGGCTCCTGCCATCGGATCAGCGCGGTGCGCCGGCTGCAGTGCGCTGGCCGCAGTGCGCTGGCCGCGGTGGCCATTGGAGGGTGAACCAATGGCAAAGGAAGACCTTTCTCTCTGTCTCTCTCTTTCACTGTCCACTCTGCCTGTCAAAAAAATAAATAAATAAAAAAATAAATTTACAGAGAGCACTGGAAAGCTGTATTTTAACTTATTCTCAAAACAACCTTGTGAGGAAAGACCTCAAGCATAAACCAAGCAATAAAGCTAAGAAGAAGTTGAAATGACAATTTAAGATGATACAATAGGAACCAATGCTGTGACGCATTGGGTTAAAGCCATGGCCAGCAGTGGCGGCATCCCAAATGGGTGTCAGTTTGAGTCCTAGATGCTCCACTTGTTTTTAAAAATTTTTATTTAATAAATATAAATTTCCAAAGTACAACTTTTGGATTATAGTGGATTTTTCCCCCCATAACCTCCCTCCCACCTGCAACCATCCCATCTCCCACACCCTCTCCCATCCCATTCTTCATCAAGATTTATTTTCAATTATCTTTATATACAGAAGATCGATTTAGTATATACTAAGTAAAGATTTCAACAGTTTGCACCCACTCAGAACATAAAGTGTAAAGTACTGTTCGAGTACTAGTTATACAGTTAATTCACATAATACAACACATTAAGGACAGAGGTCCTACATGGGAAGTAAGTGCACAGTGACTCCTGTTGTTGATTTAACAATTGGCACTCTTGTTTATGGCGTCAGTAATCACCCAAGGCTCTTGTCATGAGTTGCCAAGGCTATGGAAGCCTTTTGAGTTCGCTAACTCTGATCTTATTTAGACAGGTCATAGTCAAAGTGGAAGTTCTCTCCTCCCTTCTT
The DNA here is from genome assembly GCF_964237555.1 of Oryctolagus cuniculus. Classification (NCBI taxonomy): domain Eukaryota; kingdom Metazoa; phylum Chordata; class Mammalia; order Lagomorpha; family Leporidae; genus Oryctolagus; species Oryctolagus cuniculus. The sequence continues at coordinate 34,226,735 of NC_091438.1, forward strand.
TAATGACCCATTCTTTCCACTGGGATCTCACTCACAGAGATCTTTCATTTAGGCCCTTTTTAAAAATTTTTTTATTTTTTTATTTTTTTGCCAGAGTGCCTTGGCTTTCCATGCCTGAAACACTCTCATGGGCTTTTTAGCCAGATCCGCATGCCTGAAGGGCTGATTCTGGATGCTCCACTTCTGATCCAGCTCCCTGCTAATGTGCCTGGGAAAGCAGCAGAAGATGGCCCAAGTCCTTGGGTCCCTGAACCCATGCCAGAGACCCAGAGGAAGCTGGCTTTGGCCTGGTCCAATCTTGGTCATTATGACCATTTGGGAAATGAACCAGCAGATGAAAGATTCCTATCTCTCTCTCTGTCTAACTCTGTCTTTCAAATATATATATATTTTTTTTTACTTTTTGACAGGCAGAGTGGACAGTGAGAGAGAGAGACAGAGAGAAAGGTCTTCCTTTGCCGTTGGTTCACCCTCCAATAGCCGCCACAGCCGGCGCACTGCACTATCCGATGGCAGGAGCCAGGTATTTATCCTGGTCTCCCATGGGGTGCAGGGCCCAAGCGCTTGGGCCATCCTCCACTGCACTCCCTGGCCACAGCAGAGAGCTGGCCTGGAAGAGGGGCAACCGGGACAGAACCCGGTGTGCCGGCGCCGCAAGGCGGAGGATTAGCCTAGTGAGCCGCGGCTCTGGCTCTGTCTTTCAAATTAAAAAAAAAAAAAAAAAAAAGATGATACAATAACTGTCAGGAATGGAATGACACTTCATGCAGTGCAACCATGACGCGATAACATTGTACCCACAGGAAACAGCTAGAGGATTGCAAGCAATCCTCTTATCAGCATCTACAACTGAGCTTTCTCATCTTTGTTCTCTCTTTTCGTCCATTTCTTTCACCACTTCCTCCTTTCTGTATCGGTCAGGATTCAAGAGGAGAGCTCAATTGCTGTGTGTACAGTTGACTAGTGAATTTACCAAAAGTCCTTATGCAAATGTGAGAGCAAATATAGAAGCAAAGGTCTAATAAAGAGGAGAGATGATCAGAGAAGATCACTAATCCTAGTACAGGTGCTAATGTTGGAGCTGGCAGGGAAGTCTGAATCAAGACACTGATAGGTGTCACAGCAGGGCCATAAACAAATGTTACTACTGATTCTAATGGTGATTTTCATGGAAAACTCCAGCTCTTAGCTGAAGAAAACTTTTAGGACCTTCTCTAGGGAATTTTAATATTAAAGCTATTCTCTATCTTGGGTAAAATCATGATTGGGCCATTTTTCTGTAGTTTTGCCATCATTAACAGTGTCATAAGCCTCCACTTTCCTTACTTCTGTTTAGGAAAATTTTGGTAAAAAGGCTTTATATTTCACCATATTTGTTATTATTTTGGTTTGATTAATGGAGACCTGATATAATATACCCTGATGTGAAAAATTAAACACGCATTTCATTTTTTTGAACCAAAATAAACTATGTCAACTTATTACAGCATGTCTGAACAAGATCTAGTTTGAAGGACCAAGAGGAATACGGCACCAGTTTGGAAAAAGCACCTATCAAGCAACATGGATTCTGTTAAAATGGAAGCAGGAACAAACACCAAAATTTTGGTGAAGTTTGAGTGGAAAATTAATGAAATATTTTTAAAAATTTTGTTTAAGGAATACAACTTCATGTATTTATTTTATACAGATTTGGGAACATGATTTTTACCCCCACCCTCCCTCCCACTCCTTCTTCTGCATTTCTTCCTCCTCCATCTTTCTTTCCCATTCTTATTTTTTGCAGAGATCAATTTTCAGTTGATTTCTATACTCATAAAATTAACCGTACACTAAGTAGAGAGTTCACCAAATAATATATATATATAAAAGAAAAGAACAAAATTAATCAATCAATCAAACAAACAAGAAAACAATTGTTTCCTGACAGTCAAGGCAAGGGCTGTTCAAAATCATTGCATCTCAAAGTGTCAGTTTCACTCCTATGGATTTCATTTTAAGTACTCTACTAGTTACCAAAGATCAGAGAGACCATATGGTATTTTTCTTTTTGTGAATGGAGAAAACATTCTCAGTATATTAATATATATGATGTTTCTGTGTGGGACCAAACTGTTGAAATCTTTACTTAATGTATGCTAAACTGATCTTCTCTATATAAAGAGAATGGAAAATGAATCTTGATGTGAATGGAAGGGGAGAGGGAGTGGGAAAGGGGAGAGTTGCGGGTGGGAGGGACGTTATGGAGGGGAAGCCATCGTAATTCATAAGCTGTACTTTGGAAATTTATATTCATTAAATAAAAGTTTAAAAAATAAAAATAAGCCGGTGCCGCGGCTCAGTAGGCTAATCCTCCACCTAGCGGCGCCGGCACACTGGGTTCTAGTCCCGGTCGGGGTGCCGGATTCTGTCCCGGTTGCTCCTCTTCCAGGCCAGCTCTCTGCTGTGGCCCGGGAGTGCAGTGGAGGATGGCCCTAGTGCTTGGGTCCTGCACTCCATGGGAGACCAGGAGAAGCACCTGGCTCCTGCCTTCAGATCAGCGCGGTGCGCAGGCTGCAGTGCGCTGGCCGTGGCGGCCATTGGAGGGTGAACCAACGGCAAAAAGGAAGACCTTTCTCTCTGTCTCTCTCTCTTACTATCCACTCTGCCTGTCAAAAAAAATAAAATAAAAAAAATAAATAAAAGAAAGCATTAAAAAATATATATGGGAAAAAGGAGAATATATAAAGAACTCCTGCAAAACAAAATAAAAGTCAAACAAGTTAATGAAAAATAAGGAAAAAAATACACTCCATGGGGAAGATATATGAATGACTATTAGGCACATAACAAAGTGCTTCATAGATTTAGACATTAGGAAAATTAAAATTGAAATCACATTGAGATACTATTTTAACTTAGCAAAATGACTAAAATTGGAAAAATTAACTAAATGAAACGATGGCAAGTATATGTAGCAATTGGAGTTCTCATGTACGGTTGCTGGAATGTAAAATGGTACAACTGCTTTGTAGATCAGTTGGGGAATTTTGTTGGATGTTAAACATATGTTTACCATGTGACCAATAAATATCACTGCTAAATAGTTACCCAAAGAAACAAAAACCAAAACATATAGCCAAAGATTTGTACAACAATGACCATAGTATCTGTATTTATAATAGCTCCAAATTGCTAACCTGATGTCCATCGATAAAAGAATGAACAAATTGTAGTTTATTCATCCTATGGAATACTACTTGATAATAAAAAGTAACAGACTACTGATACAACCATGTGAATGATATTAAAAAATTACAGGGGTGGGTATTTAGCTTAGCACTTACATTTCCATGTTTCAAATTAGAGTAGCTGGGTTAGATACCCAGCTCTGGCTCATGGCTCCACCATCCTGCAAATACAGACTGTGGGAGGCAGTTACGATGTCTCCAGGAATTGAGTTTCTGATGTTAAGAAGCCTGGATTGTGTTCCCAGTCCCTGGCTTTGGCTTGGTCCGTTCCTGGCTTTTGAAGGCATTTGAGGAGTGAATCAGCAAATGAGAGCCCTGTCTCTCAGTCTCTCTGCCTCTTAGATGCATAAATAAAAATAAAAAAAACTTGAAAAATATTTACAATAAATAGAAGTCAGATACAAAAGAAGGCAAACTGATTGATTTAATTTATAGAAATGCACACAATTTTCTTATGAGTAAGATGGAAATAGTGATAATATCCAACTTGGTGGGTTCTTGTGAGGATGAAATAAGATCTGTAAGTTATGCCAAAGCTTGGAGGTACACTGTCTAATATTTAGCTATCAACTATGTGTATTTAAATTTGAATTAATTAAGATTAGATAAAAGCAAGAATTTTAGCATTCTCCGAATATCAGGTGCTCAGAATCACAAGTGGTATTGTCACCATATAAAAGTATGGAATATTTTGGTCATCACAGAAAATTGTATTTGGGATAGTGCTATCCTAGAGCAGATAAAAAGCTAAATAAATAGTGGTTTTTATTATTTCCTACTATTAACAGAAAAAGTCTCATTAATGATTCTATTGGAGAAAGTTGATGTGAAAAAACTAGAAAACAATTTGTGATTAAATACTAAAACTTTTTAAATCTTTTAATTCCATTTCTTCTTAATATAAAGAGAACAGATTTCACATAGTTCATAGGTACAATTCCAAGTGTACCATGATACTTCCCTTCCTCTCTCCCCCTCTTTTTCTTTCTTTCCTTTAATTTTTGTGACACCATCTCAATCTACTTTATAATCACAAGTTTGATCTTCCACTAACTAAAGAGTTCAACAAGCAAAAATAGAAAGACAATTGTTACACAGGAATATAGACAAAGGTTATAAACAATAATCAAATTCCAGGATTCTAATTTCACTCATACACATTTTTTGCTCTCTCTCTGTTACCTACCACAAATCAGACAGAGCATGTGATTTTCCTTAGAGAGATAAGCCAGACCCATGAGCTACCACACTGAGGAACATTATTGGAAGTGGGAGAAGGATCCTCCTAGGGAAGATCAGGTACACATCACTCCAAGCAGCCCTGAACCATGTTTTAAGTTGACTGGGGGCTGGTGTAAATAAGCACATATGAGAAGTGGGGTTTTAGAGCCACTTGTGGGAATAATGGCATGTACCCTTTCCTGGGAGAAAATCCTCAGGGGCCAAGCCAGCTGTGCTGGGTGGCGGAGTGGCAGAGAGCAGTACAGGAAGATACCTTAAGCAGAAAACACGTGTCCTTCAAGACAAGAGACAAAGAGGGTTACCTCACAGGTTCAGATCCCCAAAACCAATAGGCTTTCTGAGAGTTGGTTTGGGTGAAATGATAGGAATTGGGCCTAAAACAGTAGGCAGGGCATATGTGAAGATGGAGAAAATGCAGCCGGCCCTTCGGCTCACTAGGCTAATCCTCCGCCTTGCAGCACTGGCACACCGGGTTCTAGTCCCGGTCAGGGCGCCGGATTCTGTCCCGGTTGCCCCTCTTCCAGGCCAGCTCTCTGCTGTGGCCCGGGAGTGCAGTGGAGGATGGCCCAAGTGCTTGGGCCCTGCACCCCATGGGAGACCAGGAGAAGCACCTGGCTCCTGCTATTGGATCAGCGCGGTGCGCCGGCTACAGTGCGCCGGCCGCGGCGGCCATTGGGGGGTGAACCAACGGCAAAGGAAGACCTTTCTCTCTGTCTCTCTCACTCTCTCTCTCACTGTCCACTCTGCCTGTCAAAAAAAAAAAAAAAAAAAAAGATGAAGAAAATGCATTATTGAAAAGTAAATTTATTTAATTATTTAAATATGTACTATAGTTATGTGGCCTAGCAATTAAAAATTATACTAAGAGAAATACAGTGAAAAGTACATGTACACCATAGATACCAAAATTCTATTCATTCCTTAGCTAATCTACTTCTGTAGGTAACTTTCCAGAGTTCGCTGGATCACAGCTAAGCAAACACAAATGTGTGTGAGGCTATTTCCTTGTTCTTCTTACATACGCTGTGTATCTTGCCCATCTTTCTCTATAGTTACATACAAAATTATTTTAACATTTACTTTACATCATTTTCTCTTTTTTTAAACAGCTACATAGGGTTTTATTACATGAGAGTCTAACAGTTTAGTCAGTGTCCTCTTTAAAAATATTTACGTTTCTCATCTCAAACTGTTACACAAATGCTGTGATCAATAGCCTTGTGCATGAATAATTTCTCAAATGTGAGTGCTTATCTACAGGGTGGAGGTGTAGTCCTGGAGTTGTGGTTCTGTGTTTGGTTTTCAGAGCTATTGACGTCTTGCTATTCATAGAATTCTGTTTTCTGCCCCTCCTGGCAATGTATGAAAGCAGCTGCTCCATACTGCTTCGCCAATAGAGATTGCTATGAAACTTGCTTTGTTTCCTTTTTAATATTCTTTTTTAAAGATTTTTAATTTATTTATTTGACAGGTAGAATTACAGACACTGAGAGAGAGGGACAGAGAAAGGTCTTCCTTCCGTTGGTTCATCCCCCAAATGGCCGCTACGGCTGGCACTGCGCCGATCCGAAGCCAGGAGCCAGGTGCTTCTTCCTGGTCTCCCATGCAGGTGCAGGTCCCAAGCACTTGGGCCATCCTCTTCTACCTTCCTGGGCCACAGCAGAGAGCTGGACTGGAAGAGGAGCAACCGGGACTAGAACCCGGCACCCATATGGGATGCTAGTGCCTCAGGTGGAGGATTAGCCAAGTGAACCATGGCGCTGGCCCCCTTTTTAATATTCTAATAGGTGAATCCAGGTGGCTTTACATACATTTCTCTTACCATGGATAAGAGGAACTTTTATTTTTCCTTCCCTGAGAAACATCTGCTCATATCTTTTGCCTGCTTTTTTATTATTAAGCATTTTGATTTGAATTTTATTCTCCTTCTCTTGTTAATATTCTTAAAAAGATGATGATGGGAGTTGGGAGAGAAAGGGTTGAAGCTTGAAGAGGCAGGAGATAAGAATATTTAGGAGAGGAATATGGTTAATATGAAAGTTCATTGATAGATGCTAAGGGCTAGAATCGAGACACTTGGAAGGGAGAAGAGGAATTTAATTACAGAGATAACTGGAAGGTAGAACAAAATGGGTTGGATTTGTTGGCTGCTTTTTGTAAGGGAGATGGAAGAGTCTCATAACAGCCTGAGGCTTCCAATTTGGGGTACTTGGTGGCTAGTAACTGGGACTGGCAGTGTGACAGCAGCAACAGATTTTGTAGGGAAGTTGTCAAGTCCTGGGGGAATGAATGTCTACTGGGTTTAGAGTGTTCAGAATTTTGGGAGGGAGATTTGAACTATATATGTGATCTTATTAATCTGAAGTACTCATAGTAACACTGTTAACAGGGAGAGGGGAACAGAAGTATCAATGTTGGAAATTCTTGTCACTGCTTTAACAAGTGAGTATGATTAAGTTATAATTAGCATATTCTTTGTTCAGCTGCAAATGCTCTTTCTAAAGCTCCTCACTCTTAACTAGGCTAACACTTCCCTTGTTTCTACCAGTAATTTGCTTGGCAAATCCTTTCTGTACTATTAGAGGCAAAAATCTTATTACAAATGTTCTATGAAATACTATTTTGCCCAGCTGACTCTCGTCCAAAGCAGTGATGTTTGGAATTCTGCTAGGGCAGACCCCACTGGGCTGCAATAATGCCCCAGGTATGTTCTTTCTAGCAATCATATTTTCAGCAAGATGGGCAGAGATTAATCTATCTGAGCAATGTCTGTTGTGTTGATGGAACGTTTTCCTTGACCTTGTACTGCCAGAATACTGTACAGGGCCTGGGATGCTATAGTTGCTCAAAAGATGATTATTAAAGGGAAAAGACATTGAAGGAGGGCTTTTATTAAAGTTTATTCTGTTTATTTGAAAGACAGAGTTACAGAGAGAGAGAGAGAGAGAGATATGTTCCCATCTGCTGGTTCAGGGGCCCAAGAACTTGAGCTATCTTTTGGTGCCATCCCAGGTGCATTAGCAGGGAGCTGGATTGGAAATGTAGAATCCAGGACTGAACCAACACCCATATGCAATATTAAAGTTGCAGGTAGTGGCTTTACCTGCGGTGCCACAACACTGACCCCTGATGCAGGGATTTAACAAATACTCACCTTGTTTCATAGTTAACAGCATTTAAGAATATCGAACAAAATCCTCCCACATCTCATTCACCTGGTCCCTGCACTCAGGACAATCATGTGCAGTTTGCTTTGTAGATGGAGGTTAGCAGAGAATTGCTAACCAATGGTAAATTGTATCACTGCTAAATTGTGTTTCAGTTATTTACCCTGTCATAAAGGACAAAGGACCTTACACGCTACCTAATGTCCCCAAACATCTTGTCCAGTACACTTTTTCCTGAGACCCAGAAACTATGGAAGGAAGAATCATCATAAATTAGAGGGGCTATTAGTCGAGAAGACAGAGTAAGCATTGCTTAGTAACTGCGTGGTTTTTATCGATTTTAATTTAGTATTTTATTACCAAGATGCTTGCCATCTTTACAGTTACTTTCCCTTCATTTACCTTAAACCTTCAGTCCATGTGGAGTTGCCAGTCTTTCTGCATATATTGAATTTCTCATCTTTGTACCTACTTCCTGTTTTGTTTTTGTCACAGTCTCAAAGACATACGCAGAAATGCACAGCTTGTGAAGGTTCAGCTTAATGAACTTCTACAAGAGCAGGCACACCCTTGTACCACCACCAACGACCAAGTGACTATTCAGTTTAGTGTTCAAGGTGCATGTATTCCGCATAAGAGCACCTGGGTTCCTTTTCTGACTCTACCTCCTCCTGGCTCCAGTTTAATGTCACTGTGGACGCTGAGAGGCAGCGGTGAGTGCTCAAGTAATAATATACATATGTAACATAAGCTCCACCCTATATTCACTGTATCCCTCAGAAACAACCTGGCCTTCAGTGAAATGAGCTTTTCTCTCCTTCCTGACCCCACGTGGCAGACCTGGATTGAATTTCTGGCTCCTGGTATCCACTCCAGGCCAGCTCTGCAATTGTTGATATTTGAGGTAGTGAACCAGTAGACTTGAGCTTGCTCTCTCTCTCTCTCTCTCTCTCTCTCTCTCTGTGTGTGTGTGTGTGTGTGTGTGTCTCTTAAATAAATAAATAAATAAATACTTAAAAAAGAAACTACTGGGCTGGTGCCGTGGCTCACTTGGCTAATCCTCCACCTGCGGCGCTAGCATCCCATATGGGTGCCGGTTTCTAGTCTCGGTTGCTCCTCTTCCAGTCCAGCTCTCTGCTGTGGCCCAGGAAGGCAGTGGAGGATGGTCCAAGTGCTTGGGCCCCTGCACCTGCATGGGAGACCAGGAGGAAGCACCTGGCTCCTGGCAGTGCCGGCCATAGTGGCTGTTTCGGGGGTGAGCAAACGGAAGGAAGACTTTTCTCTCTGTCTCTCTCTCTCACTGTCTAACTCTGCCTGTCAAGTAAATAAATAAATTAAAAAAAAAGAAAAAAGAAAAAAAGAAACTACTACCAGCCTTCCACCCCTCTACCCAAACATGAGCTTCTCCTGGTCCTTATCTTGTTTCTGGCCAAAAGTAGCTAAAGTCACTATCTTGATCCTAACACAATAGATTTCGCCTTTTGGAAATTTATATAAATGACTACATATGTGGTGTATGATATTTCATCTTTTGTATCTGTTTTCTTTGGCTCAAAATCATTCTTCTGAGAGTCATCTGCATTGTTCCATTTAGTGATGGTCATTAATGTATAGTATATAGTATACTACAGTATATTAAATGTATGATAGTATATTAAGCATTCTGCTGATAGACATTAAGCTTGTTTTGAATTTTTGGTTCTTGTGAATTGTGGTAATATAAGTGTTTATCTGTACTATTTCTTCTAGGATTCGTTATTCTCTAACTTTCCCTCCTCCTTGGCGCTACTCTAAAACTCTTTAGCTTTCCTAAAACCCCTTTAATTCTTCACTCACATTTACCTGGCAAGAAGTGAGCTTTCCCATCCCCCCAAAGTTTTCACCTTTCTACTCTCCTAAAGTACATCTCATGTATCACCAATGGCTCCTTATATTAAAACAATTTATACACCTGAATTATTACTTCTATTAGATTGCAAGCTCCTGAAGGTAGAAAATATCTCATTTATCTTCTTATTTCCAAGTACAGTGTCTTGCTTATATTAGAAATTCAATAAAGTTCAGTTAGTGAATGAACAGATGACTTAGAAAAATTTCTCCTCGATGTGTGAGAAACTGTATCAATCTGGATGAATATACTGCATTTTGAAGAGGCCTGGTTAGCAATAAGGTCTCTAGCCAGACTGTTAAATATGGATATTTTGTCTATCCAGCTGTAAGATTCATGTGGTCAATACTTAAAATATGTAAATTTTTTTTAAATAGGAAATGTGGTACTCTTGGATGGGAAATATATAAATAATCATAACTGCCACTCTGTGTGGATCCTCAACTGTATTGTTAAAAAATATTTCTATAGTTGGTATCATTTCAACAAACAGTTATTTTATATTTGTCGTGTGCCAAGTATCATGCTAGACCCACAATATGCTCTCTATTTATTTTATGTATTAAAAAAATCAGAACACTCTTATTATGGAGATATTTTTGCATTATTTAGTATGACCACAATTAGCTTCTTTCATACAAAGAAGGTTGGGACATATTATGCTGCGCAGAATTAATTAAGATCAAGAGGCAAAGAGCTAGAAAAACAGCAGAAGAGGCAATGTTGGTGCTTGGGGGATGCTAATCACTCACCAGTCTCTGTTTTGGCTTCTAAGCAATTAAGAGCAGAAAAGGAGCCAAGTAGTAACTGTGATATTAGCTTTTTAATTGGCTGGGCTGGGTTGGTGAATGTGACAGACCTTCTGTGTCTTGCTGCAAATGAATGTGTTCATCCCAATCACAGGCAGAGGAACTGGTGATGAGATCTGCTCCACAAGTATGAGATCCCATCACTGAGAGTTTGCTTATGCTCTGGGGTCAGGAAGCAGAGAAAAGCTCACTTCACTGAAGACCAGCTTGTTTCTGTGGGATACAGTGAAGACAGTGTGGAGCTTATTTTATAAATGTATATTGTTATTTTTCTTTGTTGCTCTTGAGATCTCAGGCAGCTCCCTAGACTCAATCATCTGAATCATTTCTCTGATAATAATGCTGATGAAAAAATAAGGACTGAGAGAAAGATGGAAGTATTCAGTAAATCATTTCTCCTTTCTGGAGAGTGGAAGAAGCACCTCATCCTCTTTATTGAACCTTGAGAAGAGGAGGGAGATCAGAAAGAGAGTTCAATGGGAAGAACTCAAGAGAAGGAGCTTCGGAGATTGAGAAAACAGATGGAGCATTTTTATTCCTAAAATGTAAAAATCAAGACAGTTGAGATATCTAAACAACATGGGCAGAACTGTAGAGGAGATTTTTATTGTGAATTTAAGGCCAAATTTTGAAAGATGCAGAGAGACGGATGAGTAATAAAAAAATATCCCAACAAAGAAAAGCCCTGAACCTGATGGCTTCAACAATGAATTCTATAAAACTCTGAAAAAATTAACACCATTTCCTTTTAAATAAAAAAAAAAAAACTGAAGAGGAGGGAACACCTCCTAACTCATTCTGTGAGGCCACCCTGATACCCAAAGTAGATAACAATGCTACAAAACAACACAAACACAACAACAACAGAGAAATATCCTTTATAAATATTAAGAAAGCTATTTTTGGTAACATACCAGAAAACGGAATTCAACAGAATGTTAAAAGGATAAGCCACTATGTGTGGTTATTCCTGAAATGCAAGGATGGTTTAACACACAAAAATCCATCAATGAAACACATTTAAATTAATAAAGAGAAAAAAACTCACATGCTCATCTTAATTGTTGAAGGAAAATAATCCCACAAAATTCAACGCAGTTGTAAGATAAAAACATTAAACAAGCTAAGAACACAAGGAAATTGTCTCAGTGTAAAAGCTACACATGAAAAACCCGTAGTGAACAACACGCTCAGTGGTGAAGAGCTGAAAACTTCCCCTAGTATCAGGAACAAGACTAGGATGACTGCTGCTACCATTTCCATTTATCACAGTTCTAGAAGCTCTATCCAGGGGGAATTAGTCAATTCAAAAGATAACAGCTATTCAAATCGGAAAGAAAGAAGTAAAATCATCTTGGTTCACAGATAATTTGACCTTATTTGTAGAAGACACTAAAGATTTCACAAAAAATGTTAGAAGTGTTGAATGAATTCAGTAAAGTAGCAGGATACAAAGCCAAACACAAAAATTGGTTACTAATAGTGTACAATCTCAAAAGGAAGTTACAAAAGCTCTATTTCTAATAGCAAAAAATATTTTAGGAATAGAATAAAATAAAATATTTAGGAATTAAGTTATCCAAGGTGGTGAAAGAATGTGTGGTCAAAAATTACAAAATACTACTGTTAAAGGTAATTAAATAATAAATGCAAGCACATCTCAATATAATTCCTATTAAAATCCCAGACATTTTTTTCTGGAGATAGAAAAGCTTATGTAAAATTAAGATGAAATCTGAAAGAACCCCAAACAGCCAAAACAATCTTTAAAAAAAGCAAAGTAGGAGGAATTATACTTGTTAATTTCAAAACTTAATACAAAGCTACAGTGTGGTCTGGTATAAAGACAGATATTTCAGCCAATGACATAGCATGGGAGTCCAGAAATAAACTCTTGCATACAAAGAATCTTTAACAATTTAATGGAAAATACATACTCTGAAAAAAAAATTGAATGGATTTCATTCTTTTGCATCAAAAATAAGCTTATATTTTCATTCCATGTTTCTACTACATTTTGAAGTACCCTTGTATATGACAAAATGATGTGTCCTGTGCAGTCCAAAATGATTCAATGGCAGGAAAGAACAGGCTTTCCAGCACATGCTGTGGGGAAAACTGGATATACATATGCAAAAGAATAAAATTGGGCCATTATCTAACACTAAATAGAAAAGATCTTTAAATTTTAATTTTTATTTTTTAAAGATTTATTTATTTACTTGAAAGTCAGAATTACACACAGAGAGAAGGAGAGGCAGAGAGAGGTCTTCCATCCGCGGTTCATCCCCAGCTGGCTGCAGTGGCTGGAGCTGTGCCAATCCGAAGCCAGGAGCCAGGAGCTTCTTCTGGGTTTCCCACGCTGATGCAGGGCCCAAGGACTTGGGCCATCTCCTACTGCTTTCCCAGGTCATAGCAGAGAGCTGGATTTAAAGTGGAGCAGCCGGGATATGAACAGTTAACCATATGGGATATTGGCACTGCAGGTGGCAGCTTTACCTGCTACGCCAGAGTGCTGGCCCCAAAAGATATTTTAAATAATACCTCAATGTAATCCTGAAAACTATAAAAGGTGTAGAAGAAATATCAGACAAAACTTTCACAATAATGAATTTGGCAACTTCTTAGATATGATACCAAAGAAACAAGTGACAACCACAAAAAAGTAGACAAAAGAACTTTATGAAAATTTAAACTTTTGAGTATCAAAAGACAGTATCAACAGAGTAAAAAAGTAATTGCTTAAGTGTAGTAAAATATTTGTGAATCACGTATCTGATAAATGAATCACATTGAGAGTGCTACATTGAGCTAAAAACATTGGGAGTGAAATCTCAGTCTCTGAACCTGTTTTTATTTTTTAATTGTTTAAAAAGATCTTAAGGCATGCGGATCCAGCTGAAAAGCCCATGAGAGTATTTCAGGCATGGAAAGCCAAGGCACTCTGGCAAAAAAAAAAAAAAAAAAAAAAAAAAAAAAAAAAAAAAAACACAAAAAACAAAAAACAAAAAACAAAAACACCTAAATAAAAGATCTCAGTGAGGGAGATCCCAGTGGAAAGAACGGGTCATCAAAGAAGGAGGTACCTTTCTCTGAAGGGAGGAGAGAACTACGACCTTGTCTAAATATGATCAGAGTCGGTGAACTCAAAAGGCTTCCATAGCCTTGGCAATTCATGACAAGAGCCTAGGGTGATTACTGATGCCATAAACAAGAGTGTCAACTTGTTAAGTCAGCAACAGGAGTCACTGTGCACTTACTCCTCATGTAGGATCTCTGTCCTTAATGTGCTGTACATTGTGATTTAATGCTATAACTAGTACTTAAGCAGTATTTTTCACTTTATGCTTCTATGTGGGTGCAAACTGTTGAAATCTTTACTTAATATATGCTAAACTGATCTTCTGTATATAAAGAGAATTGAAAATGAATCTTGATGTGAATGGAAGGGGAGAGGGAGCGGGAAAGGGGAGGGTTGTGGGTGGGAAGGACGTTATGGGGGGGAAGCCATTGTAATCCATAAGCTGTACTTTGGACATTTATAGTCATTAAATAAAAGTTAAAAAAAGATTTCATTCAAAAAAGATTTATTTTATTTATTTGAAAGACAGAGTTACAGAGAGAGGTAGAGACGGAGAGAGAGGTTCACTCCCCAGATGGTCGCAATGGCCAGAGCTGCACTGATCTGAAGCCAGGATCTTCTTCCAGGTCTCCCATAAAGGTGCAGGGACCAGAGGACTTGGGCCATCTTTCACTGCTTTCCCCAGCCATAGCAGAGAGCTGGACGAGAAGTGGAGTAGCCGGGACTAGAACTGGCACCCATATGAGATGCCAGCGCTTCAGGCCAGGGCTTTAACCTGCTGTGCCACAACACAGGCCCCTCTGAACCTGTTTTTTTTTTTTTTTTTTTTTTTTTTTTTTTTTTTTTTTTGACAGGCAGTGGACAGTGAGAGAGAGAGACAGAGAGAAAGGTCTTCCTTTTGCCGTTGGTTCACCCTCCAATGGCCGCCGCGGCCGGTGCGCTGTGGCTGGCGCACCGTGCTGATCCGAAGGCAGGATCCAGGTGCTTCTCCTGGTCTCCCATGGGGTGCAGGGCCCAAGCACTTGGGCCATCCTCCACTGCACTCCCTGGCCACAGCAGAGAGCTGGCCTGGAAGAGGGGCAACAGGGACAGAATCCGGCGCCCTGACTGGGACTAGAACCCGGTGTGCTGGCACCACAAGGCGGAGGATTAGCCTAGTGAGCCACGGCGCCGGCCCTGAACCTGTTTTTAAAAACTGACCTTTGAACCCACACTATCCTCTTCCCTAATTGGCCTTTTATATGCATTATCATAATACTACATCCTAGAGTAAAACCTTTGTCTTAATTCTGCCTTAATTTTTCACATTCTCTGGAGTATTTTCATGAAAATGTCCAATTTTTATAGGGTCATTTAACACGAAGAAGGGGGACCTGTACCTCCACAATTCAGAAAGATGCATCAATTAGGGAAGAGGAAATGCTAGAGAGTAGAGCCAAAAGCAATTTGGCAACCAACACTAATGATGAAAGAGTGGCTCATGGAGGACTGGAGTAGTCCGTAAGCCCTGATTGTCCACTATCCTTGACAAATGGAAGACAAGCTGAAACTCCAGTTTCTTCAGTGCTCTACTTTCAGTAAAATCTTGACTTTTAAAGAAATATCAGAAAGAAATCTTGACATTAGCTTTATTTTCTAAGCAAATGTATGTAAACTAGCATAAAATCATTCATTTTCAGTGAAAAGAAGCATAAAACAAGATATGAATATTGAGAACAAGATATGAGAATATAGAACAAGTACATAAATGAACAATATATTGACCATGATTAGATTATGTGCCCCACTGAACATGGGAGTATAATGGTGAGCACAGTTACAATTCACGATGTATCCTCATGGAGGTGATCTCTGTTGTAGTGTTTGACAGCCCTGTGAGAGAAACTTGAGAAAAGATGCAATAAGATTTTTCTGGAGAGGAAGCAGGTTCAGTAGGATTCAGTGCCTTGAACGTGGTCACACTGATTGTATGGGGTGTAATTATGGCCAGGACCCAAACTTGGGTTCTCTGCTCCAAAGTTCTTTGTTTCTTAGGCAGGCACGTTCTACAAACTTCTACTCCAGTTTCCAGGCTTTGGAGAAGACTCCACCCAATTCTACTTTGGCATGAAGTGTTTTGTCATCAATCCCATACTAGAAATTTTGCAAGGAGGGGATTTAATACCATGCTATTTTTCTTCTTCTTTTTTTCATAGATTTATTTATTTATTTGAAACTCGGAGTTACACATACACATACAGAGAGAGAGAGAGAGAGAGAGAGAGAGAGAGAGGTCTTCCATCTGCTGGTTCACTCCCCAATTGGCTGCAACTGGCAGAGCTATGCCAATCCAAAGCCAGGAGCCAGGAGCTTCTTTCAGATCTCCTATGTGGGTGCAGGGGCCCAGGGCTGCACCCAAGGACTTGGGCCATCTTGTACTGCTTTCCCAGGCCATAGTAGAGAGCTAGATCGGAAGTGGAGCAGCTGAGACTCGAACTGGCACCTATTTGGGATGCCAGCACTGCAGGCGGCAGCTTTACCCTCTACGCCACAGCGCCAGCCCCATTTTTTTCTTCTTTTTATCTTTTATAAAAACGTCTTTTTGGATATTTAGCTGGTTTTTGTTTTTGTTTTTCTGCTGAAATTTAAAATCAGTTCCTTTTGTTCTGCCTTGACACATGAAGCTAGTTTTGTGTTTTATTCATTAGAAAGTAGTTAATTCTACAGTAACTATCACTCCTAGTTCCTAAGTTCTTGTGACTCTTCTGGCCTCTGCCCTCAAGCCCTCTATGTGCTTCATCATCGTACTAACCTTACAATGATCATATAAGTAAAATCCTGTTGTTACCACTATCAGTGCGCCACTTTCAGTGACTTGGAGTCAGGATAGTGAACAGTGGGTTGGTTCTTTCTTTGAGGAAGTTATTAAGCATTCTACTCTCCTTTCCCTCTTCTAACAAATAGAAATAATGATGCATAGGCTATTGGTATTATTAAATTATGAGAGGCAAATGAGGTCAAGTATGAGACTCTTAGAACATTTCTACAGAGCTATAGAGAAGAAAGGTTTCTGTTGAGTGTTATAAAGCTTTTGCACATCTAGGGTAAAGGATGCTTTGTGAGGAGTTTGAGTGACATACAATTTCTTTAAAATACGTGGCTAATGTGAAGAAGGAGGGTGGAGGACAGAGCTTGTGGCCTGCATCAGACACCATTGTGACTTTAGCGGTTACTTCCTGTCTGCATGAACTTGTGGGAGTTAAGGGCACTCTTTCCCCTGGCTTCTTCATCTGTTATATCAGTAGTATGTCTCAATACTGTTGTGAGGAAGCACTTGGCACTGAATACAAGGCAGCACTTGCTATCACCATGGCATGTGCGTGTTTTTGTACCCTGCTTTCCCATTAGCATTACTGCACAAACACAACTGTTGTAGATTCCAGCAGCATCTTTAGGAGGGAGATTCTGTATAACATGCCACTCTCGGTCTCAATCTGGGTCTTTTCTCTATAGCTTTTTTTTTCATCCCATCATTTTGCATTTGCTTCGACTAGTTAGAGGAAGACAACACCCAAGAACAGTGGGATATAAGGAACCCAAGATCCATGAACAGGTACAGGGAAGGCAGTTCCTTATATCTGGGGTTTTGTAAGAAACATAAATTTTTCTTTGTGCTATTGTTGTATCTTTGTTACAGAAATATAGGCTTAAACTAAGCAGAACAAAGGATGTTTCTTTTCATTTTAACTTGTTTTAATGAAGATGCTATTATTTAGAAAAAATTGTATATGTAACTTTTTTAAGGATTTATTTATTTATTTTTTTTTTTTTGACAGGCAGAGTGGACAATGAGAGAGAGAGACAGAGAGAGAAAGGTCTTCCTTTGCCGCTGGTTCACCCTCCAATGGCCGCCGCTGCAGCCGGCGCACCGCGCTGATCCTGGCAGGAGCCAGGAGCCAGGTGCTTTTCCTGGTCTCCCATGGGGTGCAGGGCCCAAGCACCTGGGCCATCCTCCACTGCACTCCCTGGCCACAGCAGAGAGCTGGCCTGGAAGAGGGGCAACCGGGACAGAATCCGGCGCCCCAACCGGGACTAGAACCCGGTGTGCCGGCGCCGCAAGGTGGAGGATTAGCCTATTGAGCCACGGCGCCGGCTTAAGGATTTATTTATTTAAAAGACAAAGTTACAGAGAGGCAGAGGTGGGGGTGTGTGTGTGTGAGAGAGAGAGAGCTCTTCCATCCACTGGTTCACTCCCCAGATGGCTGCAATGGTTGAAACTATGCCTATCCAAAGGCCACAGCAGAGAGCTGAATCAGAAGAGGAGCAGCTGGCACTTGAACTGGCGCCCATATGGGATGCTGGCACAGCAGGTGCCAGCTTTATCCACTACACCACAGCGCCAGCCCCTATGTGTTAACTTTTTTAAAACTGTTTTTTATGTATTAGTGATCAATTTTTTAAATTTTTAAGTAGGGGTCAGTGCTGTGATGTAGTAGGTTAAACATCCACCTGTGGCACCAGCATCCCCTATCAGTGCCGGTTTGAGACCTGGCTTCTCCACTTCCCATCCAACTTCCTGCTAATGGCTTGGGAAAAGCAGTGGAAGATGGCCCAAGTGCTTGCACCCATGTGGGATACCAGAAGGCAGCTCCAGGCTTCTGGCTTCACACTGACCCAATCCTGATCATTGTGGCCATTTGGGAAGTGAACTAGCAAATGGAAGACTTTTCTCCTTCTCTGTCTTTTTGTAACTCTGCCTGTCAAATAAATAAATAAGTTAAAAAAAAACCCAAAATAAAGTTTTAAGTAATAAGAAAATTGTGGTTTTTCATCAAATATATATTGGAAGTCCATTACTTACCAGGCACAATGATAGATGTGAAAGCAAAAGAGTGAATCGGACATAGTCCCACTCTGCAGTACAGCATCAACACAGCAAAGATATGTTCTAGTAATTTTAGCCAATATATCTTCCATGTTGGGATTGACCATTATTTTTTAAAAGATTTACATGTGCAGAAGCATGAAGCAAGACCCCTACCTTTCACCTTACACAAAAATCCACTCAACATGGATTAAAGACTTAAATCTATGACCTGACACCATCAAATTTTTAGAAAATATTGGAGAATCCTTGCAAGATATTGGCACCAGCAAAGACTTCCTAGAAAAGACCCTGGAGGCATAGGCAGTCAAAGACAAAATTAACTATCGGGATTGCATCAAATTGAGAAGTTTCTGTACTAGAAAAGAAACAGTCAGGAAAGTGAAGAAGCAACCAACAGAATGGAAAAAAATATTTGCAAACTACACAACAGATAAAGGGTTGATAACCAGAATCTACAAAGAGATCAAGAAACTCCTCAACATCAAAACAAACAACCCACTTAAGAGATGGGCCAAGGACCTCAATAGACATTTTTCAAAAGAGGAAATCCAAATGGCCAACAGACACATGAAAAAATGCTCAGGATCACTAGCAAAAAGGGAAATGCAAATCAAAACCACAATGAGGTTTCACTTCACCCCTGTTAGAATGGCTCACATTCAGAAATCTACCAACAATAGATGCTGGTGAGGATGTGGGGAAAAAGGGACACTAACCCACTGTTGGTGAGAATGCAAACTGGTTAAGCCACTGTGGAAGTCAGTTTGGATATTCCTCAGAAACCTGAATATAACCCTACCATACAACCTAGCCTTCCCACTTCTTGGAATTTACCCAAAGGAAATTAAATTGGCAAACAAAAAAGTGGTCTGCACCTTAAAGTTTATTGCAGCTCAATTCACAATAGCTAAGACCTGGAATCAACCTAAATGCCCATCAACAGTAGACTGGATAAAGAAATTATGGGACATGTACTCTATAGAATACTATACAGCAGTCAAAAACAATGAAATCCAGTCATTTGCAACAAGATGGAGGAATGTGGAAAACATCATGCTGAGTGAATTAAGCCAGTTCCAAAGGGACAAATATCATATGTTCTCCCTGATCGGTGACAACTAACCGAGCACCAAAAAGGAAACCTGTTGAAGTGAAACAGACACTTTGAGAAACAGTGACTTGATCAGCCCTTGCCCTGACTGTTGATGAACAACTTAATACTTTATCCCTTTTAGCATTTTTTGTTCTATTTAATGCTATTGGTTGAACTCTGTAATTAACACACAATTATTCTTAAGTGTTGAAACTTAACTGAAAAGTGATCCCTGTTAAATATAAGAGTGGGAATAAGAGAGGGAGGAGATGTACAATTTGGGACATGGTCAAGGTGACTTGCCACAAACGGTAGAGTTAGAAACATACCAGGGGATTCCAATTCAATCCCATCAAGGTGGCATGTACCAATGCCATCTCACTAGTCCAGGTGATCAATTTCTGTTCACAATTGATCATAATGATAGGACTAAGAGTCAAAGGGATCACACAAACAAGACTAGTGTCTGCTAATACTAACTGATAAAATCAAAAGGGGATAGAACGATGCAACATGGAAAGCTGGATACACAGCAGACTCATAGAATGGCAGATGTCCTAAATAGCACTCTGGCCTCAGAATCAGCCCTTAAGTCATTCGGATCCGGCTGAAGAGCCCATGAGGGTTTTTTAGGCATAGGAAGCCAAGACACTGTGGCAAACAAACAAACAAACAAACAAACAAAAAACCTGTATGAAAGATCTCTGCGAGGGAGATCTGAGTGGAAAGAACAGGTCATCAAAGAAGGAGGTACTTTTCTCTGAAGGGAGGAGAGAACTTCCACTTTGACTACGACCTTGTCTAAATAAGATCAGAGTCAGGGAACTCAAGAGGCCTCCATAGCCTTGGCAACTCATGACAAGAGCCTCGGGTGATTACTGACGCCATAAACAAGAGTGTCAATTTGTTAAGTCAACAACAGGAGTCACTGTGCACTTACTCCTCATGTAGGATCTCTGTCCTAAATATGCTGTACATTATGATTTAATGCTATAACTAATATTGAAACAGTATTTTTCACTTTGTGTTTCTGTGTGGGTGCAAACTGTTGAAATCTTTACTTAATATATACTAAACTGATCTTCTGTATATAAAGAGAATTGAAAATGAATCTTGATGTGACTGGAAGGGGAGAGGGAACAGGAGATGGGAAGGTTGTGGGTGGGAGGGAAGTCATGGGGGGGAAGCCATTGTAATCCATAAACTGTACTTTGGAAATTCATATTCATAAAATAAAAGTTAAAAAAAGATTTATTTATTTATTTAAAAGACAAAGTTACAGAGAGGCAGAGGCAATGTGCGGGAGTGGGGGAGAGAAAGAGAGAGGGAGAGAGGGATTAAGTCTTCCATTCACTGGTTCACTCCCCAGATGGCCGCAAAGGCTGGGTCTGCGCCAGTCTGAAGCCAGGAGCCAGGAGTTTCTTCCAGGTCTCCCACGTGGGTGCAGAAGCCCAAGCACTTGGGCCATCCTCTACTCATTTTCCAGGGCAAAGCAGATAGCTGGATTGGAATAAAGCAGCCAGGACTCAAACCAACACCTATATGGGATGCAGGCACTACAGACAGTGGCTTTACCCACTATGCCACAGAGCCAGCCCGTATTATTTTTCATAGTACCTTCAACATGGTAGACATTTGATAAGTATTTAGGAAGCAAATAACAGAGAAATAAAATGAATTCTGTTATTGGCATACTTCAATTAAGAAAAGCTCAGGTTCCAAAAGGGTAATTTACTGAAATACACAGCTAATGAGTGACAGAGACGATATTTGAATATGAGTCTAACACCAGAACCTGAATACATCCCCACTTCCAACTCCCACCTGTGACCTCCCTTGATCCAAGAGTGAAGAGCTACAAAGCTCTTTCTCCTTAAAGGTAGGGCAATGCTGCTCTCAGTTCAAATCATTCTTCTGTAATTTATCTTCTGAGACGGCAACAAAACATCCAGATTCGTTTCCTGTAGAGCATCTATGTTTCTCACCATGCCTACTAATCAAGGAGACACTATTTTGGAAATACCTGGGCACTGTCTGCTAATCCCTTCCTGTGACCCTGTTAGTTCTCCTCTCCAGTCCTCCATTTTTTCAGGGCTGGATTTCTTTAACATCTGTATCATACACAACCAGGTGGATGAGCAAAGAACACACATAGGAAGCTGGCTTGGAATTTAGATTCCTTCTTAGTAATTCAAGATCATTGTACCCTCTCCTCCTCCTTCTATTTCAGTCATTTCTTCCAGGTACTATCAGTTTATATGCTGTCACTGGTGAAAAACACACACATGCATACACGCATACATAACATTTTTATTGAAATAGAATTCACATACCATTAAATTCGCTGTTTGAAAATGTGTAATTCAGTGAGTTTTTGTATTCACAGAGTTGTGAAAGCATTACTGTTATTTAATAATTTTAGAACATTTTCATCAATCTGAAAAGGAAATCCCTGTACCTATTTGGGGCCATACCTCATTTTCTCCTCCCCACCCTTCTCTGCCAGGAAGGCAACCAGTAATCGCTTTCTGTCACTGTAGATTTGCCTCATCTGCTATTTTGTGTAAATGGAATGATGCAGTCTGTGGTCTTTACTACTTGGGTGACTGTCCTCATTCACTTGGTGTAATGTTTTCAAGGTCCACTCATGTTGTACTATGAATCAGTGCTCCACGCAGTTCATGGCCAAATCATGTTCTATTGGAAGCATATGGAGCATTTTGTTCATGCCTTCATCAGCTGATGCACATTGCTATTACTTTCATGCTTTGCTGCCACAGACATTCATGTACAAGCTTTTGTGTGGATATATTTTTCATGTCTGCTGGGCATATCTCTAATATATAGTTATTATATGTTATCCATAATTTAAGGTTGTGGTTGCGAATTATATGGTAACTCTATGTTTAACATTTTGGGAAATAGCCAAACTATTTTTCAAAATGGCTGCACCACTTGCCACGAGTATAGTGCTCCATAAAATTTCTCCATATTCTAGAAGGTATTTGTTATTGTCTGTGTTCACATTTTTTTTGTTAATAGTGACTGTACACATTTATGGAGTACAGTGTGTTTCTAAAACATGTACACCATGTGCACTGATCAAAACAGAATAATCTACATTTTCCCTTCCTTGGCATTATTTTCCAGCTGGAGGTTTGAAGCTTCTTTCTATTTGTTCATACAGTATCTACTAGGTTATTGTCAGGTACATTGCTGGATATAAAGTAATATCTCATTGTAGTTTTGATTTGATTTTTCCAATGACTAATGCTATTAAGCATCATTTTATGTGCTTATTAGGCATTTGTTTATCTTCTTTGAAGAAGTATCTGTTGAAAAATCCTTTGCACATTTTTTTCAGTCAGTTTGTTTGTCTTTATACATGTAATATTGGGTTATGGGAATTATTTATGCATTCTGTATGTAAATCTCTTATCTCATATGTACCGGCAGGTATTGTCTCTGTTTGTGGGTTGTCTTTTCCCTTTCCTGATGGTATCCTTTGAAGCACAGGGGTTTTAGCTTTGATGAAGTCCAGTTTACCTATTTTTCTTTTAGCCACTTGGGTTTTTGATAGGGCCCAAATTTTTAGTATATTTTCTCTGAGGATGAAAGCTGCCATGTTTCTGAGTTTTATCCAGGTAAACAGCTGAGGGGCTTAGACACAGTATGTAGCTTATTTAAAAAAATATATTAGGTTCCCTCATTAGCTTTGAGAAGAAGAGTTGATTCTAGGTCACAACAAAGGACGTTCTGTAAGAGAATATAAACTCTAACTCAGTATTGATTGTATTTGATGCTGTTAGAGTCAGACTCAAAGAATCTGTAATTTATAAATTTATAATTCTAAATGAAAGCATAACTAAGTTAGGTACTTCTAAGGCCTGAGGAAATTGGATTCTCTATCACATGGATGGGCAGTCTTCCAAAACCAGAAAGGTCTCGGGCTAATGAAGACAACAGGTATATGCTTTTCTTTAAGAAAGGTAGGAAATACTCATATAGAAAATCATGAGGTGGGAAGACATAAAATACTAGACTAACTTGTATTAAGCCCAGCTACTTATCAGATTCTTCACTTACTTTAACTCTTAATTTGTGAAACACTTTGAGTTGAACATTTTTATTTGTACTATATAGTAAAAGAAAATGAGATTCAGGGGATGGTGGTGTGGCACAGCAGGTTAAGCTGCCACCTGTAATGCCAGCATCCCAGACGAGTGTTGATTGGAGTCCCATCTGCTCTACTTCCAATTCATCTTCCTGGTAATTTGCCTGGAAAAACAGCAGAAAATGATCCAAGGACTTGGGTCCCTGCCACCCATGTGAGAAGACCTGGATGGAGTTCCAGGCTCCTGGCTTCGGCTTGGCCTAGATCTGGCCATTGTGGCAATTTGGGGAGTGAAACACTTGATGGAGGGTCTCTCTCTCTCTCTGTCTCTCCCTCTTTGTCTGTAATTCTGCCTTTCAGATAAATAATTGGATTTCTTTTAAAAAGAAAAAGAGATTCAGAATAACTAAATATGCTCCAAGTGAAGTGGCTACAAAGTGGAGGAAGCAGGTTTGCAATTGGTATGTTTACACATAAGAAACATAATCTCCCCGTATAACACCTAATGAGATAATAATTTCCATCAGCACTAGCTATTTTTGAAAAGAAAATTTGTTTATTTATTTTTTAAAGGTATATTTATTTATGTGAAAGGAAGAGTTACACAGAGAAAGAAGGAGATTCAGAGAGAACTTCCATCTGCTGGCTCACTCCCCAAATGGCCGTAATGACTGCTTCTTCTGGGTCTCCCACATGGGTGTAGGGCTCCAAGGACTTGGGCCATCCACTGTCGCTCTTCCAGGCACATTGGCAGGAAGCTGGATTGGAAGTGAAGCAGCCAGGACTTGAACCGGTGTCCATACGAGATGCTGGTGCTGCTGTGGCTTTAATCAGCTGCACCATAGCATTGGCCCTGAGAAGCAACTTGAAGAGCCTTGTAATCACTACTCTCCTCCTTGCTCTATTTTTGTTACTATTGCTGTTTTGCCACATAGCCAATATGTTTTAGACAGGGGATGCTCCTTCAATCTGGGTTCCAGGTTTATGATGAGCGTGGGACAGATCTGCAGATTATCAGCCTCTGACATTTCATATGAACAAAAAATCATCTTTATCTTACAAAACACTAAGATATTGGGATTGTTTGCTGGCACCATAAAGGAAAAAGTAGTCAATACAGACTGAGTGACTGGTGTGGGGTACAGGAAATGATCACCGGAGATGAAGAACTCAAGGACCTGAGAGGCCAAGATTTCATCATCATCCACAGGGTTATTGAAACTGCTGAATACAATGATTGGGTTCTGTTGGAAATGCATATGGTGAGTCAGGTGTTCAAGATCCCATTGAATGAGGGCATGTTAGCAGGATATCAGCCAAAACAAATGTGACATTGGGTGATTTCTTAGAGGAGAAGGGAATTCTGTAAGAGGAAAAGAAGTGGGATTAGTTATAAACAACAAGAATTAAT
This sequence comes from Oryctolagus cuniculus, assembly GCF_964237555.1. NCBI lineage: Eukaryota > Metazoa > Chordata > Mammalia > Lagomorpha > Leporidae > Oryctolagus > Oryctolagus cuniculus. The sequence continues at coordinate 34,251,638 of NC_091438.1, forward strand.
CATACCTCCTATTCTCCTAGTGAAAGATATAAGTTTATATATTAGATACTTTTTCATTATTTTAGCAAATACCTGACAGACGCTGCTTATGAAAGAAGGTTTATTTTTATTCACAGTTTTTGAAGTTTATTAAAAATTTGGAGGCTCTGTTAGTCCGGTGCCTGATGAAGGTTGTGGATGGCAGAACTTTTGCAGAGAAAATGCCTTTTGGTCAGCCAGGAAGCAGAGGGAAGGAGACAATTTAGGCCCTAAGCTGGCTTACATAATCAACCCGTTGGGACAAGTACTTTTTGAGGGCACTTCCTCAATGTCCTAAGGACCTCCAAATAAGCCCTTCTCTTAATTACCATAGTTAGATCAATCTTTTCTCTCTCCCTATAGTGTCATCCTGGGGCCAAGCCTTTAGCATTGAACACATGGAGATAGCGAAACTAATGCCCAAACGTAGCAGCTTGCACTGAAATAGATTTTAGAGGAAGTGGGGACCTTATGCTGAAGTTATTTTTAGCAAATTCCATTTCATGAAGAGAATGTGATATATAATACTGAGAAGTGTGAAAGTTTGTTGCTCACCTATTAAGGATTTCAGAAGGGTGGAGAAGGATTTAAGGGAGCAAAGACAGTGAATAATTGGATCAGATTGGCAAATATGCACAGAATATGTGATTTGGAGTTAGGGTGATGAACAGGCTAGGAGGCTTGGATTTCTAATTATTACTGAGTCATCAAAAATGAGTCTTCTAGGATAGTCATGATGGGAGCTGGTTTCAATACTGTGTTCCTGAGTGCTTCCCCTGACTATAGAGTGGTGCTAAAGCCAAATGCTCCTTCAGTTCTTGTACAACTTTATTAAGCAAATTTTATGGTTTATCCTTTGTCTTTTGGTCTTTCTCTCAGCTCATTTCCCAACCTACAAATACTATTGATTCTAGTCTCCCACAACTGACATTATTCAGGAATCACACTCCCAGATATCAGTAAATGGTTTAGGAATATGTCTTTCTTACACAAATTATTTCCAATAATGGGACCTCAAAAGCTATATTAGGCCTCTGAAATAAGTATGCCTATGTGATCACATGTTGGTTTGTGACTGTAGATCTTCTGGTTCTCTTTAAGTTAACGTCATCCTAGATACATTTAAAAAAACATTTGAAATCCACGCATAGTTTTTTCATAATACATTTGTTTTTAAAATTTATTTTATTTGAGAGGCAGACTTAAAGACAGAGAGAGAGGGATAGACACAGAGAGAGGTCTTCCATCTGCTGGTTCACTCCCCAAATGGCCACAATGGTCAGGACTGGCCCAGACTGATGCCAGGAGCCAGGAGCTCCTTCTGTGTCTCCTCCATGAGTTCAGGGCCCCAGGTAGGCGCCGCGGCTCACTAGGCTAATCCTCTGCCTTGCGGCGCCAGCACACCGGGTTCTAGTCCCGGTCGGGGCACCGGATTCTGTCCCGGTTGCCCCTCTTCCAGGCCAGCTCTCTGCTGTGGCCAGGGAGTGCAGTGGAGGATGGCCCAAGTCCTTGGGCCCTGCACCCCATGGGAGACCAGGAGAAGTACCTGGCTCCTGCCATGGGATCAGCGTGGTGCGCCGGCCACAGCGCGCCAGCTGCGGCGGCCATTGAAGGGTGAACCAACTGCAAAGGAAGACCTTTCTCTGTCTCTCTCTCTCACTGTCCACTCTGCATGTCAAATAAATAAATAAATAAATAAATAAATAAATAAATGAGTTCAGGGCCCCAAGCACTCGAGACATCCTCTGCTGCTTTCCCAGGTGCATTAGCAGGTAGCTGGATTAAAAGTGGAGCAGCTGGGTCTTGAACTGGCACTCATTTGGGATACTGGTACCACAGGTGGAGGCTTAATCTTCTGTCACAGTGCCGGCCCCTACATTTGGCTTTTCTAACTCCTGCCTTTCCTATAGCCAGAGAATTTCAAGACCTTGAAAGATGTTACTATCACTTCTCAGCCTTTTGGCTAAGATCACGTGTGAGAGATGTTAGTAGCTGAATATTTGTAGGTGCTCATAGTAGCAAAAATTTGAACATTTAAAATCATCATATCAGGTAATATTTTATATATTTCATTTTTAATTAGAACAAGATCAGTTGCTAAAATTGAGAATATTAAAAGAAATCACATTAATAATTAAACCAAAATGGTGTAATTGCCCTTACATGAGTAATTGCCACTTTGTTAAATTGCTTACTCTCCAAATACTGTTCGATGTTCAGACACTTAAGTAGCAGTCATTAATACTAATAAATGATAGTTCTTGTTTATTTAGCATATTCTATATAGTGACCTCAAGTAAGTAAATCAAATGTTGCATACTTTAAGTAAACATTGACGTGAGGTCTCTGAATGAATTTCTGCTTAGATAATTTCACCTCATTTATCTTATTGACCAAGGCCACCTTGCATTCACAAAACTGATTTTTGTTGTCTTCCATTTTTTAAAAAAGATTTATTGATGTATTTTAAAGTCAGAGTTACAGAGAGAGAGAGAAAGAGTGAGAGAGACAAATATATCTTCCATCCACTGGTTTACTTTACAATAGTTAGGGCTGAGCCAGTCTGAAGCCAAGAACCAGGAGCTTCATCTGGGTCTTCTATGTAGGTGGCAAGGCCCTAAGTACTTGGTTCATCTGCTGCTGCTTTTCTCAAGTCATTAGCAGGGAGATGGATCAGCCAGGATAGGAACTGGTGCCTGTATGGATGCCAACATCCCAGGTAGCGGTTTTGCAGGCTCTAGACTTCCATTTTTAAGACAAAGAAATTGGATCTACAAACACTGGGAAGATTTGAATAACAGAGTAGAGAAGTTGACATACCTACTATATTCTAAGGGGTCTTCCTTTCAATAGATGAAAAGTTTTGTAAGAAATTCAAAGCATTTAGAAACTGGTCATTTTCTCTACCAAGGCCCCAGTGAAAGCTATTGTAAAGGGGAAAATGCACACTGATGATGAGGGTGATGGTGATGATGATGGTGATGGTGATGATGACAGTGATGAATAAAACAGTAATGCTGATGGCAGCCATCTTTACTGAATGTCTTTTGCGACAGACATTTTACATTAATTTTCTGTCCTCACAAAACCCCTGAGAATGGGAGATTTATTATTTATATTTTGAAGATGAAGGATCTGAGTTTCAAAGAAGTGTTATAACCTATCCCCAAATCACACAATTTATGACTGGCTGAATCAAGATCAGATATAGAGCTGCCTCAATATCAGGCTGACTCTCAATTGCACTTGTCTGAATCACCTTTCTAGCACTTTCCGGGTGCTATTATTATTTCTTCACTTCCCATTTTGTCAGGGAAATAAAATTGTCTCTCTTTACCAAAATATTTACTAAAGTGATCATTACCATGATAACAAAGAAACTTCATGCGTTTTAGTTCCTTTAATTGTCACAGAAAGCCACAAGTTAGGAATTATGTCAACTCTAAACCTGAAGCTCACAGTCTATATAAGTTGCTTTGTGTCACAAAACTAGTAAGCACTGGAGCTGGTAATTTTCCTGTGTTTTTAATTCTACCTGGGTTTTTCACAATGCTATTGAATCTCTCAAATGATTTTTTAAGAATTGCTAGTAAGAGTTTGCGAAGAACTTTTATACGTATCATTTCATTGGAATTTAGTGTTAGAGAAAGGATATTCTATATTAGAAATTTTATACTATTTTATTAGGATTTATCCACAAATCACCGATTTTTATGATATGATGTTAGATCACTTTTGAAGTCTACCTATTTGTGTCTGTCCAATCCTGGGTAAAATATAGTTCCAAAATGAATGCCAACAATTACATTTTATAAAATAAAATATCTATCATCTAGCAAAAATGTCAGTTTTACCTACCTTATGGTGGCATTGAGAATACCAGGGAGATAATGTAGGCACTCCTGGCTTCCTTGCCTTGAATCCTTTCCTAGAATAGGGTGAAGCTCCAGTAATTTTTTTCCACTGTCTTCTGAATTATAACCCAAGATCATTAGCTGCTAAGCAACAGAGCCATGATTTGAACTCAAGCTTCTGACTCCAAAACCAATGTTCCACTCAGAATTTTATGCTGTTCTCAACTCCATGATATGTTAGTCCTTCAAACATTTGCCCTCAACACTCTCTCTGGGTGAGATGACAATTCACTCCATGTACTCACCTCCTACCTCTTACCCCCAGTCAAGAGCTAAATATTGCTTTTTGTTTCATGACTCATCTCAAAAATTACTTCATTTATTCAATATCACTTTTTGATCACTAACTATATACTAGAAACTAAGCTAATATTGAGGGCACATTTATTAGACAATTTCTGGTCACAAAAATAATAGCAGGCTTCCATAGCCTTGGCAACTCATGACAAGAGCCTAGGGTGATTACTGATGCCATAAACAAGAGTGTCAACTTGTTAAGTCAGCAACAGGAGTCACTGTGCACTTACTCCTCATGTAGGATCTCGGTCCTTAATGTGCTGTGCATTGTGATTTAATGCTGTAACTAGTACTCAAGCAGTATTTTTCACTTTGTGTTTCTATGTGGGTGCAAACTGTTGAAATGTTTACTTAATATATGCTAAACTGATCTGTATATAAAGAGAATTGAAAATGAATCTTGATGTGAATGGAAGGGGAGAGGAAGCGGGAAAGGGGAGGGTCGCGGGTGGGAGGGAAGTTATGGGGTGGGGAGCCATTGTAACCCATAAGCTGTACTTTGGAAATTTATATTCATTAAATAAAAGTTAAAAATAAATAAATAAAAAAATAGCATGCGTGAGAAGGTAGACAAAGAAATAACAATATGGTAAATGGTGAAAGAAAGGGAACTGAAAGCCTGAATAATCTCAGAATCATTGTTGGATGAGCCCCCCACCATCAATCACAAAGTCCCATGCTATCAGAGGGGGAAGCTTAAACCATTACAGTTGTAACCATACCAAATCAGATCCTCCAAAATAATCTGGCTCAGTATAGCAGCCACTCAGTTCTCTAATCCCCAGTGTGTTGGGAACCCAGTTATATCAGCCTCTTGGGATGATTTTAGTGAGCCATAAATAGTCACACTCACTAAAGTTGATTGTGCTGTGGTATAATCAGACTCCATGAAGCAGTTTATAAGCCTGATGAAGTAGGCTTGCCTACATCCTTGATTTCACTGTCTGATGATCACTACAGTGCATTTCCACATTTCCTACGTCAGAAGGATCTACCTCATTCCCCAGTCAGCTTCACTACCAACGTCGATGGCCCACTTGGTGGCCTCACCTCACAGTTTCTGAGTCTCCTGTCACCAAGAGCAGTTATCACCAAGACACTTTAAACATCCACCTGCAGGTCACCCCACAGACCTAGGGTGTCATCACTCAGGATTCTCGCACTACCAGGGTTTTTGCTTTTGGAACTCTCCCTTGTTTCATATTCACCTTCCCTTCTATGTCACAGATTCCTCACGGCTAAGCCAGTCCTTTCTCTGTTAAACCTCACATCTATTCTAGTCATGGAGTGTTTGGCAACTCACTTAAAACTATTGACCCCCGTATCTTTATCTATGAAATAGGGATCATAATACAGTCTTGAGGAGCCATTGTAAAAATCAGCTTAGATAAAAATGTAAAAGTGCTTCTGAGATCTTTCACCATTGTGTTTGCACTACTTCTGTGACATTCACCGTACGCAGGCTGTGGAAAAATAGTGTCTGAATTTTTTCTGTCTCCTACTGGACTTGAAACTCAAGGAAGACTATGTCTAACTTGTATGTCTCATGAATCTTTAAGAGAATATGTGATTAAACAGGTAAAAGATTGCAAAGTTTTCTAATTAAGAAAATATTTTTGTGTGTCCTAAACCATCCGTGGTGCTCCATATTTGTACACTCTTTTGTCTTTATTGATAGGAATTGGTAAAAAATATTTAGCTAGATTAAAAACTTTTTATGACCTTATTCTCTTACTGTTTGTAACTGGGCTTCTGCAGGTCTCTGATGTAACTATCCAACAGTAGCATTTTAAGTAAGAGTTGGAGTTGCAGGTTCTGATGCCCACATAGAATTGGGGATTCAGCAAATCTGTCTCACAGCTACCATGACCTTGACAACATTTTATTTTATTTTGGTAAAATTAACACCTGGTGTCAATTTCCTGCCCAGTGTCCCTAATTATTGACATTAAACCCTGTTTGGAAGAAAGACTCCCGGGGATGTAAAATTTTCTTGACAACTTTTCTAGGTGTCATGGCTTCATTCCATTTGGCCAACTTGTTTAGTATTTAATAAACAATTGTTGAGCACAAATTATTTGCAAAGCATAGTGTTCATGTGGGGGAAAACAGGAGCTAGGAGTTCAGAAGATGTGCATATTTGTAAAAATATGTTTAGACTCTGGGAGAATTTCTCCTACATGTGTCTTTATTAAGATGGTAGTATTCGGGCTGGCGCCGAGGCTCAATAGGCTAATCCTCCACCTTGCGGCGCCGGCACACCAGGTTCTAGTCCCGGTTGGGGCGCCGGATTCTGTCCCAGTTGCCCCTCTTCCAGGCCAGCTCTCTGCTGTGGCCCAGGAGTGCAGTGGAGGATGGCCCAAGTGCTTGGGCCCTGCACATGCATGGGAGACCAGGAGAAGCACCTGGCTCCTGGCTTCGTGTCAGCACGGTGCGCTGGCCGCAGCAGCCATTGGAGGGTGAACCAACGGTAAAGGAAGACCTTTCTCTCTGTCTCTCTCTCTCACTGTCTACTCTGCCTGTTAACAAAACAAAACAAAACAAAAAAGATGGTAGTATTCAAAACAGAATAACCTTCCTACATTTTTATGTAACATTAGGATTCCTAAGGCTATAAAATTAAGAGGTTGTATACAATTGTTTCCACAATGTATTCTGGCTTTACAGGGCTGGCAAAGCTTCTATGTGAATTAGGGATCACCCATGAATTATACAACTTGTTCCTGGGACTGAAATTAGTTTCAAGTCAGATTCACCTGAAAATCACTGGTTTGTTTCAGGCCTTAGTTACTGCAGACCTGCAGAGGATTATTATGAAGAATGATAACCAAACATTATGATTATGTCTACACGTGGTCAGCGAATCAAACAAAATTGGGAGTTTAGTCATGATTGATTTTCTTGGCATCCTGCTAGGTGATGACTGTTTTATAGGAGCAAATGAGTGGTTTGTGAGTGGTGGCGCCATGTATTCCTGGCCAAACTGGTGGCTGTGTCTGCCACCTGGGGTTTTGATGGCAGGAAGCTGTGTCCTGGTGTCTGGCCAGCTGACTCAGCCACAGCCTGAACCCTGAGCCAGTGACATTCCCCAGAGGAGCAGACTGAATCTTCCCACTCTAACTTGTAAGGAACTCAGAAAATGCACTCTTCTCCAGATCCTTCTACCTTCTGGCTGCATTATTTTGGAAAAAATTAATCTCTTAGTTTCTTCCTATGTAATAAATGGAAAATATCATCTTTTCAGGACTGTTGTGGGAATCATGCAAAATTCAAAGCTCCTAAAACACAGGGTACAATTCCAACTTTATCTTTTCAACATGTCATCTTTCCTTACCCATAGGTCTCTGGGATTTTCTCCAGGCTCACTGGAAATTCCTCAGTCTGTTTACTCCCTTCTCATTTCCTTGGATACTTAGGAGGATCACTGATTAGAGTAACTGCATTTCCCACTTGTTGAGGTCAAACATTTTGAAGTCATTGTGGTTTTTCTCTTTTTCTCATTTCTTTTATTTAGTCCATTTGTGAGTCTTACTGCTTTTATCCTCAAAATACATCTAAACCTGGCTTCTTAATACTGCTGCAGCCCTAGCCACTGTATTATGTTCTCTTTTCTGAATTACTGCCATTCTTTTCCTAATGGGCTTCCCTGCTTCTTCCTCTCTCCACTCACCACCTCGTCTTTTCAGAGCGACCTCTTCGAATTGGGCATCAGATCATCTCAGTGCTTTACCTAGCACCAGTCCATGGCTCCCATGCTCATAACAAAGTTCAGAGTTCTGGCAATGATCGACAGGTCACTACTCGATCTGAATCCTAACTAGTTGGCATCTTTGACATTTTCTATGTTGTTGTATCCAGTGATTCTCCCTTGATCACTAAATTGCTCCATGCAGCAGGAGCTCTTGACTCAGATCTTGTCCTTCCCTCCCTCTCACTTCCTTTTTGAAACATTTCTTCACCTGGCTGTTGAAATCTGTGTTTTGCAGGTTTACTGCCTGCACCTCTGTTTACTTGAAGCTGGTTTTCATTGCTGCATCTTTTTCCTTTTCCTATCTTCCAAATAAATGCTGTGGTACCCCAGGACTTATAATGTAACATTTTCTTTCTTTTCTCTTATTCTCTATCCCCACAGCTTTAAATATCATCTGTATGCTGTTGCCTTTCAAGTTTACGGTTGCAGCCCTGGTTTTCAGTTATGTCTGTCTGTCTTCTATCCTACTTTTTCCCTAGGTGCTCATCTCAAACTTAATATGTACAAAAAATAATTTTTGGTTTAACCCTAACCCTATGCTTCTTACTCAGTTTTTTCTCATCTTGGTAAATCATGGTAGTTTACTTTTAGTTGCTTGAGCTAAAGACCAGGAGAGATATTTGTTTCATCTTTTTCTTTCATCACACATTTAGTTCAGGAGCGAAAAGTACTGTGTCTAAACTTAAAATACATCTTGAATCTGATATGTTTAAATTAAACAAACAAAATATGAATGGATGGATGAATAAATATGGGCTTAATTTTAATCTCTTTCTGTCCTGGAAATTGCTTTAAAGGACCCCTTTAGAATACAAAATGAAAGGAATATATTCTGAAATGTCCCACATTAATTCAGTAGATTGCTGCATGTAATAGATTTCCCACTAATATTCATGAAATTCAGAAAGGATTATATTTCAAGCCAAAAATAGTGAGTGGACAGTATGATTTTTGCTTATTGACTAAAATCTTTTATTGAGAGAAGTATTCAATTATACCCATTCTATAGATACAGGAAAATTAAACATTGAAAAGTAAATTGTGCGAAAAATAGTAATGAGTCATTTAATTGTAAAGAACAAGTTGGAACTAGGTAGAGCAGTTAGAAAGCAATTTCAACATGGTAAAATATAAATGTTTTTTCATTTAGCATAGTTATATTTAGGATAATGTTGTCTAGAAAGCAGATATCTGTAAATAATATTATATTATACCCTTGAATTTTATTATTCAAACTGAAATATGTTATCATAGTTTAATTGTCTAACAGACTTCCTGAGCAGTCATGTCCGAAATATATTCTTTTCTATCATGACAAGGTATTGAGACAATGTCAACTTTAGGGAGCTAGTACTTAAATAATAGTTAAGTATCCTGCCTGTTGAAAGTTGTATTGGGCTGCTTTCGTAAAAAACTTACTTAAATAAAATCAAGTTTCTTATATTGCTACTTTTCAGAGTTTTAATATGGTAATAAATATTTGAATGCTGATGGAGGGGATATAATATTCTGTATTTTCCATATTAATTTCATCAGGTAATTCCTTTTTCATTTAACACAGATTAATTTCTTGAGACATAATAATTTTTAGTAGAAAACAATTTGGAAAATTGTTCATAATTTACAATTTCCTAAATGTCTATACTTAATCCCCAACACACTGCTTTCCTCTTTTTTTTTTTTTTTTTTTTTTTTTTTGACAGGCAGAGTGGACAGTGAGAGAGAGAGACAGAGAGAAAGGTCTTCCTTTGCCGTTGGTTCACCCTCCAATGGCCGCCGCGGCCGGTGCGCTGCAGCTGGTGCACCGCGCTGATCTGATGGCAGGAGCCAGGAGCCAGGTGCTTTTCCTGGTCTCCCATGGGGTGCAGGGCCCAAGCACCTGGGCCATCCTCCACTGCACTCCCTGGCCACAGCAGAGAGCTGGCCTGGAAGAGGGGCAACCTGGACAGAATCCGGCGCCCCGACCAGGACTAGAACCCGGTGTGCCGGCACCGCAAGGCGGAGGGATTAGCCTAGTGAGCCACGGCGCCAGCTCCTCTTTTAACATAGTTATCTGTATTTCTTTCTTTCTTTTTTTTTTAACTTTTATTTAATGAATATAAATTTCCAAAGTACAGAATATGGATTACAATGGCTTCCCCCCCATAACGTCCCTCCAACCTGCAACCCTCCCCTTATCCACTCCCTCTCCCCTTCCATTCACATCAAGATTCATTTTCAATTATCTTTATATACAGAAGATCAGTTTAGCATACATTAAGTAAAGATTTCAACAGTTTGCTCCCACACAGAAACATAAAGTGAAAAATACTGTTTGAGTACTAGTTATAGCATTAAATCTCAATGTACAGCACACTAAGGACAAAGATCCTACATGAGGAGTAAGTGCACAGTGACTCCTGTTGTTGACTTAACAAATTGACATCTTGTTTATGGCATCAGTAATCACCCTAGGCTCTTGTCATGAGCTGCCAAGGCTATGGAAGCCCCCTGAGTTCACTGACTCTGATCATATTTAGACAAGGCCATGGTCAAAGTGGAAGTTCTCTCCTCCCTTCAGAGAAAGGTATCTGTATTTCAACTTGATATCCTCTCATGTCATGAGACCATGATAAGAAAGTGCTCCTGCCGGTGTGAAGAATATTGGCCCATGGGCCCTAGGTCATGGAAGGCCCCCACATCATGTGGTCTACTCCTGCCACAGCAACCACATGCAGGACTCAAAATCCAACAAATCTATAGCAGGCTAATTTTTGAGTTAATAATTTTGTATGACCCACAAATTATGCTATAAATATCCAAAGGGCTCTTGGTAGAAAAAAGATTCCCTACCCTGCAAGCAATTTAGCTTAAGAATGCTATTCTTTTAGTTCTTAGGGAACACAACATGAATATATGCCCTGTTGTCATAAGTGCTCTTCCATGTACCTTTTCACAATGAATGGATATGGCTCTCCCCACTCACAAGAGTTGACTGATAGCTGCAGTCATATTACCCTCAAACAAGTGCGTGGCATGCATGTGCACGCATGGTTTAATCTAGCAATAATCTACATGAAATATGCAAATATTAAATGGATCATTGGTGATATTTGATCATTGTATAACTCAAAAATAAAATATAAAATATTTCTATCATACCGGAAAATTTCCCCATATTTATTCCCAATCATTCTTTCCCACACCACCAGTGAAGCAACTAATTTCTAATTTCTATCACCATGTATTTGTTCTACTTACTCTGTGCTTCCTATAAATGGAACCGCTCAGATTGTGTTCTTTTGTTTCCAGGTGTCTTTGCAACTTCTTTTTGAGATTAATCCAGATAGTTACTTGTATCAGTTGTTTGTTCTTTCCTATTGCTAAGTAGTATTGTATTTTAGGAATACATCATATTTTATTTAATTATTCCCCTGTTAAAGAAAATTTGAGATGTTTACAGATTTAGGTTTTTATGACTAAGATGGCCCTAAACATACTTGAGCAAGTCTTTTTATTAGTCATTTTTCAGAAACAAATACCTAAGAGTGGAATTAATGGTTTATAGGGCTGCTGTATGTTTAGGCTTATAAAATATTGCCAAATGGTTTTCCAAAGTAAGTCTATCATTTTATACTTTACCAACAATGTGTGATAGTTTCAATTTTTCCATATTTGTTGATACTTTTGTTGTCATTAGTTAAATTTTGGCCTTTTAGTTACTGTAAATTGTATTGTATTGTTAATTTAGCTTCCATTTCCGTAACTGTGGACACTGAGCACCTTGTCATGTTCTTCCTGATTGTTCCTATATTCTCTTTTGTGAAACATTTGCTCACATTACTTCCCCAATTTTACTGGGTTGTTGGTTTTTAACTATCAACTTATAAGTTCCCTTTCCATATCCAGGAAAAAATTGTTTTAAAGAATATGTACTATAGGGCAGCACCGCGGCTCAATAGGCTAATCCTCTGCCTTCGGCGCCAGATTTTAGTCCCAGTTGCTCCTCTTCCAGGCCAGCTCTCTGCTATGGCCTGGGGAGGCAGTGGAGGATGGCCCAAGTCCTTGGGCCCTGCACCCACGTGGGAGACCAGGAGAAGCACCTGGCTCCTGGCTTCGGATCAGCGCAGTGCGCAGGCTGCAGCAGCCATTGAGGGGTGAGCCAACAGAAAAAGGAAGACCTTTCTTTCTGTATCTCTCTCTCACTGTCCACTCTGCCTGTCCAAAACAAACAAACAAAAAATACGTACTATAAATATTTACTTCCACCCTGTAGCTTGTCTGTACATTTTCTTTTTTCTAAAAGATTTATTTATTTATTTCTTTGAAAGTCAGAGCTACACAGAGAGAGAAGGAGAGGCAGAGAGAGAGGTCTTCCATCTACTGGTTCACTCCCCAATTGGACACAACAGCTGGAGCCAAGAGCCAGGAGCTTCTTTCAGGTCTCCCATGTCAGTATAGGGGCCCAAGCATCTTCTACTGCTTTCCCAGGCCAAAGCAGAGAGCTGGATTGGAAGTGGAGGTGCCAGGACACAAACTGGCACCCATATGGGATGGTGGCACTGCTCAGCTCTGACCATTATGGCCATTTGAGAGAATGAATCAGCAGATGGACTATCTCCCCCCAACCCCTCCCAGCCCCGTAACTCTGTATTTCAAATAAGTAAACAAACAAATAAATAAGTCTTTTTTAAAATAGCATTTTCTTTTCTTTTATTTTTTTTTTAAGATTGATTTCATTTATTTCAAAGACAGAGTTACAAAGAGAGGTAGAGACAGAGGGAGAGGTCTTCCATCCGCTGGTTCACTCCCCAGATGGCTTCAATGGTTGGAGCTGCGCAGATCGAAGCCAGGAGCCAGGAGATTCTTCCAGGTTTCCCACATGGGTGCAGGAGCCCAACCATTTTGGCCATCTTGTACTGCTTTCCCAGGCCATAGCAGAGAGCTGGATCCAAAGAGGAGCAGCCAGGACTAGAACTGGCACCCATAAGGGATGCCAGCACTTTAGGCCAGGGTTTTAACCCGCTGCGCCACAGCGCAGCCCCAACATTTTCTTTATCCATTGAATTTATTTTCTGCTTCTGGAAGTCATGTATGTATTATGTGATTTTATCCCTATGGCTTCAGACAATAGAACAGATTCATGTGTTTTACTAATAATCTTTAAATCTGTTCTGGGCCAGGCACTTTCCTAGTCCCTGGAGACACAATGGGAAATAGAGGCACAGTAGTAGTCTGGTTGAGCAACTCTTAAGTAACTGAAGTTTTGTCTCAAAGTAGTTCACATCTAAGGAAATATAATCTTGCAAAACTTCTATTATCTTGTTGGGTAGGTTTAACGGTTTTTAAATTCTGTGGTCTGTTCAAGTCAGCAACATCACAGGTTCTTTTCATCTCTCTGCTCTGCCCTCTTCCCTCAGAGTGGCTGCCTATTCAAGCTGCAACCATGGTGGCTACTCCATTCCAACTCTCTCAAGACAGAGCCATACCCAGAGGTAGGAGATAGATGGTTTCAGTTTTTAGTAAAGATTTATTTATTTATTTGAAAATCAGAGCTGCCGAGAGAGAGAAGGAAAGACAAAGTGAGAGATCTGCCATTTGTTGGTTCATTCCCCAATAATGACTGCCATGCTGGGGCTGGGCCAGGAGCCTGGTACCCCATCCAGGTATCCCACGTGGGTGGAGGGGTCTAAGCACTTTGACCATCTTCTGCTGCTTTCCTAGGCCATTAGCAGGGAGCTAGACCAGAAATGGAGCAACCAAGACATGAACTGGCACCCCTATGGGATGTTGCAGGCAGCAGGTTAAGCCATTTTGCCAATGCTGTTCTGATGTTTTTACTTTCAGTTCTGCTTTTGAATCAAGGACTCTTTTCCCAGAATTCCCTCAGTGTGCCCTCACTGTGTCTTTAACAAGAATGGAGCCACAAACCATTCTATAGTCAAACATTGGGGAATGGGATTGCTTTTGGTCCAGTTAGAACCACTTCAGGGCCAAAGATGAGGCTGTTTCTGTTGAGGCACAGTGCATTTTTGGATAGGACCAGTCACCATCCCTCACTTATACATGGAATTATTATTATGCTAGACAGGGAAAACAAATGCTGGGCAGGCAATGACTGATATTCGTGGTATGTTCCTTATGCTCTGTTATGGCAAGTGGATATTAGCCGAGTAAATAAAAAGAAAGGAAAGAAAACAAGTAGATTGGGGCTGGTGCTGTGGCTCACTCGGTTAATCCTCCGCCTGCGGTGCCAGCATCCTGTATGGGCACCAGGTTCTTGTCCCAGTGGCTCCTCTTCCAGTCCAGCTCTGCTGTGGCCCGGGAGGGCAGTGGAGGATGGCCTAAGTTCTTGGGCCCCTGCAACCACATGGAAGACCAGGAGGAAGCACCTGGCTCCTAGCTTCGGATTGGTACAGCGCCAGCCATAGCGGCCATTTGGGGAGTGAAACAACAGAAGGAAGACCTTTCTCTCTGTCTCTCTTTCTCTCATTGTCTATAACTCTACCTGTCAAATAAATTAAAAAAAAAAACAAGTAGATTATTATGAGTATTAAAATGGAAATTAAAGTCCTGTGATAGAGAATAAATGATGTTGATGGGTATGAGATTCTAATTTAAGATAGAATGTTCAAGGTGGGCCTCCAGGAAGCAGTGGCAGCTACAGGAGACAACAGCCAGTCATTCCAACATGAAGAGGAATGGCATGCTTGCCTAAGAGAACAGTGAAAGCCAGGTCCCTGAGGAACAAACTTGCCATGTTCTGTGAAATGCAAATGACCTGTGTGTTGGGATGCAGCGAATGAAGGGGAGAGTTGTGCAATAGAAAGTTAGAGAACTAGGAAGGACTACATATTCAGGGCCTTGCAGCCCTTGTTTGATCTGGGCACATTTTAAGCACTCATATTTTCTTCTCTGGGAATTTGGAATAGGGAATAGTGGAATGTACTCCATTTTGGAATGGTTTCTTGATAAGGTCATGGATATTAAGCAGGGAGCTGGAATGGGGATGGGAAGATGAGGGAGAATCTGCAAGGCCTATTGATTGGGAAGCAGAGAAGCTGTAAAGATCAAAGAGAAGAAGCAGGTATGGAGAAAGAAGCTGAGGCGACAGAGAGAAATCCCTGCATGCCTTTAGCATCTTTGTTCTAGTGCCTTCTTCTCCTCTTTGTTTTAAATTGCATGAATGAGTTGAATTCATTTAGTCAATTCACCTTTCTTGCTTAAGCTAGCTCTAATTGGATTTTACTACTTGCAACTAAAAAGCCGTTAATCAATATACCTATAATTTCTGTGAGTTTGATGTTCTACAAAACAGGTTAACTAAAGTCAAATCATCTGTATAAGTCAATCTCAGCTAAGAACTTTTTTT
This sequence comes from Oryctolagus cuniculus, assembly GCF_964237555.1. Classification (NCBI taxonomy): domain Eukaryota; kingdom Metazoa; phylum Chordata; class Mammalia; order Lagomorpha; family Leporidae; genus Oryctolagus; species Oryctolagus cuniculus. Next base: position 34,266,969 of record NC_091438.1, read on the forward strand.
TTCAGATTTGATTCCTTATTTTGGAGGAGTAGCTAAAATGCTGGAAGAAAAAAAAATTAGAACAAAAAAGAAAAAGAAAAATCCATCATGACCACAAATCATTCCCGTCATATAAATATTTTCATATGTTCATAACACACCATTGTCTATATCTTATTTCAGTGTGCTTATTTTGCCTATATTCTGGAGATTGTGTCGATTTTTTCCCGTTGCATTCCTCTCCCATCATAAGTTATTAGTAATTCTCAGGGACTTGAGTACATGAAAGATTAACCATTTCTACTGCTGTGACCAGACTACACATTTCTTAAAAGAATCACATATTTCCTTTCCTTCTTTGTTATTCTTTTCATCACATTCTCTGAAGAGCTGTTTCTCTTGTCACATTTGAAAATCCACACTGTTCTCTCCCTACAGGGATAGCTTTCTCTTATATTTTCCAGAACTTGTTTGTTAATTGTTTCTTTCCTAATGTGTCTCTTCTTCACTTCTCCTTTGGTTGGTACGTTGAGAATCCAATCTCTGCCGTACCATATCCAAACCTTCTGTTTCTTTCAGAGCCTTGTTCAGATCTGATCTGCTGAAAACCTTTCTTGTTCTTTTGTTTGTTTGTTTGTTTGTTTGTTTTGACAGGCAGAGTGGACAGCGAGAGAGAGAGACAGAGAGAAAGGTCTTCCTTTGCTGTTGGTTCACCCTCCAATGGCTACTGCGGCCAGCGCACCGTGCTGATCCGAAGCCAGGAGCCAGGTGCTTCTCCTGGTCTCCCATGGGGTGCAGGGCCCAAGCACTTGGGCCATCCTCCACTGCACTCCCGGGCCACAGCAGAGAGCTGGCCTGGAAGAGGTGCAACCAGGACAGAATCTGCTGCCCGGACCGGGACTAGAACCCGGTGTGCCGGAGCCGCAAGGTGGAGGATTAGCCTACTGCGGCGCCGGCCTCCTCTTGTTCTTACAACTACAAAGTATAGAATCAAAGCATCTCTCCTCTTTTCTTTTTGAAGAAAATAATTTCCCCTGTCTTCTCAATCTATTTGAGAGTGGCATGCCAGTTTTATTTGCTGTACCAGCTAACATTGGATTTTCCTCCTTAAAACCATGAGGTCTAATAAGTTGGTTAAACAACACTGAGGTTTATTACTAGCTTACATTAAAAGAAATCTGGAGCTTATAGTTTCGGGATGAGATGGCAGTTCACTCTCATCAGGGATTTGGACCCCTTGTTCCCCTTTGTGCAATCATCCTTAGTGGACCACTTCTGCCCTCAGTGCGGTCTTATTATCCAAGATGGCTGTCTTCTGAAATGCTGTATTTGTGCTGAAATGTGTTGACCTTGTCTTGTGCTGATTAGTGTTCTCCCTTCTCTTTAATTCCTTCCACCTGGAATCTATGAATATGAGAGGATTTGGAAAAAAAAATTTCAGCCATACTTCCAGCCATCAAGTAAGCATCCTTGGCAGGAGGAAGAAGGCAAGGACAAGTGGCTTTCCTGAAGACACACACAATCTTGCCACAATGACTTTGTGATCCTCCCATGGCATCTATTTGAAATCAGAGATACTACAAGCTCTGGAACCATGAATCAACAAAACTTGTACTGAAAATCAAATTTCTCTCATACAAAAGATGGTGAGATAGAGTTCTCAGTAAATTTTTCTGAACTAGCTAAGGATTAGGAATGATGGCAGATATTCTTCTGAGTTGCCAAAGCATTTTGTCCATCAATAATTAGAAGAAATCTCTATAAATGAAAAAAAATTCTTAATATAGATATATAAAACCATGTTACTCCAGACTCTGAGGTCCACTCTAGATGTGTAGACAAGAGTAAGAAATTCTACCTCTTTGGGCTTATTTTTGTCCATGCATAGAATACATAATGGAATGTGGAAAGGCCTTATTGTAAACTCAGATAAAGCTCCAGCTTGTGGGCAACCTTGAGGGATAAGAGTGACGTCCCATAGAATGATGTATCTATGCTTAAATGTGTTTTCCTTGTCTTGTGTTGACTAGTAGTACTTACTCTTTCTCACCCAATTTCTCTCCACCTAGAACCTGTGAATGAGATAATTTGAAAATAACATCTTTGCAGATATTCAGCTAAAGATAAAGACACATTTGATTAAAGTAGACTCTAAATCTAATGACTGGTGTCCTACATGAAGAGGAAAGTTTAGACAAGGAAGAATTCCATATGATGAGATAGCTGAATATTGGAATGATGCAGCTGGAAGTCAAGGAATATACTAGGGGTTGTCAGCAACCCCCAGAAGCCAGGAAGAATCAAGGAATGATTTTTCCCTAAACTTTTCTGAGATTTAAAATTTAGAGACTCTGGAACCATGAAAGAATGTATTGATGCTGTTTTCAGTGATTCAATTTGTGGTAATTTTTTATGGCAACCCTTGAGACCCGATATATTCCCACCATCTATAGAATCAGTACATGTGTCTTTGAACCAAAGGTTGGGAGTAGGATTAGCTCTCTAACTGTCACCCTCTAGTGTTCCACTGATAGCATTTGTGCCTTCTGTTTCACCAGCTTTATGTTGTGGCAGATTAGAGCTCCTAGTTCCAGGATGGGGATGATGGTAGTGGGAAGAATCATTTACCAGAGGAAAGAGCCTTTCTGCTAAACCTAATGCTACTATTCTGCTTCATTGGCCACCTTAGGCAGGAATATCAATTGGTAAAGAAAAGGTTGATGAGGCTGATGGGAAAATTGGTCCCAATTATCCTGAGGAGTTAGTGCTGCTGAAACATCAAAGAGGAGCATATCTGGAGTCTAAAGGACTCACAGTGGCATTTCGTTGTGCTTCTGTGACAATTGATTATGGTGAACATGCCACTGTCATAATCATTGTCTAATAAGTACAAGTTTACCAAGGAGGTAAATCTTTTAAGGATAAGTGTCTGGGCCACTCCATCAGGAAAGCAACCTAGACCAGCTGAAACACTGGCTACTGATGAGGAAAATACGGAATTGGTCATGCTGGAGGGAGATAATGAATGTCAGTTACTACGTCCAGACTGGATGTAAGTTTCTGTAACTCTGGTGTTACTTACATGTAGATAGTGTGGCCATTCACTACTTTAAATAGGACTAAAACTTATAAGAAAAGAGATCTACATGATAGAAGGTGTGGACAATATTGGACACCCTTTGTGTGCCATCCAAATCCTCTTAGTCCTATCATCTCAGCATCTGTTGAAGCAGTGTGTCCCTTAGGTTTTTCACTAGTTTTGCATTGGTGAAGCCTGACAGCCTTTCTCACTGGGACTACACTGCATACTTGCTTCTTTTCTCAAGATTTTTTTTTTTGATGCCATGATCTGGGACACTTGCTGAAAGAGATTTGACATTTATATCCATGAGGTCACCGTGGACAAAGAGGAGGAGCCAGTGGGCACATTGATCTATCATACCCAAAGTGTGTGATATTCAGACTCACTTCATAAGACTCATGGGATTGAATCCCAGTTGCCCATGCCAGTGACCAATTTTAGTTGCTTTACTGGCTTCTTCTCCATCCCCATTTCTCTCACTCCAAAACTTGCATCTTCTCTAGAACATTATTTCCCAAGTCAATAACCTGTATATTTTTTTTCTCAGTCTCTATTTGGGGGAAACACAGACTAAGAAAACAAAGCTTTAATATTTATTTTGCTAGAGGTATAAATATATGACAGAATTTTGATGTTACCCTGCTCAGAATATTTGCAGATTAATGGAGTAAATAAAAAAACATGTGTTCAGCGGATGGCACTGTGGCTAGTAGGCTAAGCCTCTGCCTGCAGTGCTGGCATCCCATGTGGTTGCCAGTTTGTTTCCAGGCTGCTCCTCTTCTGATCCAGCTCTCTGCTATGCCCTGGGAAAGCAGCAGAAGATGGTTCAACTGCCTGGGCCCTTGCACCCATGTGGGAGACCCAAAAGAAGCTCCTGACTCCTGGCTTTCGATCGGCCCATTTCTGGCCATTGTGGCCATTTGGGGAGTGAACCAGCAGATGGAAGACCTTTTTCTCTGTCTCACTGTCTGTAACTCTACCTCTCAAATAAATAAATAAAATCCTTTCAAACACTAAAAAAAAAAAAAAAAAAAAAAAAAAAAAAAAAAAAAGCTCATGTGTTTAAGAACTGACTCCTTTGAATTTTTGGACATTAGTGACACCTAATAAGGTATTTTTTTGCATCAAGGGAATTTTTCTTACATTTCTTAACCAAAGCAGGCTTATAAACTGGTTTTCATTATGGGTTCTTGACCATTTCTTCTCAGGCTTTTCAAGTAATGATAAATTCCAATGAGTTTTCCTGAGGAGGTCACAGCTTGAGACAAAAATGCCAAAAACATGTTAATGTTACAACGCTCTACTGCTTTTTCAGTAGGTTTTAGGAAAATGTACTTGTATTTAGCTATCTGGTATCCAACATCCTCACAGCAGGGTTCACCCATTGTCAGTCATAAGCCTCTGTAGAAAAAACTGAACTTATTCCTGGGGTGGCTGTAGCTATATCATTAGTTGTATGTTTACTTTACACAGAAGTTAAAACACTCCATTAATTTGGTTCTTACTGCTTTGAAAGCTAATTTACTTCACTTTATCTTACTTACTCCTATGTGTCAGCAAGAAGTGCACCTTTTAAAATAATCCACGAAATTCCATCTAAGTAGAGTAGTGTCTTGCAGGAGGTAGCAGTTGCCTGGCAGTCAACTCCCAGCCAGATGCACTGGAGTTCTGTATGACTGTAAATAAAGACATGCCTTGGAGACCCATGTGGAATATTTTTTTTGCAAAAAAGACATCAGATTAGAAAGGTTATAGGTTCTGCATTAGAGGAGGAGTTAAGAGTAAGAAAAATTTGCCTTATTCCTGTTAATTTGACTTTTCCAAGCATTTGTTAGTCTGTTAAGACCTATGTCAACTCAGGTCAAAATATTAGTCCAGATTTTCAAGGGAAAACGTCAAGGTACACCCAGGGAAAATTACTTTTTGGGATCAGTTAGACGGAAGATAGTAAAACAAGTATAAAACTCAGAATCTCCAGCTCTGAATGCTAAATGAGGCAATGGTATTTGGTCCTGACCAAGTTTATAGCCTAGAATTTTGAATCTTCCCATGTTCTCTCTCTCCTACAGAGTTTGTATGGTTTTGATTCCTCTTTGTCAGTCATTGTTTTTCTATTTTTTGGATTTTTTTTTGCTCTATTCTTATCATATTATTTAAAGCCTCTCCCACAGGGCCTGTTCTGCAATAAGGACTACATCTCTGCTCAAGAGCCATGTAGATTTAAAAGCCATATCTACAGGTGACTGTTGAGGATTTGATATGTGGCTAATGAGATTTAAGATGAGCTACAAATGTAACACAAAGTTAGCTTCAAAGACTGAGTATAGAAACAAAGATAAAAAAAAATCAATGTATATTTATGTTTAAGAAGTCATAGAAAACTTTTGTTATTAAAATATTGTGCATGGATTTAAAAAATATTCTTGACCTAAAACATAATTATCTTGTAATTCCTTCTTTCTATGAACTTTTTTATTTTTTACAGGCAGAGTTAGACAGTGAGAGAGAGAGACAGAGAGAAAGGTCTTCCTTCTGTTGGTTCACCCCCCACCAAATGGTTGCTATGGCTGGTGCGCTGCGCCAATCTGAAGCCAGGAGCCAGGTGCTTCCTCCTGGTCTCCCATGTGGGTACAGGGCTCAAGCACTTGGGCCATCTTCCACTGCCTTCCCGGGCCACAGCAGAGAGCTGGACTGGAAGAGGAACAACTGGGACTAGAACCCGGCACCCACATGGGATTTTTTAAAGAATCCACATTTGTGGAAATGATAATGTTTTGGAAATATTGGGGTTAAGCATATATTAAAAGAAGCTGTTTCTCTTTTTACAAATGTGACTGCAGATAACTTTAAATTACACATGTGGTTCATATTTGTGGTTTGAATTATATTTCTCTTTGGCAGCACTGCTATATAGCTTTTCAATGAGGAGAGCAAGAGAAAGGGAGAGAGAGAGAGAGAGAGAGAGAGAGAAATGGTTCTAAAAACCTAAGCCAATTAGTGGAACCTTGAGAGTCCAAAAGGCTAAATAATTGAATTTCTGAACTCACATAGACTCCAGTTTGTGTTGCATAGCATTTAGAACCTCCTTAAGTCTATGAAATTCAGGAGGGCAAAATCAGGACTCGTCTACTTACCAGCATGTCTAGGGCACCTAAATGTGTGCCTGACATATTCAAGGACTCATGAATCTGAGGTGGTGGTTGTTGGATGAAACCTCAGGGCACAGCCATGTTTGATTCCCATGATTGCAGTTCTGCAGCAATTTCCACGTAGTTTCTCCCTGCACACCTTTCTCCTGCAGCTAGGATTCCTGATCTAAGACATCCTAGAGCTTCTCCTGTTAGCGTACAGATTAAGACATCTTGTTTCTAACTCTTCAAAATGTACTGACAATTGCGTTCATTATTCATTCATTCATTCTCACACACATATTTCTTTATAGTAACTATTTAGTGTCTGTTTTCTCCATAGCATAACACCAATTATTATGTGTAGATTAAGAAGAAACGATGGGAGGTTTACAGTTTAAATTGTGCAGTAAGGCAGACTTTTGCACAGTTTTTCTCAGAATGACTTCCAGCTTTTTTTTTTTTTTGACAATTTACAAACATATCCTGTATATACATTTCTTGCTTTTATTTGTTATGCTGTTCTTATCATCCCCCCCCCCCCCCCGCAATGCTTGCTATTCTCTCCATTTTGAAGTTGCAATACAACTTGTGACTTTCCTCTTTCTTGTTTTCTTTCTTTTGTCCAAACAAGATGTGGTTCCCCTCACGGGTGTGAGTTACAAGAAAGTACTCCTAAAGATTCACCATTATTTTTCCCCAGAAAGCACTTATTTAAGGTATATAAACTTCATGCATTTCATAAGTACAAAATTAGGAAAGATAGTGATTCTTCCCACCCCATTATTTCTCTTACCCACACTCCCACCCTTGTCCTTCCTTCTTCTACTCCCATTCTTGTTTTTTACTGAGATCTATTTCCAATTCATTTTATACACATAAGATTAATCCTACACTAAGTACGGAGTTCAGCAAATAGTATGAAAAAAAAAAACCACTATTCCTCAACAGTCAAGACAAGGGCTGTTCAAAGTCTTCTCTAAGATACTTCTCTAAGTATCAATTTTCCTTACATAGAGTACATTTTAGGTGCTTTATTAGTTACCACAGATCAGGGAAAACATATGGTATTTTTCTTTTTGGGAATGGCTTATTTCACTAAGTATAATGTTTTCCAGTTGCATCCTTTTGTTCCACTTCATGTTTTTAAAACCACTGTGTAGTACTCCATGGTGTACATATCCCATAATTTCTTTATCTAGTGTTCAGTTGATGAGCATCTGGGTTGATTCCATACCTTAGCTATTGTGAATTGAGCTGCAGTAAACATGGGGCTACAGATAACTCTTTCATATGCTGATTTCATTTCCTTTGGGTAAAACTCATGAGTGGGATGGCTGAGTCACATGGTAGGTCTGTGTTCAGATTTCTGAGGTATCTTCATCTTGTCTTACACAGTGGCTACACCAGTTTTCATTCCCACCAACAATGAATTAGGCTTCCTTTCCCCCACATCCTCACCAGCATTGGTTGTTTGTTGATTTCTGTATGAAAGTCTCATGGTAGTTTTGATTTGCATTTTCCTGATGACTAGTGATCCCGAGGATTTTTTGTGTCTGTTGGCCATTTGGATTTCCTCTTTGAAAAATGTCTGTTAAAGTCCTTTGCCCCTTTTTTAACTGGATTGTTTGTTTTGTGTTGTGTTCCTTGAGCTCTTTGTAGATTCTGAATATTAATCCTTTATCAGTTGTGTAGTCTGCAAATATCTTCTCCCAAGCTGTTGGTGGCCTCTTCATTTTGCTGAATGTTTCTTTTGAACTGCAGAAGCTTCTCAACTTGATGTAATCCCTTTTGTCTATTTTGGCTTTGACTGCCTGTGCCTCTGGGGTCTTTTCTAAGAACTCTTTGCCAATGCCAATATCTTGCAGGGTTTCCTCAATTTTCTCTAATAATTTGATGGTGTCGGGTCATAAATTTAGGTCTTTGATCCATTTTGAATGGATTTTTGTGTAAGGTGTAAGGTAGGGGTCGAGTTTCATACTTCTGTATGTGAAGATCCAGTTTTCCCAGCACCATTTTTTGAAGATATGTCCTTACTCCTGGGATTGTTTTTTAATTCTTTTGTCAAAGATAAGTTGGTTGTAGGTGCATGGCTTTTTTCCTGGAGGTTCTATTCTGTTCTATTTGCTTATCCATCTTGTTTTTGTGCCAATACCAGACTTGAAACCAGAATGTCTTGAAATCTGGTATTGTGCTGCCTCCGGCTTTGTTTTTGTTGTATAAGATTGCTTTAGCTATTTGGAATCTCCTGTGTTCCCATATGAAATTCATTATTGTTTTTCTATAACTGATATTTGATTGGTATCATATTGAGTCTGCATATTGCTTTAGGTAGTATGGACATTTTGAAAATATTGGTTCTTCCAATCCATGAACACGGAAGATTTTTCCATTTTTTTGTGTCTTTTTCCATGTCTTTAATATTTTATAATTTTCATTGTAAAAAATTTTGATATCCTTGGTTATATTTACTCCAATGTATTTAATATTTTTGTAGCTATTGTGAGTGGATATCTGTTTTCTCAGTTTTTTTTTTTTTTTTGATATGGGTCTCTTTTTTTTTGTTTTTTTGGCTAGTTGGGCCAATTCTGTGTCAATTTTGTTTAATTTTTCAAAAAACAGCTTTTTGTTTCGCTGATAGTTTGTATTTCTTTGGTTTTGGTTTTGTTTATTTCTTCTTTAATTTTAATTATTTATTTTCTCCTACTAATTTTGGGTTTGGCTTATTTTGTTTTCCTAGGTTCTTGAGATGCATGAATAGCTCATTTATTTGTTGTCTTTTCAATTTCTTGATGTAAGCACCAATTGTTATAAATTTTCCTCTTAACATTGCTTTTGCTATATCCTATAAGCTTTGATATGTTGTATTATCTTCATTCATTTCCAGAAATTTATTGATTGCTCTTTTGATTTCTTCAGTGACTCACTGTTCATTCAGTAGAATGTTGTTCAGTCTCCACGTATTTGCATTTGTTTAAGAAATTATTGAGTTGTTGATTTCCAGTTTCATTCCATTGTGATCAGAGAAGATGCATGGTATGATTTTGATTTTTTTTGAATTTGCTGACACTTGCTTTGTGTCATAGCATGTGGTCTATCCTAGAAAATGTTTCATGCACACGTGAGAAAAATGTGTATTTTGCGACTATAGGATGATAAGTTCTGTAGATAACCGTTAGGTTAATTTGGTCTATGGAGTCATTTAACTCCATTGTTTCCTTGCTGATTTTCTGTCTGGTTGATCTGCATTGCCGAAAGTTATGTATTGAAGTCCCCCATTACTATTTCATTGGAGTCTATGTCTCCCTTTAGATCCACCAACAATTTTTTTTTTAAATAGCCTGATGCTCTGTAATTAGGTGCAAATACATTTATAATAGTCACATCTTCATGTTGAATTGATCCCTTAATCATTACATAGTGCCATTCATTGTCTCTTAATAGTTTTTGTACTAAAATCTATTTTGTCTGATATTAGAATTGCAATACCCACACTTTTGGTTTCTGTTAGCATGGGATTATATTTCTCCATCCTTTCACTTTCAGTCTGCATGTATCTTTGTTCATGAGATATGTTTCTTATATACAGCAATTAGGTTGGTCTTGTGTTTTAATCCATTTAGCCAGTCTATCTTGTAACTGGAGAGTAGAGGCCATTTACATTCAAGGGTACTATTGGTAAGTACTGACTCGGCCCTGCAATTTTTTCATAACTATTCCTATTGTTTACTTTGGATTTCTTTTGTACTTTTATTCGGAGATTTTCTACCTTCACATTCTTTTGTAGTGATGACTGTATTTCTGTGTTTCTGTGTGTAGCACATCCTTGAACATCTTTTGTAAGGCTGGGCGAGTGGTGACAAATTCTTTCCATTTCTGTTTGTTATGGAAGGTCTTTATTTCACCGTTGTTCATAAATGAGAGCCTTGAGTGGTACAGTATTCTGGGTTGACAGTCTTTTTCTCTTAAGACTTGGAATATATCTCACCATTCTCTTCTAGCCTATAGGGTTTATGATGAGAAGTCATCTTTGAGTTTAATTGGAGACCCTCTGAAAGAAACATGGCAATTCTCTTGTCCACACTTTAGAAGCTTTTCTTTACATTTTACTGTGGAAAGTTTGACTACAATGTGTCCTGCTGAATATGTTTTCTGTTCTTTTCTATTAGGAGTTCTGTGTTTTCCTGTACTTGGACATCCCTTTCTTTCTCCAAAATTGGAATGTTTCCCATAATTATTTCACTAAAAAGGCTTTTTAATCCATTCACTTTTTCTGCTCCTTCAGGCCTTCCTAAGACCTATTTGTTGGATCATTTGATCATATCTCATAAATCTCCTACCAGGGGCTGGCGCTGTGGCGCAGCGGGTTAACACCCTGGCCTGAAGCGCCGGCATCCCAAATGGGTGCCGGTTCTAGTCTTGGCTGCTCCTCTTCCAGTCCAGCTGTCTGCTGTGACCTGAGGAGGCAGTACAAGACGGCCCAAGTCCTTGGGCCCCTGCACCCGCGTGAAGACCTGGAAGAAGCTCCTGGTTCCTGGCTTCAGATGGGTGCAGCTCCGGCCGTCGCGGACAATTGGAGAGTGAACCATCTGATGGAAGACCTCTCTCTCTCTCTGCCTCTCCTCTCTGTGTGTAACTCTGACTTTCCAATAAATAAATAAATCTTAAAAAAAATCTCCTACAATGTTTTTAAATTTTCTAATTTCTTCTTGTTTTTTGGGTCTGAATGTAAGATTTCCAGAGCTTTGTCTTCTAACTCATATATTCTTTCTTCTGCCTCACTGAGTCTGTTGCTCAGGTTTTCCACTGCAATTTTTTTTATTTGATGTATTGAGTCCTTCATATCTAATATTTCATTTTGATTTTTCTTTAACATCTCAGTTTCATGGGAAAAACTTTCATTCATGTTATGTATGTATTTCTTTAATTTGTAGATTTGCTTCTGATTACTTCTAACTAATCTTACGATCAGTTTTTGAAATCCATTTTTGATTTCTTCAATTTCTTCATCTTCACATTCTAGTATTGAAGTGTTGTTGAGTTCCTTTGGATCGCTTCTGGGCCTTTTGGCTACGATCAAGTGTGGAGTTCCTTTGGAAGTGTCATGTTGTCTTCCTTATTATTGTTTTTTTGAATTTATGTGTTTATTTTTAGGCCTTTTCAGAGCTACTTGTTTGTTTGTTTGTTTTCCATCTGATAGCTTTTATCTTCAGACTATTCCTCTGTGGATTAGTGGAGTGTCTGCTCTTTCAGTGGATACCCAAAAGCATGTGCTGGGTGTGTCCAGGGAACTCTGTTAAGTGCTCCAAGGTGAGAGGAGTGTCCAACCTGAAACCCAAGGTGGATTGGTAAATCTCTCTCTCTCTCTCTCTCTCTTTTTTTTTTTTTTAAATCAGAGGGGATGGTTTGATCAGCTCTGTTGGTATAGTCTCAGGCTCACCTCTTTTCCTCCAATGTGACCAATCACCAGACACTTGTGGGTGCAATATTCTTCCAGAGCCTCCTGCAGCAATGACCTTACCCAGGCAATCGGTGGGCCCCAACTGTGTTGAACTGCCCACAGCAACTGCCCACAGCAACAGCCCAGTGACCCAGCCACAGCCTGTGGCTGCCCATGTAGTCGCAGTGTTTCCACAGTCACAGAACACAGGGCTCCCACAATCACGTGTGCCCAGACTTCCATCAATTCTCCCAGCCTGATTAGGGGTCTCCTCTGCTGGTTGCTGGGAGTGTGGACAAAAGCTGGTGCAGCTGTTAAATGTGTCCAAAAAGGCACTAGCCTTCTCTCAGCTAGTTACAGGACACCATTATCTGATGGTTAGGGAGAGAGAAATGTGGCCCTTTTTTGTCTTCTGAGATGGCATATACATGGTCCTTGACAGGGTTCCAAGCCGGACTCATTCCAGGCTCTCTCTGCAGCTTTTTTGCTGATGTGGACTGGTCTCACCTCTCTCAGAAGCTGGTGCTGAGGCTCTCAGCTGCTGGGTTCTCTGTTGTCTGTGTTCATGTTCACATCCACACCCTCCATGTAGACCCACAGTGTGGAACTTCCTCTGCAGTTTTCTCCCTAACTCTTCCCTGAGATTGCATGCTCTCCAATTTTTTAAACCTTTTTTAAAAAGATTTATTTTATTTATTTATTTGAAAGACAGAGTTACAGAGAGATAGAGATAGAGAGAGAGGTCTTCCACCCACTGGTTCACTCCCCAGATGGCTGCAGTGGCCGGAGCTGTGCCCATCCAAAGCCAGGAGCCAGAAGCTTCTTCTGGGTCTCCCACATGGGTGCAGGGGCCCAAGGACATGACCCATCTTCTACTGCTTTCCCAGGCCATAGCAGAGAGCTGGGTCATAAGAAGAGCAGCTGGGACTCTAGCAGGCATCCATATAGGACGCTGGCGCTTCAGGCCAAGGCTTTAACCCCTTGTGCTGCAGCGCTGACCCCTCCACTTTTTCTTTTTAAACTATCTTCACTTAGACTGAAAGGGAATGTTCCCTCACTCTTCTGTCATCTTGCTATCCTCTTTCCAGATTCACTATTATGACTACCATTTTAGGCCAAACTAATTGGGACACTGGGATAATTCTGCCAATTAATATATGGACTCAACTGGCTGCTGAAAGGGTACTGGTTGTTCTCATGTAAATTTACTTTATTTTGTTTTGCTTTATTTTGAATGTTCATTGGACCTATTTTTTCTTTTCTGAGTCCAACCTGCTTGTGAGCATATTTGAAGGATTCAATATTTCTGAGAGTGTCTTTATATGCCTCTAGAAGTTCTTTTGACTATTTTCATGGTTTACATAGTTTTTTTTTTTTGCTGAAATTCCTCATTTGTTCATGTAACTTTCTCCACTAGATCCTTTTACTGTATTTAGCATAGATATAATATGTGTTTAATAATGCAAGCATCTAGACAATTTTTAGTCTGTTTCTATTGACTATTTCCTTTCTTGACAATTTGCCATATTTTCTTGCTGCTTAATAAGTCTAGCAGTTTATGATTAAATGTCAGAAACCATGAGTAAAATAACCATAGAAATTAAAGTAAGCAATATTTCCCCTTAGAAAAGGGCCTGCACCTTTGACAGATCACTGGGGTTGGGTGGGAATTGAGACCATGTAGTCTGTGCATGCACTTTGTGGTTGCTTTAGTTAGATTTATTTCACCACAAATGTTAAATAATTAGAGGGCTGGAGAAAAAGAAATATCTCCTTTAGTAGGACTGAGGGTCTGAGGTTCTGTCTCTTTTCTCCTATTCTACCCTTAGCACACCTGTGCTTCTGGAATGGGAGTTGGGGAGTTCTTTCAATTCTGTTTATTTTGCTGCTCCAGGTAGCTGCTACCTCATATTCCCTGGAAGGCTCAGAGCTTTTAGAGGAATTGTATTGCTCTCGGACTTAGTAGTCTCAGCATGTTCTAATACTCTTTTTCCAGTGAGAATAGATGCTACCTGTGATCTGTATGAGGTCAGGAGTCCCTGAAGATCTTTGCTTGAGTCTATGGCTTTGCCCAGAAACTTCCCAAGACCCCTTTCAAATTTTTAATTTTGGAGTGATTCATTTTGTCTTTATTGGTATCCTCCAACATAACTCAGCTGCTTCCCATCCTGGCTTTTTGCATGATATCTTTTCTTTAAAAGTGACAAATTATTTCATGTTCTAACTTTCCTCTTTTCCCAAATTAGGAAGAGAGTGCAAGAAAACTATTTCTAACACATTGGACATTATGTTTAGGACATCTGCCATTCTATGAGTCTGCTGTGTATCCAGCTTCCCATGTTGGATCGTTCTCTCCCTTTTTTATTTTATCAGTTAGTATTTGCGGACACTAGTCTTGTTTGTGTGATCCCTTTGACTCTTAGACCTCTCAGTGAGATCAATTGTGAACTGAAATTGATCACTTGGACTAGTGAGATGGCAGTGGTACATGCCCCCTTGATGGGATTGTATTGGAATCCCCTCGCACATTTCTAACTCCACCATTTGGGGCAAGTCCGATTGAGCATGTCCCAAATTGTACATCTCCTCCCTCTCTTATTCCCACTCTTATATTTAACAGGAATCATTTTTCAGTTAATTTTAAACACCTAAGAATAATTGTGTGTTAATTACAGAGTTCAACCAATAGTATTAAATAGAACAAAAAAATACTAAAAGGGATAAAGTATTAAGTTGTTCATCAAGAGTCAGGGCAAGGGCTGATCGAGTCACTGTTTCTCATAGTGTCCGTTTCACTTCAACAGGTTTCCTTTTTGGTGCTCGGTTAGTTGTCACCGATCAGGGAGAACATATGATATTTGTCCCTTTGGGACTGGCTTAATTCACTCAGCATGATGTGTTCCACATTCCTCCATCTTGTTGAAAATGACCGGATTTCATTGTTTTTGACTGCTGTATAGTATTCTATAGAGTACATGTCCCATAATTTCTTTATCCAGTCTACTGTTGATGGACATTTAGGTTGATTCCAGATCTTAGCTATTATGAATTGAGCTGCAATAAACATTAAGGTGCCGACTGCTTTTTTTGTTTGCCAATTTAATTTCCTTTGGGTAACTTCCAAGGAGTGGGATGGCTGGGTTGAATGGTAGGGTTATATTCAGGTTTCTGAGGAATCTCCAGACTGACTTCCACAGTGGCTTGACCAGTTTGCATTTTCACCAACAGTGGGTTAGTGTCCCTTTTTCCCCACATCTTCGCCAGCATTATTGGGTAACATATCTGCAGTATCTTGCATTTTGCTGATTTTCCTTGGTATCATTATTTTGAAATTTTCCAGGCAATTAACAAGTTTCCCTTTGTTTGGGATCTATTTGTACAGAACTATTGTGAATCTTTGGTGGTTTCACTGTTTCCTTGCATTTTTCAATGATTCTAGTGTCCTTCTATTGATGCCTGTGCATTTGGTGAAATGGTATTCTCTCCTGTCCTGTGGAGTAGCTTTCACTGTGAAACACCTTTACCTGTGGATGTGTTCTGAGGTGCCATTAGGGTAAGGTGGATTATGTTGGTTTTGGTTCCAGGTAGGCAAAGTAGTGTACTGTCCATGTAGTTCTTTGGCTGTAATCACTTTCAGCAATGCTTATGAGTGCCTGAGTGGCCTTGGCTGCAGAAATCTATGTGGCTGTTCTATGGGGTCAACCAAGGGCCATCTGATCTCCAGTGGGTTGACACATGTCCCCATCAGCATTGAAGACAGGATTGTCCTGGGTTCCTGGACAGGAGGTGGATGACTGGATTCTGGCACGCAGTATAATGGCTGTTTAGCTGGTCCTAGGCTTCCCAAAGTGATATCAAGGTTGTAGCTGCACATGGGGACATACTCCAGTGGCAGTGGACCCACAGGAACAGGACAGTTAAGTGGCTTATAGGCTCCAGAAAAGGATGCTCTCTAGCAATGCTTTAATCTCAGTAGGACACCGTAGAGAAGCAGCCTGGGTCAATAGAGGGTAACAGCACAATGTGAGTTTCTTCAGAGAAGTGCAACCATGTGTTTCTCAGGCAGCTCTCTAGATTGGATTCAAGGGTTGCTGAAAAATTGTAGGTGTTCATAGTTTTAATGGAGACTGCTGAGTGCCTCTTGTTTATCTTTTTTCTTCTTGGTGAAATTCCTTTTGGTTCCACATTGTTCATAATTGCGGAGACAGGATAGCAGAGACAGGAGGTCTTTCTGTGTAGGCATCCCAACTTTGTGAGTTGCAGTAGTATGAATTCCAAACTGTCTTCTGGACACTCTAGTTGTAATATAGTTGTTTATAGATTGTTTTTTGTCATTATTTGTGAGAGAATAGGGAAAAGGCATTGGACTCCTATAGTAAGTCATCTTGCCCTATGGTATTTTTCAGTGCTAAGTTGCCCATTTAAACATTTTTGAAATTGTGACATATTTCACAATAGATTCAATGTGGTAGTAGCTCTCTCCCACCAGAATGCTGTTGTTGAATAATATATTCACGTTAGGTTAGGAGCAATAGGATATAATGGTGAAAATGCCTCATGGAGAACTCTTAGCCTCATGGGGATTATAGACTGATGATAATAGATAATACACAGTAGAAAACCACATAAATTCAATCTTATTCTATCTTGACACTGAACTATGAAGACTTGATTTATAGTTTTCATACTCCCCACATAACAGTAGCTCTTAATGCTGAGTGCTAAGGCATTGTGTAAACATTAATTAATCGGATTGAATTATTTTACTTCTTAATCTCATCTAGGTTTAACTACTTTAGTTATTAATGATTTCTGCTTTTTTTCATTGCTTTACCATGTCCCTGTATTAGCTGCTCAACCTTTGGGCCATATTCTTCCCTGCAGATTTAATATCCATTTCAACTTACCTATGCCCAGATTCCTTCCTCCCTCCCTTCCTTCCTTCCTTCCTTCCTACCTTCCTTCCTTCCTTCCTTCCTTCCCTCCTCCTGCCCTCCCTCCCTCCCTCTCTCTCTCACTCTCTCTCTCCTTCTCTCAGTCTCTTTTCTTTCTCTCTGGTGAGTGACTTATAATAACTCTGTAAAAAAGTCATGTACCTTTATCTTTTTTTTTTTTGGTGCATTGACCATTTTGTGCTAGTGGAGTCACATGGCCCTAGGCAGCTTTATTTTTGGGTCTGTGATTCATGCTGAAAAACTTGGCATGGGCTCTGACTTAATGGAAATTTGCTTAGCTTGTGGCATGTGGAGATGGCACCAACGTCTTTTCATGTGATCTGTGCACATGGCCATGGTGTAGTCTCTGTATCTATGCTTCTATAACAGGGCAGGAATAATTAATAAAGGTAACATAACTGTGCAATATGTGCTCCTGGATGTGTCCTTATTTGCCATTATGAGGATTAGAATAAATGGATAAGTCATTGTTGGCTTTTGGTCAGAATCCTCAAGAAGAAAAGATACAGGGTTGATAGTTCATGTTGCAAGGAACACACACTTCCAGAACAACTTCCAGTTGTTACGTGAATATTGCAATTGTTCTGTTCTATGTTTTTGGCTTTTTCATGTTTTTTACTTACTTTAGAAAATGTGATACGAATGAGAGTACCTCACAACTATGCTGCCTATTGTTGATGTCCATCAATGTTGTACTGCATCCATGATATAATACACTGAATTCTGGTGTGCCCAACACACTATTTTTAAACCCAGTAATACTTCTGCCATTATTGAGGCAATTGTGTTCTGGAATTCACTCTTTTAAGTGAGGATTCTGTCTTTATTTTTTTTATTTACATGACAAAGATGCTAAATCTGCTATCTCATGATTTTGCATATTTCATGAAAGAAGTTTCAATCATCTTTTCCTATAACTCATGTGTGATCCCATAGTCCAAATCCAAAGGACAAACCAGGTGACATTATAATGTTGGTCACAAAATCATGCCCTCCTAGGTATAGCTGAGTGTTATCATTGTCCCAGCATTATATGTCTTACTCTCTCCTTTGAGGAGTTTTCTTTCAGTGGAAGTTTTGGAAGATTATGTGGCAAAATATTATAGATATTCAATTCTATGGACAAGCCTCAATTCCTGAATTCCAGATGGAACACAGCTAAGACAAAACCTGATAATCCTTTCAACCTCCTTTCTCCACTTTTATGGTTCTCTTAGGTAGTTACAAGTTAACCCTTTGGTCCTCAAGTTTTGCCTTTTACTAAATGGAATAAGTAGAGTATAATACCCTCATAATGTAAGAATCATGAAAATCGTGGCTTCTTTGTGTCAACAGGTCCCTTCATGGAACTCTGATCGCACTAGCTTGATATTAGAAGATTAATGTGTACATGTAGTGAACTATACCTATTTGAAAATCATTAGTGTCACATTTACTGTGTCAGTTGTTTGTAGTTTGTCTTTATTTGTGCTGTTTTCTGAAACAGACTACCTCCAGACCCATAGCATCTGGAAATGAGTTGCTTGCAAGAAAAAGTGACTTTTTTTGTTATGCATCTTCAAAAAATCAATTGAGATGACTGGAATATAGATTAAAAGGATTAAATCAGAGTCAGTGTATTATGAGGTTGATATTTTCAACAGCAAATGAAAAAAAAGTAACAAATGGTTTGTAAGGCCAGATAGTATGAATAAACTGAGATAAGTTGAATAGTTATTATATCAGAAATATTTGAAGGATGTGTTAAGCATGTATATTTAGAGTGAAACTATGGCATGGTTTACAAAACAATATTGCTATATACACTATAGAACACAATGTATCCATTACATTTTACTAAAGGATGTTTATAATGAAATCCAATATTTTTATTCACAGGCAGTATAGATTCAATATTCACCATTTGTGAAAAAATACACTAATGGTCCTATTAAAAATAATGACTTTGTGCTTGTTAAGTGCCCATTGATTACTTAAAAACTCACACTCATTTAAGCTGGAAGAATAATTAATCGAAGAATCATTTCAGAGTTCAATTTCCCAATTACGAAGTTTATTTCTGCATTTACCGTAAAAGAGACAATATTGTCACAAAACATAAAGCTGTAATTTCCCATTTTAACTACTTCCGGTTTTCATATGCTTCTAAGGATGCTGCTTCTCGCTTACTTTCCAGTGGTGGGTTCTTGCTTACATGCCAAGATGGACCATGGCCTGTGAATTTGTGGAAGGGCTTACTCTGCAGTGTTTCCTCCTGTGCACTTGTGAATCCCTATTCTTGAACTTGAGTTAACTTTACAGAGAGTTGTGTTTAACTCTGCCCCAATGAGGTCTTCTTTGACAGAATTCAAAATTGTTTGAGGGACTATAGTCCATGCTCACTTGATTCATTCATGGATGGATAACAAGAATTTCAGAGAAAGCATAAAAATGAAGGCAAATAGAGAGCCCTAATAAAGAATTTGCTTATGGTCAATTTCCATTAAAAGGCCAAATATCCTCCATCTGTTGTAGCTCTTTTTTCTGGGTGATATAAATGCCTAATGCCTCAAAGGCCCCATTTTGCTATTATGTGATATACTGATGCTTTGAGAATGAGTGAGAATCAAAATGCTCCTGATAATTAAATATCATTGCATTGGTTTTGCTACTTTAGTTTCCAGACCCACAAACAGACTCTATCTTGTTTTAAAAGCAAAGGGTGTGAGCATTTGGGTAGCTGTTAAGATGCTGCTTGAGATGCCTACATCCTATGTTGAAGTGCTGAGTTAGAGTCCTGGCTCTTCACCCAATTGCAATGAGTTTCCTGGGAGGCAGCTGGTGATGGATGAAGCAGTTGCCCTGCCACCCATACAAAAGGCCTGAATTGAGTTCCCAGCTCCCAGTTTCAACCTGACTCAGCCCTGGCTATTGCAGGTATTTGAGAATGAACAAGCTGATGGGATGTCTCTGTATATCTGTCTCTCTCTTTCTGTCTATCTACCTTTTAAATAAAATAAATAAATATATGAGAATATTTTAAAAGTAAAAATAAACAAAGAGTTCCCCCTTTGCAGGCCTGTAACTAGATTGGGGACTGCCCACATGATAACTAAGCCTTTGTTGTTCTTGAAGGGTGTTGGCAGTACCTATAACACACCATGAATATCATTCTTGCCAAGAATGTGTGAATTTGCAAGTTCTGTTTGTTCTTTGATACTCAAATGATGTCCAAAGCACACACAATGAAGGAAACGGTCCACCCATGATAATAAACCTAAAGATTCTCAAAAAATATGTGATTTGGCATATATAAACTGAAATCAAATGTACTGCGTATCATGTAGGGAATGCAGGACTGTATTTAACTATAATTTGGTAAGGGAATATCTAATCAGTTTTATTGTATGCAAACCTAGAAAAACTGAAAAGAGGACTCAGATCTAAAGCATAAAACACAGAATACTAAGATCTAAACATGGATTGCACAATTCTATAGAACTAGAAATTAGAAGCATTTACTGAGAAACACCCACTATGAAGACACAAACTTTCTCATCACTATAGACTTCTCTCTAGTAGCATAGGAATCATTCATGGATGGTGCCATGGCTCATTTAGTTAATCCTCTACCTGTGGCGCTGGCATCTCATATGGGCACTGGGTTCTAGTCCCGATTGCTCCTCTTCCAGTCCATCTCTCTGCTGTGGTCTGCGAAGGCAGTGGAGGATGACCCAAGTGCTTGGGTCCCTGCGCCCGCATGGGAGATCAGGAGGAAGCACCTGGCTCCTGGCTTCAGATCGGCGCAGTGCGCCGGCCGCAGCACACGGGCTGTGGCAGATATTTGGGGGGTGAACCAACGGAAAAAGGAAGACCTCTCTCTCTCACTGTCTAACTCTGCCTGTCAAAAAAAAAAAAAAAAAAAAAAAGAATCATTCATTAGGCCTATGGCTAACTCTTGATTTGACAGTCTTTTGGTCTGAAACCAAAGGAATTATGGAAATATTGTCTAATCATGTGAAAACCATGTATTTAAGAAAACTGTGATTTGATACAGCCCTTCCCATTAAATTAAAACAGTAAAGAACAGTGACAAAAAAGCAGCTACATGAATAGATATACTAAAAATTAAATTGCCAACAATTCTATTCTTTGGAACATTGTAAAAATGATTGGAGTTTATGTTCATGCTCACTAAAATTACAAATTTAGTAGAGCATATGTAAGTAAATAGGATATCTTTGTATAACAAGCTTTTATTCAACATACATTTATGAATGCTTACTGTGCATCTGTCTCTGCGCAAGGTACTGGGGACAAAGTACTGGTCATATGAAGCAGAACGTGATGTAAATATATGTCCACATAGTTATAGAATGGGCACTATAAATGAAGTATGGGCGGTGATTACAAGAAGTACAAACAGGACTGACAAAGGCACACTCTTCCCAAAGGATAAAGCTCCTGTTATGCTGGTCATTTTTGAGGACAACTGAATAGCTTAATTTAACTGAACAACCTAATTTCACATGGAAAAGTTCTTTACTCACTTAGGTATTCACCCATTTCTTCACTGGTTCACTCATTCAACAAGAATTTTTAAATTAAATTCATATTCATTTTAACTGATACATAAAAACTGTATGCACTTATGGGTTATCATGTGATGTTTCAATACATGCATACATCGTATAAAGTTCAACATGTCTATCTCCTCAAGCATTTATGAACAGATTTCATGAATTTCACATATACAATTTGATGGCCATTCCCTTTTTTATGTTTTAATTCATTTCCTGTTCTCACAGTTTTCAATGGTGAATTAGAATGAGCCACTCAAAGCACTGGGACTAACAGTGGCTCCAATAAATCTTAAGCTAAAAGAACAAGAAAGGATAGCAGAGAAGTGATTAGGACTAGAGAAGTTACAAGAACAAATGGCATTTATGATGAAGTTCAGATGCATCTAACTTGTTTTTCCAAAGAAGGGTGGGAGAAAGGTGGGCACAGCATGTGGAAGAGCAGAGGGTGCACCGAATCAAGAAAAATTATGTTTGAGAAGGAAACGTATAAAACAAGTAAGAAACAGAGTGGGGGCTGGCGCCGCGGCTCACTAGGCTAATCCTCGCCTTGCGGCGCCGGCACACCGGGTTCTAGTCCTGGTCGGGGCACCGGATTCTGTCCCGGTTGCCCCTCTTCCAGGCCAGCTCTCTGCTGTGGCCCGGGAGTGCAGTGGAGGATGGCCCAAGTACTTGGGCCTGCACCCCGTGGGAGACCAGGAGAAGCACCTGGCTTCTGCCTTTGGATCAGTGCGGTGTGCCGGCCGCGGCGGCCATTGGAAGGTGAACCAACGGCAAAAGGAAGACCTTTCTCTCTGTCTCTCTCTCTCACTGTCCACTCTGCCTGTCAAAAAAAAAAAAAGAAGCAGAGGGGGTTTAGAATGGGTGAAACTCAGGTGTTGCTATGGGCAGGAGAATTTTAAATTTTAAGGTTTGCCAGTTTGGAGAGATCAGAATGCATTCATAGAACTGAAAGATGGTAAAACAATTTTCTGGGTAAGAACTGACAGTTACCAATTCTAGAATTGTGGTGGTGGACACGAAAAGATAAAGAATTTATAAAGCGCTATCTTGGAAAATCTTCAGAAACATCTATACAGATTTTATTTTACTCAAAAAGCAGAGCCAGCATAGGTGTTGGGCTAGGAGATGTCATTTTTTGTATGCATGGTGTGACTTAGATATTCCTGAAGAAATTCTAACCTGGAATTAGATTCCTGTGATCTGCAAACCAATTTCTGGAATGCTGTTGTTCATGATTCATTTCTTTTTTACTTTTCTCTGTGTTGTCTGTTGTCAACTAGACATCATCATTATCCCTTTCCATTGCAGAAGCAAGCCAGAAATTACATGTCCCAGAATCTGTTTCCATTTGTATTTCTTGATTTTTTTTCTGTTAAGAATTGTGATTTGGATGGTGAAAAACATGTCATTGTTCGCTGGACACAGTTGCAAATATAGAAGGACAAAGGCGAGATGCAAGTTACATCCTATTATGCTCTTAAGGACCACCATCATCATAGCTGCGGGCTAAGACACTTGGTGTAAACTTCAGAGCAGTTTCCTGGAAACCTTTTTAGAATCCTCACTTAGACGCTTCAGTCTGACAGCCTCAGTTAGGCATCTCTGATTTCTGTTCCACCAACTTTTTCAAATATTAAACAATTCCCTAGTTCTTTTATTTAACTTTTTTATTCAAAATACATTGACTATTTTCTGTTTTTTGATGGAAGCCTGACAGATACAGATTTCCACTCCAAAAGTGTTCCCAAGGGCACAGATGACTAATGATGGAAATCTTCAAATAGGGTTTTGATCTTGTTAGCTTTAGAAGAAGTAAAATTTTCATCACCAATGGAAAGTAGGTTATGGTGGTTTTCATCATGAAATGACAAAAAACCTTGCTTAAAGTATGACCTTCAACTGCCTGGAGTCAAATGTCTATAGAAGTTGATTTGAACTCACAAAGCTGCCGTGGTAATAGAACTCCCCCCCACCAAAGAAACCTTTTATTCAAGGACTACAAACTTCATGCATTTCATAAGTATAACTCTAGGAATATAGTGATTTTTCTCATCATACTGCCCTCCCACCCATACTCCCACTCCTCCTCCTCTTCCTTGCCCATTTCCAGTTCCCTTTTCCACTAAGATCCATTTTTGATTAACTTTATACTCAGAAGACCAACTCTATACTAAGTAAAGGGATGTACAATTTGGGACATGCTCAAGCTGACTTGCCCCAAATGGTAGAGTTAGAAACATACCAGGGGATTCCAATTCAATCCCATCAAGGTGGCATGTACCAATGCCATCTCACTATTCCAAGTGATCAATTTCAGTTCACAATTGATCATAATGAAAGGACTAAGAGTCAAAGGGAGCACATAAACAAGTCTAGTGCCTGCTAACACTAACCGATAGAATAAATAAAGGGGAGAGTGATCCAACATGGGAAGTGAGATACTCAGCAGACTCATAGAATGGCAGATGTCCTAAATAGCACTCTGGCCTCAGAATCAGCCCTAAAGGCATTCGGATCTGGCTGAAAAGCCCATGAGAGTATTTCAGGCATGGAAAGCCAAGACACTCTGGCAAAAGATCTCTGTGAGTGAGATCCCAGTGGAAAGAACAGGTCTTCAAAGAAGGAGGTACCTTTCTCTGAAGGGAGGAGAGAACCTCCACTTTGACTATGACCTTGTCTAAACAAGATAAGAATCGGAGAACTCAGAGGGCTTCCATAGCCTTGGAAACTCATGACTGGAGCATAGGGAGATTACTGATGCCATAGACAGGAGTGTCAATTGGTAAAGTCAACAACAGGAGTCACTGTGCACTTACTCCTCATGTAGGATCTCTGTCCTTAATGTGCTGTGCATTGAGATTTAATGCTATAACGAGTACTCAAACAATATATTTCACTTTGTGTTTCTATGGGGGTGCAAACTGTTGAAATCTTTACTTAATGTACACTAAACTGATCCTCTGTGAAAAAAAAAAAAAAAAAGAAAGAAATTATCAACTCCCAACTTGACTCTCACTGGGATTAAACATGACAATAGATCTGCTCTGATTTCATCATCATTTAAAAAAAATCATCTATTATTTTTCACTTTATGTTTCTGTGTGGGAGCAAACTGTTGAAATCCTTACTTAATGTATACTAAGCTGATCTTCTGTATATTAAGATAATCGAAAATGAATCTTGATGTGAATGGGAGGGGAGAGGGAGTGGGAAAGGGGAGGGTTGTGGGTGGGAGGGATGTTATGGGGGGGAAGCCAATGTAATCCATAAGCTGTACTTTGGAAATTTATATTCATTAAATAAAAGTTAAAAAAAAAGAAAAAAAAGAGTTCAAAAATTTGAATGACAGAAACAACAACAACAAACTGTTCCTCAACAGTTGAGAAAGGGGTGTTCAAAGTCATTGCATGTTGAAGTTAATTTCACTTTTTTTTAAAGAAACTTAATTAACTTTAAAGAAGCACTTAGAAATGATACATCTTTTGCAAGCACTTAGATATAATTATAATACAACTCTTTGAGGACACAGGTCCTGCATTGAAGGTTAGTGCTAAGTGATTCCCGTTGTTAATTTAACAATTATGTTATGTACGACATCAGTGATCACCCAAGGTTCTTACATAAACTGCCTAGGCTATGGAAGCCTTTTGAATCCACAAACTGTTAGTATTTAGATAAGGCCATCAGCAAAGTGCAAGTTCTTTCCTCCCTTCAGAGAAAAGTACCTCCTTCTTTGATGACCACTTCTATGCACTGAGGTCCTTCATGTAGGACAGTTTTTACCAAAGTATGTTGGCTTTCCATGCTTGAAATGCTCTCATGGGCTTTTCAGCCATACCAGAATGCCTTAAGGGCTGATTCTGAGGTCACAGTGCTATTTAAAGTGATTGTAATTCTGAGTTTGATGTGTGGCCTGCTTCCCATGTTGGAGCATTCACTTCTTTTAAATTTTATCTATTATTATTATCAGACCCTTAGTCCTATCATATGATCACTTTAACACTTAACATGGTATTTTTACCACTCAGCTTAAAGGGACTTGGGATCCCATGGCAAGTTTTTAAACTGTAGGCTTAGAAGTAAGTCCAAAGAAATGTTTGCAGAACTATATAGCTTTACAGTTGCAAATATACACTTCATAATTAAAACTTTAGGAACATGGTGTTACTTCCCACCTTGCCCACCCTTTCACCCTTATTCCCAACACCTCTTCCTCCTCCCTCTCTTACTCCTACTCTTAGTTTTTACTGAGATCTCTCTTTTTTAAAAATTTTTTGCCAGGCAGAGTTAGACAGTGAGAGAGAGACAGAGAGAATTATAGACAGTGAGAGAGACACAGAGAGAGAGGTCTTCCTTCTATTGGTTCACTCCCCTAATGGCCGCTACAGGCGGCACTGCACTGATCTGAAGCCAGGAGCCAGGTACTTCCTCCCAGTCTCCCATGCAGCTGCAAGGACCCAAGCACTTGGGCCATCTTCCGCTGCCCTCCGGGGCCACAGCAGAGAGCTGGACTCGAAGAGGAGCAACTGGGACTAGTACCCGGCACCCCAACTGGGACTAGAACCTGGGGTGCTGGCACAGGCAGAGAATTAGCCAAGTGAGCCATGGCGCTGGCCTGAGATCTCTTTTTTTTTTTGATTTTTTTTAACTTTTATTTAATGAATATAAATTTCCAAAGTACGATTTATGGATTACAATGGCTTCCCCCCCATACCGTCCCTCCCACCCACAACCCTCCCCTTTCCCACTCCCTCTCCCCTTCCATTCACATCAAGATTCATTTTCGATTGTCTTAATATACAGAAGATCAGCTTAGTATACATTAAGTAAGGATTTCAACAGTTTGCTCCCACACAGAAACATAAAGTGAAAAATAATAGATGATTTTTTTTAAATGATGATGAAATCAGAGCAGACCTATTGTCATGTTTAATCCCAGTGAGAGTCAAGTTGGGAGTTGATAATTTCTTTCTTTTTTTTTTTTTTTTTTCACAGAGGATCAGTTTAGTGTACATTAAGTAAAGATTTCAACAGTTTGCACCCCCATAGAAACCCAAAGTGAAATATTTAACTGACTTTATACACATATGTTCAACTCTGTTAATTAAAGAGCTCAACACGTAGTATAAAAAAACTTCCTCAAGAGTCAAGACAAGGGCTTTTCAAGTCATTGTTTCTCAAAGTGTAGATTTCTTTTCTACAGATTGCCTTTTAGGTGCTCTATTAGTTATCACAGATTAGGGAGAACATGTAGTGTTTGTCCCTTTCAAACTGGCTTATTTTATTAAGTATGATGTTTTCCAAATTCATCCATTATGTTGTAAATGACAGGATTTCATTTTCACCACTGTGTAGTATTCCACAGAGTATATATCCCATAATTTCTTTATCCAATCTTCAGTTGATGGCCATTTGGGTTTATTATGTGTCTTAGCTATTGTGAATTGAGCTGCAAAAAACATGGAGTTGCAGAAAGCTCTTTCATATGCTGATTTCATTTCCCTGGGGTAAATTCCCAGGAGTGGGGTGGCTGAGTCATATAGTATTTCTATGTTCAGATTTCTGATGTATCTCCTTACTGTCTTCCATAGTGGCTTTACTAGCTTACATTCCCACTAACAGTGGATTACGGTACCTTTTTCCCCATTTCCTCACCAGCATTTGTTGTTTGTTGATTTCTGTGTGAAAGCCATTCTAACTGGGGTGAAGTGAAACCTCATTGTGGTTTTGATTTGCATTACCTTGACTCTTAGTCATCCTGAACATTTTTTCATGTGTCTGTTGTCCATTTGAATTTCCTCTTTTGAAAGATGTCTGTTTAAGTTCTTTGCCCACTCTTAACTGGATTGTTTGTTTTGTTCTTGAGTTCCTTGAGCTCTTTATAGATTCTGGATATTAATCATTTATCAGTTGCGTTGTATGAAAATTGCCTCTTCACTGTCAGCTGCCTCTTCACTTTGTTGCATGTTTCTTTTTTTTTTAAATTTTTTAACTTTTATTTAATGAATATAAATTTCCAAAGTACAGCTTATGGATTACAATGGTCCCCCTCCCCATAACTTCCCTCCCACCCGCAACTCTCCCCTTTCCCTCTCCCTCCCCCCTTCCATTCACATCAAGATTCATTTTCATGCATGTTTCTTTTGAATGCTGAAGCTTCTCAACTTGATTTAACCCCATTTGTCTATCTTGGCTTTGATGGCCTTTGGCCCTGGGTCTTTTCCAAGAACTCTTTGCCTGTGCCAATATCTTGCAGGGTTTCCTCAAATTTCTCTAATAATTTGATAGTGTCAGGTCATAGATTTAGGTCTTTTATCCATTTTGAGTGCATCAGAGGTATAAGGAAGGGGTCTTGCTTCATACTTACACACATGGAGATCCAGTTTTCCCAGCATAATTTCTTGAAAAGACTGTCTTTACTCTAGGGATTGATTTTAGCTTCTTCGTCAAAGATAAGTTGGTTGTAGGTGAATGCATTGATTTCTGGAGGTTCTATTCTGTTCCATTGGCCTGTCCATCTGTTTTTGTGCAAGTACCAGACTTGAAACCAGTATGTTTTGAAATCAGGTATTGTTTTACCTCCAACTTTGTTGCTGTTGGATGAGATTGCTTTAGCTATTTGGAGTCTCCTGTGTTTCCATATCAATTTCAGCATTGATTTTCTATATCTGAGAAGAATGTTTTTGGTATTTTGAGTGGTATCATATTGAATCTGTAAATTGTTTTAAGTAGTATGGACATTTTGATAGTACTGGTTCTTCCAATCCAATGAACGTGGAAGATTTTTTCATTTTTTGGTGTCTTCTTTCATTTTTTTCTTTAATGTTTTATAATTTTCATTGTAGAGATCTCTGATGTCCTTGATTAAATTTACTCTAAGGTATTTATTTTTTTGTAGCTATTGTGAATAGGATTGATTTTAGAACTTCTTTTTCAGCCATGACATTATCTGTGTATACAAAGGCTGTATGTCAATTTTGTACTTCTGTGTAGCATTAAAAATAATGTTTGAGGCCGGCCTTGTGGCATAGCAGGTAAAGCCACTGTTTGCAGTGCTGAAATTCCATATGAGTACTGATTCAAGACCCAGCTGCTGCACTTCTGATCTAGCTCCCTGCTAGTGTACCTGAAAAAGCTGAGGAAGATGGTCCAAATTCTTGGGTCCCTGCACCCACATGGGAGACCCGGAAGAATCTCCTGGATGTTAAAGCCATTTGGGGAGTGAAGCAGTAGCTTGAAGACCTCTCCCTTTCTCTCTCTCTCTTTCTGTAATTCTGCCTTTCAAACAAATAAAATAAATCTTAAAAAAACAAACATACTGTGGATTGGTGGTTGAATCCTTCTGAATTTAAGTATTTAGAGAAGGTAAATTACAATAAAACTTTATTATATCAGTTCCCTAGATTTATTGAGATACAGTTGATGTAATTGTAATTGTAAATGTATTGAAGGATATATGGCAGCAAGTTTGAAATACACATACATTGTGAAATGATTGACAAAATTAAACTAACATACCCATTACTTCAAGTTGTTACAGTTATTTTGTGTGTAATGATAACATTTAAGATTTGCTTTTTTTGAAGGTTTTAGGTATAAATATTGCATTAGTAACTGCAGTAACCAAGTTGCACATCAAACATCCAGAACTTGTTCATCTTGCCTAAGTGAAACACCTTACTTGTTGACCATCTCCTCCCTATTTCTGCTCACCTGAAGTCCCTGCCACTGCTATTCTATTCATTGCCTCTATGGGTTCAACTTTCCCAGATTCCACATATAAGTAAAATCATATGCTTACCTTATTCTATTTACGTAATGTCCTCCAGGTCCAACCACATGTCACCAATGACAAATTTCCTTCTTTCTAAAGGCTAACATTTTGCTGTGTATTTATTTACCATATTTTCTTTATCCATTCATTTGTTGATGGCTACTCGGGTTGATTACATATATTGGCTATGTTAGTAATGCTATGATGAACAAGGGAGTGCAGCTAACTCTATGATACTGATATATCTTTGGATATATACCCCAAAGCAAGATTGTTGAATCATATTGTAGTCTATTTCTAATTTTTAACTATGTATCCACAATGTTTTTCATAATGACTGCACCAATTTACATTCCCATCCCAATTTACATTCCCTTTTCTCCATATCCTGGCCAAATTTACTATTTTTTTTTTTTGTTAAAAGTTATCCTAATACATGTGAGATATTATCATTGGGTTGTTGATTTACTTTTCTCTTATGAATAGCTATGTTGAACACTTTTTCATATACCTACAAATGGCCATTTATATGTCTTCTTTTGAGAAATTCCATTTGGGTCTTTTGCTCATTCTTTAATCAGATTATTTGTTTTCTTGCTACACAATTGAGATGTTAAATATTTTGGGTGTGATCCTCTTATCATATATGTTGTTTGAAAATATTTTCTCCTATCTCATAGATTTTAATTCAACATGTTTATTGTCTCTTGCTTTGCATAAACTTTAGAATTAAATGTCATCCTATTTGTCTATTTTTGGCTTTATTGCCTATACTTTTAAGTTTCTACTATTTTCCAGACAAATGTCAAGAAGATTTTCCTCTATATTTTCTTATAGGAGTATTACAGTTTCAGATTTTGCATTGAATTCTTTAATATACTTTGAGGTTTTTTTGATATTGTATAAGATACAAAAATATCAGTTTCTCAGCATCATTTATTACCCAATATGTTTCTTGGTACCTTTGTTGAAAATCCATTGGCTGGAAAAACATGGATATATTTCTGTTTTTTTTATTCTGTTCTATTGGTTATGGAATTATTTTTATGTTTGGTTATTGTTTTGTAGTATATTTTGAAGTCGGATGGTATGATACCTTCAGCTTTATTCTTTTTGCTCAAGATTACTTTTTCTATTAGTGTGTCTTCATGGCTTCATGTGAATTTTAAGATGATTTTTTTCTATTTTTGTGAAAAACACCACTGTAACTTTGATAGGGATTGCACTAAACCTACAGATCACTTTGGGTTATGTGATGGTTAATTTTACGTGTCAACTTGACTTGGTTATGATGGTGAATAATTCATTCTGGTTGTGTCTGTGAGTACTTAAAGAGGAGGTTCTCATGTGGAATACTGGATTGAGTATGAAAGAGCTCCCAGCAATGTAGGCAGTCACCATCTAATTGGTTGAAGGTTCAGAGACTAAAAGGAAGCATAGGCCTACTTTCCTCTTTTTCTTTTCTGAATCTGGGGCACTCTTCTCCTCTTTCCCTTGATCATCAGAATTCCAGGCTTTCCAGCCTTTGGATGCTGGGATTTACACCACTATCCCTTTGGCTTCTCAGGTCTTGGCATGGGCTTGAGATTACACCTTATTTTTATTTTGTTCTGAGACTTTTATACTTGCCCTGAACCAGGTTACTGGCATACCCATCTCTAGCTTGTAAACAGCCTATCATAGGACTTCTCAAACCCCTGTAATTGTATGAGTTACTTTCTCTACTCAATCTCCTCTCATCTCTCTCTCTGCTTGTGTGTCTATCATCTATCTATCTTCAACATCATCATTATCAACATCATTTATTATCTCTCTGGCTGTTGGTCATATCTCTCTGGAGAAACCTGATGAATACAGATAATATGGCTATTTTAAAGATGTTAATTCTGCTTCATGAACATGAAGTGTTTTGTCATTTATTTTACTTACTTCAATTGCTTTCATCCATATCATAAAGTTTTTGGTGGACTGATCTTTTGCCACCTTGGCTAAGCTTATTTCTAAATTTTTAAATGCTATTCTAAATCTACTATTTTTGTTACTTCTTTTCTGATAGTTCATTGTTAATATACAGGAATACTGCTTGTTTTTGTACATGAAATTTGCATCCTATAATTTTGCTGAAATTATTTACAAGTTGTAACATTTTGTCAAGGTCTTTAGAGTTTTATTATAGATAGTCCCCAACTTATGTCTTGATTTATGCAATTATACAACTTTATGTTGAGTGAAAGCAATACAAATTCAGCAAAAAACTACTTCATATTGCAAATTTTGATTTTTATCTGGGCTAGTGATACAAAACTCCTGTAATGCAGGGCATCAGTAGTGAGACATGGCTCCTAGTCAGCCACATGTCATGAAGGTCAACGATACTCTACAGTGTCCTGTGTTGCTCAGGTTAAATGTTTGGTAGGTTAAATTTCTTTTAAAGATTTATTTAGAAGGCAAAGGATGATATGAGAAGGGAGAGAAAAGGTGAGGGAAGGAGAGAGGGAAAGAGAGAGAGAGATAGAGATAGAGAAAGTTATTTTTATCAACTGGTTGACTCCCTAGATAGCATTACAAGTGGTGATTTAACCTGTTGCTCCATAATGCTAGATCTGAAGATTTATTAAATACATTTCATTTATGATAATTTTAACTTACGATGGGTTTATTAGTATATAAGCTTAGCCTAAGTTAAGGTGCACTTTTACAACATCATGTCATATTTTTTAAAGATTTATTTTATTGATTTGAAAGACAGAGTTACAGAGAAAGAGGGAGAGTGAGAGAGAGAGAGACAGAGGGAGGAGAGAGATGTCTTTCATCTGCTGGTTCACTCCCCAAATGGCTGCAATAGCTGGAACTGTGTAGATCCAAGGAGCCAGGAGCTTCTTCAGGTCTCCCATGCAGGTGCAGGGGCCCAAGGACTTGGGCCATCTTCTATTGCTTTCCCATGCCTTAGCAGAGAACTGGATTGGAAGTAGAGCAGCCAGGACTCAAACAGATGCCCATATGGGATGCCATCTCTGCAGGCCAGGACTTTAAACCACTGTGCCACAGTACCAGCCCCCATCATGTCATTTTTGAACAGTGTTCATTTTACATAGTCTTCTCTCAGTCGGATGCCTTTTATTTCTTTCTCTTGACTATGTGTTCCAGCTAGATTTCTTTATTTTTATTTTTATTTTTATATTTTTTGACAGGCAGAGTGGACAGTGAGAGAGAGAGAGACACAGACAGACAGAAAGGTCTTCCTTTTGCCATTGGTTCACCCTCCAATGGCCGCCACGGCAGGCGCATCGCGCTAATCCGAAGCCAGGAGCCAGGTGCTTCCTCCTGGTCTCCCATGCGGGTACAGGTCCCAAGTTCTTGGGCCATCCTCCACTGCCCTCCCAGGCCACAGCAGAGAGCTGGACTGGAAGAGGAGCAACCGGGACAGAATCTGGTGCCCCGACCGGGACTAGAACCCGGGGTGTCGGCCCCGCAGGCAGAGGATTAGCCTAGTGAGCCGAGGTGCTGTCCCTCTCTGAATTTGTTAATAAGATGTTTATCACATTCAGTTTTTTGTATTTGCTCAACTTCTATTGCATCCCAGGGATTAATCCTAGTTGATCATGGTATGGGATCTTTTAAATGTGTTACTGATTTCAGCGTGCAAAATATTTTGTTGAGGATTTTTGTATCTATGTTCATGAGAGATATGAGTCTCTAATTTTCTTTTCTCGTAGTGTCCTCATATGGCTTTTGTACAAGGTAAAGATGGCATTGTAAAATAAATGTGGAAGTATTCTATTTTCATTTTTTGAAAGAGTTCAAAGATTGATATCAGTTCTTTTTAAAATTTTGGTTACAATTTACCAGTGAAGCCATTTCTTCCAGGTTATTCTATCTGTTGTTGTATTAACACTCTTGGTAACATCTTGTGATTCTGAGTACTTGTATTATATAAGTTGTAATGTCTTCTTTTGTTTATAATTTTATTTAAATATTTTTTATTTTCTATTACCTTGCTAAACGTTTGTAAGCTTTGTTTACCTTTTCACAAATACTACTTAGTTTCTCCTAGATTCTATTGTTTTTTACTCTATTTCATTTATTTGTGCCTGGAGTTTTTTTTTTTTTTTATTTCCTTCCTTCTGCTAATCTTGGAGTCATTTTCTTTTTCTTTTTAGAGTTATTTGAGATGTAATTTTAGATTGCTGATTTGAGATCTTTCCTTTTTCTTATTTAGGCACTTAACACCATAAACTTTCGTTTTTGAACAGATCTTGATACATTCCATGAATTTTAACCAGCTATTTTCTATTTTTGTTTGTCTTACGATATCTTTGGATTAACATTTGATTTCTTTTTTTGAATCTTGGATTGTTTATTAAAGTGTTAATTTTAATATATTTGTGAATTTTGTGATACCATGTGATCAGGAAAGATATTTGATAAGATATCAATCTTTTGAAGTTTGTTACGAATTGTTTTGTAATATAAAATATAATCTATCCTGAAGAATGTTTGTGAACACTGGCACAGAATGTTTATTCTACTTTTTTTTTTTTTTTCTTGAGGGAATGTTCTGTATATGTCTGTTAGGTCCATTTGGTCTAAAGTGTAGTTTAAGTCCAATGTTTCCTTATTGATTTTCTGTCTGGGTGATCTATCCAATGTTGAAAGTGGGTACTGAAGTTCCCTACTATTATGATATTGCTGTCTATTTCTCCTTTAAGCTCTGTTGGATTTTTTTTATATATTTAAGTGTTCCAATTTTGATGCATACATGTTTACAGTTTTTAGCTTTTTGATGAAGTGATCCCTTCATCAATATATAATGACTTCCTTTACATCTTTTGACGATTTTTGCTTGAAGTCTATTTTGTCTGAAATAGATGGAATGACCCTTGCTCTCTTTTCACGGCCATTTGTGCGGAATGTCCTTTTCCATTCCTTGATTTTCATCTCAGGGACATTCTTAATGCTTAATATGACCTTAACCCATCATAAGTTGAGTATTTTTTTTTTTTTTACCACCTGTGCAGCTTGTTCATTGCCTTTGGTTGGAGACATAATACATTTACACTTAAAGTGATTATTTACATATAAGTAATCAATATTTTCATTTTATTAGTTGTTTTCTATTTAAAATTTTGTTTGTTAATTTCTTCTTTCATTGTCTTTTTTTGATTGGACTTTTTTATTACTATAATTTCATTTATCTATTTTTTAAAAAAATGTACTTATTTCTTTGTGAGGTATTTTGTTCATTCCTCATACCTGGTGAGCTATTAAGTAGAGAGAGAAAGCTAGAAAAGACTTGAACTCAAAATAATCAAACCTCTCTTAAGAATAACCTTCCAAGCGCATACCCTCAATGACATACACCTTGCCCCATGAATGTTCCTTTGTATGTAAATGAGTCCCTATTCTCCTGCTGCTATCAAATTTCCCCAAGATTACAGAATTAAGGGGACATTTAAATGTCAGAGAAAATATAGGGAAGCTTGTAGGCATCATGGCCTATTACTACTTTAATTAAATAAGAAAATATAAAGCCAGAAGAAACTCTATGGGGCCATCTTTTTCCTAGCACTGGATTTATTTTGCTGACTCACTTGTGTCTTGGTCTCAATAATGACTAGTGACCCCTGTGTCCTGACATATAAGTATTTGTCACTTCTTTGTGTAGGCTAAGGAACAGGACCCTTTGGCCAGCTTAAGGAAGTCTTGAGAAGTGAGAATTAGAATAGGCTGAGGGAGGAATAGAAACTGTGAGCAATCTTGTATTTATTCGTGTTTATTTATTATTTTTCTTTCTCTTTTCATAGCCCCAGTGACAATTTTCTGACCACTGTTTTTAATTTGCTGAGGTCACAGACCATCTGAGTGACACCAAGCATTGAAATTGTTTTGATCTATTTACTGATATTTTTCATGTATGAGACTGTCAGAAGATGGAGTAAACCAGAAACTAACACCCAAAGACTACTAACACCCGAAGACAATAATAATAAGATAATAATCTTATTGAACAGCTAGGAGCTCCAGTCAATATGGCTGCCACAGATCTATCTCATGCTATACCCCAGGCCTGATTTTATCAGACCTGATATACAGAAATTTGATGTAGAAATTACAAACTTGGGGCAAAAATTTGAAGCTGAAATTATAGAATAACAAAGGCAGGTAGGTGAAGTATAGTGTTCAAAATGCATAATAACAGATAGTTTCTTCTTGGTAGTGAAGAGGTACCTGGTAATATCTTTTTAGGTTGATGAGTGTTATTGTCTGAGGTTGGGAGATACTTAACCTTGGATGGGTAAGGGAGTTCAATGGTTAACCAAGGAGTTAGTATTAACCAAGGAGTTCAGAGGGAAAATTAGTTGGGATATGGAGGGAGAAGTTCAGGGTCAAGGAAAGAAGGTTCATGGAAAGCAAGTTAAGATAAAATGATGTGGAGCACTGGCAACTTAACTAGCATTAAAAGAGGAGTAAGCTTCATTGGGGTGCTAGAGTACGCATTAAAAGTCAAGGAGTTCAAGGGCACGGGTAAGGAAGAGTTGTTTAGCAGATACTAGGTCTTCAGCTTTGAGACTGGTCTGCAGGAAGAGGGCTTCAAGTTTTAGAGACAATTCCTGGGGATTACATATGTTTTCTTTCTCAGAGTAAATGGAACTGGATAAGATGCTGAAGCAAGGCCTCAACCTCAGTGAAATTAAGGATGCATGACGCTGGTCTATAGGCAGGAATTTGTTCACAAAATAAGCTGGTAAGATACAGTTAAGATATTTCTTGGGATGCCTCAATCCAAGTTGGAGTTCCAAGTTGGAAATCCATCTGGATTTCAGCTTCCTGCTAATGTAGACCCTTGGAAACAGCAGTTGATGGCCATGTAGTTGGGATCCTGCCACAAAAGGGAAGACACTAATTGAGTTTTGGGTTTCTGGTTTCATTCTGGTCCAGTCCAAGCTGTTGCAGGCATTTGAATAGTGAGTTAGCGGATAGCAGATCTCTCTCTCTCTCTCTCTGTGTGTGTGTGTGTGTGTCTTTGAATCTTTCTGCCTTTCAAATAAACACAAATAAATAATTGTTAAAATATGCAAGTAACTTTTGTACAAGAACCATTTAAAACCTGACTGCAGTTTTTGTTTAGCTCTCCATGTGGTTGATAAATAAGTCATAGCAAACATTCACATGGAAAACTAATAAATATTGCAACTGAATAAGTGAAAACCAGTAGCTTCTGCACTGGGGCTATGTTGATCAGAAAAGTACTCCCCAGAAAGATGCACTTAAAACCAGACTGAATTGGAAACGTAGGATTTGGATAGATAGAGGAGAGAAGGGACAGCTTACTGAGTGAGAGGAGGGTATTGGAAAAGAGAATGGAGGTGGAGGTACCTTGGCACATCAGTGAGAAAGTCATTTTGGCTGGCACAGAAGGTTTTTGTAGCAGAGCAGTACAGATGAAGCCAAAGGACTTCATGGCGTTCACATACTGCATTTAAGTCATCATTTCTGACTCTCCCATTACATTTTGATGTTTTTTCTTTCACAGTTACTTTTTTGTTGTTCTGCATATTTTGACTTTAACTAAAAATAGATGTGATAAGGAGATTCTAAGCAATGAATGCACTAACATTTTGCTGTATTGATTCCTGGAAATATTTTCAAAATCACTTTCAGTCTCACAAAGGAATTTTGGCTTTGTTTTGTAGCACAACTAATAAGCTAATGAAAGGTAAAGCTAGAATTTGAATCCAAGTAGTTTTTCTAAATTCTTCATTCCCTCCAATATGGTGACCTTATAAATGTTCGTTCCACCTCTGCTTGAACTGAGTTGGGCTCATATGTATAGATACAATATACTGAACTCCTAGGTGTACAAATACCATACCAGGTATTTTCTACATTAAAATACATTAAGGGCTGGCACCACGTCTCACTTGGCTAATTCTCTGCCTGCAGTGCTGGTACCCCGGGTTCTGTCCCGGTTGCTCCTCTTCCAGTCCAGCTCTGCTGTGGCCCGGGAGTGCAGTAGAGGATGGCCCAGGTCCTTGGGCCCTGCACCTGCATGGGAGACCGGGAGAAGCACCTGGCTCCTGGCTTCAGATCAGCATGGTGAGCTGGCAGCGGCCATATGGGGGTGAACCAACTGGCAAGGAAGACCTTTCTGTCTGTCTCTCTCTCTCTCACTGTCCACTCTGCCTGTCAAAAAAAAAAAAAAAAAAAAAAAAGAGCTTACGTTCAACAAGTGTCTTCCCCAGTGCTGCCGAGACTCAACATTTCAGAAGCTGTTCTATTTCAGAGTCCGCAGACCCCGCTCCTCCCACTCTGGAAGACAGCAGCTTTACACACTAGACTTCAAAGTCACAACTCTAAAAACCCCTTGAGGGCCCGCGCCGTGGCTCACTTGGTTAATCCTCCGCCTGCGGCGCCGGCATCCCATATGGGCGCCAGGTTCTAGTCCTGGTTGCTTCTCTTCTAGTCCAGCTCTCTGCTGTGGCCCGGGAGTACTGTGGAGGATGGCCCAAGTGCTTGGGCCCTGCACCCCATGGGAGACCAGGAGGAAGCACCTGGCTCCTGGCTTCGGATCAGCGCAGCTCTGGCCGTAGCGGCCTTTTAGGGGGTAAACCAAGGGAAGGAAAACCTTTTTCTCTGTCTCTCTATTTCACTGTCTAACTCTGCCTGTCAAAAAAATAAAATAAATAAAATACATTAAGCTACATAAGAAAGGTATATATGTATGTTTCACCTGAATTTAATTGCACAAGAATATGAAGCCTTGTTTTCTTTTGAAAGAAGCTATCAATGAGTGAATAACATCAGGTGTGCACAAACTTCTACAGGTGACAGGTGACAGTGATTGCATGAGTGGCTATTCCAATGGGTGCTGAAGCAGGGATAATGCATGTGTAAGGTGTGTGAGAGGGAACAAGATTGACTTCAGTAATGCCAATTAGTCAATTGAGTCTACATAAAGGACAACGATGTGGCAGAATTCGAGGGCACAGCTAATGCAAACTTATTTTCTATTTGGAAGGTGGGAAGTTCAATTAGAGCCCACAGGTATGGCCTACTATCTTAAAATTATTGCTAAATACACAGAAATTGACCCATATGATAAACCTGGGGATAATTTCTTCTTTGAAGCAAAAAAAAAAAAAAAAACCTTCAGTCAAATCTACAAAGGAGGCATTACTGTGCTCTTTGTGATGGTGAGTGGGGTGTGTGTGTGTGTGTGTGTGTGTGTGTGTGTCTTTCAAAGCTTGCAGTGAAAAGCCAAGTAAAGCACTGCAAGGCAACATAAATGATTTAAGATGCAACGATTTTGCCAGGGAAACATTCAAGACGGAGTCTAATCCTTTAATCTAACCCCAGTCCCTTTAAAAGCTTTGAGCTAGGAGTTGACTCAGCATGTCAGTGCCAAGAAGATCCATTGACCCTGAGTTCAGTGCTGAGAAATTGAGAAATGTTCTTTTTAATGTCTATTCAATAAATACAGCATCTACCTTGCAAGGGGCTGCACAATCCACTTCAAATCCATTATGGGATGTTCTTGTGGGCTGACAAGTTGTCCTGAGACAACAGTGGCCATGAGATGAGGTTAACCCTTCCTGTGGAATGTAAATCATCATAGTCACTACCTTGCTGGCTTACCTAAGACCTTGAATAGAAGAAGATATTTGCATTGATATGAGTACCCTCTGGTATACATTTACCTCCACACTAAGGCCATCTTTTTGAATGCATAAACCTATATAAACAGATGTACATTTAATAACTAGAAAAGAACTTTTAAAACAAACAAAGAAGACATCGAATTGTATCTTTCCTTCTCAGTACAGACTTTTTTCATCTCTTTTGGCATGGGCAATTCTTACTGTATTGCCTGTGAACGCCGTGGCCATATTTATGAATTTTACATTAAGATATGCAATCTTACAAAGAATAGCTGTACTAATATTAGGTGAAAAGAGAAATCTACTAAATATAATTTGGGTCCTTAAATATCATAATTTTATACATTTAATGGTTTATGAGACAAATGGGAGGAAATATTAAAAAATAGGACAATTAAAAAAAGTCTAATGGCTGGTAACTGTCCTTCAATGAGGCCAGGGGGAAATGTGACCTAGAAACAAACAAGCCAACAAATTTCTTGAGAGTGGACCAAATGAAGTCTAAGGCTCAGTGCTCTGGATTCTTTGTATTATAAGAAACTCTCTTGAATAAAAGCATTTGTTTTACAGCAAATGATATGTATTAGATAAGTATTTGTGGATTGATATATTAGCTGGTTCACTAAGTGATGTGACATTAACCAACATAGAGTAAATATCTATTTTTTGCCACATTGCTAACTACTTGTATAAAATGTTATCTAGCAAATACTTACTGAACACCTTTATTCCATCAAGGAGCCATTAGAACTTAAAGTAGAATATTGGATACTTGGGGGAAAGGGGACTATTTGCAGGGATACCCAACGTGCTTTCCTTGAAATCAATGTCATAGAATATTACAGATGTCATTTAGAAATTGTTTCTATTGTCAAATCAGTGTGAAAATATTCACCAAAATATAGAAGTTGTTTTACCCGAATCTCTCTCCACTAGTAAGCTTATGCTCATCATCAAACTAAAAAAAGACAAATCATATAATGTTTTGCCAACTTTTGACCATAAAGTGATTCCTTTTCTTAAGGTATGTCTTAGAACTTGCATTTTGTAGAGCATGACTTAAAGAATGTATTCCACTGAATTCAAGTAAGATGTCTTTTTCAAAGCAAATAGAGGAATTCTACAATCAACCTTGATTTTCTCCTTTGTGTCTGAGAAGGTGCTAGCAATTTGCTCAGTGGACTCTGAGGAAGCCAGATTTATGCCTCCCAACAGAGTAAAGTGACTTCAGTGTACAGATTGCGGGTGTTGAGAAATGTAAGCTCTGGAGATAAGGGGAGGGGATAAGCATCCAGGGAATATATGAGCAGAAAAATGACTCTTTGGCTCTGCCCTCCTCCATTTCTGCCATACTCCCTCCTGGGTCTGTTTAGATCAGGGATAGAGCACTATGCCCGGGGCTTGGCTGCCTGTGTGCAGGGTGGAGAGCAATTTCTGCTCTTTCATTTGTTCTTCATATGCTTCTCCCTGCAAGCTTCCATACCCAAGATTAGAGGTCATGTTAGTTTTGTTTAGACTGAACTTCCCTCCTCTTTGCAGAAGCATGAGGTATCCTCACTATCTTAATTAATAACAGCTACTGAGAAGGTATTGGAGGGAATGGGCATATATTATATTCCATGTCCCTGGTTTGGAGCTAGGGATTTTAGACATTGGTTATTAGGGCAGTTATCTTACTGTTCCCCAGAGTTAACTTAAAGGACTTACCTTAGGAGATGGAACCAAGAAATGATAGAAATGGAACTGAATCCAGATTTACTTGACTCCAAATTCCATTGCACAGTAAGACAAATGTGTATAGAGTGCTTTACAGATAACAATTTTGTGTGCATTCGGTCATTTGAATTGTGAAACATGTGCTTAAATCGTCTCTCAGATTTTTTTTAAAGATTTACTTATTTATTTGAAAGTCAGAGTTACATAGAGAGAGGAGAGGCAGAGAGAGAGAGAGAGAGAGAGAGAGAAGAGAGAGAAGTCTTCCATCCGATGGTTCACTCCCCAGATGGCCGCAACGGCCAGAGCTGTGCTGATACGATCCAAAGCCAGGAGCCAGGAGCTTCCTCCCAGTTTCCCACATGGGCGCAGGGGCCCAAGGATTTGGGGCATCTTCTACTGCTTTCCCGGGCCACAGCAGACAAGAAGTGGAGCAGCCAGGTCTCAAAGTGGCGCCCATATGGGATGCTGCTGTTCCACAGTGCCATCCCTGGCTCTCAGATTAAAAAAAAAATGGAAGGATTTATCACTTGCCCACAGAGCAAGGCAATATCTCAAAGATCACCATCTAAACTTGGGCTAGATTTCCAACCTCAAAACAAGATAACTTAGATTGTGTTTATGATAATTATTAATGTCATTTGTAAATTCATAAAGATTCATAAACAGCATACTTCCATTTAATCTTTGAAAAAATTCTAAAAGTACAATTATATTGTTTTCTGTTTATTTCAAATGAGGAATACAAGGTCAAAAAAGAGCATGATTTGATCAACTTCAATGTCGCATACAATTCTAATAGTGTGAGTGTTATCGTTTCATTTAATTCTCCATAATCTTATGTGGCAGGTGCCATTACTATCTTTATTCCAGAGAGGACAAAAATTAAGAGTGTTGGAGTTGGTGCTTGATCCTCTTTTTTTCTTAAGATTTTTTATTCATTTGAAAGGCAGAGAGAGAGAGAGAGAGAGGAGAGAGAGAGAGAGAGACCTTGCATCTGCTGGTTCACTTCCCCAGTGGCCACAACAGCCAAGCTGGGCCAGGCTTATGCCAAGAGCTAAGAGCTTCTTCTGGGTCTCCCACAAGGTGGCAGTGGCCCAAGTGTTTGGGTTATCTTCCTGCTGCTTTCTCAGGTGCATCGGTGCTCAATCCTCTTTCAATTCTAAAGACCCAGCTCCCACCTCACTGTTAGCCTGCCTTTCAAATTAAGACTCATCATCAAGACCTCTATTTCTGATTCCCATTCTCTCTCCAATATAGTCACAAGCTGTCAAAAGATATGGATGCAAAGTGAGAGCAAATCAATAACCCAAATACTTTCTCTAGGAGAGAAATCATGTGTGTGCATGTCAAAATATATGGATGTACGAGTATAGGGTCACAGATGGAAACACAGCACCCCCTGTCTTGAAAAGTTCATTTATTTTAGAACAGTAAGGTAAGGTTCTTTGTGGTCCTCTCTCCATTGCTTTTTCTCATGTTGAAGTGAAATCCTGTCATAAGTCTGTCTCTTTATATTGTAGTGCTGATGAGTGCTTCCTGATTGATTAGGATGGAGTATCTGTGCCTCAGTCAGAACTGCATATTGTGAATGGTGTGACAGTCCTGTGTATTACCCTGGGATACCGTCATTGGAATAGCCAGAGTCCCAGATTGGATTGCACCTGAGCAGTGACAATCCAGTATTGATGTTTGTGTGACATCAGGAGCTACTGTAACAATCTTCATTTTATCTGTGGTTTCTGCCCTCAGGCTCGAGTTGAGCCCCCACAGGTTTACCAGGATAATCAACACCTCTAATTAGCACTTAGAAGTGTCTGGCTCCCAAGCTTGTCATTAGAAGACAAGTTTGGTGTGCAAAATACTGAAGCTCTTGAATTTTCCAAGCAAAATCTTCCTCCTAGGCCTATGTCCCCTACCCCTCCCTCCACCCCCACTCCCTGCCCAGACCTCCTTCCTACTGACTTCATTTCGGAAGAGGTGAATTTAGAGGATGAGGTCTTTATGGGCAATTGGGAGGGACGCTGGAAATTAGACATTGTGTCATAGCCTGGTTCTTCTACGCACGAAGGCAGTCCCTGATTCGGGGCCTCTCCCAATTGTCCACTGCAGTGACCTAAGCAATAATGTATATCGTGATCAACACAAAACAAAGTAACAGGAGCCCCCCTCTCCCTATTCCTCTATCTCATTTTCCTTTCACAAATGAGATGGAGGAGAAATAGCTGAGCTCTTGCCCATGCCTCTGTACTCAGTAGGCCCAGGGGACCACTGGGAAAGACAGTGTCTCCATTCACTTACTTCCACCCTTCCCCCTGCCAAGTGATGAGAGGCAGCAGGATAGCTGCTTAGTGGAGATTTGATGTGGGAAGAGAAATGATCCATTGGCCAAGGGTACCATGGTATACTCAGGAGAAGGCTGATAGTTTATTCTCCGTAAACCATCACCAATTCAAATGTAACCTAATTGTTGGTAACAATTTATTACCCTTATTATGGTTACTGTTGCTGATATGAAGACAATTTTGAGAGCAGTGAGAGATCATTACAACACCCTCTGCATCCATGTCTTTAATTCTCTATTCTAAAAGCATTCTTTATCATCAGCTGACATTATATCATGTCCCACCCATTTTTGGGTGGTCATTCATAGGTGAATTTATTTGAGGGGGGCAATCAAATGCAGGGGATGGTATAAAAGAGAAAAAGGGTAGGAAAGGTAAGCAGAGAGGGTGAGTTCAGCCTAGACGGCCAGTGAGAGTTGTGTTGTACTGCATTCCAAGCCCCTTTCAAGTTACTGCAGCCATAGTGGATCTGGGGTAAAGCCCTGTGGATAGAAAAGGGGTTGGGCAAGCCAGCTGTAACCTTCATCAACTGCCAGGGACAGAAGTGGAAGACTTGGATTCTCATCTGCTCTTAGCTGCCCACTGACACTGTTGTGTCAGGGTTCTGGTCCTTATTTTTAATACCACTCAATAGAGAGAACAATAGTTACTCCCTTCAGACTGGCAGGGAATGGCCTCTGAATTTCCTTCCAGGTGAAGGATTTGGGCAAAGAAGCTTTGGCCTTATCTTTTCATTACCCTCCCTTTGCAGAACAGAACTCTGGGCAGGTGTCTGTTTCCTCTTGTGCATGTAGCTGTGTAGCCCTGGGGATGAGAAGTGACCAGATACTTCTTACCACTACTCAGTTTATTTTGTTATCATTCCACAGGAACACACATGCACATATGCACACACACATAATTTAACTGCGGTCTATTCCCCTGACAATGTTTTAAGTGAAGTGAATAAATAGTGAATAATGACAGTATTTCAGTTCTCCTCTTATGGAGGGCATATGATTCATATTCAAATATGTATCAGGAATGGTTCCCAGCATTTATGTGTATATCATCTTTTTTTATCTTTTATTTAATGAATATAAATTTCCAAAGTATGACTTATGGATTACAGTGGCTTCCCCCCCATACTGTCCCTCCCACCCACAACCCTCCCCTTTCCCACTCCCTCTCCCCTTCTGTTCACATCAAGATTCATTTTCGATTATCTTAATCTACAGAAGATCAGCTTAGTGTGTATGTCATCTCGTAAAGCTAATTTCACTCTCAAAATGAAGATTGTGGTTTTTATTCTGTGCTTCACACATTAAAAACCTGAAACATAGAGTGAAACTTGCTCAGAGTCACAAAGCCATGGATTTTTGGATTGAATGCCTTTTTGCTATTTTACTCCAAGTTAAACCAAATGATGATGGGCTTACTTTATTTCCCATGAGGTTGTATGAGGCATGACACAATCTGGTTTTGAAGCTAGGGTAGCACTTGAGTGTGGGAATGGCAGCTCTGCATGTGTCTGATCAGCACCTGAGAGCTGGAATATGGTGCAGTAGGGTGGGAGGTATAGCCTGTTTTGTACTCACAGGTAGTATGACTCTACCACCGGAGCCTTGACTTTCTCTGTAGGATGAGGATTAATATGCATTCCTTAACATTAATGGCAATAGGTAATGATGCAAAACATCTGTCAAATACTATGTGTTCAACACAAATGATTTCCATTCTTTTGGACAAGGATAAGTTTGTACATTTAAAAAATAATAACAGCATTTCTGGGACAGGTTATGGTTAGCAAAATACTTTCATACATCCATCACATCCATTTCTCTATCACATCATCCCTACTGGACAGGCAAATATAAGAGGTAGTCAGATACTAAGGCTCACCTATTAAGTAGTTTAACCTGAAAAGAGAAAAGTTAAAGCAATAGATAAAATAGACTTATAAATGTGGGAATAGGATGCTGTTTTCTTGAGAAGCAGAGGATGAGCAATTAGTGCTCTACTTATTGTAGCCATTAAAGCATTCGTATTTGGTCACACACCTGCTTTGTCAGTAGGACCAGGATGAAGCCTGTTTGGTCTGTTTACCTGATATTTACCCAAGTCTGCGATCAACAAGAAAACATATCTCAGCATCTCACTTGGCAAGAGGAAGAATGGAGGCAGCACAGCAGCTGTCATATTTATTTCAGTGGCAAAGCAGGTCAGGAAAATTGATAAAATTAATCATACCAACTAGCAAACATCAGGAGTGAGAATGTGAAGGAACAGATGAG
Organism: Oryctolagus cuniculus; assembly: GCF_964237555.1. Taxonomy (NCBI): domain Eukaryota; kingdom Metazoa; phylum Chordata; class Mammalia; order Lagomorpha; family Leporidae; genus Oryctolagus; species Oryctolagus cuniculus. The sequence goes on from NC_091438.1 coordinate 34,311,879, forward strand.
TTCTTACTTCATTCCAAGCTGCACCTGCCCTTAGTTTTAATGGAATCTGTGCAATCAGCTGATGGAAGCAGGAAAAGAGGGGGGTTGTGGCAATGGAAATAAAGGCCTGGAGAGAAATTGGAACATGAGAGATTATTGGGGCAGGTCTTAGTCTGCAGGCCTGTGGTGTCTGTGAAACTATTAAGTTCTCTGAGGCTGTAGGAAATCCATCTTTAGATGTCCCATGAAGAGAATAAGTTCAGGACCTAATATTGACTTGGATCTATGGCAGGTGATCCTAACTAATTTGGGCAACATTTCTTTCCTGTTATATGAGGAAGCATGGCCTTTACTGCAGTAGTTCTCAATTCTGGATGTGCTTTAGCATCACCTGGAGAGCTTTTAAAAATACTAGGGCGGGTGTTTGGCCTGGAGGTTAAGATGCCGGTTGGAATGACTGCATCCCATATTGGAGTTTCTGGGTATGATTCCTGGCTCTGGCTCCCAATTACAGCTTCCTGCCAGTGTGAACCTTGGGAGGCAGCATTGATGGCTCAAGTAATTGGGTTCCTGCCACCCATGTAGGAGGCCTGGATTAGGATCCTGGCTCCTGACTACAGCTCTGGCCCCAGCCCAGCCCTGGCTTTTATGGGTATTTGAGGAGTGAGTCAGTGAATAGGAGTTTTGCCAGTTTCTCTCGAATAATAATAGCAATAACAAGAACAAGAACAACAACAATAATAAAATACTGATGCCCTTACTTAACCCAAGTTGAACTGAAACAGATTTACAGAATTTCTTGGGGGCAAGGCTCAGGCATTGATGATTTTTGTAAACTATCTAGGTGATTCTAAGGTGAAGCCATCTGGTTCATTCCCCAGTTGACCACAATGGCCAGTTCTGGGCCTGGCTGAAGCCAGGAGCCAGGAGCTTCATCCTGATCTCCCACAAGCACTTAGGCCATCTTCTGCTGCTTTTCCCAGGCCATTAGCAGGGAGCTGGATCAGAAGTGGAGTGGCCACAACAGGAACCAGGGAACATGTGGGATGCCAGCATCAGAGGTGGCAGGTTCACCTGCTGTGCCACAACACTGACCCTGAGGGAATTTTCATTTCTAACAGGCTGTAGGGAATGCCTGGACTGCTGCTTCAGTGACCACACTTCCACGGGCAACAGGAAACAGCACTAGGTTCAGGCTTTGATCCTAACAGCTATTGGCTATCTTACCTTAGCAAGTCATTCAGCTTTTTAATTCACATTTATAATAATTATTACCTTCCTTATCTCAAAGATTTTTGGGAGTACAACTGATATAATGCACATGGGAATATTAGAGGAGAGGCAGAGAAAGAGAGAGGTCTTCTGTCCGCTGGTTTACTCCCCAGTTGGCCGCAATGGCTGGAGCTGTGCTGATCCGAAGCCAGGAGCCAGTAGCTTCTTCCAGGTCTCCCACAAGGATGCAGGGGTCCAAGGACTTCAGCCGTCTTTTGCTGCCTTCCCAGGCCACAGCAGAGAGCTGGATCAGAAGTGGAGCAGACGGAAATCAAACTGGTGTCCATATAACATGCTGGCACTGCAGGCAGTGGCTTTATCTGCTATGCCACAGCGTCGGCCCCCAGAAAACACATTTTTAATTAATTTCTGTTCAGATTTCTATTTTGTTTTCTGTTCATAGATCTAGCTATGATTGTGACCACTTAAAGCCATTTTCATTCATTCATTTCAAGAGTAATTAACAGGGCGCCTTTGCTCACTTCGTTAATCCTCCACCTGAGACGCCAGCATCCCATATGGGCGCTGGATCTAGTCCGGGTTGCTCCTCTTCCAGTACAGCTCTGGAAGAGCTCTCTGCTGTGGCCCAGGAAGGCAGTGGAGGATGGCACAAGTGCTTGAGCTCCTACACACGCATGGGAGATCAGGAGGAAGCACCTGGCTCCTGGCTTCGGATCGCCAAAGTGCCGGTCGCAGCGGAAGTGAACCAACGGAAGGAAGACCTTTCTCTCTGTCTCTCTCTCACTGTCTATAACTCTACCTGTCAAATAATTTAAAAAAAGAGTAATTAACAGGTACCATTATATACCAGAATATGGACCCAATGCTGGGATACAACAATGATCATAGCAAATGTATCTCTTTCCTCACACAACTTATATTCTGATATCTTTAGAAAAAAGAAGTTTTCTTCTTTTTTATTACAACCCATGAATTTCTTATGGTTTTCACATTTTTCATTGGTTAGAAATGAAAATATTTTACGATCCACAAAAATTATATAGACTCCAAATTTCAGCATCCTGAAAGTTTTACTGGAACACAGATGTTCTTATTCACGTTAATATTTTGTGGGGAAATGGCATTGTGGGTTGTATGTGACAAAGACTGCATGGCCAAAAGTCCTATAATATCCTCTATCTACCCTTAAGAGAAAACGTGTGCTGACCTCTTTTCTAGTGTGAGAGCTGAATTGCAGTGTAGCAAACAGTGGGTGGAAGCATCCACAAAGCTGGATATACTAACAGAAGTGGGGGTCTCTAACTGGAAGAGGCTTGGAAAGCCTCTTGAAAGAGACAGCCTTAAACTAGAACCCAAAGAATGAATGCAGGTAACTGTAAAGTTTTAAAGAAGAGCATATTTAAGCATATAGTTATTTATAGCATAAAATATGTGCTATACATATCATATAAATATAGCTATATAAATATAGCATATTTAAAGTACCCTGAATGGAGAGCTTGGCTTTTTTTGAGGCACTGTAAGAAGAATAGGGTAGGTAAAACCCAAATCAAAGGGTGGGTGTATTTGTTGTTGGTTCATGAGGAGGGCGCAGATAGGCAAGGGAATGGTCAAAAAGAACCTGGTGTGTTTTCATAAGTTTGATTTTATTCCAAGTACAATGGACATGATGATGATAAATATAGCTAATTTTTATTGGGTACATGCAATATGCCAGGTGTTGTTCTAAGAGAAGTATAAAATTTGAAGCAATGCTATCATATACTATTATCATTCTCATTTTACTGATGATAAAAGTACCACAGGACATGTAAACCATCTCATGTCACATAGCTGGTGAAGTCAGAGCTGGGACTTGAATGTAGACACTTTGGTTCCTGAAATGTTTTAATGGTATAGTAAGAGGAGAAACAGACTAGTTGAGAAGACATTCCTCAAGACTAAGCAGCAAGAGATCATGAGAACCAGGCTAAAGAGTTAACAGAGGAGATGGACAGAATTAGAAAAGGCTGAGATGTGACAGGCTGTGTGATTGTCTAGATTAGAGGTGAAAGAGAGTGAAGGCTCAAGGACAACTTACAGTTTTAGGTGAATAAATGCCAGGATGGTTGGGTTATTCACTGGCAATGTCATGGACACAAACCTCCTCAGATTATATCCTTTGTTTTGAGGTTGGAATGCAAATACATACAAATACAAGGGCACTTTGAAAGCTCATGGAGAAATGCAATTAAAAGATAAATTTCTGAGGCCAGAGTGTCCTAAACAGCACTCTGGCCTTAGAACAGCCCTTAAGACATGCAGATCTGGCTGAAAAGCCCATGAGAGTATCACAGGCATGGAAAGCCAAAACACTCTGGCAAAAAACAACAACAACCACAACAACAACAACAAACCTGCATGAAAGATCTCTGCGAGTGAGAGCCCAGTGGACAGAACAGGTCATCAAAGAAGGAGGTACCTTTCTCTGAAGGGAGGAGAGAACTTCCACTTTGACTATGACCTTGTCTAAATATGATAAGAGTCGGTGAACTCAAAAGGCTTCCATAGCCTTGGCAACTCATGACAAGAGCCTAGGGTGATTATTGATGCCATAAACAAGAGTGTCAATTTGTTAAGTCCACAACAGGAGTCACTGTGCACTTACTCCTCATGTAGGATCTTTGTCCTTAATGTGCTGTACATTGTGATTTAATGCTATAACTAGTACTCAAACAGTATTTTTCACTTTGTGTTTCTATGTGGGTGCAAACTGTTGAAATCTTTACTTAATATATGCTAAACTGATCTTTCATTGAAAATGAATCTTGATGTGAATGGAAGGGAGGAGGGAGAGGAAAAGGGGAGGGTTGTGGGTGGGAGGGAAGTTATGGGGGGGGGAAGCCATTGTAATCCATAAGCTGTACTTTGGAAATTTATATTCATTAAATAAAAGTTAAAAAAAAGAAAAAAGAAATTTAAATAGCAAAAAAAAAAAAGATAAATTTACACTCTGGCGCAAAACACTTTTGAAATTCATGCAGTTTTTTCATCATATGTATTTTCAATAACTTTTTGAAAATCTCTCATATGAATAGATTTCAAAATTTTGAACCAAAAATAAGCTTATTTTTCAATTCCATTTTCCACAAACTTCTTGAAGTTCTCATGTATCTCTCTCCTATTCTCTTTTTCCAGAACTGTGAAAATCCTTTGGTAACAGAAAAAGTGTCTCCTGCATCGATCTATTTCTTTCTTTCTTTTTTTTTTTGACAGGCAGAGTGGACAGTGAGAGAGAGAGACAGAGAGAAAGGTCTTCCTTTCCGTTGGTTCACCCTACAATGGCCGCCACGGCCGGCGCACTGCGCTGATCCGATGGCAGGAGCCAGGTACGTATCCTGGTCTCCCATGGGGTGCAGGGCCCAAGGACTTGGGCCATCCTCCACTGCACTCTCTGACCACAGCAGAGAGCTGACCTGGAAGAGGGGCAACCGGGACAGAATCCAGTGCCCCGACCGGGACTAGAACCCTGTGTGCCAGTGCCGCTAGGTGGAGGATTAGCCTAGTGAGCCGCGGCGCCAGCTTATCTATTTCCAATATACAAAATATTGTGTGGGACATAGTAGTTTTCCAATAAAATTTACAGAAGAGTGAGTACATTTTAATATTTATTTATACTCCATGTAATCAGCTGTAGGTTGACTAGGCAAGTTCAAATTGAATTTTGACTGGTAAACTGATATTTAAAAGTTTAAGCTTCCGTTTTCAGGTGAATTCGTTATTTTTGAGAAAATAAGTTTTTTTGAGAGGGAGTTTGAGATTTCTAAAACTCTTCATAGTTAGATTCCCTCCTGACCAGTCCTGGAAGTTATCTGAATATTCCCCAAAGGACAGGGCTATTTTTAAAAGTTGCTGGAGAGGCTGGTGCTGTGGCTCACTTGGCTAATCCTCCGCCTGAGGTGCCGGCACCCCATATGGGCACCAGGTTCTAGTCCCGGTTGCTCCTCTTCCAGTCTAGCTCTCTGCTGTAGCCCGGGAAGGCAGTGGAGGATGGCCCAAGTGCTTGGGCACCTGCACCCACGTGGGAGACCAGGAGGAAGAACTGGCTCCTGGCTTCAGATCGGTATGGTTCCAGCGGCCATTTGTGGGGTGAACCAATGGAAGGAAGGCCTTTCTCTCTGTCTCTCTTTCTCACTGTCTCTCTAACTGTCAAATAAAAAAAAAGTTGCTGGAGAAATGGAATTAAAAGATAAATTCATTTTGGTGCAAAAATTTCTGAAATCCAAGCATAGTTTTTTCATTTTATACACTTTCCATGAACTTTTTAAAGATCCCCTCTCGTATTTATAATTCTAACACTTGCAACTAAATAGAAAGGTCTGAAAACCACTTAGAAATGTGAAAATCTACAGATTCTTCAATTTCATCTCACAGATGAAAACAAGATCTGTTTGAGACGATTAAAATAAGATCGGCAGAGAGCTTTGTGGATCTCCAGTGACCCTCCAGTTCCCGTGATTCTGATGGCATGACCTCTCTTGATTCACTGGATCCCTTCCCATTCTCCAAGATGCTGCCCATAGGTTGCCAGGCAATGCTAACAAGACTGGTCTTTACTCTGCATTTAGGCATCAGCTGCTGTCATCACATTTTAAGTTATTATTACTATTTAACAAAACAATGGGCAAGCCTTGTGTAGCTCTCAGTGGGGTACCTTCTCTGGAGAAAATGCTCATGTAGATTTCCTGGGAAACTAATTTATTTTCTTTTCTTAAAACAGATCTCAGTTAAGTCTGCAAAAGATAGAAAGGTCCAGGATGGGGTTTAGGGTAGTGTGGTGCTGGACTGATGAAAAGACATAACACAGGCAGTCTTGAGCAGATAAATAATCAGGATGTGCAAATTATACATAGGAATGGAGCAGAAGACACGTTTATTTTCTGACAGTTGCTAAGACTACTAATGTTTTGGTAAATTCCTGGGTGAGACTGAACTTGAATGGACTGAACTTGAATCATAGAAACCATGTATCCAGGAACCAACCTTTTACTGTTGAGTGTGGGCTCAACAAGTAGTGCTTCAATTCTTAGAGTTTTAGGGGGTATTTTTGTATTTTTGCATTTAACTACTTACCTATATTTGGCCAACAGAATCACTGGCACATTTTCTTGATCATAGTCCCTACTTGAAAAATATTTGTGGATTTGAGTTGTTAATGTAACAAACATGTCCCATTGTGTTTAGAGCTTGAGCTCCTCAATCAGCCAAGTTCTCACTATTTGTCCTTCAATGCGCCAGAGACTCTGAGATACATGAAGAAGTAAAAGACATGGCGGGTGCTCCTGAGTGCATAATTTATTTGAGACCATAATTAAAACAATAGTTGACACTTAATTGAGTACTTCCTAAGGACTAGGCACTGTGGTAAACCTTTTTAGACTGTGTCTCTAGAACAGCCCAGCATGGTAGGGGTTTGTTGCCTGTGTCTTCGTGTCCAAAGTCATACAACTTGTTATGGGGGAGGAGGAGGATCAAGTTCTATACCAGATTGGCCTGGCTTGAAAACCCTCATATGGGCCGGCGCTGTGGCTCAATAGGCTAATCCTCTGCTTTGTGGCGACGGCACACCGGGTTCTAGTCCTGGTTGGGGCGCCGGATTCTGTCCCAGTTGCCCCTCTTCCAGGCCAGCTCTCTGCTGTGGCCAGGGAGTGCAGTGGAGGATGGCCCAGGTCCTTGGGCCCTGCACCCGCATGGAGACCAGGAGAAGCACCTGGCTCCTGGCTTCAGATCAGTGCGCTACGCCGGCCACAGCGCGCCAGCCGCAGCGGCCATTGGAGGCTGAACCAACCGCAAAAGGAAGACCTTTCTCTCTGTCTCTCTCTCTCACTGTCCACTCTGCCTGTCAAAAAAAAAAAAAATTAAAAAAAAGACCTATTGGACAGCACAAAGTCCTTGCCTCAGTGGAGCTTACATTACAGTAACCAAGAAAACTAGCACACACATGAGCAAGAAACTAGCCACCTATAATTTTTGAATATTTTCTGTGATTTCTGAGGCAGAGTGAAAAAAAAAAAAAAAAGAGTGGCTTCCTCCAGTTGGCCTATTATAGACCCAGAATGGCTGCCTTGTAGTACAGGGTACTTTCTATTTCATGATATCCTAGGAAAGTAAGAAATTTGCTAATGTTGTTAGCTGTGGTAATAGCGGTAATGAAACAATAAACATTTTTGAGTTCAAAATATGATAGGTTATGTGCTACTAGTAAACACAACAATAAGTAAAAAAAAAATCTTGCTTTCTCCCACTGTCTTGTGACTCTGAGGAGAGAAGAGTTACTAATGAAAGTCTTTCAATTCCATCGCCTATCACCCTAGCTCTCCTACCCCGCCAAGTAATGCAAAATTGAAAGTAGAAAGGCAGACAAACATTGCTGCAAATATAAAGAGTAATTCTCACATTAAAGAAGAACAACCCAGGAAGATACAACCACTAACAAGCATTAAAAACAGGCAGAACAAACCCTTGTATAGAATCTTGCTGACAAGTGCTATTAAATATTAATTCTATAGACCGTGGAGACATCATTAAACAAACATATATACCCTGATGCTGAATGTGCACTGGCCCAGGCATTTGTTTTACATGTGGTTGTTGACTAGGTGTAGTCTTTTGTGTTGCTTTACCAGGCAGAAGACAATTTTCTTCTGTTTCCATTAATTGTATCCTCACACATCACTGAAATTCTCATTGCCTTTTTGGTTATTTGTCTTGTCCTTGCCTTTCATTTAATTGGAAAGACAATTTTTAGGGAGAATGAAAAGAGGTACCTGTTTTAAGGCTGTCAGGCATGAATAAAAATGCATGTTTAGAGAGTGGTCTCTGAGATTTAAAAAAAAAAATGGGACTACATGCAGGGTATTTAGAGATTTGAGAGCACTGGGTGAACTTTGCCCAATTTAATTCCGCTTTCAAACTTCTTTTCCCTAAGATTCTTTAAAGACCTAAAAATAAGGAAAAGGAAATTCTTGTAAACAGATTCTAACCAAGTTTATCTCTTCTGTTTATTCCTAAAGTGTGGATATTCACTCATCCCTCCCTCATTATCATGAAGTCTGTGTATGCTTAAATAAAATGGCATAGTATTTATATGTAATCTATATATGTTCTTCTGCACACTTTAAATCATCTCCTTGATTACTTTTAATACTTAATACAATGTAAATGCTATGTAAATAGTTGTTATACTGCATTGTTTAGGGAATAATAACAAGATTAAAATGGCTGTACATGTTCACTACAGATGCAAGTTTTTTTTTTTTTTTCAAATATTTTCCATGTTCAGTTGGTTGAATCCATAGACAACAAACTTACAGCTACGAAGGGATGACTATAAATTCTAAAAATGTTAAGAAATAGCTGCATCAAATTTGAAATCATAGTCATGGAGCTACGGAGTGTTTTAGTGAGCATCCAGGCCAGTGTTCCTCAAACTTCAGGGACATCGGAGCATCCTTGGTAAAGCACAGGCTGCCATTTCCCACTCTTGGAGTCTCCCATCTGCTGGGTTGGGGCAAAGGCCCCAGAACCTGTGTTTCCCACAAGCTCCCAGGTGACACCGAGGCTGCTGGTTTGGGGCCAGAATTTGAGAGCCACTTATCTAGTGTGACCCACATGTTTTATAGATCAGGGAACTGAGATTTGGAAAATTTGTCCAACTTTATATCTTTGATGAAAAACTGATTTTTTTTTTTTCTGGAGCATGTCTCCAGCCTAGACCACATCTTTTTCACTGTATCATGCAGAATTTAGATACTCTAGGAAAACTTCAATCCTGTGACTGTCTCAGGAAATCACAATTTGACTTGTTCCATCTATGGAGACATCTGAGAGCCACTCAGTGGAACAGTTGGAGGGGTGTGGCTAAGGGATCTACAGGCCAACTGCCCTCTTGCAGGGCGGTGGCCCAGCCTGGAATGTCACATGTCCAGGGCTACCTCACTACCAGCAATGGGGATGGAATCAGAACTCAGCTCTCCAGAATCCTGGGGTGGGCCTTCTCTCACCTCACCAGACAAGACAACTGCCCTGCCTTCTCTGCAGGATGTGGGGCTCAACTAGAGAGCCAGTGGCCAGTGTTTGCCTACTTTGAAGGAAGAGTGGGTTTCAACAGAATTGCTTGATTTGTGTTTTCTAGCCTCTCAGAGTGTGCATCAGGTATAGGAGCTTTCCAGGGCTGCCTTATGGCTTCAGGAGCTTTTTGTCATTGTCCATTTCTCTTCCATTTAAGAAGTCACAAATACCATCTTTTAAGACTGCCTTGGTGACCAGTGCTATGGTGCAGCAGGTTAATGCCCCGGCCTGAAGTGCTGGCATCCCATATGGGCGCCGGTTCTAGTCCCGGCTGCTCCTCTTCTGATCCAGCTCTCTGCTATGGCCTGGGAAAGCAGTGGAAGATGGCCCAAGTCCTTGGGCCCCTGCACCCACGTGGGAGACCTGGAAGAAGCTCGTGAACCATCGGACGGAAGACCTCTCTCTCTGCCTCTCCTCTCTAGGTGTAACTCTATAAGAAAAAAACTGTCTTGGACAGGCCTGTCTCATAGCAGGGTGCCTGACTTCAAGTCCCAACTCTTCCACCTCCATCAGTCTCACCCAGGATGGAGTTCTTGGATCTTGGCCGGTCTCAGCTGTTGAAAGCATTTTGGGCAGTGAACCAGTGGGATGGACAATCAGTGCCTCTATCACTTTCTGACTTTCAAATAAATAACAACAAAGCAAAAATTGAAGAAAAAAGAGAATGATATCATATCATATATCCGTTATTATTTCTCAGGGTTTCAGGAGAAAGAAACTAAAATGGAAACATTTTCGTGGGTGCTAGGCAACCCCTGGGTTGTCCATTCGGCTTCCAGTCCTGCACTGGAGACAATGGGGAGGGCCTTTGGGCCCTAATCTGGGGACAGCGACAGCCCTCAGCCGGCACTCCGCAGCTGTCAGGTGGACCAGCCCGGGCGCCGGCGGACTCCGCGAGGGCTCCGCGAGATGGCGCGCGGGGAGGCCTGGGCTCGCGATGCTGCAGGCTGCGGGCTGCGGAGCGCGGCCCCCGCACGGAGCGGGCGGCGGCCCGGGCGACCCGCGAGCGCCTAGGAGGCGCGGCCGGGCTCCCCGGACGCGGCGCACACAACAGAGGCGAACGCGGCGCAGTTTTTTTGCATACAATTATAGTGATGGCATCATTTTTTTTGAAACAAACTGTCCATAAATGTCACTGAAAATCCGGGTCTCCTTTTATTAAAACTGAAAAATGTGTATAAATGTAAATAACAAATGACTGATACAGGGATAAGAACACCACAGCGGCTGCTGGCGTCTCTCTCTTTCTCTCTTTTTTTCTCTCCTCCTCATGTAATTTGCATTAATAAAGAGGCTGTTCCTTGTCGGAATGTGTTTCATCCGGTTTAAAATCCCAGGGCGATCCACTAGGAAGAGCTCTGGGAGAATCCAACTGTCAGAGCCGACAAGACAAATGAATCCCGGTGTCAGGAGCTTGTGGTTCAACGATGACAGATTGAGAAGAACTGTCCCCCTCTCGACAGGCGGGCTTCATTTTCAAATTAATAAATCTGAATAAAATATTTTTCCTTTCATTACGAGCGGAGCCTGTTTGACAGTTCCAGTGACAGCAGGGAGTAGCAGTGTTGATGAGAACAGTTTGCATGAATTCCACCTGGGCTTTTTCTGTTTTATTTTTACCTGCAATCTCTTCCCCGTTTGCCTCTCTCCTTACCCCTCCCGCACCTCCCAGGCTTTCCTTCTCCCCTTCCTTTCCATCTTGGGTGCCCCCTCCCCATGTTCTTCTCTCGCGATTCTTCCTTAGGCTCCATTCTTCCCTTTGCTGTTCTCTGAAATGTCACCGGCTCCTATTTTCTGCTATTCTTGTTATTCACCTTCGGGCTATTACCTTGAACGAAAGACCAGAGCATTGTTTCACTTTTAAAAAGTCCACAGCTAATTATTATAAAATGTTTTCCTGATTCATGAGGTCACTGATCACCAATCATATCAGGACAGCAGCCCAGGCCGAGGCTAGAGGAAATAGTGGATTTCTCCCATTTATATGACTTCTCCTTAGGAAACCATCCTCCTCCTCTCTCTTCACAGAAACATAAAAGCAAAGCTCCCAAGCAAACAGATAAACAAAAAGAAAAACGCTTTGTTGTTCATTTCCCTCCATAAGCCGAAAGAATGAAATGGAGTGCACCTTAGGAACTGGATATGCACAGACAAATCTTAATGCACGCGGTGACAGGCTGTTCCTCTTAAATAATTGAGGAGCACTTTCGGGGAAACAATATGGGATCATTAGAGACTTACTATTGAGAAAAGTGACTTCTTGATAACAGAGGGCGTTTTGATTTTGCATTTGGTAAAGAAGTCAGCCAGAGCCGGCAACTTTCAACGCCCGGGTTCTGCAGCCTGACATCCACAGAGTCGAACAGAAAATAATCTGACTTCAGCAGTCAGTGCCTTTCCAGTCCCCGAATTCTCCTTTTCCTCTCTCCTCAACCTGGGAGGAAAGAAGGAGACCTGCAGAGCTGCCTGGATGAAGCGGTGTGGGTGTCAGAGGGCTATAGCCCAGGGTCGCTGGCCAGGGTCTCCACCCCCGCTTTGTTGCTGTCTGCCCATCTGTTGATCCTACTCCTCTTCATCGCTCCACAAGCCTATGACTCCTCAATGTCTGTTTTGCCATCTTATAGAACTTACTGAGGTCCTACAATTTTACATCCAACCTACAATCTTGAAAAAGCTACCACCCTTCTCAATATTCTTGGAGAACACAGCATAAAGATGAGATCTTACAGGTGTAGAGGCAAAAAATACATACAGGGTGCCCACTTGGCCCTGCAGTTAAGGCACTGCTTAAGACACCCACATGCCATAGCAGAGTGTCTGGGCTGAGTCCCACTCCTCCACTTCTAATCCAGCCTCCTGCTGTTGTGCCCCTCGGGAGGCAGCAGGTGATGGCTCAAGTGCTTGGGCACAACTACCCACATGGGAGCCCTGGACTGAGCTTTAGGCTTCTGGCTTTAGCCTGGCCCAGCCTTGCTTATTGCAGGCATTTGGGGGTGAACTAGTGGATGTGGGATTTCTCTAGTTAGTTTTTCTTTCAAATAAAAGGAAAATAAAAGTATTTTTCAAAATTAAAAAATATATTTGTATTATGTTTATCATAAGTATACACATATATTCATGTTACATATATAAATGTATGACAATTAGGAACTGATACTTGAAGTAAGTGATTTAAGTGATAGAAATTAAAACAAAGGAAAAAACAGAAAGATATTTAGAAAGGTATTTCTAAATATCTACATTTAAGTGTGCCAAATTGTACTAAAGAGAACAACAGAGTGTACTACTCGTATTTCTCAGGGAGGTGACTTCCAACTTTAATTTTGCTGAAATTGCAGGGTACTTACTATGATAAATGAAAGTGACATCTACTAAAATGTTCAAAGCAAGACATCACTGGGTGGATGGGAGGAAGTTTGATGGTCAGTGTCAAGATTATAGAAGTTTTTGCCTACATTGTTATGACTGTCTTATCATACTTTTATCCATTTGTGCATTTTCTTTATAGAGCAAAAATATCCTGCTATGACTTTCCACTACTGATTCTAAAACTCAGTTTCCTATAATCTAGATTTTAATGCTTAAGTAGCTATTGTGAACGTATAGAAATATTAGAAAACAAAATGTGCATCTTCCAAGATTTTTACATGTGTTAATTCATTTAATTTTTATAAACAACTCTAGTAGACAAGAAGGGTTTTGTAATTTTGACTTAAAAGAGTTCACAGTTCATAGGAATTGGAGTGTCAGGATTGGGTGACTTAAAGATCTTCTGGTTCACAAATAGATCACTAAATGATAAATAATACTATACTCTCTCTGTGTAGAGAGATAATCAGGTAAAACACACAGTAGTTAATTATTATTTCCCATGTAAATTATTGTTCTTGAATTTTATCATTTCACTTCCAGTTTGCTGACTGATTTGTAACTATATATATATTTTTTTAAGATTCTCTCTTCTGGGGCCAGCGCTGTGGTGTAGCTGGTAAAGCCACCGCCTGCAGTGCCAGCATCACATACGGGCTCCAATTTGAGATCCGGCTGCTCCACTTTTGATCCAGCTCTCTGCTATGGCCTGGGAAAGCAGTGGAAGATGGCCCAAGTCCTTGGGCCCCTGCACCCACGTGGGAGACCTGGAAGAAGCTCCTGGCTCCTGGCTTCGGATCAGCATAGCTCTGGCTGTTGCGGCCATTTGGGAAGTGAACCAGTGGATGGAAGACCTCTCTCTCTCTCTCTCTCTGCCTCTCTTTCTCTTTATGTGTAACTCTGACTTTCAAATAAAGAAATAAATTAAAAAAAAGATTCTCTCTTCTGTCCTATTTCTGGAGAATAATCGGAAGGTTAAGAAATAGTACCATCAAGACCATCAGTGGTTATTATTGATTATTAAATGAAAAAGGTCTACAAAAATTGAGATTCTTCTTTTGAAAGAAAAGACAGTCTAAATATATAAGATAATTTACATATTAATTTTTTAAAATTGTAGTTAACTTTCAAAGTATGTGAGGATAGCGAGTTGAGTTGTGTCATCATGACTCAGCAGTCTGGTTACTTATAGAGTATTAGATTTTTGACAATCTCACTTCCTTGAGATCAACAAAAACAGAAAGTAATTGTTTTTAAAGGAATACTTTGAAGTCATTTGAGGATAATATAAGATCTTATGTGTACAACTTACAATTTTCAAATAAACACAAAAATATTCAACATTTTTCTTTCATGACCAGATAGACACTGAAAGAATGAGTAAATAAAAAGGTAAATAAATTCCTTTGTCGTTATGACAGCCCTGTAAAGTGTACATGATCATCACTATTAAATGCTAAATGAGAATAGGGAAAAATTTAATTGTTTAGAGTAGCCATAGACTAAATATGAGGCAGAATCAAATTCAAATCCAGGTTGTCCCAGTTTAAGATTCTTTCTACTTATACTGTTAATACTTTATGAAATAAATTTCTGAAATGGGAGAAAAACCTTTTACTCTGAGGTTGGGTCTTTTATGTTACTAGAGCAATCAGCTTGACTTCCTAGGAAATGAACTAAAGTAGCAAATTGTATTTGGCACTAAAACATACCAGGTAACAGGGAAGTATGGAAAAGACAGAGTGGATCACCTTATTCCATAGGTCACTGTTCCCATTTAGAATCCGTTAAGTACAACTCCAGGATTTATTCATCAGGTCTGGCTACAGGTTTAATTTAGTTGTAACTCCCTGAGCCCAAGGCCACTGGGAATAGCAAAGACACTGGGAATATGAGAATCCATGGCATAAATCAGCTCAGTCCAGGACATGACCTTCATCCTGCCACGTCTCCGAAGTGGTGCTGTGGAGAGTCAAACCATAATGACTTTTTTTTTTTTTAAAGATTTACTTTATTTATTTGAAAGAGTTACAGACACATAGAGCCAGAGAGAAAGAGAGAGAGAGAGAGAGAGAGAGAGAGAGAGATACTCTTTCATCCATTGGTTCACTCCCCAAATGGCTGCAACAGCCAGAGCTGAGCTGATCTGAAGCCAGGAGCCAGGAGATTTTTCCAGGTCTCTCTCCTGGGTGCAAGGGCCCAAGTCCTTGGGCCATCTTTTACTGTATTCCCAGGCCATAGCAGAGAGCTGAATTGAAAGTAGAGCAGCCGGCACTGGAACCAGCATCCCTCTGGAATGCTGGCAGTGCAGGCTGGGGCTTTAACCCACTGCGCTACAGCGCCAGCCCCCACAATGACTTCTTTTGCCTGCTTGCATCAGAGAGGGAAAGCAGCCAAGCTCAGTAGACCCATGCCTGTCCTCAGGTAGCTGACGGTCACACAAATCTTTGTTGTTGTGCTCTGTTATTTAACAGAGGTCTGTTTCTTATGCTCCAAGTCTAAAGGCTAGAAAGTTAACTCTGTGTGGAGGTCATCAAGCTTTGCTATTTTGGTTGATGATGAACAATAGGAGAATTTTGTCGTTAGGCCCATGTATTGTATGGAGGGATGTGAAGGACTTTCTGAGCTGCCTTTCTGTTATTCTTTTACATATGAGAGCACTTCAAAATTGTTTTGGAGAAAAGGGAATTAAAACACAAGTATTTTAATGTAGTTTTTAAAAAATTTTGCATATGTTTTTCATAATATGCATATTTCCGTGAAATTCTTATATTCAATTTCCATTTAAATTGAATCACTTTTTTAAAAGATATACTTACTCGTATTGGTATTATCAGTGTGTTATTTATTAGGCACCCTCTGTGGGCCTGCCACTGTGTTCTGTCTCTTGCTTACTACTCATTAAGCCTGGAAATAGCTTTGTGAAAACACGTTTAATTTTTTTTTCCTCATTATATCAGGAAATCAAGGCTTAGAAGCCAAGCAACTTGTCCTACATCATGTGACTTGTGAGGTGCAGAGCTGGCATCAAATCACAGAATTAGTAACTATGAAATCTAAATCATTTATTACAAGGTGAAGTTATCACTTCATGTTTTCATTCCATCTGTGTAGAATTGTCTTTCCCAAGATTTCTACTCGTTAAAATCTCATTCAGGAATCAGTTCAGATGCCAGTTTCACTGTGAAATCATTCCTGATTTTGTACCACCAGCATGATGTCTCCACATCAGGGAGATCCTTGAACTTGGCCGTCAAGGCCATCATTTTAAGGTAACTAAAATCATGACCTGACAGCCCAGGGTCCTGCTGTTAGACGGATTTGAGTTAGCGCTTGTGTTTCTCCCAGGAGATTTGATTCTCCCTTCTTTAAGCATCTCCAGGGATGGAATTTTTAGCCATTCTAAGTTGTCTGTTTCTTTTGGCAGATCAACATTTCCCCCACTTAATCCAAATGCATTCTCTCTGGTTTGATATTCTGCAGCGTTAGAGGCTACCTGCTCATAGATAATGCACCATCTGAAAACCGTCCCTAGGCTGGAAAACAGTAACCAAGCAACCCTTTTGCCTTCCTTTCTCTGACTAACCTTTCGTAATTCTTGTGACCTTTCTTCCAAAGTCTATTTTTCATCCCTTTAATCTTTTTGTCACTGCCCTTTCTCACCTCCAGCATCAACAGCAAGGAGACCAGGTTCTGACACAAAAATGCTACGAGCAGGTGGCAAGCAAATTGGCATGCTTAGCACAGCTCCGTGTACCCTCCAGGGATTAATAATAAATACTATTTGATGATGAAATCTGAGTGCATTTTCTTTTCAATGAGACAGTGTCAACTGTTTTCTTCTGAAATAGAAATGAGCAGAATACAAAATTGAACAGCCTTCATTTCTCCCCACTCAGGAGGCTGTTGCTACTGATCTGGTTGGCGTTCCTCCTGGGTCAGCTCAGACGGGAAGAACCATAGCGGGTGCTTTTGCACCTTCCCTTGATAACTAGCTATTATTTATGAAAAATTGGAGATGAGTACTTTGAATGCTTTTTTTCTTTAGATCCTAGTCTGACTCGTGTACCTTGAATTATTAAAGTAGATGATTTTAACTGTAAACCAGAGCTCTAAAGCAAACTTTTAAAATCATATATGGCTGTGTGTGTATGTTTTTATATATATACATATATATATATATGATTTATACCAAAGTTGGCAATATTCATTCCTTTGATATGTAATGAATGAGCACTTTCTGTTTTCTGGGTTTGGCATGGTTTTGGGAGATGGGTGTGATGAGGAAAAGGAGGGTGGATATCTCCAAGAAAAACAGATCCAAATCATTTATTTCCCAAATAAGAAATTCAATGCTCTCGTAGGGTACTGGATGGGGTGGGGGTTGAATGACATATACCTACATAGCATAACAGAGAGGCAAAGCAGAGAGAAAGAGAAGTCTTCCATCTGCAGGTTCACTCCTCAAATGGCTGCAATGGCCAGGGCTGGGCCGATCCAAAGCCAGGAGCCAGGAGCTTCTTCCAGGTCTCCCACACGGGTGCAGGGACTCAAGGACTTGGTCTATCTTCTACTACTTTCCCAGGCCACAGCAGAGAGCTGGATTGGAAGTGGAGGAGCCGGGACTTAAACTGGCACTCATATAGGATGATGACACTGCAGGCAGCAGCTTTACTTGCTACACCACAGTGCCAGCCCAATGTATATTTTAATTCTGCTTTTCCATGAATATTTTGAAGCCATTTTGTGTTATTATGCTAGGTCTGTTTTTGCTCAAAAAGCACTAGGTCAGTGATATGTCAAAAAAAGGGCGTAAAGTTATGGTTATGACACTCAAGAAACATCTACTCCAAAATATAGATAGGGCCAGTGCAGTGCTCACTTGGTTAATCCTCCGCCTCTGGCACTGGCATCCCATATGGACACCGGGTTCTAGTCCCGGTTGCTCCTCTTCCAGTCCAGCTCTCTGCTGTGGCCCAGGAAGGCAGTAGAGGATGGCCCAGGTGCTTGGGCTCCTGCACTCACATGGGAGACCAGGAGGAAGCACCTGGCTCCTGGTTTCGGATTGGCGGAGCGCCGGTCATGGCAGCCATTTTGGGAGTGAACCAACTGAAGGAAGACCTTTCTCTCTGTCTCTCTCTCTCATTGTCTATAACTCTACCTCTGAAATAAATATAAAAAATAGATAAAGTGAACTTGGCATTAATCTGCTTGAATGTGGAATGGCGGACTGGATACCTGCCTACCTCATCTCCCTGTGCCTCTTCCTCCTATAATCTAGAGCTTTGGAGAGCACATAACAAAATCTTTTTTTTTAAAATTAATTAATTTATTTGAATTGCATTGTTACAAAAAGAAGGGGAGTGAAAGAGAGCAAGAGAGATCTTTCATCTACTGATTCACTCTCTAAATGGTCAGAACACCGTGGGCTGGGCCAGTTAGAAGCCAGGAGCCAGGAGCTTCATCTAGATCTCTCACATGGGTGCAGAGGCCCAAGCATTTGGTCATCCTCTGCTGCTTTCTCAGGCGCAATAGCAGGGAGGTGGCTCAGAAGTGGAGCAGTTGAGACCTAACAGGAGCACACATGGGATGCTGGTATTGCAGGTGGCATTTTAACCTGCTACGTCACAACACCGGCACCAGCTGAATTCTTTTTACATTGAGGTGCAAAGACAAGTACAAAACTCATCTTGTGTCAAGGAGGGTCTACAGTGGTTAATGGTGAATACCATAAAATGAGTTAAATAACACTGCCAGAGGTAAACAAACAAGTCTTTAAATTGTATAAGGGTCCGGCGCTGTGGTGCAGCAGGTTAACGCCCTGGCCTGAAGCGCCAGCATCCCATATGGGAGCCGGTTCGAGACTCGGCTGCTCCACTTCCTATCCAGTTCTCTGCTATGGCCCAGGATAGCAGAAGATCGCCCAAGTCCTTGGGCCCCTGCACCCACGTGGGAGACCTGGAAGAAGCTCTTGGCTTCGGATTGGCACAGCCGTGGCTGCTGCAGCCAACTGGGGAGTGAACCATTGGACGAAATACCTCTCTCTCTCTGCCTCTCCCCTCTCTTTGTAACTCTGATTTTCAAATAAACAAATAAACAAATATTTTTTAAAAATAAAATGTATAAAAAAGTATGAATTCCTGATTAATTGCCACATTAGTGATATTATATATGCTGTAAGAATTGAAATGTTGGAGAAAAAGTATGGGAACAATTTTAGCCATAGCTGTGAGAATGCATATAATCTCAATTTATAAAAAGGGAAGGGAAGAACCTTTAGGCTGATGTGGGAAGGGCTTTGAACCTAGAACATGTGAAGTGTGTTCGGATAATAACGAACAAATCATTTATTATACTGAAGTGTTCGATAAAGTGAGGTGTTAGTGATACTATTGGAAAGGCAGGTTTGGGGCAGATGGTGAAACATACTGAAAGTCAAGCCAAGGAAAATGGAATTTATGTAAATTCTTTAGTAAAAGATTGCTGCAGTATGACCCAAAGAGACAACCTATAGGAACAAATCCATAAAAGCTCCCTAGATAATTTTTTCAATGATTTTCATATGGTTTTTAATTTATGAGCCTTTATGACGTCTACCCATTTTCCTAGTTCAATATGATGGGTATTCCAAGGTATGCCCGCATCTCAATTTTGTGCTGCAACAGACATTGTTCTCCAATTCTGTCACAAGAACAAATGCTTCTTTATAATCTGCTGCTTCTAGTCACAAAGGAATGACACAAGGAGTGAAACCAGTCTGCTGGTCTAACTCTAGCTGTTAAGCCATAATGTGACTTCTCGAGCAACACAGCTACTTCTTCCTATCCTTATGATGAAACTGGGGGCCTAACGTTTAGCACTGGTTAAGATGGCTGCCTTCCATTTCCACAAGAGTGCCTGGGTTCCAACCCGGGCTTTTGACTCCATGTTCCTGCTAATGTGCACTGTAGCAGGCTGTGGTGATGGCTCAAATAGTTGGGTCCCGGCCACCCACTGGGAGACTTAGATTGTGTTCCCAACACCTGGCTTCAGACTCTGGTCCTGGGGTGTTGTGAGCATTTGGAGAGTGAGCCAGTATGTGAGATATCTCTCTACTCTCTCCTTATCCTCCTCTTAAATAAATAAATCAAAAAAAGTGATGCTCTGATTGCATTCTTATTGTCAAGCATGTGACTGTTTTAATTCATAATAATTAAATGTTAGTACATATATAAAATGATCAATGAAGATATAGAATGTTTAAAAAATCTAGAGCCTATTGGCAATGTGAAAGGAGATTAAGAAAACACACATCATTTATCATGGGATGTGGTAAACAGAAATAGCAGACATGAAAACATCAGAATTTCTTGGGATTTAGTTGTAAATGGGGTACTGAGAAGAAAGATACAAATCTAGGTTGGAGAATTGTGTGGTTGAGAATATATGATTATATTGAATAGCCTATGCAATGCTTTTGATTGTACTATTTGCCTGTGGTCAAAGACAAAAAATGTTGTCAAGTAGTAGCTACAGTAAAATATTTTCATAACAAACATCAGAACCTAATAAGTGAGATGTAAAATATTAGCAGGAACATATACAGTGGACTACAGGGAAAATAGAGTTAGTAGCAACCACTGCATTTTGGTAGTGGTGAATCTTTAAGAGGAATAATTTAGGAGTTTCCCTTATACACTGATAGGAAATTTAAAAGGCACTGGAAAAATTATTGACTGCCCATGTGAGAGAGACGGAGTTCTGTTAAAAAATGTATGCTTTGTAGTTAGTCACTTTAAGGGAACCAGGTGATTTTCTGGAGATCATACAACATGTATTCTAAGAGAACTGTCTACTCAGTTTACCACACAACACTAAAAAGCTGTGAAGCGCTTGAGACTAATTTTCAGCTCAAACTCTCAAATTTTGTTGCTTTGCTAATTCCTGTCATGCAAACCTGAATAATTTTTTCCTCCATAGAAGATTTACAAGATGGCTTTTGGGAACACTTTTATGTGGTTCTGATTTTCTACCGCTTTTTAAAAAAGACATATCAGCAGTTTGTCAATATAGTATACGCATATATTTTAAGTAATAGAGTCTAAACAGTAACAACTGAAAAATATTTGGATTATTTTATCATTTATCAAAACTTTTATATACATTTTGTTGAATCCTTATGAAATAACAATAATAAAAATAAAAATTTATGTCTTAAGGTGAGGAGTCTAAAGCTCAAATTATTAGATCCAGAGTCCATAACTTTCAGAGGTCATAGAATTTTAACCCAAGTCTGGGCTCAAATTCTATGTACTCTCCAATCTGTGACCATTCCATGTATCATATATACTTTACAGTCCAATGCTAGAAACCTGAAAGTTTAGTTGAGATTTTCAGGTTATTTCTCTGCCTGGCATTATCAATATCTAAGTAGAATCCATAATATTTATATTCAGAGTAAATGTCAGAAGATGCCAGAAAAATGAAATATTAAAGTCTACAAGAATTCAGTGATGACAAATCAAAATCAATGATTCCTAAGAACAAATTTGTTAACTAAAAGTAATCTCTTTTTTAAAAAAGATGTATTTATTTATTTGAAAGTCAGAGTTACACATAGAGAGAAGGAGAGGCAAAGAGAGAGAAAGAGGTCTCCCATCCGTTGGTTCAGCCCCAGTTGGCCGCAATGGCCAGAGCTTTGTCGATCCGAAGCAAGGAGCCAGGAGTTTCTTCCAGATCTCCCACGTGGGTGCAAGGAGCCTAAGGACTTGGACCATCTTCTACTGCTTTCCCAAGCCACAGCAGAGAGCTGGATTGGACGTGGAGCTGCTGGGCTCGAACTGGTGCCACTATGGGATCCTGACACTGCAGGCAGCAGCTTTACCTGCTATGCCATGGTGCCAGCCCCCAAATAATCTCTTCTTTTTAAATTCCTGGAATCCTTTCTTTTTTAAAATCAGCATCACTTATGATTTTTAAGTTGGTTGGGTGACAGACCATAGACAAGATTCTGTCTCGCCTTTCCCATCTGTGAAATGGAACAGGGTGATGGAGCCTAACATCTCATTCTATTTGCAGGGCCGTTGTGAAGGTAAGTGAAACAGTGGATGCAGCACTGCTCCTTGGAGTACAGAAGCCATATAAATCTAAAGTGTAATCATCAAAATGCTGACTGATATTTGCATAGCTCTATTTTCCAGGGCACAGCAGTCTTTTATTGCTTCACAAAGCTCTAGGAGGTAGAGCAGTAATGTGCTCTCTGAAAGGAAAGCTGACCAATAGAGTGGATAAGTGACTGCCCTCCACATGGCATAGTGAGGTGATAGCCTCATTGCTGAGTGATGTTGATTGATGCTTGTCTGACCTACAATTAGCTCAGTTAGTACAACTTGCTGCTGGCTCTCACTACCCTAATAAAAACCCTCCTGTTACAGAAAAGTCCATGGTTCCCAAAATGGGATTTCAACTGAACTTTAATGTTTTTCCTGTGGCTCTTAAATTCTCAGATCACTTTCCCCTACTTACTTTCTGGTTTCAACAGAAATAGCACAAAAATGCTGACTGTGAAATTCTTGGCCGTTAGAACGGGAGAGGGTTTGAATGTCGCAAGAAATATTGGTTTCCTTGAGGCCTTCAGACATTTTTTTTCCAAGCTACATAAATAGCTTGGGGATGCAAGAAAGACAAGCAAGTGATGGGGAAAGAGTTGACAAGAGGGTTAAAAATGGTACCTTTTCAAATGAGACGTGGGTAGCACATCTGCTTTGTCTCATATAAAATAATGTGTGTGAGGATTAGGTTAAGTTGTGATGGTAGGATTGGCAATGGAAACTTGTGTTAGGAAATGACTGCTCATGATTAACTCTTAGAGCAAAGTCTTTATTTTGAAGTTTATTTATTTATTTTTATTTGTTTTAAAAGCAGAATGGCAGAGAGAGAGAGAGAGAGAGAGAGAAAGAGAAAGAAAGAGAGAGAGGCGGATAGATAATTAGATGATAGATATCTCCCTTGTGCTTATTCACTCCCCAAATGCCCCCACAGTCAGAGCTGGACCAGGATGAAGCCTTGAGCTGTCCATCTAGTGCTTGCATGTGAGTGACAGGGATCCAAATGCCTGAGCCATCACCAGATGCCTCCCAGAGGCATTAGCAGGAAGCTGGATTGGGAGCAGAGGCAGGACTTGATTCCAGGTACTCCAGTATGGTACATGTGTGTCCCAAGCCGCAGCTTAACCCATTGCACCACAATGACTGCTCCCTTATATAATATTCCTTTTTTAAATGATTTATTTGAACAGAAGAATTACAGAAAGAGAGAGAGAGAGAGAGAGAGAGATCTTTCATCTGCTGGTTCACTACCCAAATGGCTGCAACTGCTAGAGCTGAGCCAGACCGAAGTCAGGTGCCAGAGCTTCATCCAAATCTTCTAAATGGGTTCAGGGGCCCAAGGACTTGGGCCAATCTTCTGCTGCTTTCCCATGCACCTTAGCAGGGAACTGGATTGGAAGTTTTGCAGCCAGAACTCAAACTGTCACCCGAATGGGATTCTGGTGTTGCAGGCAGTGGCTTAATCCACTACACCAGAGTGCTGGTCCCATCCTTTATATATTATTCTTTTTTTCTTTACTTACTTTTAGTTTTTTTTAGCTTTTAACACAATAAATATAGTCCTTGGATACAATCTAAGACTATAATATTTTCTTTCTCTTCCTTTCCCTTCCACTGTCCCTCCACTATCTTTCTTGCATTTGTTTTGTAATTGCTTTAGCTGTACAGGAACTGTTATATTTTCATATAAAGCAATCTTAAACAACAAAAACAAAACTGGAGGCATTACAAAACCAGTTTTCAAGACTTACTACTAAGCAGTTATAATCAAAACAGCCTGCTACTGGCATGGAAACCCCATGAACAGTACATGAACAGAATAGAAACCCCAGAAATTGATCTATTCATCTACAAGAAACTAATCTTTGACAAATGAGCTAAAGTCAATCCCTGTAGAAAAGGTGGTCTCTTCAAAAAACGATGCTGGGAAAATGGGAAAATTGGATCTTCATGTACAGAAATATGAAACAAGACCCCAACCTTACACCTTACACAAAAATCAACTCACAATGAACCAAGGATCTAAATCTATGATATAGCATCAAAATACTAGAGGAGAATATTGGCAAAACTCTGAAGACATTTATATGGACCAAACCTTCATAGAAAAGACCCCAGAAACACAGGCAATAAAAGCAAAATAAGACAAATGAGTTTACATCAAGCTAATTAGCTTCTGCACTGCAAAGGAAAACTCAACAACGTGAAGACACAATCGACAGAATGGCAGAAAATATTTTCAAGCTATGCAACTGATAAAATGTTAATATCTAGGTTCTATTTAGAGCTCAAGAAACTCAACAACAACAAACAATTCAATTAAGGAATGGATAAAGGACATGAACAGACATTTCTCAAAGGATGAAATACAAATGGCCATCAGAAAAATGCAAATAAAAAACACAATGAAGTTTCACCTCACCCCAGTTAGGATGGCAATTAACTAAAAATCAAAAAAACATAAATGATGATTAGAATATGGGGAAAAAGGACGGAACCCAGTATACTATTGATGGGAATGTAAACTTCTACAACCATTACGGAATATAGTATTAAGATTTCTCAGAAATCTGAAAATTAATCTAAGACCCATCCATTCTACTCCTGGGAATTTACCCAAATGAAATGAAATCAACATTTGAAGGAATCATTTTACCCCCATGTTTACTGAATCTCAATTCATGGTAGCTACAATAAACCCAGATGTCCATCAACAGATGACTGGATAAAGAACATGTGTAATATTTGCACTATGGAATATCACTAAGCCATAAAAAGAATGAAATCCTGTCTTTTGCAACAAAATGGATGAAATGGAAACCATTTGCTTGGTGAAATAAGCCAGTCTGAAAAATACAGATTCATATGTTTTCTTTATATTTGGCAGTTAATATAAAATTCAAAAATTGTATAGGAATGAAATGAACATTCTGTGATATGATTGTCATTTTTAGCCTTTGTTTATACTCTTGGGGAATTGTGGTCCTCCTACATTTTACTTTTTGAATATTATGGTTAGTGGCAAATTAATCCTGTGAATATAGATTTGATCAAAATTATGTCTTTGCAGGGGCCAGCACTGTGGCATAGTGGGTATAGTCACTGCCTATAGTGCCAGCATCCTATATGGGAGTCAATTTGAGACCTGGCTGCTCCACTTCCGATCCAGCTCTCTCCTGTAGTCTGGGAAAGCAGTGGAAGGTGGCCCAAGTGCTTGGGCCCCTGTACCTGCATGGGAGACCTGGAAGAAATTCCTGAGTCCTGGCTTCAGATTGGCCCAGCTCTGGCTGTTGTGGCCATTTAGGGAGTGAACCAGTGAATGGACAATCTCTCTCTCTACCTCTACCTCTACCTCTCTGTAACTCTGCCTTTCAAATAAATAAACAGATCTTTTAAAAAAATTATGTGTTTGCAAAAACTTGTGAGAGAAAGAGGGGAGGTAGGGAGGACGATTGGGAAAGTGGGGAGGAAGGGATGTGTGGTTGTCTTCTTGGAACTGTACCTATGGAATGCATAAAGGTTGTTCTCTTTATATTAATTAAAAAAAAACTTTGCTAGGCTTTAATGCAGAAACCTACAAAATTC
The DNA here is from genome assembly GCF_964237555.1 of Oryctolagus cuniculus. Lineage (NCBI taxonomy): Eukaryota > Metazoa > Chordata > Mammalia > Lagomorpha > Leporidae > Oryctolagus > Oryctolagus cuniculus. The sequence goes on from NC_091438.1 coordinate 34,337,240, forward strand.
TATACCTTTTGATGTTTTATGCCAACAACAACAGAAATATAAGGAACAACACTTCTACAAACAGAAATTCTATGAGAATACGGAACAGAATAGATATTTACAGTACTTTCTGCTTCCTAGATGAGATTTCAAGACTCCTGTGTGAATGGGAGCATAGTGTCTTCTGAACTGCAATTATGAAAACATTTAATAACCCCTATAGCCTTAGAGAGGAAAAAGAACAATTCTGGGAGCATCTAAAGATATTTGCCTCAATAATTGAAATGTGCCGGTGCCCTGTAAATTTTTTCTTGCCTCTATGTGCCTCTATGGCTGTTTTGCATAGAATGTTTAATTCATTTTGAAAGGGAAGAAAACCTACTAGTTATACAGACAATCCTTAAAATTCAGTATCAGGTGGCAGGTGTTTAGTACCACATTAAGTTGCCGCTGTGACACTCAAATTCCAAATCAGAGTGTCAAGGTTTGAGTCCTTGCTCCACTACCTATTTCAGTTTCCCGCTAACGTATACCCTGGGAAGCAGCAAGAGACGGCTTAAATGAAGTCCTTGCCACACATGTGGGAGACCCAGATGGAGTTCTGGGCTCCTGATTTTGATCTAGCCTGGTACTGGCTGTTGAAGTCGTTTGGGTAGGAAATCAATAGATGGAGGCTCTCTGCCTGTCTCTATTTTCTCCTTCCCTGTCTCTCTGGTTTTCAAATAAATTAAACAACCAAACAGACAAAAAACCAAAAATACCAGCATTAGAATAAGTGTGATAAAGGAGTTATGCAAACAGTGGAGAGGACAGCAGAGTTGGCAACCCAGCTTGGATTCTGTCTTTCTGAAGCACAGTGAGAATGTTTTTGGAGAGCAGAGCGACAGATTCTCAACGACTTTATCCTTGCCTGTATTTTCACACCTCAGCCACCATATCCAAGGCTCTTATCCTGAGTTGTTTTCTTTCTGTTCCTGGGACACAGACAGTTTTAAGGTCACTGGTTGCATTTTTATAACACTTAGAGTTGTACAAGAAAGATTCTGCCATATTTCTTTTAATGATACCACACTTTTGTAAGGAAAAAGAGAAACTATTCACCTCATTTTAAGAAAGCATTTTTAAAACAGTGGTGGAGGTAGGGCTTTGGTCAAAATTATCCTGACTCTGAGTCAAAAGTTTTTCCAATAAATTGTGGATTTACCTCTGTCCTGAATAACCCTGATTTTCAATGTGAGAATGGTTAATCCAATTTTCAGTAACGTGAGGTTGTATAATTAACAGATGCGTATAAAGAGATTTCTCCTTCTCTTCCCTCCTGAATCACAGTGAAGCCATTTGTGTTTGGTATAATCAGCTCTCACCATCTTTACGATGGAGGGAAAGGCAGAGACCTAGGAAGAATTTTGTCTTCTCCTCTTGCACAGATTACTCTGTGGCAATGTACATACACGAGATAATAATTATCAGATAAGCAATTGGAACTTTGAATAGAAAGCATTATATAAATCTAAAGCATTATTATTTTTATTGCCTGGATTAATTGAATCTTAACATAATAAAACAACAAAGATCTTGTCTGGGTATAATTTTGTTATCTGTTTTGAGGTGAAAATATGTCAAGTATGCAAAAGTATAATTTGATGCTCGGGTCTGACAATTGTGCAGCTGCACAGCATATATGGAATCTCTAATACTAATACTAATACTAACAGAGTTTAATACTCTGTTATTTCTATTTTAATCTCAACTTCTGTAATTATAAGTAATATATTCTTTTTTTTTTGACAGGCAGAGTGGACAGTGAGAGAGAGAGAGAGACAGAGAGAAAGGTCTTCCTTTGCCGTTGGTTCACCCTCCAATGGCTGCCGTGGCTGGTACGCTGTGGCCAGCGCACTGCGGCTGGCGCACTGTGCCGATCTGAAGGCAGGAGCCAGGTGCTTCTCCTGGTCTCCCATGGGGTGCAGGGCCCAAGCACTTGGGCCATCCTCCACTGCACTCTCAGGTCACAGCAGAGAGCTGGCCTGGAAGAGGGGCAACCGGGACAGAATCAGGAGCCCCAACCTGGACTAGAACCCGGTGTGCCGGCGCCGCAAGGTGGAGGATTAGCCTATTGAGCCATGGCGTCGGCCTAGTAATATATTCTTATTAGGTATCTTCGCATATGTTATTGGGATATTCAACTTTAAAAAAATCCCTCCATTGTTAATTCAGTAGTTTCAAACTATCTATCTATGTCTGGCTTGGTTCTCCTCCCAGATAAACACTGCACCTGCTACAGGCTGCCAGACTCCCTCTCCCTGTATCCCTGGCTCAATAATCAGAGGGGATGAAGACAGTTTCCTGGATTTGAATACCAGTTCCAGTACTTATTTTTTTATACCGAGTTATCATATTGCTGATTTGCCTTCTGAAATCTCAGCTTTTTCTTTTCTGCCAGCAACATTAATAGTTTTGCTGTGCACTCTCAAAAGGGTCATGGCCACCCTGCACATGGGGCACCCAGGAAATTAAACCTTATTTAATCTTTATATTTTTCATTGGAAAATACTGAAAATTTTAAACTCCTAGCACAAAGCAAGTGCTCAGGAAATATTAACCTTTCTCTCAGATACTGTAGCTAATATAAAAACTTCTTCCTTCATGGCAATAATTTTCATACCTGCATATCTTATCATAACATATTATAATAAATACTGGGCACCATCACAACACTGCTCTTCTGTTAATGCTCTGGTTGTCATTGACAGGCAAAACCATTTTGGAGTATCATACTTTGGAAAGGTCTACTTTCTCCAGAAACATAGTTGGTTCTTCTCAGCTAGGTCAAATGCTATAAGAAATAGGAAGATAAACTATTATCCTTTAATGATTTTAGGAGTTGGTTCCCAGAAAAGTGGCCTATATCTGCTATGAGGATGTACTGACTTGAGCATGAGTATGTTAGGGAAGGGGCTGATATATTGTGACAGTTTTTGACTAATTGAATGGATGGTCCTTTTAATGATTTGTTAAGTGCACAATTAAGAAGCCTATAAATTCTTAGCTATGAGCCATATAAGCAACCTTGCCATTGAGCTAGTTTTAGGATATGTAGAGAAATAATGATTAAAGCAACTTTTGGTGAGCAAACATTTTCGGCAAAGGACCAAACAGTAAATTTGGATTGTTGTCTGGACCATAGATATCTACAAAAACTATTCAACTGTGCCATTGTTCTGTGGAAGTAGCCATACATAATAAGTAACTTACAGGCATTGCCATGTTCTAGTAAAACTTTATTTGCAAAATGGGTGTCAGGTTGAGTTTGACCTGTGGATTTCCCAGTCCTGTCTGTAGAAACAAAATATCTATATTTGCATATGTTTATCTACGTAGTTATAACATGCTAGGATAGGGTTTCAAAAACAGGTTTTTGGCTTGAATTTGGTCTTAAAAAGAAAATATAAAGTTTTATTCCAGGCGTTAACCACCTGAAATGCTATTGTAATTTCCTATTTCTTTTCTTTTTCTTCCAATGTATAGGCCATTTGAAAGATTTTACTATCAATGTCCTGACTTTCTATGCCTGAAATGCTCTCATGGGCTTTTTAGCCATATCCGAATGCCTTAAGAGCTGATTCTGAGGTCAAAGTGCTGTTTAAGGTGATTGCCATTCTGTGAGTCTGCTGTGTGGATTGCTTCCTTGTTGGAACATTCTCTACTTTTTAATTCTATCTATTGTTATTACCAGACACTTGGTCTTATTTATGTGATCCCTTTGACACTTAATCCTATCTATATGATCAATAACTCACTTAATATGATCACTTTCATACATAAGATGGCATTAGTACCACCCAACTTAATGGGATTTGGAGTCCAATGGCAAGTTTTTAGCTTTTCCCTTAGGGGTAAGTCTGTGGGAATGTGTGCCAAGCTGTACAGCTCCTCCCTCTAATATACCTACTCTTATTTTTTTTTACTGGGATCTATTTTCAATTGAATTTATACACTTATGATTAATTCTGTGTTAAGTAAATACTTCAACCACTGGTATTAAGTAGTAGAAAAAATAATAAAAAATAAAATAATAAACTGTTCCTTGACAGTCAAGACAAGGGCTGCTCAAGTCATTGTTTCTCATAGTGTCAACTTGTACAGGTTTCATTTTAGGTGCTCTGTTAGTTATCACAGATCAGGGAGAACATATGGAATTTGTCTATTTGGGACTGGCTTATGATATTTTCTAGATTCATCCATTTTGCGGCAAATGACTGGATTTCATTGTCTCTTTTCCCTTTTACCACTGTGTAGTATTCCATAGAATGCATATTCTATAATTTCTTCATCCAGTCTTCCGTTGATGGGCATTTAGGTTGACTCCATGTCTTAGCTATTTTGAATTGAGCTTCAATAAACATGGATGTGCAGATAACTCTTATTTGCTGATTTCATTTCCCTTGGGTAAATTTTGAGGAGTGGGATGGCTAGATGGATTGGTAGGACTATATTCAGATTTCTGAGGAATCTACAAACTGTCTTCCATAGTGGTTTTACCAGTTTGCATTCCCATCAACAGCGGATTAGGGTACCTTTTCCCTACATCCTCGCCAGCGTTCGCTGTTTGTTGATTTCTTTATGAAAGCCATTCTAACTGGGGTGAGGTGAAAAAAACAGACACTTCAAGGAGCAGCCACATGTGCCAGAACCAGCCCTCTCTTAGATCATAGCTCTCTACACTGTAGTGTTGAACCTGGATCACCTTCCTTCATGATGGATTCATCTGGGCACCAATCTCTAGGTCCCATGCATCTTGACCAAATCAATGTCAGTTTGTCAGAGACATTCTAATAATATGGAAGTCACCAGGACTCCCAGCTTTTCCCTTCCACTTGGCTCACTATTCCCTATATAAAACATAAACATCTTCTCCTTGGAGAGGACTTATGTACATTTGAGATCAATATTTCTTAATGCAAAATGGTTTCTTTACATCCTTCAAGACAGCATTGGTAGCCAGATTAGCTTACACTTACATAATGAAGACTGGAAATACATACATGTAACAGATCAGTAGCATTTGCTGTGAAATGGCTTTCTGCCTATTCATAGAGGAGCACTGAGCAACTTTCACACAATTTGTTTCTCTCTGAAGTTTCACTTAGTCTGGTCATTTGTTAAATCGTTTGGCTATTCAGCTAAAAGGTAATCCAGTTTCTTGAAATTCTCACTAAATTATATTCTTTTCAGTAAATGTGTATAATTGTCATTTCATTTGCCTATAGCTTAATACCCTTGCATGTGGTTATGACTAATTTCAACTTATTACCTAAAAGCTGAAACAGTTGTCGATAACAAAGCTTTCATGCAAGTTTTTGAAAGGGCTATGAGATCTTCAGCTTGACAGGATAATAGAAATCCAAAAGACTATTTCTTGTATGGTTTTGAAAATGCCTACACATTCCATTTATTTTTATTTAATTGACAAGGTAAAGGGCATTGCTTCTGTGGTCAGTGAATACTTCTCTGGGAAATTTGAACAAATATTCAGGTTGTGACTGTTTGACTCTTTTCACTGTAAATTCCATTAACTCTCAAGGCAACAGTATTTCTCTCCTCTAACTTCCTAGGACATTACAGTAAGAAAGAAAAAGTGGGAGGATGTGAAAACAATGGGATATATGACTCACAAAACTAAAATCCGCTTACTTTATAGGATGAAAGGGAAGGAAATAAATGAAATCTCACCAAAAGTTAAAACAGTAATCACAGAGCAGCTGTTCAGAAGGAAGAGATAAAAGCAAATGGAAGAAAGGCCAGGGGAAGCCGAAAACCAGAGCTGAGGGGCTACGTAGGCTTTGAGTGATTGGCTCAAAGAGAGCGAGACATTAAAGAAGGCTTTGAAAACACCTCAAACACAGCATAAAAAAGGCTAGTTAGGCAGGGATTACTTTACCTTGAAGAAGTCCATGTTTTATGTATGTATACAGAAACGGAAGTAAAATGTTGATTCACTTTGCTGATTTCTTTTTCTTGCTAGAAACAGTGCTGTTTTGTAAAGAAGGTCCCTTGGCTTGACTGGAGATCAGATATGATATGACCCTGATTTAGTCTGGAGGAATCCCTGAAGCTCAAAGCAGGAAAGATCGTCATCAGGGTGCTCTGTAGAGAATGGAGTGAATCCATTGTCCTGTGTAGTATGGGAAAATGATAACAGCTAAATGCACCCAGAACTGGAGGTACAAAGTGGGTGCCTTGGGAAGAAAGGAATAATGGAATTAAATGTGAGACTCTCTCCCCCTCTCCCAACTTAATGTTTTTAAAGATCTCTTGCATGCTTCCAAGGATGCTTCCAAGAAATGCAGCTCCCTGAGGGGAACAACTCTCCAGATTCTTCCTGCTCTTGGCTCTACTGCAGGAAGAATGAAGTATTAGTCTTGAAAATATACCTTCCCCAATTCCTATCCTCAAGCAAAAGTCCTCAGAACACTGGGTATGAATGTGTATGTGCGTGCGTGTGTGTGAATTTACTTTAGCCTAAAAGTACCAGCCAGCAGCAATTTTAAAAATAAGGGTCTGTTTTCCCCAAGGGTCAGTTGGAGCTTTATTTTTTTAACTTCATGAGTTCTTGTAGAGAATCAACTCATAAATTAATACAATTACCACCATCACTACTACTATTTCTATTATTATGACAACCACTATAGTTAGCTGAAACTTATCAAGAACTGACTAAGTGTCAAGGACTATACCACACTCTTTCTGTGTGTCATGCAAGGGGACCTCAAAAAGAGCATGGAACAATGGAAGTAAGAGAAGTCCATTTTGGTTCAAAAAATCTTCAAAGTCCATGCCTTTTTTCATAATATGTATTTTCCAAGAATTTTTCAAGTGATCTCATAAGTCTTAACAATCTTTTAAAATAGCAAGGCTACACTCAACAACAATAAACTTTCAGAGCTGAGCCTCAAACAGTGATACACTTTTTCATTATTGACTTTGCTTTGTTATTTGATGCCTTTTCCAATCAATGTGGGTGTTTGGTTTGGTGTCTGTTGGCACTGCCTTGTCCATGGTTCTCCTGTACCATCACTCCCTTGTTCATCTGTCACAGATTACCTTCCTCAAAATCCTGGGGCCTTGGGTATATAGGTTTTTATTTAGCTGATGGGGTTTGCCTTCACGGCTGAAAGATAACTGTTTTGAGTCGTTTGTGCAATGCTTGTAGTCCTCTTGAAGGTCTTGCTGTTCTTATCCAATTATGGCATGCTAATAAGGATCAGTCTATCTGTTGCAGTTTGGTGACTCTGGTGGGTTCCACAACAGGGCTTGGCTAAGTGTGTCTGTCTCTAAACCCCTTCTGTGCTAGGTAGGTCAGCATTTCCTAGAGAACCGTCATGTCACTTGATTTGTTGAAATAAAATTATATTCCCGCTGATGTTACTTCCTGTTAAGAAGTTAGCAGTTTCTTCCTACGTTCTTCACCCCAATTCCACCTCACTAAAGAGCCTGGACTCTGTTTTCCAGTTTTGGAAATGTGGCAATTGGAGGATGTGGAAGGCAGGAATGGATCGCTGAACTTAAGATGTGCCTGATGGAATTGGGTACTGCCACTGCTACACTGGCACCCCAACCTCACTAGGGTATTTTTCAGAGGAAGTGATTTCTTCTCCTCCTTCTCTTGCCCATTCTCGGTAGAAGCTAGGGATAGAGTAACTTATTCAACATCACTAGTCACTGGTATTAACTGCCACTGAATCTGACACAGTCACTCATGATCTTTGGATAGAGGACAAAGTTACCCACCTGAATATTCCTGATAGTATCTCGCATTCCTCGCACTCATATATGACCATGGGATTTCCCTCAAGGCAAACAATCACGCTACATTTGCTTTTTTTTTAATAAAGATTCATTTTATTTATTTATTTGAGAGGTAGAATTACAGACAGTGAGAGAGAGAGAGAGAGAGAGAGAGGGAGAGAGAGAGAGAGGTCTTCCTTCCATTGGCTCACTCCCCAAATGGCCGCAATGACCAGAGCTGTGCTGATCAGAAGCCAGGAGCCAGGTGCTTCTTCCTGGTCTCCCATGCGGTGCAGGGGCCCAAGGACTTGGGTCATCTTCTACTGCTTTCCCAGGCCACAGCAGACAGCTGGATTGGAAGAGGAGCAGCTGGGACTAGAACCGGTGCCCATATGGGATGCCGGCACCACAGGCGGAGGATTAACCTACTGCGCCACAGCGCCAGCCACTACATTTGCTTTTAAATACGTGAAATTCCAGTTCTCAGCAATTGTAGCTGTGATTGGCATCAAATTAAGTTCCCTTTCTCTGGGGGACAAGACTAGACCGACTTTTTTAGCCTCCCTTACTGTTAGGTTGAATTCTAGTGAATTCAGTGAAGGCAAAAGTGATGTTTGCCATTTCCAGACATATCCATAAATCCCCATTGCTATCCCCTTCCAGATGTAAGGGCTCCAGGGAAAAGCCCTGAGGCCTTAGGAATGGCGGAGTCATTAGATCTGAAAAATCTGCATTGTTAAGTGAACTCCTTCATTCCCACCTGTTTACTGTGTCAGATGACAATAGAAAGAAGTGAATCTTCATTTTGTTAAATTACTGAGCCTGTTTTTTTTTGTAATTGTAGCTGGTATTATTTATTTAACTAACGTATCTGGATCTTTATTTTATTTTCACATATTTAATAAAAGCTTTGGATTTCACCAGGATAGAAATAATATAAGGGAAGGAAAGAGGAGATATAAGGAAATGAGAGAAGAAGCAAAGAGGAGAGAAGAGAAAGGACTGAATAAAAGAAAGAGAGAGGAAAAAGGAAGATTGGTGTTGAGATAAGTCATTTCAACAGGAAAAAAAGAACTGTAGCATTTGTATCGGTGCCAATCATGGTTACTTTATCCAGATCTTGTATACATTCTGGTTTGGGGCTCACAGGTAGGGACATCAGCCAGTTGACAGATAAATACTACTAGGGATAATTGGAGACCAGCATTGAGAGAACCTTTTCTAAAATATGTTACTGTGACTTTTGAGTCCTTATCCCTCCTGGGAACTATCACTCCTCTCCATGTTACTCTGGAAAAATATTTTCTCTTGCTCTTTTTAGTTTACACTGATGTTATCTTTTTTATTTTTATTTTTATTTTTGACAGGCAGAATGGACAGTGAGAGAGAGAGACAGAGAGAAAGGTCTTCCTTTACCATTGGTTCGCCCTCCAATGGCTGCTGCGGCTGGTGCGCTGCAGCCGACGCACCGTGCTGATCCGATGGCAGGAGCCAGGTGTTTCTCCTGGTCTCCCATGCAGGTGCAGGGCCCAAGCACTTGGGCCATCCTCCACTGCACTCCCTGGCCACAGCAGAGAGCTGGCCTGGAAGAGGGGCAATCAGGACAGAATCTGGTGCCCCGACCGGGACTAGAACTCGGGGTGCCAGCGCTGCAGGCAGAGGATTAGCCTAGTGAGCCACGGCGCCAGCCTAATGTTATCTTTAGTGCCCAAATCAAACTGAATCTGTTTTATGATGTCTTTGATTTCAATGTACATTGAACTTTTATTTATATTTGACAACACACTTTGTTTATACCTATTTGTGATTTAGTTATTTACTCTGTTGCTTGATATTCTCAACTGAATGCATTTAGTTTCTGTACCTCAATCAGAAGCTCTTTGAGGACTGAGAGGGTGTCTTGTTCTTCATTCATTGCATTCTCTGACATCATATAGGTTTTGGATACCTAATTGGTTGCTTTATTAGCTGACAGGATTCCTATCTGCTGTGATTATATAAAACCTTGCCACATTTACATGTTGATGAAAATTAAATAGTAGGCAATGTACTATAATAGGAAAAGAGCTCATTAGGAAATTCATGAATCATGGTCCTAGAGACAAGATTTCTATTATTTTAGGAAAGATCTAATATTGAGATCACAACTTACACTTTGTTAAAATTTTAATAATTCTAGACATCTGTGGGCTTTTTAAAGACATTAATAGTCACAAAAAAGGACGTTAACTTTAGTTCAAATAAGTAAATGATTAGAGATGACAATAGAAATGGAAAAAGAATTCTCATGAATGCAGTCACAGCTCTGGATATTGTTCTCTGTTCTATTATCTGTAACATTTACACATTCATACACTTCCATTCACAAAGCTCTAAACATTATATTCTAAGGGATATTGTAGGTAGATATAGAAGAGGTCCCTGAAAATCTCCTACAAAAATCATCTTAATGGTACAAAAATAAAATTTTCTAGCTCTCTTTGCATCCTGCTTTATCAGCCCTGCAATGCAAGTTGTTTAGGAAAGACAAAAGTTAGGAGCAAAGGAAGCCCAAGCACAGAGATACTGGGGCAAGTCCAGGAGCGTCTGGGGAGCCAGAGTGTGTCTAGGGAAAGGAGATGATGACAAGAGATTGCAGTTCTCTCTGCACTCTGGAGAAATAGGTCGAGAGAGTTACAGGCTTCTAGAAGCCTCTGACGATTCTAAGGGCTCTTTACTTAAAAGCAGAAACCAATGCCTGGCCCAAAGTGCTGTTTCAATTTAATCGTGTGAATGGGAGGCATTATGTCTGCATCATATTAATTTGGGTAGTACCATGTAAAGAAGATCTGAAAGAGTCCTATTTTCTCTTCTCATGTGTCCGAGTTTCTTGATCTATTTTTAGCTTTTGTCCTTTCAGCTCAGCCAGGAGCTACCCTGAGACTCAGCCTATGGAAATGTGCCGGGCTCTGAACTGAGCTGTAAAGAATGAAGGTGAAGCTTTGAGCTGCTAGATTCATGGCTGGGGTTTTTACACACACATAAAATATGAATCTCAGTTGTATACAAAGCTGAACCCATCGTGCCAAAAGGATCCCAGTCAAGCAGGCCTGTAAAATGAAATCCTCTTGGACTAATTTAAGGAGACTTTAGTGATATAAATTGTGGCCTGCTCAAATGTAGGAAATAAAAAAAAATTCCAACCTGAATCCTTGCTTCTCTCTTGGTGCGGTTGGCAGCTTTGGCGTATGAGAAATGGGAACAAAAGGCAGTCTGAGAAGTTAGCTCCCGATTCATTTTCCAAATAACTCTGCAGCTCTCTGTTTATACCGGTCTTGTGGGCCTAATGAAAAACTCCTCAGTAAGAATTTAATACAGAGATAAACTTTTCAATAAATAAATGGCTCTGAGTTGGCTGAACTCTAATGCCTTTCATTCTGGTATGGCTGCTTTTCTGGAATTGATATGCATAGAAGGGAAAGGCTCATAAAACCATTCCTGATAAAAGAATTAATTCACACAGAACACTGAACTGGAACCTCTGCCTATCAGATGTGAAGATTTCTCTATTTCATTCGATTTTTCACTAACCATCTTATAGGTCTTTTGTTATCTTACTGAATACAAACGATGAAGGTCTCTCTGACCTTCTTAGGCAAGCATTTAAATGGCTATTAGAGCAATTAAATACAGTTGTAAGTAAAAACCTTTCAATACCTTGTTTAGGAAATTTCAGGCAATAGAAGTTAAACTACAAATAACAGGTATGACCTTGAGGATGAATTTTACTTGGAACAACACTCAAATTCTTATCTGTTGTAAGAAATTAACTTGTTAGGACTTGAGGAGTGAAGTGCACACTTTTCAGTATGCCATTAGATGTTTTCTATGGAATATAGAAAATAATTTCTGTAAGTATCACTTAGGCAAATTTCTAGAGAAAGGTACTTCCGTCATGTCATTGACTTACTAATTTAAGGAATATTTTCCTATTAAAATTATTTTACAAATACTGCTTGAGCATTAGATAGTGTTATGGATATTGATAATATTCAGGAGTTAATCCTTTACTGTGTAAGTCAACGAATACAGAGAGAAGACAGAATTGTTATGGATATTTTGGAGAAAATTATATCTCCACTTTCTTTTGGTACATTTGAGAATATTAGAAGTCAAAATGTGCAGGCTTTATTGTTTCAAAAATAACAGAAAATATGACTTTATGTAAATTATCACGGCTTACAAACTGCTTTTGTTTCTTGAAATGCTGGGTAAATTGTTTTCTTTGAACTTCATCTGATTATAAAAAGGTAGCATAGTTAGTATTGCAATCAATTATATAAATGGGTCATAAGTATTTAACCAGAAGTGTAAGAGTAAGTAGTCATTGTTTCAAGAAGCCACAATGAAAACTATATTTTATATAAATACTGTATGTGGGATCTGTCCTTAATGTGTTGTCCAATGTGAAGTAATGCTATAACTAGTACTGAAACAGTATTTTACACTTTGTGTTTCTGTGTGTGCGCAAACTGATGAAATCTTTACTTAATATATACTGAATTGATCTTCTGTATATAAAGATAATTGAAAATGAATTTTGATGTGAATGGAATGGGAGAGGGAGCGGGAGATGGGAGGGATGTGAGTGGGAGGGAAATTATGGGGGGGGAGCCATTGTAATCCATTAACTGTGCTTTGAAAATTTATATTTACTAAATAAAAAATAAATAAATAAATAAACAAAAACATTCAAAAAAATAAATACTGTAAAAGACATATAATTATTAAACACAATATATAAACACCTGACCATGAATTTCTTTGTGTCTAAGAAGTTAATTTCCCAAAAGAAAATGTGCATCTAAATGTATAATCACAATATTAAGTACTAAAGGTGGTTAAGTACACCAAATAAGATTTTTCAGGAGATATTTGCTATTGAGTCGTGTGCTACATACATTAAAAAAGGCATATGGAAAGATCTAAAGTAGAATATATTTCTTTTAATTTGAATATCTATCTCAAATGTCAAAATTTCTGACCCTCCCTTGGGGAGAGTTTCTGTTGTTTATAATCTCTATAAGAGAAGATTTTATTTACTAATACATTTAATCAAAACTTTAGTAGTTATTATTATTGGGAGATCATTTTCATAATACCTTTTACAAAAGTGATAGGTGTGAACTCTGAAGTGCAGGTGTGTCAGGCCTGTCAAGTTGTATGGCTTCAGGGCAAAGTCACCCTCGTTCTGGTGTAACATGTGCCTGCCTGCCTATGATGAGAAGCATACGCAAATCTTACTACCCGGTCCACTCCCATCAAGCTCCTGTTACTACAGAGTTTGAAATTTGCTGTTAATGACTTCTTTTTCTGCTTTAGCCAGAGATGACACTAGATTTCATTCCTTCTTCCAATGTTAATAGTGGCTACAAGGACTGCCTTTTTAAGATTACTTGCTAACAAGAGCATTTGAAAAGAATAATGCAATTATCTAATAGTGTCTGCCATGGGCCAGGGCTAGGATGTGTCTTACAACCTTGTGGGTTATTAATTTGATCATATAAAGCACAAATCCTCTGCTTGCCTTAGAAAGGCACTACATCTATCATTTGATCTGTGACAGCCTTTTCATTTGGGTAGGTATGCACATACCTATGCTCGTATACATAGGCAAACACACATATATGGTATACGTTTACTTATATAGGAAATAATTCCACATAATGTGAACATATTAATAAATGTATAATATAGTGTATAAGACTTCTAGATGCTCCAAATCCTGGCTAACACTCTGTACTGTCATCTTCTAAGATTGTAGTAATTCAAATAGATGTGTAATCTCATTGTGGTTTTAATTTAGGTGTCTCTAATGATTAACAATGGTGAGCACATTTATATATACTTACTTATACTTTGATATTCTTCTTTAGTGAAGTATTTGTCTAAGGCTGTTGCCCAGTTTTCTGTTATTTTTCCCTTATCGATCAGGGGAAATGAAAAATATGTTCCTGGTATAAGTTATTTGATAGATACATGAATTTAAAAAAATCTTCCAGTTTGTGCCTTCATTTCACTGTTAATGAAGGCATTTGGAAAATAAAGTTCTTGCTTTAATAAGGTTCCATTTATCAATCTTTACTTAATAATGTACAGCTTGGATCTGATTAAGAAAATCTTTTCTTACTCTCAGGTCCTGAAGATATTCACATTTAGATCCATAAACACCTAGAATTGTGGTTGTGGTCTATGTTGTGTGGTGGAGGGGGAAAGATCTGTACATAAAAATCCATTTCACTGAATGTAATTACTGAAAATCTGTCCTTTCTCAGTGCAAACAGTGGTTGGCACTTTTGTTAAGTGGTCAGAAGTAATTGAGTCTCTTTCTGTTTCTTTCATATTCTCCTTGCTCATTATTAGTCTGTCTCTCTCCACCAATACTACAGTCTTATGTACAAAGTCTCATCATGTCTTGATTTCTTGTAGGTTTAAGTCCTCAATCTTTTTAATATATTATTAACTCTATTTTTAATATACTTTTAAGAGTCACCTTGTCAATTTCCCTATTAACATCTTAACCATGTATAAACACCACACATTCTGTGAGAAATTTTATTTGGATTACATTGACTGTATACTTAAATTTGGGGATATCAATGTTCCTATAATACTGATTTTTTTTTTTTGACAGGCAGAATGGACAGTGAGAGAGAGAGAGAGAGAGACAGAGAGAAAGGCCTTCTTTGCCGTTGGTTCACCCTCCAATGGCTGCCGCAGCCGGCGCACCGCGCTGATCCAAAGCCAGAAGCCATATGCTTCTCCTGGTCTCCCATGCGGGTGCAGGACCCAAGGACTTGGGCCATCCTCCACTGCCTTCCTGGTCCACAACAGAGAGCTGGACTGGAAGAGGAGCAACCGGGACAGAATCCGGCACCCTGACCGGGACTAGAACCCGGTGTGCCGGTGCCGCAAGGTGGAGGATTAGCCTATTGAGCCACGGCGCGGGCCAATAATACTGAATTTTTAAACCCATGGATAAGATATATCTTATCATTAATTTGCATATCTTTTAATTTATTAGAATAATGTTTTAGCTTTCCATGTGGAGATTTTACTTATCTTTTATTAAGACATTTCAGGATTTTTGATGGTTTTTGATGCTATTACAAATAGTAATTTTATAGTATCATTTTCTAACTTTTTCATAGAGACAAAATTAATGATTTTATTGATCTTGTACCCAAAGAATGTGCTAAATTATTAATTTTCATAATTTTCCTATAGACCTTTTAGTATCTTTGCATATACAAGAATGCTGTCTTTAGATAATGATGTTTCCTCTCCACTCATTATTTTTTCTTACCTTATGGGATTGAAAGAAATTTCCACTACAATGATAAATAGAAGAGATTGGTATCCCTACCTTAAAATATTTTCAATATTTCATCATTACATAGGTGTTTATAGTAAACTTTTAATGCAAACAAAAGTTACCTACCATTTCCATTTTGCAAAACTTCTTAAAAATTATGCATGAGTGTTATAGTTTATTAAGTGCACATTTTCTATCTACTAAAAAGTCATGTGAATTTTTTCTCCTTTATTCTGATGATGTGGTGAATTATATTAATTGATTCTTTTTAAAAGTTTAGTTTATATTGTACTCCTATAATAGGTGAAGCTTGGTCCAAATGCATTTTCCTTTCATATATTTTTTGATTTTTATAGGGTATTTTATGTCTATTTCCATAAAAGATTTTGGCCTATCTTGTGTTTGAAATTTTCCTTTCCTGTAATGTTCTTATCTAGTTTTTGTGTCAAGAAACTTTAGAATAAATTAGAAAGTATTCCTTTTTTTACCTTTTTTTAGTTGCTAGGGGTTTATAAATTATATTAACATTTGTTTAAAATAATTAACTTGATCCTTTGAGTTTTCTCAGTTGTATACTTTTTCTATGTTATTGACTTACACCTTCCTTTTTTTGTTTTTACAGATTTTTGTTTAATGTGCTTTATTCTCTCCTAACTCCTAGAGATTGATATTTAGACCAGAATATTTTTCTTACATATGTGTTTAAGAACTTAAATTTCCTTCTAAGCTTAACTCTAACTTCATCCCATAAAATTTGATTTGTTATGGTTTTATTTTCACTCAGTTGAAAATATTTTTTAATTTCCTTTAGGATTTCTGTTTGACCTAAGGGTTAAGTAGGAATATATTGCCTAGTTTACAAACATTTGGGAAGTTTCCCCTTATATTTTGGTTAGTTTCATTCCACTATTTCCAGAGAACACACTGTGTATGATTTCAATACTTTGAAATGGTTTGAGACTTGCTTTATAGCCCCACATATGGTCAGTTCAGGTAAATGTTCAGTTTACATTGGAAGCAATGTGTTTCATGCAGGTGTTGTGTGTGAGAATCTACCAGTGTCAATTAGGTCAAGTTTGTTAATAGTGTTTTCAAATCCTTTAATTCACTACTGATTTTTGGTCTGCTTTTTAAATGTTACTAAAAGAAATGTACTACAACCTCCAAATGTGAGTGCATTTTATCATTTTTTCTTATATTTCTACCTTTTTTGAGTCCTATTTCAATATTTCCCTCACATCATTTCTCATGTGTTTTAACATAGCTTTTTTATTACATTAGATAGTTTGCTTATTAAATTAAGATTTATTTTATTTATTTGAAAGGCAGAGTTATAGAGAGAAAGAGAGGAAAGGAGATAGAGATAGAGATAGAGATAGAGATAGAGATAGAGATATCTTTCATTTGTTGGTTCACTCCCCAAATGGCCGCAAGGGTCATGGATGGGCCAGATTGAAGCCAGGAGACAGGACATTCTTTCAGGTCTCCCATGTGGGTATAGGTGCACAAGCACCTTGATCATGTTCCATTCTTTTTCCAAGGCATGTTGGCAGGTAGCTGGATTGGAAGTGAAGCAGCCGGGACTGCAACTGGTGCCCACATGGGATGCCAGTATCTAGACAGCGGCTTAACCTGCTGTGTTGCAATGCCGATCTCTATTTTATTAAACTTTAAAAATCAAGATTTTTGTTAAGATTTGCTATTTTTCTATGATATGTACATTTCTTATTAATTCTGCTTCTCTTTACTAGTTTCTCTCATGTGGCGTGTATGTGTGTATATGTGTTTAGTTTATTTTGCTGCTCTTTTTCTGATTTTCAAGCTGAGGATTTAATTAGTCTATTTTTATTTTTTCATTTATATTGATAAATATATTTAAGGTTATATATTTTTCTCTGAGTACTAATTAAAATATATCCTGGCCAGCACCGCGGCTCACTAGGCTAATCCTCCACCTTGCGGCGCCGGCACACCGGGTTCTAGTCCCAGTCGGGGCGCTGGATTCTGTCCTGGTTGCCCCTCTTCCAGGCCAGCTCTCTGCTGTGGCCAGGGAGTGCAGTGGAGGATGGCCCAAGTGCTTGGGCCCTGCACCCCATGGGAGACCAGGATAAGTACCTGGCTCCTGCCATCAGATCAGCACGGTGCGCCGGCCGCAGTGCGCCGGCAGCGGCGGCCATTGGAGGGTGAACCAACGGTAAAGGAAGACCTTTCTCTCTGTCTCTCTTTCTCACTGTCCACTCTGCCTGTCAAAAAAAAAAAAAACAAAAAAAAACTTAAAAAAATATATCCTATAAATTCTGTTATGTAGTGCTTTCATTATCATTATTTTTAGGTATTTTATAATTTCTGTTTGTATTTTTGCTTTTATCCAAGAATTATTTAATGGAAGGCTTTAAATAGGAAATTTAAAAAATTCTGTTAATGATTCCCAGTTTTACTGCACTGTGATAAGATACCATGAATTGTAATGCTTCTGATATTTGAAACATACTTTGGGTTGTGACTTCATATATAAGTTTTTGTGAATATTCCATGTGCATTTTAGAAAACAGTGAATTCTTCATTATCAGGGTAAAAATTCTGATGTATATATATATATATACAATAGATATGTATATATAAATATATGTTGTACTATATGTATATGTCATTTGAAGCATATTTTAATTTTGATGTTCAATTTAGTCATATTTATTTTTATTGCTAATGTTTTTTACCATGTATAAGAAATCATTACTTACTCCAAGATCACAAAGAAATATTCTTCTACTGAACCCTATATTTTCTTGAAAGAATTTTGTAATTTTAAAACTTACTAGCCTGCAATCCATTTTGAGTTAATTTTTGTTTGTGATATAGAACAAGGAATTCACATTAATATTCTTGCATGTGGGTAACCAATTGTTTCATCACCATCATCTTAAAAGGCTTGGGAAAGCAGTGGGAGATGACCCAAGTGCTTGGGCCTCCCCACCCCCACCCCTATGAGAGACACAGATGCTCATGGCTCCTGGTTTTGGATTGACCTGGCTTCTGCCATTGTGGCCATTTAGGGAGTGAACCAGCAGATGGAAGATCTCTCTTTCTGTGCCTTTGCCTTTCAAATAAATAAGTAAATTTTTTACAAAAAGGCTATTCTTTCATCATTGAATTGATTTGGCACTCTTGTCAAAAATCATTTCATCCTAAACATAAGGATGGATTTTGGAGTTCTCAATTGTATTACATTTTTTTTTAAGCCAGTACAATGTTGTCTTGCTAACTATTGCCATGTGATAGATTTTGGAATGAAGAAGTGTGATTCCTCCAACTTTCTTTTTCAAAATTGTTTTACATATGGTAGATTCCTTGCTTTTCAGTATGAATTTGAGGATCAGTATTGCCATCTCTATGAAAGAGGCATTTGAAAATAGTTTTACATTTACAGAAGAAAAATTGTGAGGCAGTAAAACAAAGAGTTCCCATATACTCCTCATTGCACTTCCCCTGTTGTTAATATCTTATGATTCTTTTTTTAAAGATTTATTTATTTATTTATTTGAAAGTGTTACACAGAGAGAGGAGAGGCAGACAGAGAGAGAGAGAGAGAGAGAGAGATCTTCCATCCGCTGGTTCACTACCCAATTGGCTGCAACGGTTGGAGCTGCTCCGATCTGAAGCCAGGAGCCAGGAGATTCCTCTGGATCTCCCATGTAGATGCAGGGGCCCAAGCACTTGGGCCATCTTCTACTGCTTTCCCAGGCCATAGCAGAGAGCAGCTGGACGGGAAGTGGAGCAGCCGGGTCTGGAACCGGCACCCATATGGGATGCCGGTGCTTCAGGCCAGGGCGTTAACCCACTGCGCCACAGCTCTGGCCCCAACATCTTATGATTTTATTTGTCACAGTTAATGAACCACATCCAGCTTCCCCTCTATTTTTTAATCCAAACTCCTTTTATTTTTGACAGGCAGAGTGGACAGTGAGAGAGAGAGACAGAGAGAAAGGTCTTCCTTTTGCCGTTGGTTCCCCCTCCAATGGCCACCGCGCTATGGCCGGCACATCACGCTGATCCGAAGCCAGGTGCCAGGTGCTTCTCCTGGTCTCCCATGCGGGTGCAGGGCCCAAGCACTTGGGTCATCCACCACTGCACTCCCTGGCCACAGCAGAGAGCTGGCCTGCAAGAGGGGCAATCGGGACAGAATCCGGCATCCCGACCGGGACTAGAACCCCGTGTGCCAGCGCCGCAGGCAGAGGACTAGCCTATTGAGCCGCAGCGCCGGCCTCCTTTTTTTTTTTTAACATTTATTTTTTTTATCTGAAAGTCAGAGTCACAGAGAGAGAAAGAGAGCAAGAATGAGAGAGAGAGAGAGAGGTCTTTCATCCGCCGGGTCACTCCCCAATTAGCCGCAAACGCCTGAGCTGTGCGATCCAAAGCCAGGAGCCAGGAGATTTCTCCAGGTTTTCCCATGAAGGTGCAGGGGTGCAAGGACTTCGTCCATCTTCTACTCCTTTCCCAGGCCACAGCAGAAAGCTGCATCAGAAGTGGAACAGCCAGGATTTGATCCAGCACCCATATGGGATGCTGGCACTGCAAGCGGCAGCTTCACCCGCTATGACACAGCACCGGCCCCATATCTAAATTCCTTTTATTCCTCCTACCACTTCAATTTCTAGTAATCAACATTTTGTGTTCAGATTGAGCTATTTTTTTTTTTTAATTTTAGCTACCACATATAAGGGACAATACATTTTTGTCTTTGTATGTCTGGCTTATTTAACTCAATATGATGTCTTCCTTTCCATTCATTTTGATGCAAATGATTAAATTTCATTCTATTTTCTTCATTACTGAATATTGTTCTATTATGTATATATTCTCACATTTTCTTTTTTTTAACTTTAATTTAATGAATATAAATTTTCAAAGTACAGCTTATGGATTACAATGGCTCCCCCCCCCATAACTTCCCTCCCACCCGCAACCCTCCCCTTTCCCTCTCCCTCCCCCCTTCCATTCACATCAAGATTCATTTTCAATTCTCTTTATATACAGAAGATCAGTTTAGCATATATTAAGTAAAGATTTCAACAGTTTGCACCCACACAGAAATACAAAGTGAAAAATACTGTTTGAGTACTAGTTATAGCGTTAAATCACAATATACAGCACATTAAGGACCGAGATCCTACATGAGGAGTAAGTGCATAAGGACTCCTGTTGTTGACTTAACAAATTGACACTCTTGTTTATGGCATCAGTAATCACCCTAGGCTCTTGTCATGAGCTGCCAAGGCTATGGAAGCCTTTTGAGTTCACCAACTCTGATCATATTTAGACAAGGTCGTAGTCAGAGTGGAAGTTCTCTCCTCCCTTCAGAGAAAGGTACCTCCTTCTTTGATGACCTGTTCTTTTCACTGGGATCTCACTCGCGGAGATCTTTCTTTTTTTTTTTTTTTTTCTCGAGTGTTTTGGCTTTCCATGCCTGTGATACTCTCATGGGCTTTTCAGCTGGATCCGTGTGACTTAATGGCTGATTCTGAGGCCAGAGTACTGTTTAGAACATCTGCCATTCTATGGGTCTGCTGTGTATCTCACTTCCCATGTTGGATCATTCTCTCCCTTTTTTATTCTATCAGCTAGTATTTGCAGACACTAGTCTTGTTTATGTGCTCCGTTTGGCTCTTAGTCCTATCATTATGATCAATTGTGAACAGAAATTGATCACCGGGACTAGTGAGATGGCATTGGTACATGCCACCTTGATGGGATTGAATTGGAATCCCATGGTATGTTTCTAACTCTACCGTTTGGGGTAAGTCAGTTCAAGCATGTCCCGAATTGCACATATCTTCCCTCTCTTATTCCCACTCTTATATTTAACAGCGATCACTTTTCAGTTAACACTTGAGAATAACTGTGTATTGATTACAGTATTCAACCAAACGTATTAAGTAGAACAAACAAAAAAAAATACTAACAGGGATAACGTATTAAGTTGTTCATCAACAGTCAGGGAAAGCGCTGATCAAGTCACCGTCCTCATAGTGTTCATTTCATTTTAACAGGTTTCCTTTTTTGTGCTCAGTTAGTTGTCACCGATCAGGGAGAACATATGGAATTTGTCCCTTTGGGACTGGCTTATTTCACTCAGCATAATGTTTTCCAAATTCCTAACAGGGATCACTTTTCAGTTAAAATTGAAACACCTAAGAATAATTGTGTGTTAATTACAGAGTTCAACCAATAGTGCTAGGACAAAAAAAATACTAAAGTGGATAAAGTATTACATTGTACATCAACAGTCAGGACAAGAGCTGATCAAGTCACTGTTTCTCATAGTGTCCATTTCACTTCAACAAGTTTCCCCTCTGGTGCTCAGTTAGTTGTTGCCGATCAGGGAGAACATATATTTGTCCCTTTGCGAATGGCTTAATTCACTCAGCATGATGTTTTCCAGATTCCTCCATCTTGTTGCAAATGACCAGGTTTCATTGTTTTTGACTGCTGTATAGTATTCTATAGAGTCCATGTCCCATAATTTCTTTATCCAGTCTACTGTTGATGGGCATTTGGGTTGGTTCCAGGTCTTAGCTATTGTGAATTGAGCTGCAATAAACATTAAGGTGCAGACAGCTTGTTTGTTTGCCAATTTAATTTCCTTTGGGTAAATTCCAAGGAGTGGGATGGCTGGGTTGAATGGTAGGGTTATCTTCAGGTTTCTGAGGAATCTCCAGACTGCCTTCCATAGTGGTTTGACCAGTTTGCATTCCCACCAAGAGTGGGTTAGTGTCCCTTTTTCCCCACATCCTCTTCAGCATCTGTTGTTGGTAGATTTGTGTATGTGAGCCATTCTAACCGGGGTGAGGTGAAACCTCATTGTGGTTTTGATTTGCATTTCCCTAATTGCTAGTGATCTTGAACAGTTTTTCATGTGTCTGTTGGCCATTTGGATTTCTTCTTTTGAAAAATGTCTATTCAGGTCCTTGGCCCATCTCTTGAGCGGGTTGTTTGTTTTGATGTTGTGGAGTTTCTTGCTTTCTTTGTAGATCTGGTTATCGACCCTTTATCTGTTGTGTAGTTTGCAAATATTTTTTCCCATTCTGTTGGTTGCCTCTTCACTTTCCTGACTGTTTCTTTTGAAGTACAGAAACTTCTCAACTTGATGCAATCCCAAATGTTAATTTTGGTTTTGACTGCCTGTGCTTCTGGGGTATTTTCCAAGAAGTCTATGCCTGTACCTATATCTTGCAGGGTTTTTCCAGTACTCTCTAGTACTTTTATGGTGTCAGGTTGTAGATTTAAGGCTTTAATCCATGTTGAGTAATTTTTGTGTACGGTGAAAGGTGGGGGTCTTGCTTCATGATTCTGCACGTGGAAATAAAGTTTTCCCAGCACCATTTATTGAATAGACTGTCCTTACTCCAGGGATTGGTTTTGGATCCTTGATCAAATATGAGTTGGCTGTAGATGTTTGGATCGATTTCTGGTGTTTGAATTCTGTTCCATTGGTCTATCCATCTGTTTCTGTACCAATGCCATGCTGTGTTGATAACAACTGCCCTGTAGTATGTCCTGAAATCTGGTATTGTGATGCCTCCACCTTTGTTTTTGTTGTACAAGATTGCTTTAGCTATTCGAGGTCTCCTGTGTTTCCATATGAATTTCAGCATCATTTTTTCCAGATCTGAGAAGAAGGTCTTCGGTATCTTGATTGGTATCACATAGAATCTGTAAATTGCTTTGGGGAGAATGGACATTTTGAGGATATTGATTCTTCCAATCCATGAACATGGAAGATTTTTCCATTTTTTGGTATCCTCTTCTATTTCTTTAAGGTTTTGTAATTTTCATTGTAGAGATCTTTAACGTCCTTGGTTAAGTTTATTCCAAGGTATTTGATTGTTTTTGTAGCTATTGTGAATGGGATTGATCTTAGAAGTTCTTCCTCAGCCATGGCATTGCCTGTGTATACAAAGGCTATTGATTTTTGTGCATTGATTTTATATCCTCCTACTTTGCCAAACTCTTCTGTGAGTTCCAATAGTGTCTTAGTAGAGTTCTTTGGATCCCCTACATAAAGAATCATATCATCTGCAAAGAGGGATAGTTTGAGTTCTTCATTCCCAATTTGTATCCCTTTAATTTCTTTTGCTTGCCTAATAGCTCTGGCTAGAACTTCCAGAACTATATTGAATAGCAGTGGTGAGAGTGGGCATCCCTGTCTGGTACCAGATCTCAGTGGAAATGCTTCCAACATTTTCCTATTCAATATGATGTTGGTCGTGGGTTTTTCATAAATTGCTTTGATTGTATTGAGGAATGTTCCTTCCATACCCAGTTTGCTTAGAGTTTTCATCATGAAAGGGTGTTGTATTTTATCAAGAGTTTTCTTTGCATCTATTGAGATAATCATATGGTTTTTCTTCTGCAGTCTGTTAATGTGATGTATCACGTTGATTGTTTTGCGCACATTGAACCATCCCGGTATACCAGGGATAAATCCCACTTGGTCTGGGTGGATGATCTTTCTGATGTGTTGTTGCATTCTATTGGCGAGAATTTTATTGAGGATTTTTGCATCTATGTTCATCAGGGATATTGGTCTGTAATTTTCTTTCAATGCCACATCTTTTTCCGGCTTAGGAATTAAGGTGATGCTGGCTTCATAGAAAGAATTTGGGAGGATTCCATCTTTTTCGATTGTTCTGAATAGTTTGAGAAGAATTGGAGTTAGTTCTTCTTTAAATGTCTGGTAGAATTCAGCAGTGAATCCGTCTGGTCCTGGGCTTTTGTTGTTGGGAGGGCCTTTATTACTGTTTCAATTTCTGTCTCAGTTATGGGTCTGTTTAGGTTTTCTATATCTTCCTGGTTCAATTTAGTTAGGTTGCATGTGTCCAGGAATCTATCCATTTCTGATAGGTTTCCCTGTTTGCTGGCATACAGGTCCTTGTAGTAATTTCTGATGATTCTTTTTATTTCTGTGGTGTCTATTGTTATGTTTCCTTTTTCATCTCTGATTTTATTGATTCGGGTCTTTTCTCTTCTTTTTTTTAGTTAGTTGGGCCAATGGGGTGTCAATTTTGTTTATTTTTTCAAAAAACCAGCTCCTCGTTTGGTTGATTTTTTGTAATGTTTTTCTTGATTCAATCCTGTTGATTTCTTCTCTGATTTTAATTATTTCTCTTCTCCTACTAGATTTGGGTCTGGTTTGTTGCAGATTTTCTAGATCCTTGAGGTGCAGTGAAAGCTCATCTGTTTGGTGTCTGTCCACTTTCTTGATGTACACACCTATTGATATAAACTTTTCTCTTAACACTGCTTTTGCTGTATCCCATAAGTTTTGGTATGTGGTGCTGTTATCCTTATTTACTTCCAGAAAATTTTTGATTTCTCTTTTAATTTCTTCTATGACCCATTGTTCATTCAGGAGCATGTTGTTCAATCTCCATTTCATTTGCATATGCTCTAGGGATTCCTGAGTTGCTAATTTCCAACTTCATTCCTTTATGGTCTGAGAAGCTGCATGGTATGATTCTAATTCTTTTGAATTTGCTGAGACTTGCTTTATGGCCTAGTATGTGGTCAATCCTAGAGAAGGTTCCATGTACTGCTGAGAAGAATGGAAATGCTTTCTGTGTAGGGTGAAAAGTTCTGTAAATATCTGTTAGATCCATTTGGGCTATAGTGTCGTTTAATCTACTGTCTCCTTGTTGATCTTCTGTCCTGTTGATCTGTCTAATCTAAGAGTGGGGTATTGAAGTCCCCCAGTACTATTGTATTGGGGTCTAAGTCTCCCTTTAAGTCCCTTAACAAATCTTTTAAATAAATCGGTGCCCTGTAATTAGGTGCATATACATTGATAGTCATTATATCTTCCTGTTGAATTGATCTCTTAATCATTATATAGTGCCCCTCTTTGTCTCTCCTAACAGTTTTTGTGGTAAAGTTTATGTTGTCTGATATTAAGATGGCTAGGCCTGCTCTTTTTTCATTTCTGTTGGCATGGTATATCTTTTTCCAGCCTTTCACTTTCAGTCTGTATGGATCTTTATTGGAAAGATGTGTTTCTTGTGTTTCTTGTAGGCAGCAAATAGATGGGTTTTGTTCCTTTACCCAATTAGCCAATTCGTGTCTTTTAACTGGACAGTTCAGTTCAGGCCATCAACTTTCCTTTTTTTTTTTTTTTTTGACAGGCAGAGTGGACAGTGAGAGAGACAGAGACGGAGAGAAAGGTCTTCCTTTGCCGTTGGTTCACCCTCCGCTGATCCGATGGCAGGAGCCAGGTACTTATGGGGTGCAGGGCCTAAGGACTTGGGCCATCCTCCACTGCACTCCCTGGCCACAGCAGAGAGCTGGCCTGGAAGAGAGGCAACCAGGACAGAATCCGGTGCCCCGACTGGGACTAGAACCCGGTGTGCCGGTGCCGCAAGGCAGAGGATTAGCCTAGTGAGCTGAGGCGCCAGCCTCAGGCCATTAACTTTCAATGTGACTATTGATAGGTAGTAGCTTTGCCCTGCCATTTGCCAAAGATATCTTCTGATATATGTTTTGAACTTCCTGTGATCTTTTGGTGTGAGATTTCCTTCCTTTACCTTCTTTCATATTGATGACCGTGTTTCTGTGTTTCTGTGTGTAACACATCTTTAAGCATCTTTTGCAGGGCTGGATGAGTGGCGACAAATTCTTTCAATTTCTGTTTGCTGTGAAAGGTCTTTATTTCACCTTCATTCACAAATGAGAGCTTTGCAGGATATAATATTCTGGCTGGCAGTTTTTCTCTCTTAGTACCTGGGCTATATCTCGCCATTCCCTCCTAGCTTATAGGGTTTCTGATGAGAAGTCAGCTGTGAGTGTGATTGGAGATCCTCTGAGAGTAATCTGACGTTTCTCTCTTGCACATTTTAGGATCTTTTCTTTATGTTTCACTGTGGTGAGTTTAATTACAACGTGTCATGGTGAGGATCTCTTTTGGTCATGTTTATTAGGGGTTCTGTGAGCTTCCTGTACTAGGATGTCTCTGTCCTTCTCCAAACCTGGGAAATTTTCTGCTAATATCTCACTAAAAAGGCCTTCTAATCCTTTCTCTCTCTCCATGCCTTCAGGAACTCCTAGAATGCGAATGTTGTTTTTTTAATAGTATCCTGTAGATTCCCCACAATATGTTTTAGATTTCTAATTTCCTCTTCTTTTCTTTGGTTTGATTGTATATTTTCCTGTGCTCTGTCTTCTAAGTCTGATATTCTCTCTTTTGCTTCACCCATTCTGTTTTTAAGGCTCTCTAATGTGTTTGTCATTTGATCTATTGAATTCTTCACTTCATTATGATTTCTCATCACTATCACAGTTTCATTTTCTACTAGTTGTTTCATTTCATTTTGATTCCTCCTTAATATTTCATTTTCACGGAGAGATTTTCTATCTTGTCCATTAAGGATTTCTGTAGTTCGAGAATTTGTTTTTGAGAACTTCTTAATGTTCTTATCAAGTTTTTGAGATCCGCTTCTTGCATTTCTTCTATCTCATCATCTTCATAATCTTGAATTGGGGTGTCTATTTCATTTGGGGGCATCATAGTGTCTTCCTTGTTCTTGTTACCTTGGCTTTTGCATTTGTTTGGCATATTGGAGATATTCTTTGTTTTTTTTTTTTCTCGTTATACTGTGACTCTAGATTAAGAGGACTGTCTGCTTTTGATGGATCCTTAGAGGCTGTGATGGGTGTGGCCAGAGAGCTCTGGTTCTACAGGGTTAAGGGAGTGCCAAAGGTGATTCACCCTGATTGTTCTCTCTCTCTCTCTCTTTTTTTTTTTTTTTTTTTTTTTGAGTGGGAGCAAAACTGTATTAGAGAAGGCCATGAAAATAAGGGACAAAACTCATATTACTAAAATCAAGAATTAAATAAAAGACTTCACAGAGATCTTGCAGACTTTATATACATATATGATATATCAACAAGTTATATTAAATGGACAGATTACTAAAAAAACCATACAATAAAAACTATTTAGAGGCCGGAGCTATGGTACAGTGGGTTAAAGCCCCAGACTACACTTCTGGCATGACATATGGACACCCGTTCAAGTCCTGGCTACTTTTCCAATCCAGATAATTGCTAATGCATTGGAAAAGCAGCAGAGAATAATCCAAGTGCTTGGGACCCTGCACTCATGTGGGAAACCCAGAATAAGCTCCTAGCTCCTGATTTCATGTCAACTCAGCTCTGGCCATTGCAGTTATTTGGGGAGTGAACCAGCAGATGGAAGTCCTGTAATCTCTCTGTCTCTACTTCTCTTTAAAATTCTTTCAAATAAATAACAAAATAAAATAAAAAATTAAAATTCACAGAATAATTTATTAATGACAAGCAAATGGGAATAGTAAGTAAAGATATTGAACTAGTTATTAAAAGACTTCACTAAGGGGCTGGCACTGTGGCATAAAAGGTAAAGAGACTACCTACAGTGCTGGTTCAAGTAAAGAAAATCACCCTGATTGTTCTCTTGCTCGCTCTTGCTCTCTCTCTCTCTCTCTCTTTTTTTTTTTTTTTTTTGACTCAGTTGGGAAGTAATTCCACACAGCTGAGTGGAATTGAGAGTAGTTGATGTATGAAATCTGGCCCCTGTGGGTATTCGTTTGCTTACCAGAGTCAGGTTTTTCTGCTTGGCTAATGAGGGGCACCTGCTTTACATATGCAAAATGGCGCACAGGGCTTTACTTACGTAAAATGGCGCCTGCCCTTTGTCTTGCTGGGCTTTGTAAGGTGAGTGGAGAGAGAGGCTAAATGTCCGTGCCAGTTCCCCTTATTTATTCGATTTTTTTCTCTCCTCCCGCCAGCCTGGTGAACTTTCCCCAATGGGGTTTCAGGCCTCGTTCTCTGCAGGCTCTTTCTGCCATTCCCCGCCAATGTCTCGGGTTACCAAGAGGTTTTTTGTCTCACCTCCCCTTCCAGCGCTGGCGTGCAGACTCTGCAGCTCCGGCGGGTCCGGCGGGTCCGGCGGGTCCAGTGGCCCTGGTGGCCCCGGTGGCCCCGGAGGCTCCCACGGCTTGGCTTCCATAAGGTGGGCGACCTTGCTCTCCCCATAGGTTCTCCGAGTCACAGCCACTAGGTCTGTAAGAGTTTCCTCTGCAATTTTTCGCTGATCCTTTTCCTGAGGCTACCGTAACTCCACTTTTATGAAACTCTCTTTTCCCAGACTATCGGTGCGCGCCCTCACTATTCCGCCATCTTGGCTCCGCCTCTATTATGTATATATCTCACATTTTCTTTACCAATTCATCTGATGATAAACACATTGGTTAATTTTACCTGTTGCTATAAGCATGGTAAAGCAGCTATCTCTTCGATTGAATGAGTTCATGTCTTCTGGTGTACCCAGTAGTGGGGTTGCTGGATCAAATGGCAATTTAATTTCTAGTTTTGTAAAGAAGCCACCATATTGTTTTCCACAGTGACTACACTAATAATTTATATTCCTGTCAACAGTGTATAAGAGTTCTGCTTTTTCCACATTCTTGCCAGCATTTGATAGTCTCTTTCTGATAAAAGCCTTTCTGGCAGGGGTGAATTGAAATCTTGTTGTGGTTTTGATTTGCATTTATCTGATGTCTAGATATGTTCAATATTTTTTCATGTTTTTTTTGGCCATTTGTGTTTCTGCTTTTGTGAACTGTCTGTTCAGGCCCTTCACCCCTTTCTCAACTAGATTTTGTTTTGTCAAGTTGAGTTGCTGATACATCCTGGTTATTAATCCTTGGTAGGATAAGTAAGTAGCTTGCAAATACTTTCTCCCATTCTTCCAGACATCTTTTCATTTTATTGATTATTTTCTTTGCTGTGCAGAAGGTTCTGAGTTTGGTATAATTCCATTTGTCTAGTTTGATTTTAGTTGCCTGTGCTTTTGGAATCTTATCCAAGAAATCATTACCAACATCAGCGTCTTAAAGTGTTTCCACTGTGTTTTCTTATAGAAATTTAATAATTTTAGACCTTAGATTTAGGTTTCTGATCTGTCTTGAGTTGATTTTTGTATATGGTGAGAGATAGGGATCTATTTTCATATATATATGTATCCAGTTTTAGCATCTTTTCTCGAATTTATGTTCTTTATGCTTTTGTCAAAAATTCATTGGTTGTGTGTATGTGTATTAATTTCTGGGATCTCTATTCTGTTCCATTGATCTGTGTGCCTGTTTGTATGTTAGTACCATATTGTTTCATTTCCTATAGCTTTGTAGTATGCATTAAAGCAGGGATTGTGATGCTGTGGCTTGATGTTTTTGCTTAGCATTGCTTTGGCTATTCTGGGTCTTTTGTGATTCCATATGAATTTTAGAATTATTTTTTTCTAATTCTGTAAATAATGTCATTTTCCTAGAGATTGCACTGAATATGTAGATTGCTTTAGAAAGTATAGATACTTTAAAAATATTAATCCTTCCAATCTGTGAGCAAGAATATCTTTCCATCTTTTTTGGTGTGGTCCTTTGGATTTATTTCTTTTTTTCTTTAAAGATTTGTTTATTTACTTCAAAGGTGGGGTGACAGGGGGAGAAGAGAGAGAGAGAGAGAGATTGAGAGAGAGAGAGAGAGATCCTTTATTTGTTGGCTCACTTTCTAATTGGCTACAAGAGCCAGGGCTAGGCCAGGTGTACTCCATCTAAATCTTCGTTACGTGTTTCAGGGTCCCAGGCACTTGGACCATCATCTACTACTTTCACAGGTGCACTAGCAGTAGCCGATCAGAAATTACTAAGCAGGACTTGAATTGGCACCTTGAATGGCAGCTTAACCCACTGAGCCACAACATGGGTCACATCATTAATGATTTATTTAATCAATGTTTCATAATTTATATTCTAGAAATTTTCCAATTCTTTGGGTAAGTCAATTCCTAAATGTTTGCTTTTTTTGAGGCTGTTGTGGATGGGATTTCTTTCTTGAGTTATCTTTAAGTGAGATCATTATTGGTATATAAAAATGCTACTGGGGGCCAGCACTGTGCCATAGTGGGTAAAGCTACCGCCTGCCGTGCCAGCATCCCATATGGATGCTGGTTCGTGTCCCAGCTGCTCCACTTCTAATTCTAGCTCTCTGCCATGGCCTGGAAAAGCAGTGGAAGATGGCCAAGTTGTTGGGACACTGCAACCGTGTTAGGAATGTGGATTCGGATTCGCCCATCTCCATATGTTGAGGCCATTTGGGGACTGAACTGGGTGGTGGGAGACCTCTCTCTGTCTCTCTGTCTCTCTCTCTGTCTCTGTCTCTTTCTCTCTTTCTCTCTGCCTCTGCCTCTCTGTAACTCCACCTTTGAAAAAAAATGCTACTGGTTTTTGTATGTGATTTTTGTATGCTACAACTTTGCTCATTTGATTTACCAATTGTTTTTTGTTAATGTTACCGCAGTGCTTTTTTTAAAAAAAAGATTTATTTATTTACTTGAAAGGCCAAGATATCGAGAGAGAGAGAGAGAGAGAGAGAGAGAGAGAGAGAATCTTCTAGCCGCTGGTTTACTCCCCAAATGATCACAACAGCAGAAGCTGAGCCAATCCAAAGCCAGAAACCTGGAGCTTCTTCTGGATCTCCCGGCATTGATCCATCTTCCACTGCTTTCCCAGGACATTACCAAGGAGCTGGATTGGAAGTAGAGCTGCTGGGACTTGAACTGGTGCCCATATGGGATGCCAATACTTCAGGCAGAGGCTTAACCTTCTATGCCATAGCACTGGCCCTGATTTATTAGTTCCAGCAGCTCAGTGTTTAGGTTTTTCCATGTATAACAACATTCTGACATCTGCAGACATGGAGAGTTTTACCTTCTCCTTTCCAATGTTGATGCCTGTTATTTCTTTTTTTTTGCCCTAATCTTGCTAATACTTACAATACTATTTAGAATAACAGTGGGCATCTGAGATTTTGACAGTGATTGTATCTGTCAATAAATTTGGAGAGTATTACAACCAGAAAAATATTAAGCAACCTAACCTTGGAACATGTTATTTCTCTCAGTTTAGTTAGGTCTTCTTTATCTTTTTTCAATGACATTTTGTAATTTTCAGTGTGTAATTCTTAAATTATTTCACTAAATATTTCTTAAGTATTTTATTATTTTCCTGCTATTATAAATTGTTTTAATTTCATTTTGGATTTCTCACTATATTGTATAGAATATTTATTGTTTTTATTTGGTCATGTGTACGCTAACCTTGCTGAGCTCACATATTAGTCACAATATTGCTTTCAGTAGAGTTAAAAATGATTTTCTACACACAAGATACTCTTACCTCAAGAGGTGGTATTACATCTTCTATTCTATGTTAGATGCCATTTATTTATTTATTATTATTTTTACTTGCTTAATAATGCCATCTAGAACCTCCAGAGTGCTACTGTATAGAAGTCAGTAGACATCTTTGTCCTGTACCTAACTTGGAAAGAAGTCATTACCAAAGCAAAGATCATCCAGATTTTTCTTCCATGTTATCTTCTAGGGGGTTTATTGTTTCCTGTTTACATTTAGGTATGTGACTTATTTTGGACTAATTTTTGTGAAAAGAGTAATTTATGAGCCCAGATCACTTTTTTCAATGTTTTTTATTTGGGTGTCTTGTTCGTCCAGTGGTATTTGTTGAAAAGATATCTCTGCTCCATTGCAGTGCCTCTGCTCCTTTATCAAAGATCAGCTGACTCCATATTTCCAGGTCATTTTAAGGGCTCTATATTCTGTTCTGTTTATTTTCCAAATACCACACTGTCTTGATTACTGTAGCTTTAAAGTAAGTCTTGAAGCTGTGTAGTGTCATTCCTCCAGCTTTATTTTTCTTCAGTATTGTAGTGGCTGTTTTAGTTCTTTTGATTATCAGTATTAATTCTAGAATTAGTTTGTTAATATCCAGAAATAATTATGATCTTTTATTGATTTTGCACTTAATGTATAGATCAAGTTGGGAAAAATGGACATCATCACACTATTGAATTTTCCTCTTCATGAATGTGGAATGTTTCTCCAGTTACTTAGCTTTCCTTTGATTCATTTCATTAGAAATTTGTAGTTTTCATTATGTATAGCTTATACTTATTTTGTCATATTTATTTCTATGTATTTCATTTTTAATGACATTAAGTTTTTAATTTTAAGTGCCACTTATTCATTGTTGGTTTATAGGAAAATGATTAACTTTTATGTATTAATCTTTGTGTTGCAACATTGTGAAGTCTCCTTTTCTGTTCGTTTACACATTCTGCATAAATGACTATGCTGTTGTAACAATTACAGTTTTATTTTTTCCTTACCAATATATATTCTCCCCTTCTCTTTTCTTGTCCTATTGCATTAGATAAGACTTCCAGTATTATGAAAAAAACAGTGCTGCAAGGGAAACTCCTTGCCTTGTTTTTAACCTTAATAGGAAAGTTTTGAGTTTTTTCCAACCATTCTTTTTGTTAGATATTTTTATTAGGTTTAGGGAACACCCCTCTATTTTTAGTTTACTGAGACTTTTTATTGTGAGTTTCAAATGTTTTCCATACATGCATTGGTGTGACCATGTGGTTTTTTTCTTAGTCTATTGATGTGATGGATTTATATTTATTATTAAATGTTGAATCAACTTTGTGTACCTGGGATACTTTCTTTTGGCTACGGTATATAACTAATCTTATTCATTGTTGGATATGAGGCAATAATATTTTGTTGAAGACTTTTGCATCAATATGTGAATACATTAGAGATACTGAACTATAGTTTTCTTATAATATCTTCATCTGATTTTGGAATTAAGATAATGCTGGCCTCATAGAATGTGTTAGTAAGTATTCTCTCTTCTTTGTCTTAAAGATAGAGTATTGTAGGTTTTCTCCTACTAAATGTTTGATAGAATTTGGCTGTAACCCCACTGCACCTGATGATATTTATATTTGAAGTTTATTAATTATTGATTAAAAATGTTAATAAGTATAGGCTTATGAATCTTGTCTAGTTCTTATTGTGTCAATGTTAGTAGATTGTATCTTTTAAGGAATTGTTCTATTTCATCTAGGTTGTCAAATTTCCAGACATAGAATTGTTCATAATGTTCCTTTTTTTGCCCTTTAATGCCTATGGTAACTGTAGTGATTTTCCTTTCTGATGTTAATAATCTGTGTTCATTTTTTCCCTCAGTTTACCTGGATAAAGGCTAATAAATTTTACTGATAATTTTTCAAAAAAATAGCATTTGATTTAATTGATTTTTTCCACTGACTTCCTGCTTTCAATTTCATTTATTTGTCCTCTGAATTTTACTATTTATTTTCTTCTGTTAACTTCAGATTTGATTTGTTCTCCATTTTCAGATTTCCTTAGATGAAACTTTAGATGAAGGGTTTTATATCTTTCTTCTTTTCTCTTTGCATTCAACACTATAAATTTCCCTCTTAACTTTATGGCATCTCATAAACTTTCATATTGTATTTTCAATTTTATTTAATTCAAATTGCTTTCAAAATTTTTCTCAAGATTTTCTCTTTGACCCATGTGTTGTTTAGATGTGCATTGTTTAATCTCCAACTATTTTGGAATTTTCCAACTATCTTTTTGTTGCTGAATTCTGATTTAATTCTAATGTGATGTGAGGACTGACATTGTATGGTTTAATATTCCTTTACACTTGTTAAGGTGTATTTTATGGCCCAATATGTGGTCTATCTTTGGAGTAGCCCATGGGAACTTAATAAATATGCATATCTTGATCTTGCTTGATGGAGTAGCATATACATGTCCACTATGTCCAATTTATTGATGGCAGTGTTGTGCTCAATTATGAACTTACAGATTTTCTGCCTACTGGATATGTCCATTTCTTATAGATTGTTGAAATATCCAACTATAATAGCAGATTCATCCACTTTTCCAAATAGTTCTATTACTCTTTGCCTCACATAGTTTGATACCCTCCTAGTGTATACACATTAAGGATTGTTATGTCTTCTTGGAGAATTCATTCCTTTGTCATTATATAATTTCTTTCTTGATCCCCAAAAACTTTCTTAGAGCTGAGTTTATTATCTGATATTAACATAACTATTTATTCTCTCTTTCTAAAAATTTTTATTTATTTGAAAAGGGAGAGAGAGAGAGAGAAAGAGAGATAGCTCCTACCAATTGCTTTACTCCTCAAATGGTCACAGTGGCAGAGGTTAAGTAGGGACTAAAGCTAAGAGCTGGGAACACAATCTAGGTCTTCCACATGGGTGGAAGGCACCCAATGACTCAAGCCATTGCTACAATTTCCAGGTCTTCATTGACAGGAAACTGAAATCAGGAGCTGGAACCAGGAAGTAAACCTTGGCACTCTGAGGTGTCTTAACCACTAAGTCAAATTCCAAATCCTATACTTTCTTTTGATTTGTGTTAACAAGAAACATTTTTTCTTATCTACTTTGTTTTTTAAAAATATGTATTTATTTGAAAGAGTTACAGATAGGAAGTGAGAGAGAGAGAGGTCTCACATCTGCTGGTTCACTCCACAAGTGGTCATAATGGCCCGGGGTGAGGCAGACTGAAGCCAGGAGCCAGGAGCTTCATCCAGATCTCCCACGTGAGTGGCAGGGGCCTAAGCATTTGTGCCATCTTCTGTTGCTTTTCACAGGCCATTTGCAGGGAGCTGGATCAGAAGTGAACCAGCCAGGATATGAACTGGATTCTAAATGAGAAGCTAGTGTTGCAGGTGGCAGCTTTATCTGCTGCACCACAGTGCTGCTGCCTTTATCATTTTCTTTTACTCTATATAAGTATAAGCCTTTATATTTTAAATGGGTTTCTTATTGACAACATAAGTTAGTTTTTTTTTTTTTTTTTGGACAGGCAGAGTTAGACAGTGAGAGAGAGAGAGACAGGTCTTCCTTTTTCCGTTGGTCCACTCCCCAAGTGGCCGCTACGGCTGGCACGCTGCACCAATCCGAAATCAGGAGCCAGGTGCTTCTTCCTGGTCTCCCATGTGGGTGCAGGGCCCAAGGACCTGGGCCATCCTCCACTGCACTCCCTGGCCACAGCAGAGAGCTGGACTGGAAGAGGAGTAACCGGGACAGAATCCGGTGCCCTGACTGGAACTAGAACCCGGGGTGCCGGCACCGCAGGTGGAGGATTAGTCTAGTGAGCCGCAGCTCCGGCCCATGTTAGTTTTTATTTATAGACTTATTATGGCAACCTGCTTTAATTGATGAACTTAGAACACGGATGTTTCAAATTATTATTGCAGATCATCACTGCTGCCTCCCGGGGTCTATATTAACAGGAAGTTGGTGTTAGAAACTAGAACCTTGTACCCAACCCAGTACTCCACACGGGAGGTGGTCATTCTAAGCAGAACCTTAACCTCTAGGCCAATTGCTCACCCCATCTTTCACTTCTAAAGGATAATTTAGTTGGCTCCCAAACTACTATCTACAGTAGTTGATATTACTTTCTACTTGATGCTTGTTCTTTCTATTTTAGTCTTCCATTCTACTGTCCTTTAAATGTTAAATTGAGCATTTTATATCATTTCATATTTTCTTTCTTAGCAAATCAATGATACTTCTTTTTTTAACCTTGTTTACTTAGTTTCGTATAGTTTGCAATATGAGAGTACTTAAGAATGTTAGTAGAAAATAAAATTTAAACGTACATTTATTTTAGTGCAAAAAATTTTGAACTCCATGAAGAAAAGTGTTCCTCAAAACATTTATGGAAAAAACATATATAGAAAAACTATAAATTTCAATATTTTTTGTTCCCCAAATAAACTTACTTTACCATTTTCATGAACTCTATGAAGCACTTCCATAGAGACTTATAAGTTGTCAAAGCCTACTTTCAAATAGCATTCTTCTACTTCATAAGCAGTATGAATAGGTGATAGTGACAAAATAAACCTATTTCCATTTGTCATTTATATTGCTGTTGTCATCCATTTCACTTACACATAAATGTAAGTCTTTTTATTGTATCTACATGGTATGTATAAGCATACAGAATCAAAATATATTGCTGCTATTGTTATTTTGAATGAACCATTATGTTTTAGAGCAACAATTGGAAAAATAAAAGTTTCTATATGAACTTCATCTACTCCTTCTTCAATGCTCTTTCTTCTTTATGGATCCAAGATTCTGATCTATGTTACATTTCCCTCTCTCTAGAGTACATATTTTAGCATTTAGTGCAAGATAGGCTTGCTGGCAATAAATTCCCTCAATTTGCTGTCTGAGATTTTCCTTATTTATTTTTCACTTTAAAAATCATGGTTTGGACATTTGTTGCAGTGGTTAAGGACATTTGTTGCAGTGGTTAAGTCGCCGTGAAGTGCTCATGTATACCGTATCAGGGTGCCTGGTTTGGGTCTCAGATACTTTGCTTCTGTTTCAGCTTCCTGTGAAGGCTCACACTAGGGCATAGAGGGTGATGGCTCGAGTACTCATCACTGTGGCAGACCTGGATTGAGGTCAGTGTTGTTGGCATTTGCCGTGCTCAATTCTGGCTGTTGTGACATTTGAGAAGTGAACCCATGGCCAGGAGACCTGTCTGCCTTTTAAAAATTAAAAAAAAAAAATTTAGTTGAGAGGAAGAGAGAGAGAGAACAAGCACACACGAGCATTCCTATCTGCTGGTTCAATCTCCAGATGCCTGTAAAAGCTAGTAGACCAAAGCTGGGAGCTGGAAACTCAGTCCGGATCTCCCATAGGGAAGGCAGGAATTCAAACACTTGGATCATCACTGCTGCCTCCCGGGGTCTATATTAACAGGAAGTTGGTGTTAGAAACTAGAACCTTGTACCCAACCCAGTACTCCACACGGGAGGTGGTCATTCTAAGCAGAACCTTAACCTCTAGGCCAATTGCTCACCCCATCTTTCACTTCTAAAGGATAATTTAGTTGGCTCCCAAATTGTGGGTTGGTGTTTCCCTTACAATGCTTCAAATATTCACTCCATTCTCTCTTTGTCAGCATAGGTTCTGTGAAGTTGAATATAATTCTTACCTTCGCTCCTTTGTAGGTAAGGTTTTTCCCTCCTCTGGTACTGCTAAGGAATTTTTTTATCTTTGATTTTTTTTTATAATTTAAATAAATCCCAGGTGTGGTGTTCATTATTTATCCTACTTGGTGCTCTCTGAATATCTGGATTTGTTATTCAGTTTTTTTTTTCATTAAATTGAGGAAATTGTCTGTAGTCATTGTTTCAAATATTTTTCCTGTTCCCTTTTCTTTGAAATTTCCTTTACACTTCTATGATTATTCCATAGTTCTGGGCTATTCTGTTCTTTTTTTGGTCTTTATTTTTGCCTTAATTTGGGTGATTTTTATGGAGATATTATTAAGTACAGAGATTATTTTCTTAGATTGGTCCTGTCTGGTAAGAAGGAATCAAAATTTTTCTTCATTTATGTTACAGAAATTTCTTTTGTTTTTCATTGCCAGCCTTTTTCAGCTCTTACATAGAATCTTCATCTTTCTTCTTGCAATGTTCAACATCCTTGAATGCTGTCTACTCTGTCCATTAGAATATTCAGTATCTTAATACTTGTTGCTTTCTATTCCAGGTTAGATCATCTAACATTTCTGCCAAATATGCATCTTGTCCTGATCCTTCCTTCATCTCTTAACACTGATAGATATTTTACCCTTTCAGTATGTCTTGTAATTTTTTTGATTCATTTATTTGACAGGTAGAATTACAGATAATGAGAGAGAGATAGAGAGGCAGAGAGAAAGGTCTTCTTTCTGTTGGTTCACTCCCCAAATGGCCGCGACGGATGGAACTGCACCAATCCAAAGCCAGGAGCCAGGTGCCTCTTCCTGGTCTCCCATGCAGGTGCAGGGGCCCAAGCACCTGGACCATACTCCACTGCTTTCCCAGGCCACAGCAGAGAGTTGGACTAGAAGAGGAGCAACCGGGATTAGAACCTGCACCCATATGGGATGCTGGCGCCTCAGGCAGAGGATTAGCCTAGTGAGCCATGGTGGCGGGCCCTTGTAATTTTTTTTTTTTTTTGATAACTAGACATGATGTATAGGGTAAAGCAATTGCTATAAACACTCTTAGCAATGTAGTGGTTATTCAGCTTCATTACTTTAACTAAAATACTTTAGAAAAGCTAATTAATAAAGCAAAACATTTATTTTTGCTTAGCCCATTGATCTGGTATCTGATGAGAGTGATAGATTGAAAAATATCTGCAGAGGAAGGATTACATGATGAACCAGGAAGCAGAGAGGGAACGGATGGATCTGACCCAGGACTATATAACCAGCCCTCTTGTAGGAACTTAGTTCTGTGGTCATGCTTCAGTGATGTAAAGGTTTTCCCCCACTCACCTCTCAGACATTAAATCAAGTCTTCACACTTAATCCATTAACCATTAACGTAAAACTTTGGTGACCAACTCCAACACATGAACCCTTGGGGCATATTCAAACTGTATACAAACTGTAACAGATGGTTAAATGTGGGGCTAGGGTAACTATTTTGTACCTGTAGGGTTAGGTCTGAGTAAGACCGCTCTCGTGGGCTCCTTCTTAGCCCTCTCACCTTCTGTGGGACAAGAGGGCTAGACTGGGTTGGGGGTGTTTGCTTCCTTTCTACCAGATGGACAGTTAGAGGCAGCTGGAGTATTTCTCTTCCTTCGAGTGGGAGGCTCCTTGGAGTTGGGTACTTTCTTTCCCTCAGGTAAGTTAGGCCCTGATAAGACTTCATGAGGTAGATCTATTTAAATGGTTTTACTGAAGGAGGGTCCTGTGAAAAGAACAAACTACTGTGGTGCACTTAAAAATCATCACTTTTTCTCTCCCTGCTGGAAGTGTGAGATTTTTCCTTGATAGGCACAGTGAGAGCTTTATTTTGTTTTGCAGGCTAAGTGTATGAAAGTGTGTCCCCTTAAGTTTTTTTTTTTTTTTTTTTTTTAAGATTTATTTATTTATTTGAAAGTCAGAGTTACACAGAGAGAAGGAGAGGCAGAGAGAGAGGTCTTCCATCCGCTGGTTCACTCCCTGATTGGCCGCAATGGCCGGAGCTGTGCCTCTCTGAAGCCAGTAGCCAGGAGGTTTTTCCAGGGATGCCGGCACTGCAGACAGTGGCTTTACCCACTGTGCCACAGTGCCGGCCCATACCCCGGGAGTTTTTATCCCTCACATTTATCCACGCTGAACCTTTAATAAGTTGTCAGTTGTAACTCAAGTTTCCCTACATTGGTACTGATTTCTGCAGAGGTTTGTGCTGCAATTCTCCATTTTCATGCCACTTTATTTAATTTTGAAGGAAGTAGTTTGTCCTGTGATCCTTCTCTTTGATGAATTTAAGAATTGTTGATATTTCAGATTGTTCAGCTTTTTGCTTGTTAGGATGGAGTTGTGGCTTTTAGGTTCTTACTTGATTAACTGGACACAGGAACAACATATTATTTAAATCCATTTGGTCCTTTTCTGACTTTGATGGGAGTGCATTGTCCATGTAAATGTCATTACTGGCATGGTAGGACTTATGTCCCTGTAGACATCCATTATTGCCATCATTTGTATTAAGTAGATATTTTCCAATGTATTATTATTAATCCCCTGTTTGTTTTGCTGTCTTTTTAAAACTTATTTTAAGAGCATTGACCTGGGGATTGAATTATTTTCATAATTTAAAACAGTATAGTAATATCAATGCTAAAAAGAATTAAACAATGTGCAAAACTTTGTTCTAATATATCTGCATTTTCTCTTTTCCTGCTTTGTAGTTTCATTGTTATACAAAATGACTCTTTAAAAACACATTTAACACAATTTTAAAATCACTGCTTTATTCAGTTGTCTTTTAGTCTGACAAGAGAAGAAAAGAATAACAATTAAAATGCATTTATGAGAATGCTCTCTTAATTTAGCTATTTAGTTACCATTAGTGGTGCTTTCCTTTGTATGGACTTCACTTACTGTATAATGTCTTTTTATTTCTGCTTGAAGAACTTACTTTAGCACTTTTCACAGAAAGTGTACTGTGATAAATTTTTCTATATTTGCATACCTGGAAATTTTAAAGTACATTTTGATTTTTGAAGGTTAGCTTTGATGGGTAAAGAATATTTATTTTTTCATTTCTTTTCTTTCTTTTTTATTTTTCTTTTCATCCATTTGAATATTCTACTGTCTTTTGCTTCCATTGTTTCTCACTAAAAGTCTGTTGTTGATCAAACTGGGAAACATTTATATTTAATGAATCATTTTGCTTCCATTTGGCTACAAATGCTGAACCACACCTATGTTCCTGAGATTATTTCTACTCATTCAGTGTGCATGAATCTTTTAATGCGCTGCTGCATTTGATTTACCTGTATATTTTTAAGGATTTATGTATTTATGTTTATAAGGAATTTTGATCTGTAGTTTCCTTGTGGTATCCTTGGCTTTGGTTATAGGAAAATATTGACTTTACAGAATATGATAGGAAATTTATCCTACCATATATAGCAACATATATATACCCTACTATATTTATCTTTATTTGGAGCAGTTTGAATAAGATAAGTGTTAAATATCCATTAAATATTTAATGAAATTTATCAATGAAGACAATTGGTACTGAGGTTTTCGTTACTGATTATCTTTACTTGTTATACCTCTTTTGAGATGTTTCTAAAATTCTTGAATCAGTTTTGGTGATTTGCATACTTACAGGAATTTGAACATTTGATATAGGTTATTTATTGTGCATAAATAATTATTTGAGTATTCTCTTATAGTCCTATCAATTTTTCTCAATTTAGTAGGAATGTTATTTTGATTTATGATTTTAGTTTTTGCATGTTCTCTCTCATTTTATTTCTTTTAGTCTAGCTGAAGGAATATCAATTTCATTGTTCTTTTAAAGGGACTGATTTTTGGTTTTGATAATATTCCTTATTGTTTTTCCATTCTCTGAGTGTTTTTCTCTCCTTTAAATTTATTTTAAAATTTTCTTCCTTCCACTGTATTTGTATTTAGTTTGTTCTTTTTGCAATTGTTTAAAGTGTTAGTTTCGGTTATTTATTTGCAATCTTCTTTCTATTTTAATGTACAAAATTACTACCCAAAATTTCCACTTGGGTATTATATGTGCTGCATTCCACACATTTTTGTATGTTGTGGCTTTGTTTTCTTTCATCTTCAAGTATTTACTAATATTCATAGTGATATCTTCTTTAATTGTAAGCCAATCCAGGAGTGAGGTGATTTGAAGCCTGATAACATTCTATCTGTTATGCTGTACTTATTGTTATTATTATTATTGAAAAAGAGAGTGACAATGAGAAAGAAAACATTATCCAGTCTCTGGTTCATTCCACAAAATCCAACAACAAGAGCTGGGCCAGCCTTAAGTCAGGAGACCAAGCACATTCTGCGTCTATCATGTCTGTACCTGGAACTTAAATGCTTCCTCTCTTGGTAAGCATTAGCTGGAAAATGGCACTTGAACCTAGGCATTCTGATATGGGATGTGGGCATCTGAAGTGGTGTCTTAACTGCTGCACCAAATGCTTGTGCCATGTGTTATGCTGTACTTTCAGTTACTTTCATTCTAGGGCAAGGTTCAATAAGCTACTGTACCATAGTTAATGCAAACAAAGTACTATTGGGGATACAGGAACTTATCATTAATTACATTCTTATACATTTTTGAGCTATTCTCAAATAACATTTAGTATATCATAAAACTAGTATTTCTTTTTAAAAAAGGAGTTATATTAATTAATTTATTTATTTGAAAGACAGAGTTGGGGATGGGGAGAGAATCTTCCATTTTGGTTCACTCCTCAAATGCCCCTAACAGCCTGAGCTAAGCCAGGTTGAAGCTAGGAGCCTATAACACCATCCATGTCTCCCATGTGGGTGACAGGGGCACAAGCAGTTGAGCCATCATGTGCTGCCTCCTAGGATGCTGTATCAGGAATTTTCATCTAAAGTGGAGGAGCCAGGACTTGAACTCAGATACTTAGATATGAAATGTAGGCATACCAAGCAACAGCTTACATTACTGTAGCAAGCTAGCCTTAAATTAGTATTTCAAATGAACATGGCCATTTTATATAATAGTGCTAAGTAATTTTAAAAAATAGGAAGATCAATGGCCTATATCAAATAAGGTAGCCAAATGGAATTCCAAATGTATTCAGTTAAATAAAAAATAAAGTCATGAGAAATAATAAGATACAAGTAAAAAGTTAAATATTTGAAAAACAAGACAGGACTGCCTAAGGCTAATTTCAATAGAAAAACTAAATTATAAAATAAACTGAAAATATGTCATTGTAAAAATTAAAACAATGAAAAAGGAAGGAGGAGAGAGGGTGGTAGTGTGGGTAGGGGAGAGGGTAGGGTGGGCAGTATCACTGTGTTCCTAAATTTGTATATATGAAATGCATGAAATTTGTTCTCCTATATAAATAAAAAACTGAAAAAACAGTAAATGTTATTTCAATAAAACAAACATATTTAAAACAACTAGCTTATATAATTTGTATAATTGGTGTAAAAGAAAAAAATCCATTGCTTGGTACAGAAAAGACTTATTACAAAACAATAGAAGAAATAAGAAACAAAAGATGAGAATGACACAGAGCAGTAATTCACCAAACAAGTAAAGCATAGATTGCTATCACTAATAATGAAATCTGTGTAAATTAGAAACAAACAAGACATCACTTTTCAGCCTGACAAATTAGTGAAGATTTAAAGATGTAATAATCATTGTTGCTTTGGGAAGAGTGTAAGATAATTTGTTCTTTTTGCATTCTGAATAGAAAATGATACCAAAACAACAGAAAATAGATTAGATTATAGTAGATATTTAGCTAAAGATTTAAAAAATCTGAATAAATATTAGCAGTCATAATGTGGCAGAATTTTTGATGCATAGAAAACTAACCATGTTCTCTTGGTGTGTGACATGTGTAGAATGGCCTTAAAATAATTTCAGCTATTACTGAAGATATATCTATATTTCAGAAAGGATGTACACCAATGGTAAGCTTTGTCAATATGTTGTTCAATTTTTTAAATTTTGATAATTAGCATTTATGTCTTCTATAATCAGAAAAAGTTATTGGTAGACACAGAAAAAAATCAGGAAGCATATATAGCAAAATTGTAATAATTTATCGCATCTAAATGGGTGTAGCAGCCAAAGGACTTGAGCCATTTTCCACTGCTTTCCCAGGCCATAGCAGAGAGTTGGATTGGAAGTAGAGCAGCCAGGACTAGAACTGGCGACCATATGGAATGCCAGCGCTTCAGACCAGGGCTTTAACCCACTGTGCCACAACACTGGCCCCCAACTTTTGTCATTCTTAAATTTTGCTTCATTTAAAACATTTTCTAAGTATTGAATATGTTATTTATAATGAGAATAAATAATCTGTGAACCTAATTATGTAGAAATATGGGCAAATATGTTTAATACAGAAGAAAATTATGAACAAATATATGAAAATAGCTTTAATGCCTTGTGGTTAGTGCAGTTTTGATGGTTTGATTTTTTTCTCTTTACTTCATGGAATTTTATACTATATATGTTTGAAAATATTGTACAAAAGTAAGTATAACCTTAAATAAAGTTTAAGTAGCCTTGCTATATTCTCTTTAGATATTGTACAATATTTATACTTTTTGTACTTGTAACTAGAAGCAGAGTTTCTTTGCATGGAGGTGGTGATTATTTATGTATTTAAATTATTGGCAAATTAAAGCACCATCTAACAGCTTGCATTTCTTGCTGGAATGGAGACATTAAAGCCTGATGTGAGACAGGAGAGAAATATTATGACTGTCAAACAGTTAATCACATGGGGTCCCAATGACAAGGGAATTTACTTCCTCTGCATTTCGCCCTTTCTATTCCTTTTTTTTTTTTTTTTTGGTGGCTGGAAAAATGGTGAAGACAGGACTTGCAAAGTGAAAAACAATGTGGATAGTTGGCTACATATCATATTTAACTCTATTAAATAAACGGGGATGAGTTTCTGACTGACAAATATCAAAACAGCACACAAATAATAGAGGAAACCAAAGACAGCTGAAAGTTTGAATACTGCTACTAAGAGGTCACTTAACCTCAATCTAGACTGAAATTGGAGAACAGTGTTAGGAGGATTTTTGACATATCATAAAAATTCCAGGTGAGTGGTTAAAAGTGACTCTTTCAACATTGTATATAAACTCAGTTTCAATTAAGCAGAGATTGATAAATTTTGAAGACTAATTGAAAAGGTAGTAGGAGGTGGGACAGGAGTGGGGGTAGGAGGGCGGGTATGGGGGGAAGAACTGCTATATTTCCTAAGCTGTACCTATGAAATTTGTATTCATAAAATAAAAGCTTTCTAAAAAAGAAAAAAAGAAATTTGTTTCATAGAGGCATTAACAGTTGTTGTAGTAGAGATATATATATGAAATATATATATCAAAAATTTTCCATTTTAAATATATAATTCAGAGCTATAAATTATATTCTGAGTGATGTGCAAACATCATCACTATCTATCTACCAAACTTTT
Source organism: Oryctolagus cuniculus (assembly GCF_964237555.1). Classification (NCBI taxonomy): domain Eukaryota; kingdom Metazoa; phylum Chordata; class Mammalia; order Lagomorpha; family Leporidae; genus Oryctolagus; species Oryctolagus cuniculus. The sequence continues at coordinate 34,381,857 of NC_091438.1, forward strand.
TCATCACCCCCAACAGAAACTGTAACCATTAAGCAATGATTCCTCAGTCTCCCATCACTGTCCTCTTAGTAGCTTTTTTCCAAGAATAAAGCAGTTATTTATTTTAGAATTTAGTCATATTGTAAAATATGGGGGAAATTTATAGTGCTTGATTGAGTATAAAGAAAATAAAACTATTGGAGTCCCCTAATAATATTTCTTTTTTCTCTTTTGTGTGTGTGATTTTATTTATTATTTTTTCTCATCAATTCTCAGGTTAATGTGATATAAATAGATTTAATGTGGCTCCTAGATGCAATTCTAAGAATACAATGATAATAACCTCCCTCCCTCCTCCTCCCTTCTTTCCTTCTTTCCTCCCTTCTTTGCTTCCTTCCTTTCTTCTGATATTTGAGATAGATATTTTTAATTTGGATTGTAGTAAGAAACGTAATGCTCCACTAAATGAAGTGTTAAACAAGTGAACACTAAAAGACCACTGTTCAGCAGGAATATAGGCAAGAACTGCAAATAAGAATCAAATGAAAAGATGTCAATTTCATTCATATACAGCAAATTTTAAAATAATCATAGATCATTAAGATTATAGTAGCATATCTTTCTTAGACATTAGTTTGACAAATATATAAAACAACGTTTGACAAAGCTATATTTGTGGAAATACTGATACACACAGGCATTTCTTTCGTTTGATGTTTTGTCTTTTTCTTCTTTTTGTTGTTTTTTAATTCTAACTCCCACATATAAAGGAAACATGTAGTGTGTGTCTTTCTGTGCCTAGCTTATTTCATTCAACATTATGTCCCCCAGTGGCAACTATTTTAATGCAAATGGTAGAATTTTATTCTTTTATATAGCTGAATAATATTCCATTATATATTTATATACTGCATTTTCTTTACCCATTCATTTGATGGTAGACACTTTAAGTAATTTCATATTTTCGCTACTGTAAACAGTGCTTCTATAAACAAGGTGAAACACATAAATCTCTGATACCATGTTTTCCAGTCTTTTGGGTATATACCTAGAAGTGGGATTGCTGGATCATATGTCAAGTCTTTTTATCCTTTGGAAGAAATCTCCATGCTGTTTTCCACAGCAGTGGCACTAATTCACATTCCCTACAAGATTGTTTAAGAGTTCCCTTTCTCCACTTCCTTGCCAGTATTTGTTATCATTATCTATTTTCATTTTGATAATAGATACTCTGACAGGTGTGAGGTAAAATCTCACTGTGGTTTCGGTATGCATCTCTCTGGTGACTACTATTGTTGAACATTCCATATATTTGTTAGCATTTGTATTTTTTCTTTCAAAAACTGTCTATTCAGGTCCTTTGCCATTTTGTTAAATTTGATTGACTTTTCTGTTGATTTTTTTTGAATTATTGATGTATTCTGAATATTAATCCTTTGTTGCATAGATAGCTTCCAAGTATTTCATTTTGTCGGATGTTTCTTTACAATCCTGATTACTTCCTTTCCTATGCAGAAGCTTCTGAGTTTGACATCCCATTTGTCTAGTTTTGCTATTGTTGCCTGTGCTTTGGGGATTTTATAAAATAATTCATTACCTCCATCAATAATTTGAAGTATTTCTTGCAGCAAATCCACATTGTCAGGTCGTAAATTTAGGCTTTTGATCTATCTTGAGTTAATTTTTGTGTATGGTGAGAGGAATGGATCTAATTTCATTCTTCTACATATATGCATCCAGTTTTTCTAGCACTATTTGCTGAAGAGTTCTTCCTTTCTCTAGTGTATTGTCAGAGCATTTTTGTCAAAAATCCACTGCTGTACATATGTGTGCTAATTTCTGAGCTGTCTATTCTGTTACATTGGTGCATGTGTTATTTTTATGCCAATATCATGTCATTTTAATGGCTATAGTTTTGTAGTATGCTTTGAGGTCTGGTATTGTGATGCCTCTAGCTTGACTTTTTTGTTTAATATTGTTTTGGCTCTTCTAGGTCTTCTGTGACCCCATATATGTTTTAGTATTGTTTTATCTAATTCTGTAAAGAATATCCTTGGTGTTTTGATAGGCATTCATTAAATCTATTAATTGTATTAGGTAGTATGGACATTTTAATGATAGTGATTCTTCCAGTCCATGAGCAAGAAATATCTTTCCTTCATTGTGTCTTTGATGACTTATTTCATTTTCACTGCAGAGATCTTTCATTTCCTTGGTTAAATTCATTCCTAAATATTTGATTTTTGGTAACTTGTAAATGGGATTTCTTTTGTGATTTCTCTTTTAGTAAATTCATCATTAGCATATAAAAAGCTACTTTTTTGTATGTTTCTTTTGTAACCTATGACGTTATTGAATTTGTTTGTTATTTCTAATGGCTTTTTGGTGGACTGTTGAGGTTTGTCCTTGTATAACACCATGTCATTTGCAAACATGGATATTTTGACTCTCTCCTTAAAATTTTGATGCCCTTTATTTCTTTCTCTTCCAGAATTACCCTTGTTTTTCTTCCAAAAGATGAAATTTGTGAAAGGAGACATCCTTTTTTTTTCCAGTTCAGAATAGAAATACTTTTAGCTTTTCCACGTTCATTATGATATCGGCTGCTGGCTTGTCATATATAGCCTTTATAATTTTGAGGTACATTTCTTCAATACCTAATTTTTATGGTTTCTATCATGAAGGAATGTTGAATCTTATCAAACACTTTCTCTGCACCTATTGAGATGGCCAGTGGTTTTGTTTTGTTCTTCATTCTGTTATGTGATTTATGAAATTTATTGATTTGTGAATGTTCAACTACTCTTGCATGTCAGAGACAAATTCCACTTGATTGTGATGTATGATCTTTCTGATGAAGTTTTGGACTTTGTTTGCTAGTATTTTGTTAAGAATCTTTGCATCTATGTTCATCAACAATACAGGTTTGTAATTTTCTTTTTGTGTTATCTGTTTGATTTTGGTATGAGAGTGATGCTGACTTCATAGAAAGAATTTGGCTAAGTTCTATCCTGTTCAATATTTTGGAATAATTTGAAAAGCATTGGAGTTACTTCCTCTTTAAATATATTATAGATTTCAGTAGTAAGGCTTCAAGTCCTGGACTTTTTCTTGGTGGGAGACTGCATCCCTGCTTCAATCAGATTGCTTGGATGGGTCTGTTTATATTTTCTATGTCTTCTTAATTTAATCTTTGCAGATTATATGTATCCTGGAAGTTGTCCATTTTCTCAAGGTTTTCTAGTGTGTTAGCATATAATTTTTCTTAGTCTTTTGTTGTTACCCTTTGTCTTTCAGTGGTGTAATGTCTCCTTTTTCATGTCTAATTTTACTTAATTGAGTTTTTCTCTTTCTTCTTTGTTAGTCTACCTAAAGGTTTTTCTATTTTGTTTATCTTCTCAAAATCCAGTTTTTTTTGTTTTGTTGATCTAATCTATATTTTCAATCTTATTTATTTATGCTATGATTCTTATTATTTCTCTCCTCCTACTAATTTTGTGTTTGGCTTGCTCTTATTTATCTAAGTCTTAGAGATGCATCATTAGATGACTTATTTGAGACATTTCAGCTTTAATTATAAGCACATTATGCTGTAAACTTTCCCCTTGATACTATTTTTGCTGTATGTCACAGGTTTTGATATTTGTTTTCATTTTCATTTATTTCAAGTATGTTTTCTATTTTCCTTATAATTTCTTCACCCATTGTTCATTTACTAACAGGTTATTTAATTTACCTGCGTTTATAAAAGTTCTATGGTTCTTGTTGTTGAATTCTAGTTTTAATTCTTTCTGGATAGAGAAGATACATACCAAGTTTTCAATCATTGTAAATTTACTAAGATTTGATTTGTCGCCTGATACATGGTCTATCTTAGGAAATGTTCAATATATTGAAGAAAAGAATGCATATTCTATAGCTGATGAGTGAAATGTCCTGTAAATGTTTATTGATTTTACTTGCTCAGGTTAGTGAAATCGGTAGTGTCATAGATTTTCATAATATTTAATTATAGTTTAGGGCTTCCCTTAGAATTTCTTGTAAGGCTGGTCTGGTGGTCATAAATTCTCTTAGATTTTGCTTATCTTGGAAATATTTTCCTTTTCCTTCACTTCTAAAGGATAGATTCACTGGCTATAATATTCTTAATGTTTTAAAGATTTATTTATTTACTTGAGAGGCATAGTTACAAACAGAGAGAGGCAGAGATAGAGAGAAAGGTCTTGCATCTGCTGGTTTACTCCCCAGATGGCTGCAACTGCGAGTTAGACTGATCTGAAGCCAGGAGCCAGGAGCTTCCTCTGCGTCTCCCACATGGGTGCAAGGGCCCAACCACTTGGGCCACCTTCTACTGCTTTCCCAGGTCATTAGCAGGGAGCTGGCTTAGAAGTGGAGCATCTGCAGGATCCCTAGCCATCAGGGAAATGCAAATCAAAACCACAATGAGGTTTCACCTCACCCAGTTCAGAATGGCTTACATACAGAAATCAACTAACAACAGATGCTGGTGGGGATGTGGGGAAAAAGGGACACTAATCCACTGTTGGTGGGAATGTAAATGGAAAAGCCACTATGGAAGACAGTTTGGAGAGTCCTCAGAAACCTGAATATAGCCCTACCACATGACCCAGCCATTCCACTCCTTGGAATTTACCCAAAGGGAATTAAATGGTAAAAAAAAAAAGAGCTATTTGCACCTCAATGTTTATTGCAGCTCAATTCACAATAGCTAAGACATGGAATCAACCTAAATGCCCATCAACAGATGACTGGATAAAGAAATTAATTATGGGATATGTACTCTATAGAATAATATACAGCAGTAAAAAACAATGAAATCTGGTCATTTGCAACAAAATAGAGGAATCTGGAAAATATCATGCTGAGTGAAATAAGCCAGTACAAAAGGGACAAATATCATATGTTCTCCCTGATCGATGACAACTAACTGAGCACCTAAAAGTAAACCCGTTGAAGTGAAATGGACACTATGAGAAACAATGACATGATCAGCCCTTGTCTTGACTGTTGAGGAACAACTTATTATTTTATTCCTTTTAGTATTTTTTTGTTATCGTTTTTGTTCTACTTAATATCGCTGGTTGAACTCTGTAATTAATACACAATTATCCTTAGGCGTTTAAAATTAACAGAAAAATGATCTCTGTTAAATATAAGAGTTGGAATAAGAGAGGGAGGAGATATACAGGTAGGCACATGCTCACTCAGACATACCTCCAATGATAGAGCTAGAAATGTACCAGGGGATTCCAATTCAATCTTATCAAGGAGGCATGTACCAATGCCATCTCACTTGTTAAAGAGATAAGTTTAAGCACATAATTGATCAAAAAGATAGGGTAAGTGTTAAAAGAGATTTTACAAATAAGACCAGTGTCTGCAAATAATGAAGGATAGAATTAAAAGGGAGAGAATGATCCTGTGGGGGAAGCAGGACACACAGCAGACTCATAGAATGGCAAATGCCTTAAACAGCACTCCGCCCTCAGAATCAACCCTTGGGGCATGCAGATCAGGCTAAAAGGCCCATGAGAGTCTCACAGGCATGGAAAGCCAAGACACTGTGGCAAAAACAACCTGAATGAAAGATCTCTGTGAACAAGTTCCCAGCAGAAAGAATGGGCCATCAAAGAAGGAGGCACCTTTCTCTGAAGGGAGGAAGGAACCTCCACTGTGATATGGCCTTGACTAAATAAGTTCAGAGTTGGTGAACTCAAGGGGCTTCCATAGCCTCGACAGCTCATGACAAGAGCCTCAGGTGATTACTGACGTCATAAATAAGAGTGTCAATTGTTAAATCAACAACGAGAGTCATTGTGCACATGCTCCCCATGTAGGATCTCTGTCCTTAATGTGTTTTACTATGAGAGTTAACTATAAAACTACTAGTCGAACAGTACTCTATATCTTGTGCGGTTGTGTGGGTGCAGTCTGTTGAAATCTTTGCTTAGTATATACTAAGTTGATCTTCTGTATATAGAGATATTTGAAAATGAAACTTGATGAAGAGTGGGATGGGAGAGGGAGTGGGAGATGCGATGGCTGTGGGTGGGAGGGAAGTTAGGGGGGAAAAGCCACAACAATGCAAAAGTTGCACTTTGTAAATTCACATTTATTAAATTAAAAAAGTTAAAAAAAAAGAAGTGGAGCATCTGGTACTCAAACTGGTCCCCATATGGGATGCCAGTGCCACATGTGGATGCTTAATCTGCTATGCAACAACACAGGCCCCAAGGATAGAATATTCTTGTTTGGAAGTTTTTTTTTTTTTTTTCTTTCTTTTAAGACATTCAATATGCATCCCATTCATTCTCTTCTGGCCTATAGGATTTCTGCTGACTATTCTGCTGTTAGCTTAATTGGTTTTCCTTTATATGTTAATTTGATGCTTTTCTCTTACTGTCTTTAGGATTCACTTTTGTCCTTGGCTTTTGACCATTTGACTATAATATGCCTTGCAGAAGATCTTTAATGATTGAGTCTGCTTGGTGTTCTTTGAGCAGGTTAAGCTGCCATCAGCATCCCATAGGGGTACCTGCTCAAATCCTGGCTGCTCTACTCTGATCCAGCTTCCTGCTTATGCTCCTGGGAAAGCAGCAGAAAATGGCCCAAGTCCTTGGGTCCCTGCACCCACATAAGAGACCTGGAGGGAGCTCCTAGCTCCTGGATTCAATCTGGCCTGGTTCCAGCCATGTGACCAACTGGGGAGTGAGCCAGCAGATAGAAGATTTCTCCCTTGCAATAGCTCCCTCTCTCAATAAATCTGTCTTTCAAATAAAATAAATAAGTCTTTTAAAAAATTCTTATCCTCCATATCATAAATTCTTTCCTCCATTAGGTCTATTCTGCTGTTAAGTCTCTCAGTTATATTTTTTATTTCATTGATTGATGTTTTCATCTCCAAAACTTCTATTTGATTCTTCTTTTTTTAAGATTTATTTATTTATTTAAAAGACGTGAGAGAGAAAGAGAGAGAGATAGATATCCTTCAACCACTGGTTCACTCTCAAATGGCTGCAACAGCCAGAGCTGAGCCAACCCAAAGCCAGGAGCCAAGAGGCCCCTCCTCCCAGGTCCCCTCCACAGATGCAGTGGCTCAAGAACTCAGGCCATCCTCCACTGCCTTTTCAGGTTGCAGCAGAGAGGCAGATTGGAAGTGGAGCAACTAGGATTCGAACCAGTGTCCACATGGAATGCGAGAACCACAGGCAGCAGCCCTACCTGCTACACTACAGCACTGGCCACATCTATTTGATTCTTCTTAATTAGTTCTATCTCCTTAGTTAATTTTTCCTTCATTTCTCATATGGGTTTCCTAATTTCTTTAAGCTCTCTGTATTCTCTTTCTCTCTCTCTCTCTCTCTTTTTTTTTTTTTTTTTTTTTTTTTGACAGGCAGAGTGGACAGTGAGAGAGAGACAGAGAGAAAGGTCTTCCTTTTCCGTTGGTTCACCCTCCAGTGGCCGCTGCGGTCAACACGCTGTGGCTGGCACACTGCGCTGATCCGTAGCCAGAAGCCAGGTGCTTCTCCTGGTCTCCCATGCTAGTGTAGGGCCCAGGGACTTGGGCCATCCTCCACTGCACTCCCGGGCCATAGCAGAGAGCTGGACTGGAAGAGGAGCAACCTGGACAGAATCTGGTGCCCCGACTGGGACTAGAATCTGGTGTGCTGGCGCCGCAGGTGGAGGATTAGCCTATTGAAGCTCTCTGTATTCTCTTGTATCATATTGAGTTTTCTTACATCAGAAGTGGAACAGCCGGGTCTCGAACTGGTGCCCAAATGGGATGCTGGCACTTCAGGCTAGGGTGTTAACCCACTGTGCCACAGCGCTGGCCCCAACTTTCTTACTTTCATATACAATGTACAGCAAGTCTGATTGCAGTCTTTCATGGATTTCTGAAGAAATGGACATTTTTAATGAGAATTCCGAGTTCCTATTAGTTCTAGGGTAATTGTGAGTTAAGAAGTTTTAGAAGATAGTTTGTGTAGAGGCTTTAGAACACGCTTGCAGAGATTCTAAGGTAGCTGAATAAGGGAAATATGCTGATTTTGAGCACAGGAAAATACCATAAAATAAGGGAGGATCTGTGTTCCTGGAGAAATTGGAGAATTTGCAGTGAAAAGTCTACAGAATGAAGACAGAATCCACAGAGCAGCAAAGACTGTACAGACATTCAACAGCTCATGGTACAGCACCAATAACTCCCATTGCTGGTGACAAGCAGAGAAGTCATTTTCCCAGTGCAACGTGAAAAGAATGTGTGGTAGCCTGTATTTCACTGGAGATTTTGTCTGAGGAAGAGATTAGTGGCCCCCACTGAGTGAGTCCAGGCAGGCGAGTTGGGGTGGAGTAGGTTCCCCCTTGACTTTGTTTTTTTTTTTTTTTGTTTGTTTGTTTGTTTTTTTATTTAATGAATATAAATTTCCAAAGTACAGCTTATGGATTACAATGGCTTCCCCCCCATAACGTCCCTCCCACCCGCAACCCTCCCCTCTCCCACTCCCTCTCCCCTTCCATTCACATCAAGATTCATTTTCTATTCTCTTTATCTACAGAATATCAGTTTAGCATACATTAAGTAAAGATTTCAACAGTTTGCTCCCACACAGAAACATAAAGTGAAAAATAATAGATGATTTTTTAAATGTAGAACAAACAAGAAAAATACTAAAAGGGATAAAGCATTAAGTTGTTCATCAACAGTCAGTGCGAGAGCTGATCAAGTCACTGTTTCTCAAAGTGTTCATTTCACTTCAACATGTTTCCTTTTTTGTGGTTGGTTAGTTGTCACTGATCAGGGAGAACATAGGAAATTTGTCCCTTTGGGACTGGCTTATTTCTCTCAGCATGATGTTTTCCAGATTCCTCCATTTTGTTGCAAATGACCGGATTTCATTGTTTTTGGCTGCTGTATAGTATTCTATAGAGTACATGTCCCATAATTTCTTCATCCAGTCTCCTGTTGATGGGCATTTAAGTTGATTCCAGGTCTTAGCTATTGTGAATTGAGCTGCAATAAGCATTAAGGTGCCGACTGCTTTTTTGTTTGCCAATTTAATTTCCTTTGGGTAAATTCCAAGGAGTGGAATGGCTGGGTTGTATGGTAGGGTTATATTCAGGACATTCACATCTCATATCAAAGTGCCTTGGTACAACACCCACCTCAATTCCTGACTCTAAGCTTTCTGCTATTGCAGAACCTTAGGCAGTAAATGGTGGCTAAAGTAATAGGGGCCCCTCCATATACATGGGAGACTAGTATTGTGTTCTGGGCTCCCAGATTCATGCCAGCCAAGTCTTGGCCACAGGGAGCATTTGGGATAGGAAGCAGCAGGTGAAATCTCTCTCTCTTTCTCTCTCACTCTTTTTCTTTCTGTCTTTCTGCCTCTCTGACACTCAAAAAATATTTTATATTTCATTTTAATTTGTCCGGATTTGCTATAAATGCTTCAGGTTAAGACAATACAAAATAAAATAGATATCACGGGTAAACCTTGATGTGACTCCCGTGTTTAAGTCAGCATTCCTTAGAGTGCCCTTATGGTTGGCCAGGCCTGAACTGCCCCTTTGCAGAAACGGGTTCAGCTGCCTCCTGTTGATGTCTTCCGACTGCTTCCAGACAGACTCTTTTACCCAGGCATCTCCTTCACTCCAAGTGAGTTGGGAGGGTTTTACCATTTCAGAATATTTGGGCAGAAAATACCTAAAGACATTCCTGCAACTACTTGAGAATTTTTACAATTTTCTCACAATATAAGACAAAATGCACTTTAACTTTTAATATTTAAGATAGTATTTAACTGAAGACTTTCAGGAGAATTTGCAGAATAAAATTACAAATATCCCCTCTGGCTGTCTTCCTTTTATATAGACTTCCTGTGAATATGTCTAGCTTCCTCCAGTCTCTGATTGTTTTCTTAAAGGACCTTAAACCCTTATGGCTGCAAAGTTGAGAGTTTCAAAGTCCATGTCTTAAAATTTATAGTATGGCTGCTTGGATCTTATAATAATATAGGAATGATGTGGGAGTTGATGGTGTAAAACAAATTATAGAGTTGTAGCTCACAATTTATGGAAACCCTAGTGTGGTGTAAAAGATCATGTTTCCCATAAAGTAAGTGTCAATTTCTCAACTAAGCCTTCTTATACACATGCTTGAAAAGAAGTGTAAGAGATGCTAAAGAATTATTATTTGTAATATTAGTAAAATGCCACTATACTGATATATAGAAGCATTTGTTCAATAGCTTTATTATATTTGTTAGGTACCCTTCAAAAGTATTATTTAGAGGCAGGTTATTAGGGAACATTTTCAGAAAATGAAAGAGGAATGGTAACCTAAATAATTTTGGAGGCAAATTGTTACCATGTGTTATATATTCATTAGCTGGACCACACACATGGGATAGCCAAGAAATGAGTGTTAGATTGTATGTTAGTCTAGACACTTTTTTTTTTTTGAGACAGAAAGAAGCAGGGAGACAGACCAACAGAAAGAGAAATAAAGGCGAGAGTGCACACCAATCCACTGAGTCCTTTCACAAATGCCTGCAATGGCCAGGACTGGGCCAGACGAAAATCAAGAGTTAGGAGTTCAATCCAGGTCTTTCATGTGGGTGGAAGGAACTCAAGCACTTGAGCCATTGTTTTTACCTCCTAAGGTGTGCATTAGCAGAAAGCTAGAATCCATAGCAGAGACCACACTTAATGTCAGGCACTCTGATACAGAATGCATGTGTCTTACTGGCATCTTAACCACTAGGTTAAATGTACACCTTAATCATTTAATCATTATATATATATAATCATTATATATATATAATATAATCATTAATCATTATATATATATATAATCTCTCTCTCTTTGTGTGTGTGTGTGTCTGTGTGTGTGTGAAAGAGAGAGAGAGAGTGAAATAAAAAGGCAGAGGATGAAGTGAAGGTGAATGCTGTTAAGAAAATAGAGCATTTATTTTAAGGTTATTGGAAGGTGACATGAGACTGTTGTGTCACAGAATTTAGAGCTCATGGCTGTTATCCAGCCTCCTCATTTTATACACAAAGTTAAGGTAAGATCTAGAGGACAGATGATGTTCCTAAGGAACCCTGATAAACAGGCACAATGCCGGGAAATGATCTGAAGTTTCATGTATCCAATGCAAATTTCTTCCCCTTGTCCGGTAGCCAGCCTCTTTCCTTGGATATCTTTCCAGGTCATTTAACCCAATGGCTCACCAGCAGGTTGAGGAATGGATGGATATTAAAGTGGTTTTATTATTTATTTATTTGAAAGGCAGAGAGAAACACACACATACGCAGAGAGAGAGAGAGAGAGCAAGAGAGAGAGAGATCTTCCATTTGTTGGTTCACTTCCCAAATGAATGCAAAAGCAAGGTCTGGGGTAGTCTGAAACCAGGAACTCCATCCAGGTCTCCCCCACCCAAGTGGAAGGGATCCAAACAGCTGGTCCATCTTCTGCTACCTTCTTCTGTTGCACATTAGCAGGCAGCCGACTTGGAAACAGAGCTTCCCGTTCTTGAACCGGCATGCCATATGGGATGGTGGAGTCATAGGCATGGCTTAACTCACTGCACCACAACACCAGGGCACTGGTCTGCACGGGTCTTGGATTTTGTCAGAGATTTAGGTGAGTATTCTTTGATTTCCAATACCTGAGAGTGCTAGAGCAATGGGAAATGAAAGCACACTCTGCCTAGATTTGAAGTTTCAAAACTTTTTTATCTTAAAAATTGGTGCACATCTACACATGGACCTCATCTTCTGACTCAATAGAAGAAAGTTGTGCTTGTAGTTAAGAATTTTTCATAATTACAAAATTGATAAAGAATCATTTTAGAGAAATCATAGCCCATGAACTGAGGTCATAAGAGTAAACTCTTTGTAAGCTAAGCACATTGAACACAATCAAAATCAAGATTTATGACTCAGATTTTTGTTTCTTCATGTTACATATGCTGGGAGGTTGTTTTCTCTGAGAAGGCTGAATTTTAATTGACTTGTCACCTGTACTATCCAGTTCCTAGTGAGCAAAAGGCCTGCAAATACAGCTTGGAGGATTTGCCTGAGGCAAGGTGTCATAACCATTCACAAATCACCACTGGTATCCTGTTTACACCACCTTTGCCCTACTCAAGTCTGTGTAAGTGATCTCATTGGCCTTTTGCACAAAGAGAGAGCTAGAGTCTGTGAAACCACTGTTGCATAACTGAAGATAGCATAATACTGTGCTGAAAGAAAATGATGAAATAAATGGGTCCACTAACCTGAATAATATGTGAACAAAGGTTATACGAGTAAAAGTGAGTAATTCAAAGCCATACAATACTAACTGCCATTTATTAAATATGCTATTCTGTGCCAGCATATCCCATAGTTGTTTTACTTAATGTTCTTATAATCAGCCTTTGAGAAAAATTCTGCTATACATATTTTATAGACACATATACTGACCAGCATGACTCAAGTCACACGTCTAAGAAGTGACAGAACTGGTATTTAAAATCAGGCACATTTTTTTCTTTAAAACTCATGGATTCTATTAGCCAATACATTATTCTGTCTCTCATATGACACAGACGCTGGCAGTCACAGAAACTTGTAATACTACTTGACCCATTAAATTAGAATATATAGAAAAACAGCTGCTTAACAGAAGAATTGAACACAACTGCCCAGGGCTCAATAAATAGACAATCCCGTTTTGATACCTACATTCTGTGGGACACCAGGCAGGTTCCAGTAAGTGGATTAATCAGGCTTTACCTTCAAGGACTGTAAAATGCAGTTGGGGCAATAAGATGTGCACATCAAGGGTAAGTTACAACACAGAACTTATATAATAATAGATGACAAGAAATACCTTCAGGGTGGGAAAGAATAATGAGAATATGTGAGGTCATCTTTCCCCACTGAAGAACAGATACTTGAAATACAAACTATGCCAGGAAAATCTTTATGGAACTGACTAATTTCATTTGAACTATAGATGATTTCTGGGTTGCTGGGTTGCTGGGTTGCTGTCCCCATTCTGGCTCTAAAGTTAAACTTTATGGAAAATAGTGTATCAGCAAAATAGTAGAAGTGTGTATCTGGTCTGCCATTCACCACAGAGTCATGTTGACCAAGAAGAACACATATTTGAGTATGATCTTATCCTCTTGGACTCACTGTTGTTGAAGATTGATGTGTGTACAGCAGGTAATTACTAACTGGGGGGAGCTTTGTACACTGTCCCCTAGAAGCAGGATAAGATAACTGGGAAGCATTCTTTCAGTTTTCTAATTCCCATCAAATCTACTTTACAATTATGGAAAAGTTGCTTAAATTTCCTTGCTCTGTCACCTTCTTAGGTGGTCTCCATGAGTGAGTAAAATGGTATTTAAAGTGAGTAATTATAAACCTCCAACAATTAGCCTGTGATGTCTAGTAATCTTTGTCTAACATCTCCTCATGAAACGGCCCATTGAGAAACAGAGCAGACCACCGCCACAAAGTCCTGGTTGTCTGCATCCCCTCTTTGTGTCCTAAATATGTCACCCTAGCATGCCAGGCTGACATGTCTCGGCCCCACTGTCAGGCTTGTTTGTAAAATCTACCCACATCCTTGTTTTACATGCTCCATGTAGTCTTCCTATGTCTGGCTTTATAGTGCGATGTCATCAATCAATGCCACACTGCATTCACCCAACTCCGTCAGCACCGTGTTTACCTTCATCTTAAATGTAACTAGTGTGTTCCTCTCAACAGAAGGGAGCCCCTAGAACATAGATGTTAAACTGAGTGTGGCCAAGGCTCCTTGTGCAGTGACATCCCTAAAATTACCACATCTTCTTTAAGGCCATGCTTTATTCAATCATATACTGGCCTTTGTGACTGTATCTTGCTTTTGGTATTCAAGGCAGAATTCACATGTGCAACACTCAAATTCCCATTTAACCATGTGAATTCTCATGTGTTACTTTGGTTAATCACATTGGTTATTGGTTAAACTGAGAGTATCCATAGCCGTTCTCTCACTGGTGTCAGAGTAGAATCCAGCGTCAAAGAAAATAGTAGTAGGATTGTGATCTCCCTTCCTCAAAGGTGAGGAAAGTGACAGTATGATTGCTAGGAGGAAATATACGGTTGAATGTGGGAATCTTGTCTTCATTGAAACATGAAAACATGGAGCTTAATACAAGTTTTTGGGCTGGCGCCGCGGCTCATTAGGCTAATCCTCCGCCTGTGGCGCCGGCACCCCAGGTTCTAGTCCCAGTTGGGGCGCCGGATTCTGTCCTGGTTGCTCCTCTTCCAGTCCAGCTCTCTGCTGTGGCCCAGGAGTGCAGTGGAGGATGCCCCAAGTCCTTGGGCCCTACACTAGCATGGGAGACCAGGAGAAGCACCTGGGTCCTGGCTTCGGATTGGCGCAGTGCGCAGGCCGCAATGCGCTGGCAGTAGCGGCCACTTGGGGGGGGTGAATCAATTTCATCATCATTTAAAAAAAATCATCTATTATTTTTCACTTTATGTTTCTGTGTGGGAACAAACTGTTGAAATCCTTACTTAAGGTATACTAAGCTGATCTTCTGTATACTAAGATAATCGAAAATGAATCTTGATGTGAATGGAAGGGGAGAGGGAGTGGGAAAGGGGAGGGTGGTGGGTGGGAGGGACGGTATGGGGGGGAAAGCCATTGTAACCCATGAGACGTACTTTGGAAATTTATATTCATTAAATAAAAGGAAAAAAAAAATCAAAAAAAAATGGAAATAGAAAAGAAAGACCTTTCTCTCTCTCTCTCTCTCTCTCTCTCTCTCTCTCTCTCATTGTCTAACTCTGCCTGTCAAAAATAAATAAATAAATAAATAAATAAATACAAGTTTCTGTGCCTGAAAGACAGTGTGAAGGACACATTGAATTTTGTGTACCTGCTAAAGGCTGACTCCAGTCCTCTACCTGCCAGGTGCCTAGTGACTTAATTCTTTAGTCAGTGCTTGAAAGGATACTCTGAGTGCTAATTCACTTACATTGTCCCCTCTGTGGGACATTTTGATAGATAACTGAAACTTTGAATATAAAAGTGGCTATTTTTATCCACCATCCCTAGTCCCCTTTCTAAACTCATTAAAAATGAGGAAGGTCTTTTTATTTACTTTCCCATCACCCACAAAATATTCTAAAAAGGTGGTTGATTTGAGCTGTAGTGTAGAACCTTGAGGTCTACAGAATTATTTCACTGGCACATTATTCTACAGAACAACCCTCTGTTTCGTTGAGTTCTTGTTTCTTTAAGCAGTCCCTTACAATACAGTCTGAGATTATCTTCTGATTTTTCTTTCCAGTAGGCTCGACTTAAACCTGTTAGCTTTATGAAATTGCTATTTGATGCCCAGCGAGCCAGTTTCTAAGTAAAGTGAATTAAAAACTTACATTTCACAGAAGGGCCTTTGTCATAGTAGCCAGTGACACTTTGATTGCTAATTTTACTGTCTTGTAGTCTCTTTGCTAGAGCAATAAGAAACCATGTGGGCTACTCCTTTTGTTATCACCTTATGAACTTATTCCTCAGCTTCCCTGTTGGCTAGTTTTCTATTCTCCCCACTTCCTGACCCTTGCAGGGAAAACTCTTAGTTCTTGACCTGAACACAGCCAGAAATCAATTAGTAGAACCTGGAGAATATCACTCAGGTGGCATTTGCCAGCTGCTACTGAAAACATGCAGAGAGAGCCTCAGTCATTACCCATTGTTTTCTTTTTCTCTTGTGCATAGTACAGAGTTAGGGAAGGGAGGCCAGGAGGTGTGCAGAACAGCATTAGGTGGTAAAGGGCTATTGCGACAGAGCACACTGAGCAGCATACTTTTCTTGGTTTGGGTATATGTTCTGGTTATTTTGGCTTATAGTGAAGAGATATGAATCTCTACTCTGGGTTTGGAAGTTGAAATTGAGTAAATAATTGAGGGAACTGCTGTGTCTTGTGATAATTCTATAAAATTACCTGCATGTCTAATAATCCAGAAAGAAAATTTCCTTGGAGAAAAGAAATTAGCATTCTTGAATGTTGTCACATTATCAGAGTCCTCCTCTCTCTTCGCTGCAGGAGTTGCTTTTACAGATTTTTTAAAAGATAAAGTGAGTTAGAGAATTTTGGCATGCATCCTTGAGGCAAAAAATTTGTCCTCATCCTAGGGTAAAAGAAAGTGTGAAGGGAGCCTTAAAGGGAATTCAAGAAGTATTCATTAATCAGCAAGTATTTATTTAGCACCATTTTCAGAATTGTGCTTGGGGCTCTGGTAGGATAATAAAATAAGTGTGAAATAGAATGCATGCTTTCAAATAATTTATGCTGTAATTGGGGTGAGAAGAAATAATAAAAGACAGTTTGGAATAAATATTCAATTCTATGTTTCATATTAGAAGAATTCTAAGAGAGAAGCAGGTTATTACTGGGACCTGGAAAAGTCAGAGATGCCTTTACTGCAGTGATAAGGATTGAAAGATGGGTTAAATGTAGTTAAAATGACCCCCACATTAATTAATTCACAGAATTAATTAATTCTGATGGTGGAAAATGTGACCTAGGATACACACTACTGTCACCATCCTCTTTAATTACAAAGAGGAAGAATTAACCTATCCCATGAAGACATTTCAAATGCATGGGCACCTTTGAGACAATTTATAGGCATGTTTCTTAAGTAGCAAGGCTTTCGCTAATTGACATCATTTCTTCTTTCTATTATTTTTCTGTAGGCATTGTAACCTTTAAAGTTTTTTTTTTTTTAACTATGACTTTGGTTTAATCTTCTGTGTACCATGTGAATATTCTCTCAGCTTTAGGTTGGAGATGGGTCTGAAAACTCAGACTAAGAAACCCTTCCATAACCGATAACCCAGAGACGAGCTACCTGACACACAGCACCTTAGTGTAAGTCAACCGGACAACTACCTCTTGTTTCCTAGGTGACAGCCAAATGGCATTGCTTCTTGTGCAATGTCCCTTGCAGGGGGAGCCAAGCTGCCACTTCCTTTACATCTCTTTGTATGCCCTGGGAAAACTTCTTTGCCATTACTCCACGTCATCTTGAATTAGTTTATAGGTTTCAAAAGAGAGCAACTGTACCCCTCCCATGTTACCTCTCATTTTGTTCCATAACATTCACAGACAATGACTTGAAGAGTCCAAGGAGTAGACCTTCAATTTGTTATATGTAGAAGGAGAGTTATATTAACACACATTGGTGAAATGCCTTCATATTTTTCTTCTTTGAATGATTTACCAATTTCAGGAAGCAAGTAGGGAAATAGAGAGTATGATTAGAAATTATGTCTGCATACACAGAAATGCTTTTTCTTTTTTACTTTATATAAAAGGATGTAAAGAAATACTTTAAAACAAAGCTTTACAAAGAATTTTGGTCTTTCTTTTAATAAATGTTTTTTATTTATGTAAAAGTCATACTGGATAATGATAAAAATGCATGAAACATATTTGAACCTACCTACGTTTAGTACATTTAGAAAGAAAGAAAAAAAGACATATGGAAAAATCCGAGCCTTTAAGAGGTTAAGACTTGCCCAAGGTCACATTCCTAAATAAAAGACAAGATTGGGCACAAACTCCAACTGCTTGAGGCCAAATGCTATGTCACTGGGCCAGTCAGGACGTTACTAGAGAATGGCAGGAGCTTTGCCACCCTTGATATTCAGGAGGGTATATAATTTTATCAATACAATACAAAGGTTAATGGGATTGCCTCCTTCCAACTCTATCATAGTAAACGCAGGCTTTATGGTAACGTTAAAAAGTGACCTCTCTCTGCTTTATGCTGATCATTAGCTAAGATTATCTCTCACTAGAGATTTACTATACCAAAGAGCACTGACATCACTAACTGCTATTAAGTGTATGATACTTATACTCCATAAAGTGGAGCAAAATACCTTTGTCAGCAATGTAGGGAAAACAGACATGGCCAGAAACATTCATCCCATCCAAAACTGAGCCAGTGTCCATAGGAATTTGTCTAGAAGGTTCGAATTCTCTCTGGGCATATCCACCTGATGAAAATCTCTGTAAGGAAGAGAAAGTCTACCTTTTACTTTCACACTTTAATCTGCTAAATGAGGTTAACTATCCAATAATTTAAATAGGTTGAAAGGAATAAAAAAAAAAAAAGAAAGGCGTGATCACCATTATCCAGCTTCAAGAAAAAAATTAGGAGCAGGAATACTTGAATTGATAGATCTGGATATGGTTTGAAAATTCACGTTCCTAAAATAATAACATCATGATGTTACTCGTTCTGTGTTTTGTTTCCAACAAGAAAGTAATAAAAGAGAAAGATACAAGTAGGGTGATTCTTCATATAGGCAATTTTACATTACATTTCTCAATAAGAATTCTTTTTAAAAATATTAATTTTATTTGAGAGGCAGAATTATGGACAGAGAAATGGAGAGACAGAGAGGTCTTCTATCCCCTGGTTCATTCCCCAAATGGCCACAATGGCCGGAGGTGGGCCTATCCGAAGCCAGAAGCCAAGAGCTTCTTCTGGGTAACTCACATGGGTTCAGGGGTGCAAGTACTGGGCCATCTTCCTCTGCTTTCGCAGGTACACTAGCCAGGAGGTGGGCTGAAAGTGGTACATCTGGGACGTGAACGAGCATCCATATGGATTACCAGCCCTGCAGGTGGACGTTTAACTTTCTACACCACATGCTAGCCCTATTTGTTTTTTTAATTTGTGAAGCAGATAGAGTTCTCATCTGTTACTTCATATCTCCAATGCTGGGAACCAGGAACTGAATCCAGGTCTCCCATATGAGTGACAGGGATCCAATCACTTGAGCCATCACTGCTGCCTCCCAGGATCTGTATTAGTAGGAAGTAGAGTCACGAGCAAGAGCTGGGGATCAGTCTCTGGTCCTCTGATATGGGATGCAGGCATCTTAAACCCGGGTCCAAATACCTACTCTCATTCTTTTTGTTTCTGAATTATCAGCATGGGCTCTGAGGACATTAGCAGGAGAGGCATAGGTGCTCTCTGGGAGACCTCAAGTTAGTAACAAGGACACATAAACATGAAAGCAGTAAGAATAAAGAGCGCTATGTACTCTGAAGGAGGACATTTTGGGGACCTAGTCCTGGTTGATCTCAAAAAACTCACTGTGGTGAGGAGTAGGGGAATCATGTAAAAGTGGATATTCAAGGGCCAGCACTGTGGTGCAGTGGGTTAAGCCACCACATACAGGTTCATGTTTGAGTTCTGGATGCTCTATTTCTGATCCAGCTCCTTTTGCTAATAGTCTGGGAATGCAGCACAGTGGAAGATGTCCCAAGTGTTCGGTTTCTGCCACCCACGTGGCAGACTTGGATGAAGCTTCTGGCTTCAGCCTGGCCTACTCTCGGCCACTGCAGTCATTGGGGAGTGAACAGTGGATGTAATTCTCTCTCTCTCTCTCTCTCTCTCTCTGTCTCCAGATCTCACTTTCAAATAAGTAAATAGATCATTAAAAAGTAGATTTGTAAGGAGTTTTGCATACCATATTTGGGGTTCCATCCAAACCTGACGAATACGGTCTCCTTCTGCCCTCACAGGCCAGCCATCTGTTGAGCAATGCCTGCTCTCTTCTACAAGCTTGGCTTCTGATTCTCTGAAAGATACTGGGGATTAGCAGAGCCTACTAAAAATTCTGGCCATCTGAAAGGAGAGTAGAGACTTGTTACTGGTAGTATAGAAGAAGTGATATTGAGACATGATACTAATACATTTTTTTCCTCATATTGCCTCATATTCCAATATGTATTTTCTGCCTACAAAGTTATTTTATTGCATAACCACAACACAACCTTCTAATTGGAGAAATCAACATTGATGCAAGAACAGTCCCAATAGTTTAGTTTCTTTTTCCCTTTTCATCCAGGATTTGTTTCAGGATAACCCTTTACATTGTTCTTCAGTCCAGAATAGTTTGTTGATTTTTCTATATACTTCGTGAACTTGAAAGTCTCTGGTATTTCAAACTGAGTCCTCATGGCGATGCTCGGACCACATATAATAAGTATGACTACCGTAGAAATAATGGGGTGCGTTTCTCAGGATGCTTGTTATGTCAAGCAGCTTTTGCACACATTGTATTAATCTTCACATCTGAACAAGACGATGCTGTCTTTTTTTCCTACCATGATGCCATCACTTTTATCTTTGTAATTGGTTTTTA